>NC_050579.1:7458762-8058762 GCF_011100635.1 Trichosurus vulpecula
CCCCCGCCCCCAGACCCGGCAGTCCTTACGCTCGAAGGGCCGGTGGCAGGCAGGCCTAGCGTAATGTTGGGCAGGGAGGGTGATGTGTAGAGGGGCAGTTGCGTCACAGAGCCTTCGCGGGCCACCAGTCGATGAGCCAGGTTGGTCTGCAAAAGGCACAGAAGGTAGGCATCAGAGGCACGGCCGGACCTGAACCCAGCCCAGGACGCTCCAAGTGCGCTCAGCCTTTGGGAAAGGGCACAGGGGTCAGTTACCAAACAATTGACCCCCTGCCAAGGACCAAAGCAGCCGATTTCCCAGAAGGCCGACTCGGGCCCCTGAGTGTCTGCCTGGGTGGGTCTCTGCCTCGGAATCAGAAAAGGCTCCAGGCGAGGATCATACCCCGCCACCCCCGAAATCAAGGATCCACCAATACAACAAGGACTCCCTGCAAGGTGGATTCACATCTGACAACCTGGTAAGGCAGGTTCTGGGGCTCCCCCCACTTTACCGATGAGGAAACTGAGGCTGGGAATAGGGAAGGGAATTGCCCAGGGACACCCAGCGGGCAAGTGACCAAGATGTGATTACAACCAAGCCTTCCTGTGTCTGGATGATGTGCAGGCTGGGGCAGGGGGTATGACAGCATCTCCAAGGAGGGAAGGGGCTGTCACCTGGAGGAAGGCTCAGACCCAGAGGGCGGGACCAGGGGCACAGAGAGGAGCTTGTAAATGTTCCCTGGCCAGGGATGCCCCCAAGGTAGCTGCCAACACAGAGGTGGCCAATACGCTTGTTGACTAGGAGCTGATCAATTTAAACAACTTTTTTATTTAGAAATTCTGCATGAAAGTGAGAAAGGCATGACTGGCCCAGGCCACCTGAGGGGAGCACGGGGATGTTCCTCTGACCCCACGGCCAATTCCAAATATTCTCAATGGTCGATGGATGCATCATTCACACAACATCCATTTCCAAAGGACAGGGAAAGCCCCTTCCCCCTTCTCCTCAGCTGGAGGCCTTTCCCTGGTGCTTCTGACGTTGCACAAGGCAGCCTGGGTCTCACAGGGGCTCAAATCTATCCTTTGTCAATGATCTGTGGGCTGTGGGGAGGGCACAGAAATGCGCCTGAGGTTCCAGGACACCGATGGCTGGCTAACAGAGCTCACACAGAAATACAGAAAACAGCCCTGGGTGCAAATGTTCTCAGCTGGGAGGGCCAAGGATGGGAGCCCTCTCTGGATGCATCCACCATTCGGGTGCCATTCACTTCATTTCTAGGGCAGAAGGTTCTGTCCAAATCACTGGATCTAATAGGGCTGACGGCCCGCTGACATTGGTCCCCACTGTGTAAAGTCCTTCTGCTGGCCCTTCTCTACATATGTCTGAATCTCCTCCGATGTTCGAATCTCCACCCCTTCTAGGTGTTCACCCCCACACTGGGAGAACAGAATGGAAAATGCTATTTTTCATTCCTTCTGCAGAGAGGCACGGTGTATTCTAACCCTGAGAAATTGCCCTAAATATCTCCTGATTTGCACACACACACAATTGGTCGGGATGCTTAGCACGATGTTTTGAAAGGCAATTTCCTAGGCAGAAGTTTCTGCTCAAAGGAAAACAAACCCAGTAAAATGATCCATAAAGAGCGAGGCTGAGTTGAGCCAATTAAGCGGCGTGACTTCCCATTACAGGGAAACCAGCCCCTGCGACCTGGGAACAGCAGTGCTTCGTGTCGGGAATGTTTGTGAGGCTCACGCGCCTTCTTCCTAAAAGAAGCACGTCAGTCCTGAGGCAGAGGCTCCTTCCAGCCCCACCTGCTCCTGGACTGGGGGCCCTCGCTTCTCCCGCTTTCTAAGCCAAGAGCCCTCCCTCCCACAGGGGCCCAGAATCTTCTGGGCTGGTCACCTTCCTAAGAGGAGCCTGGGAGGGGCGTCACTATACTTGGGAGTGTCTTTGTTTGGTTTCAAAAAGCCTCCTGAGTATCTCTCTTGGACAGAAATGATCATCTTAGAGGTTATAGGGTAACGTAGGAGGAAGGACACAAGGAGAGGTGTGTTAAGTGGCATGGGATGTCTTGGGGGTGGTGAGTTCCCCATCATGGGAGGTATGCAAGCCTAGGTTGGATGGACACTTCCCAAGGATACCCCAGAGGGGGTCCTAGGGATGGGCCCAGGCCAAGGCTTGGCACCCAGGCAGTACTGATGACTCCTGTGAATGGTCAATCCAGATCCTGCTCCATAAAACTTGGGCAAACCACACAATTAATTTTTTTTAGAGGGGGGAAGGTAGGGCATTTGGGGTTAAGTGACTTGCCCAAGGTCACACAGCTATACACAATTAATTAATCAGCTGGCTAGGAAATGTGCTGAGTACTCACCAGGCAAGGCTCTCTTCAGGGTCTGGACGTACCCAGGGTACCCCTCACTGGTCATATGACCCTGGATAAGTCACAACATCTCTAAAACTTGGCAGTCCCTCCTAAAGTGGGGATCCCAGAGTACCCCCTACCTACCTTACAGGGCGCTGGGGAGACTGGGTGGAACAAGGCAGGAGAGAGGCCTTTGAAAGTTGTGTGGCCCCGGGGAAAGAATAAATAAGAGGTGGAAGAGGAGAAGGAGGAGGGAGAGGAAAAGGAGGAGGGAGAGGAGGAGGAGGAAAGGATGATGAAGAAAAAGAAGAGGGCCAATGAGGATGAAGGAAAAGGAAAAAAAGGCAGGGGCGGGGGAGAAGGCTGGTGAGAAAACAGGACCACTGCTGTCTGCCAGCGGCCTGGGGCCCCTGCAGTAAGGCCATGGGACGGCTAGGTGCAGTTTTGTGGTGCACAGGAGAGTCCTCTCTCTCTCAAGCCTCAGAGGAGTGGAAGAGACTGGACTGAGGTCAGCTAGGGCATGAGCAGCAAAGCCAGGAGTGACCCTAGGCCTGTGACTCCACATCCCAGTGTCCTCCAGGCCTCAGTCTTCGCATTGGTAAAGTGGGTGCAGGAGCCAGATGGCCGCCAAAGTCCCTTCGATTTCCCCCTCCGTAAAGAAGAGGGTCTCATGCAGACCTAAAGCCTAGTCCTGAGCAGACACATGTTCTCATTGGCTGGCCCAGCCTTCATTTCAAGCATGTATTCAGTTTTGTTTTTTTAAAGAAAAAGTATGTGGTTAAAGGGCACAAGGAAGCAGTGAGCCTGGGATGGGTGTGTTTGCTAAAAGACCCTTTTTTCTTCTTCCCTGGTACTGAGCTTGTTCTTCGTGGCTCTGAAGGCTCCGTGCCCATGGGAACCTCCCAGGGAAAGCCCCAGAACTGACTGGGCTCCCCTGCCAAGAAACAGCGAGATGGCACTGACCTCTGCCTGGAGGCTGGCAACAGAGCCGGCGAGTCCGTTCTCGGCACTAATGTTGTTGGAGCTATTGTTGGGGGAGCTGGGTCCTGATCCTGGGGCGCTGCTGCATGCGGAGTCTAGGACAGAGCAGAAGCGTTAGAGGGAGGCCCCCACGGCCTAGAGGAGGAGGAAGGGCCTGGATCCCACCCAGTCTTCTATGGAGAACCACCCAAGCAGAGCCCGAGGCGGAGGCCACCACTTTAAACCCCTAAGACTTAGGTCTGACACCATCAGGAATCCCTGTTCCTTTACTTCAAAGTCAGCCCCTGTGGCCTCCTGAGGAAGGGGTTGAACCAATTTGAATCGGTTTTCAAACTCCCACTTGGAAACACCTGAATGACAGGAAGGCCTTCCTAGGGCACCAGGAACTCTCAATTCCCAATGAGCCTCGACCCTCTATTAAAACTGATGATGGAGCGGACCCGGCTTCTTGTCTCTGCCTTCTCCAGCCCCACACCAGGGCCATCCCCCAACACAGTGCTGAACATGAAGACGCAGCCTCGTGACTGATTTACCAACCCTCTGGGAACACACAGGCGCATGTCACACATACACACGCACACACACGCACACACATACAGGCACAGAGTTTTCATGCCATACAAAAATATTCTCTGATCGGGGGAAGTCAACTGTTCACTTAGAGTTAACCAGTCAAAAGAAATCAAGGCCATAGAAGAAGCGGTGCAGACTGGTCCGTATCACCTTCTTCTGTGTTCCTAAGCTGGGGCTGAGATGAAGAGAAGAGCGCTAGCCAACACAGTAAGGTCCGCGGCCCAGTCATTTCTCTGGCGTGTAAACGGCCGACTACAAGACACACAGCCTTCAGGGAAAGGCCAAAGCACCCATGGGCCTTCTAGACTGAGCCCCACAGATGGTCTTGGAGGCATTCCAATTCAATTTGATCCAAGTCAACCCATCTCAGCCAGCATTTATTAGGAAACCATTGATACACCAGGCACAGACACAACCAGTCTCCGCCTTCATTGGGCACACACACAGATCAATCAATACCAAATGTACACAAAGGAAATTCAGGAGGGGGAGTGCCGATGCCTGGGAAGGGGGTTAAGAAAGGCCTGGAGGGAGGGGCATCTGAAGGTGCCTGGAAGTTAGTTCCAAAGTTTACGTTCAGCAGCAATACCTCTATTGAGATCAGAGAAAAGGGAAAGGAGCCATGGGTACAAAAATGTTTCTAGCACCTCTTTCTGTGGTGGCCAAGAATCAGAAATCGAGGGGATGCCCATCAACTGGAGGCTGGCCAAAAAAGTTGTGACATATGAATGCAATGGAACGCTATCGTGCTACAAGAAATGACGAGCAGGCGGACTTCAGAAAAGCCTGGAAAGACTTAGATGAACTGATGCTGAGTGAGGAGAGCAGAACCAGGAGAACACTGTACACAGAAACAGCAACATTGTAACAATGATCAACTGTGAATGACTGAGCTGTTCTCAGCAATACAACGGTCCAAGACAATCCCAAAGGACTCATGATGAAAAATGCTCTCCGCCTCCAGAGAAAGAACTCATGGATCCTGAATGCAAACTCAAGGAAAATTCTTTGTACTTTCTTTGGTTCCTTTTCTTTTTCTTTTTCTTTTTCCTTTTTCTTTTCTTTTCTTTTTTTTACAACATGGCTGATACAGAAATATTTTGCATGACTTCAAAACCAAACCAAACCAAGCGAACAAAAACAAAGCATGTGGCCGAGTCAAGCCTTCAGAAAAGTTGGGGAAGAATGTGGCGGGGCCAGAGCGGACAGAAGGAGTGGGAGGAATTGCCCAGGTGGACGTTCCCCAGGGATCAGCTTGGCCCTTCTTACCAGGAGCTGACTGTTTAAAGATCAAGGTGTTCAGTATCCACAGACACAAGGTGCCTCAGAGCCCAACCCACACACTAAACCCCTACCGAGGAAGCCTCAGCAAGGAACTCAGCCCAGAAACCCTTCTGGCTCCTGCATCCCAGGGGACCAAGTCTTTCTAGACTCTCTGGGGCCTTGGGGAGCAGCCCAGACTGTGGCCTGATCAGAGGAAAGGAGGCCACTTTCTTGGAGGCCAAGGAGGGAAGGACTTGACTGTATTTCTCCAGAAACACTGAGGGTTGCACTCAGACTAAAAAATACCAGTCGCTGAAGAAGAGGCTTTGGGCCAAAGAGAATCCTGGGAAAGTAAGAATCCATGGCCCTCCTCAAGACTTCCAAGGGCCCTTTTTTTTTGGTCTGCTCATCTTGTGAAGTCTGAGCTGCTGTCATGGACCCCCAAAAGCCTCCCGGGGGCACAGGCTGCATGCTGTAGCTGACCAGCCCCAGAGCCCTCCTCACACCTCTGGCCAAGGCAGGGAGGACTTGTGAAGTGAATGCTGCACTGTGGGATGCTGAGATTGGCAGCCTGGCACCTCACAGCATCGGCTGTAGACACGCTGTATGCAGACAGGAGACCCTGTTAGCTGGGAATTTACTAAAGCAAGTAGGGACAAGGATTGGGATGAGATCTGTGACTTTACGGATGTGGGGGAACCTCCTCTCCCACTGGAGGCTGGGATCTTCTTTGTGTCTCAAGGGTCTTATAAGAGTTTCTTGGAGCACTGAGAGGTGAGGGGGCTGGCACAGGCAGAGCTGCCTCCACAATGTCCTGTTTGCTGCTGGATCCTTGCTTTGAATCTGCCCTAATTCACCTCTGCCCACACACAAGCCATCCCCCTGCCGCAGTCCAACAGCCCCTTTATATACACACACACACACAAGCCATCCCCCTGCCCTGGCCCAATGCCCTCTTTATACACACATACACATGCACACACATGTACACAGACATGCACATGTACATGTGTACATGCCTCCCCACTCCCCTCCCCCCACCAGCTTCCCTAACTCTGGAGAGGTCTCCACTCTTCTCGGCTGCCGGAGTCCCATCCCTTTCAGCTCTGGACACAGTCATCTGCCAGGGGCCGCCAAGCCTTCCTCCCGGAGGCCAGCCCCTCAGTCCATCCCAACCCCAGTCCTCACCTCCTTCCTCCCTAACATGCTGCAGCATCCTCCAGCCTCTCCCTGCGAATGTCCCCCATATTCCACTCTCCTTATTCATAGAAGGCATGTTATTCTCCTGCCCAGGCACCTCTCCTGATGACCTACTGTGCAGCATGGAATGCCCCTTGGCCTTCAAGGCCCTGTGGCCTCCCACCATCTTGCTGAGCAGCCCGGCCTCTCTTCCTCCAAGTCTCTTGTTTGGAATGCTTCATGGCAGTCTCAGCAGCCTCTTGATAATCATGGGCCAGATGCACAGAATCCTGGGCCAGGCTTGGGCCTAACAAGGGAGCCCTTCACAAAATACCTGCCTTGCTGAATTCTGCCTTGGCTTGAAGGGCACCATGGAGGGGGCTCCTCTGTCTTCAATCCAAGAACTCCTCGCCCTCCAGGTCTCGGCTCCTTTGGGGAGCTGCTCTTTCTGGCCTTGGCTCTCACTCATCGAGGCCAAGACGCATTATGGGTCTGGTGCCATTTAACAGTGACAGAATAGGAGCACTGTCCTGGGAATGGCTTCAGGCGCCGGTCTGGCCTCTCAAAGTGTGTGGTTCCAACAGCTGTCTTCTGCACCTAGGCGTGACCACGGTCAGCACAGCCTCCAAAATGTTTGGGGAAACGGCAGAAGTCTTCTCACACAAGGCGCCCAGGAGCCAGAGGATGATGCGTTAGACACATTCATACCAGATTATAAATGGGCCAAATGAGCTCCAGTTCTGTTCACCGCAGGGAAACTATGGGATTAACAGATGAGGAAGCTGAGGTTGGTCCAGAGGGTAATGCAGCAGGATCTGAACCCAGGTTGCTCTGGCTGACTCTGAAGGCCATGCTCTATGCACCATGCCCCACCCCAGGGGCAGGCTCTCTAAGGCTTAGGGATAACGCCAGAGGCCATCTTGTCTGACTTCTCATTCTACAGATGAGAACAGGAAGGCCTGGAGTGGCGAAAGGACCTGCCCGAGATGATACCACTGAGATTTGAACCCAGGTCCTCAGTCCAGGGCTAGTGGGGTCTGAGGTGGCTGCCCTCTTATAAGGATGTTTGACAAAACCTTTTTCTTGGAAAGAGGTGATCAGCTAGAAGGCCACTGGAAGCCAGACCTCTTCTCCGGCCAATTTTTCGGGACCCTATCCTGTCCCATCCCCAGCTCCCTTCTGGACAAGAGAAGGTCAGGAACCTTGGGCTCGGCTTCCCTGTGCTTTGTGCCTACAGCCTCTAGATGGCGCTCAAGACCAAGAGGTCTAGACTCCAGTTGCCGTCCCTGGTAATCGCGGCACCTCTCTCAGCAAGGCTGACTCAAGGCCGTCCAGGGGCTCGAGCCCCACGTCCCTGCAAAGGCCTCGTGTCACCGGCCAGGGCCAGCCCCGGTCAGCCTGCTGCCCAGCCGCTTTCGCATTTGGGCTGGGAGAGTGACCAGCAGCCAGGGCAGCTGCACACAGGTGCCCCAAAGCCGGGTCTCCCGGCTCCCCCCACGTCCAGCGGTCCACAGGAGGGTCTCCGACAAGGAGATCTGGGCCCTTTATTCAGCTTGATTTCACCTGGGCCATTCACCTGGTTCTAGGGAAGCAAGAAGAAGCTGCCACTCCCTCTCCCGAGGCGGCTCAGTCCCAGCCCGGGAGGTGGCTCAGTCCCAGTCCAGAAGGTTGCCTGTGGTCACCCACCCCTGGCGGAGAAGTGAGGTCTGGGCTCAGCTCATCCTGGCTCTGCCTCTTCCCGCCTTTATCTTAAACAAAGCCAAGGACCGAAGCGTGGCTAAGGCGGAGAGAAGCCAAAAGGGGGAGGGGGCCTTCCTCAGCGTCACAAGCAGTGTGGCAGGACGGGTGCGAGCCCTCGAACCTACCTGTGACGTCCAACGGACGCTTTTTAAGAGCGGTCACCACCGGGCCGTCTTTCCTGCGCAACAGGGGGCTGCTCCGTCTCTCGGCCACCTTCTGCTTTAGCCGCGACCGTAACTTCAGGTTGGGTTCGGATGCTGCGCAGAGAAGAGAAGTCGGCGTTAGGGCCGGAAAAACCCAGAGGGCTTCAAGAGCAGTTCATTCGCAGTATTATCTTTTTCAAAGATATACATTGGATAAATATTAGCTTAACACGGACGCATTCCCCTGGAGTGTGAACGAAAGCATTCGCTCGGGATGTGGTATCGAGCGCTATCGGCCCCATCCATCAGCCAAGGGTAACAAATGGAAATGGTGGGATGTCTTTGGCAGCACTTTGGTGAGCACAGAGGGGTGTGCGTGTGCGTGTGTGTGCATGTGTGTATGTGTGTGTGCACATCTGTGTGTGTGCATGTGTGGACCATCACAATAATGCTGCTGCTGTCACACTTTACCAAATGGACTGGAAACAAGAGCCTAAAAGCTGACTGATGCTGGGTGTGGCTGCTGGGCCCATGAGGGAGGGCCCTGCAAGAGGAAGGGGCCAGCTTTCCTGGCCTTGCTCATCCCTACTAAACTCAGAGTCCTTGCTAATTCAGCCTCACATGTTACTCCTGCTTACCAAACATTCACCACTACGGTCTCCCCACGTTTCCCTAAGCCACAGGAGACTCCCAACACCAAGGGAGTGACATTCCACACGTCAAATCAAAAAAAGCCTAGTCCACAGAAGCCCTGATCTGGAACCCTGGTTCAGAACCTCCCTGCCCGTGGGACCTCGGGCCTCTGTTTTCTTGCCTGTGGCCAGGGTAGCCTCTAGGCCCCTCTTACTCTCCAGGGAAGGTCCCAGAAGCCATGTGCATGGAGCACACTCCTCACTTCTTCCTTTTAACACTCAGTTCAGTGGCTGCAGCTGTTGGGAAGCTAATCCTCCCAGCAGAAAGCCCCCTCTTCCCCCTCAAACTTTCTGAGAGCGCTTTCCAGTGATCAGGCCCATGTTGTACCTCTTGTCTCATATCCTCTGAGGGCAAGAGCAGGGTCTGTTTTTATTTCTGTACCCACAGAAGCGGGCACCGTGCCCAGCACAGTGTAGGCTCCTGACCTACAGTCACTGGATCCTAAGATATGTTGGGCCCCCTCACCCAGGGGATACCATTCAGGGATCTTCTCGGCCCTTGGGGCTTCCCCAGGGCATCAGTAAAATCAGAAAGATACTCCCCTTGGAGGTGCTCACTCTGCCTCTTGGAAAGCTGCCTAAGCAAGGCCCAGCCAGCCCTAGCCTGAGGACACTGGGGGCTTGAGTGGGGGGTGGGGAACGAGCCCTGAATGACTAGAAAGCCCCTTTCCAAGGTGGCTTGCTCGCTGGGGCACTCACAAGCCCCTGGACATGTGGAGTCAAACACAGGAGTGCTAACTTCTACCTCTGGGCCACCATGGTACAGCCACATTCTCCCAGGGGCCTGCAGGTAAGCGGCCACCACCTTTCTGACTTGGCCTTGGGGAGAGTTTGGATCATGACTCAGACACTTAACCACTGTGTGATTCTAGGCAAGTCTCTTCATTTCTTTTAGCCCCAGTCTTGTCATATGTAGGATGGGTACAACGAAAGCCTCTGCCTCCCAGGGCCATGACGAGTCAAGCGCTACAGGAATGTCTGCGGTACCTGGATCATTATTTGCCTGTTTTTTGCTGGGACAGAACCTGGACGATGTGGGCCGGCCTCCCAGGGGAGGGTGGGGGAGCTGAACTTTCCCTCCTGCATCAGAAGGAACCCTGGACCCCCCAGGCAAATTCAACGGAGGCCCAGGCCACCATGAGGCAGACTCTTTAAACCACTGCTTCTCATTCCAGAATCTGAGTCGGAAGAGGCTTCGTCAGCAGCTCCTGGAAAAATGCCTCAGCCTGAGGGTCTCTGCTGAGAGGCTTCTCAGTCCAGAAGAGTTGGCATTCCTGCCCCCCCCGCCAATCCAGGACTTCCACAGGGCGGGTTAGACACAGAGCCACGCAAAGGCTTTCTGGGATGGGGCGGTGATTCTGAAGAGCCAAGGGGGGCCAGATGGAACACTGGCTCATTTTACTGACTGAGCAACGGTGGGGCTGGGAGGGAGTGGACAGAGAGATGGCCCTGCCGCCAGGAGGCTCGGACACACGCTGCTGTGCTCCCCTGGGAAAGCGTCTTGACCACTCTCTGGCCCCAGAAACTCTCCAAGACGTTGGAGACAGAGGAGGGCCAATCTGTATTGGGAGAGGGCATTTCCATCTCGGGAGTCCCTTCAGCCAATGAACTCACTCTCCCCTGAAAAGGTTCCTCTTGGAAGCTTCTCTACCCCATCACCACTTAAATAGAGTGTGTGCTTAATCACTAATGAATTAGCTGGGGTGGGGGAAGGTGGTGCCATTGAGCAGAAAAGGATTAAAAATTCGGTGGATGACTATTAAGAGACCAAGTCAGTGAATAACAGAGATCCCGGTGAAGACTGGAAAAGACACAGGCCTGGGACTGGACTACATGCATCCTTTTGGCAGCTTCTCTACACCCAACGCCCGAAGTGAACAGCGTTCCCTTGGGGAAGGGGCCGGGGCGGACCTTCCTTGACCTGAAAGCTGAGGCCCTCTCTCAAAGATGTTCAGTGACTCCCATCGCCCTTAAGATGGCATACAAATCTGCAGCCTGGCACCGATGACCCTTTCCAATCTGTCATACGGCTCCCCTTCGCAGCCAGCCGACCAGAGGGGCCCCTCTGTGGCCATCCCCCCTTACCCATCTCTCTGCAGGGGTGGGAGCCCTGGTCTGGGGGAGCTTCTTTCTCACTGTCACTGTTACTGAATCCCAGCATCCCCAGGGGCTCCCTGCCTCCTGGTTCCTTCAGGCTTCAGCTTCAGTCTCTCCAAAGGTGGACACCTTCCCGACATGACCTTCTCACGTGCATCTGGCAGGTATGGTTACCGACAGGTTGTTCTCCTCACTGGATGGGGGGTGGGGAGCGCCTCGAGAACAAGGATCAGGGCTTTGTCTCTCTGCATTCCCAGGGCTGAGCATAGTGCCTGGCGTACAGCGGGTGCTTAATAGATGCTTGATGACTGACTGACTAGCAGATGCCTTTTGAGACCTGCCCGTCTACCTCCTTTTCCTCTTGGAAGGCCTTGGACAGTTCTGCCAACACTTTGTCTTCACTCATCTGTGCCAGTGTTAGGAGCTCTTCCTCATCGGTAGAACTTCAAACCGTTGAGGACAAGGGAGGACAGCCTGGTTTCTGTCTATACCTGCCCCCCCCACCCCCGACCCCAGCACCTCTCACAGTGACCGAGCTTGGCCGTGATGCAGAGCTGACAGGGCTGGGGGAGGATGGAGCAGCCCAGTGCATTCGCTGTCATACTGGGCCGCCCGCTCAGCTGGTGCCGCCCAACGCCTTTGACTGTTATAAAGAAGGGCAGGGACACATCGTGAAATGGGGGTGATGGGAGAACCCAAGCATCAGCACAGATCCTCTGGCAGGGACAGAAGGGCAGCTGAGCTCCTGGAGCCAGACAAGATAATGGGCTTGTGATGTTAGGAACTGGACGTGCAGAGGGCAGCTGGGGAGGACAGAGCCCTCCCCCACCCCCTGAGCCTCCCAAGATGGGTTTGGGTAGAACACAGAGAGTTCAGACCCAGCACACACAACTCTGCCCTCCCCTCAGATGCTCCTGATTCCTGCCTAGCTGCATCAGACCGACTTGGCCACAGCTCCCTCTTCCAGCTCTGCAGTTTTGGGCTGCTGTCCTCCAGGCCTGGCTGTCCTGGGGGGAGGGAGGGGTTCCTCTGGGCCTGAGTATCCTCCAGGCCTTGGGGTGTTCTTCAGGCCTTGGGCTGTCCTCTGGATCTGGGGTGACCTCTGGGCCTTGGGGGTGTCATCTGGGCCTGGGGTGTTCATTTTCTGTGCCTTCCCCGCTGAGATGACCCTCCATGTACCCTGTCTGTACTGAGTCACTTGTGTGTGGTCCCCCATTAGACCATGAGCTCCTGGAGAGCAGTCCCTGGACCTCCTGGGGCTGCCGGTCACAGACGAAGTGCTCAGCCAGGTTTGCTGCCATCGCCTCCTCCCTTTTCCTTGAGGACAGGGAGTGGTTCATCCCGAGACACACACCAGCTGTGTTACCCTCCCCATGGCTCCTAACCCTGCCTCAGCTTTATCTTCCTCATCTGTAAAACGGGGTGAAATAGCATGGACAGGAAGGCAGTAAGTCGGTCACTGTTACGAAAATCAAACAAGCTGGCTGACACACACAGAGACACAAACAGACACAAACATACAGACACCCACACAGAGATACACACACAATAGACACAGACACACCTGCACCCACACAGAGACACAGACACACAGACACACGCCACCGTGCTCACCTTGGAGCTCTCAATAAAAGCAGTTGTTGATGTGTGTACCTGGCCTGTACTTAGTAGGGGGAGGTAGGTGCTGGGTGACTTTCTGAGCCCCCAGCTTCTCCCTGGATGCTGCTTCTGCTTGTCTTTGCTATCAAGGGAGTATTAGCTGAAGAGCTCCAAGCTGCCTTCTTGGCTTAAGACTGGGGAGACAAAGCCTGAACCTAAGTCCTGCCCGGGCTCCGTCATCTTCTCCAAGGCCCCAGCCCCAGTGGCCATCCTTCTCCAGGATCTGACATAACAGCGGAATTCTTGAGGCTCTCCAAATAAAGAGTGCCCCAATCCCCCAGGGTGCCCAGGGGCTGGTGGCCAGGATGGACTGAATCAAAGCCTAAAATCCACACTATCAGACCAACTGCTTAGGCCACGTTGGGAGGAAAGCCGACCCGTCACCTCGACCAAGGCTCTCATGATATTATGGGAAGGTCTAAAGATGGCAAGTGAGTCAGCCGTGGGCCCAAAAGAAATCGGCAGCAGGGCCTGCACTTGGACCCAGGCCCTTGGACTCCAGGCCCAATGTTCTTTTTCGGACAGGAGGCTGCTTTGTCTTCATCAGCTCAAGGACTTGGGGCAGACTGGATGTGGTTGTCCTCAAAAGCAGCCAAGTCAATGAGAAATCGAGGCTGACAGTATAACGCTCCACACGCATCACATCTCATGGGAACCCTGTAACAACCCTGCGATCCGGGGGGCCCCACCAAAAAGTGCCTGCTGCAGAGCCGGCACTTACAAATAACTGATTCATGGTTCACTTATCGACTCCCTCACAAAATGACTCAGGATCCTAGAGCTCCCTAGAGCTGTCAGGGACCTCAGCACCTTTACTTTACACACAAGGAGTCTGGTGGGTGGAGATCAGAGTGCCCCCAGGGCAGGGGGACCATGGAGGCCTCTCCTGAGGATCCTTTGAAGTAGATATTAATGGTCAATGGACACCTCGGCACGGACAAAGCTCTCGGTCTCTTCGTTCATAAGTGGCAGAAGGATGACGGGTCAGACGAGGAATCCAACTGAATTCCACAAGAAAGTGCCTATTTGGTGTTGGGAGGGATGTGAACAGTACAAGGGTGTGGGGGTCTGCCCATTCAATTCCACAAGCATTGGCAAGGACCGTTCCTGGGCCCAAGAGAAGCAGCCTGGGATTTCTGTGTCCTTCTCCCACGTGAAAGATCCCGTAGTGACCTCTCTTCCTACAGCTCATCCAAAGGTTAGCCTTCTGTCCCCTGAAGGGAAGAATCATCTTTGGACTCAAGCACAGTACCCGCTCCTTGGCTTTCTGCCTCAACCCTTCCTTCTCGTGAGCTTCTCTCCACTGCTGAGGGTGCTATCATCTTCCCAGTCACCCAGGCCTGAAGCCTCCATGTCCACACTCACCTCCCTTATCCATCCACTGCCAAACACTACCATGTCTACCTTCATGACGTCTCTCTTATCCCCCGTCTCCACTTCCACAGCCCCCACTCAAGGAGACATCTTCAGCACTTCCCAGATGCACTCTGGCCATATCCACCTGGTTGTCTCAGGATTATTTCACGCTCCCCAGCCCGCCCCAAACTTCTTGACTCCCCTCTGGCCCCTGGTCATGAGCTTCTGGGCTGCCACATTCATTTGCATCTTGAGAAACAGAAAGATGTATGTGGGGGCTCCTCTGGATCCCAATGTCACTGATCAGGAAATGTGGGGAGGGAGCCCTTTCCCCCATGGCTCTCCCACGTCCCATTGGAGTGCTTGCCTGCTCTGCTCTCGATAAGCAATGCTGACCATAAAACCATGCTCCGAGTGAGCCTCCCCAAGCCCTGATCCTCAGCAGAGCACTAAGGCTTCATTTCTTCCCTAAGCACCTTGGCCCTTGACCAGTCACCGTATCGCACTTCCTCATTAGCCAGGGTGTCGAGCCATCTGGGCCACACCGAAGCCCAGGCTAGACGAATACGGAATCTGGGTGAGGCCGGAGAAAAGCTCAGTGACTTTCTGGAACTCTATTTCACGACTTATGATCCTCCCATGCTTTTACAAGAACACGGGAAACCATAATTTAATAGAAACATTTGATTGAAAAATGTGATGGAACCATCATCGGGCTGGAAAGATCAAAGTGGACAGGAAAAAGCAAAGCCCAGGTGGCTCCATCTGACAAGGAGCTGCGGCCGTGGTGGAGGACACGATGCTCCATGCAGCCACGTACCCTCGTCACAGCAAAAGCTTAGGCCTGGCGGTCAGGAGCCCCTCCTACAATCCAGGCTCTGCCTCGTGGGTCCTTGGACAGATCCCGGGGACTCCCATTTCTGATCAGCGATACAAAGGGGCTCAACTAGACTATTGCTAGGCGGGATCCCTCAGAACCTCCTGATTCACTTAAATTCAACAAACAGCAAGATTCAGCCCTTGGAATCAGAGTCATGCTAGCAGCGGGAGATATCCCTGCTCCCGAGAGACCTAGGACAGGCAGGCAGACAGAGGGACACACGCAAACTGGAGGAGGGTAGAGCCAGAGCTGAGGTGGAGGGAGGGGGGCATTCCAGGCAGGAGACAGAGGCTGGGCAAACACAGGGAGGCGGGAGACCAAGGGCTGAGTTTGGGGAGTGACAGGAAGTGAAGGGCAACAGATAACATTTGCCCAGTAATCGGACAAGGCGGCAAAGCAGATAGAACAGGGGCCAGGAAGACCTGACTTCAAATCTGACCTTACTAGCTGTATGACCCCAGGCAAGTCATATAACCTGTTTGCTTCAGTTTCCTTGCCCCTGTGAGGATCAGTTTAGACAGTAACCCTAAGGTGCCGAGCCCAGTGCCTGCCACCCAGCAGACGCTGTCACTAGGTCAGCCGTTACTACGTCTGGAAGGAAGGGTGGGAGCCAGTGACATGGCCTCATCTGGGCCTGGGGCTCTGAAGCTGGGAGTGGGTGCAGACCCTCCTCCAAGGAAGCCCCTGTCTGGCAGCCAGGGAGGGTCGGAGGCACCCTGAGGCAGGTGCTCTGTACGCTAGCCCTGCCTCTGACCATCAGGACAGGCTGCCTCTCTGGGCCGATCCCCATTCCCCGGCTCTGAGCTACACTGCAGCGCACCTCCGGACACTGGATCTTTGTTGAAAAAGAACAACCACAGGATCTCAAGCTCAAAGGGAGCTCGGAGATCAAGCGGTCCCTTTTTTTCAGATGAGGAAACAGGCCCAGAGACACTGTGACTTGCCTATGGCAGGAGAAGGCAGTGATTCTTCATGATGACGATGCCCTGGGGTGAGGGGGCAGCCTCTCTTCATGAGACTCAGATATTCTCTTCCAAAGGCAGCCCCAGCCCTACCTTCTGCATGAAGTGTTTCCTGACCCCCGACCCCCAAACTGCCTTCTAGCAAGATGGGCCTGGGTTCGAGTCCTGCCTCTGATACACCAGCTGTGGCCAATCCTGCGTGTGGCTTCTAGCAGCTCTGTTGGCCTCCTCTGCAGAGAAGTGTGGCCCAGCCTCCCCCCGGAGTGAGGCTGCTGGGCCTTGTGAGGTCTTCAGGGGTTCCCCTTTGGGAATCCTTGGGAGGGGGATGGTCACTCACAGTGTCTTGATACCAAGTCAGCACCTGGCACCTCTGGAGATGCGCCCATGCAGACCGGGATGGGAAGACCCTGGGGGAGCCCTTGCTATGGCCAAATACATGGGCTTGGGTCTCCTCCTTCCCTCCCCATCCCCATACACACTCCTTGCCCTTGGCTCTCAGAGGATGAGTGAGAGAATCTGGGTGAGAAGAAAGGTTCTGTCTACAGTCATGGTAGCAGCATGGGACTGGGAGGCAGAGACTGTGGGTTCTGAGGCCTCCCCCAACTCACCAAGAGGGCCTACTGTCTAGCTCCAGCCTCCCTGGGGGAACAGGGATGGATGTGAAAGGCCCACAGTACCCTCCAAACTGGAAGGCACTAAATTAGATTGGAAAGAAAGCCGCTCCCTAACCCAGCCAGAGTCCAGGACAGGGGCCCCACCCACCTAGCCCTGGGTCAAGGCTGAGGCTAATCAGCCACAAAGCTCCTACAGCTGCGGGGTCCAGCGAGTAAGAAGGGAAGACAGCTCCCCCCATGGCAGAAGCCAGAAGGGACATGTCAGAGCATCGGTGCTGGGGGGCTCCTTTAGGTCACTCCAGAGACAAGGTCCAGCCACTGCTTTGGGAAGCAATCAACCCATCACTGAACATTCGCGCTAACCTCATAGACTAACCCTGTATGCTACTGATTAGTGACCAGACTCATGAAAGGTCAGGGAAAGGGTGGGGCTCAAGATGGAGCCCAGAGGCATCTGTCCAGCCCTAAGCTCTGCAGGGTCCAGCCTTGCTCATTCCCCAGAAGCTGCTGCTGGGCCTGTGAACCAGATTTGGGGACGGACCCAGCTCTGCTCTCTACCGCTCCCCACTCTCTGCATCCTTCAGATTTCAATGATTAGCAAACCATACAAAAGGGATGCTGTTCATGAGGGGACGTTCATGAGAAAGGGATGGTGATCTGACGGCAGATAGCCTTCTGGGTTCTGAGACGGGGCCTCTTGTCGAGGGACCCTGCCCAGACTCCAGGGTCCCCAAGATAACTTGTGGGCGACTTTTTGAAAGACATGAAATGGTGCATCTGCAGCTAGAAATGAAGTGCTCTAGTTTCTAGTTAGCTGGGGATTAACCCATTTTATGGGGAAAATTCCCCCCAGAAAGACACCCTAGAAGAGGATGTGGTGGGTGATGTCAAAACTACTGGCTATCTTCCAAGCGCTATCATGCGCGCACACACACACACATACACTCACACACACACCACTTATAAAAACTCATAAAAATTCAAAGTTGAGTCTGTCTCTGGGGCGAAGAGACCTCTGGGGAGCGAAAGAAATGATATGGCCATGGAGACTCCCCACAGACCACCCAATCAAGTGGAAGCAAGGGATGCATTTCGCATTCACCTTACACAACTCTCCCCCATTCTGCTTGCCCTGGAAGGCGGGGACATCACTTGTTGTACAGTACTGATAGGGCCGGGCCGGGAGAAAGCAGCAGATGAACTCCGGCCCCATTTGAGCTCAGAGCAAACAAGGTGGGAAGCGCCGCTCCTCTCGGTCCAGTACTGAGGGACAAGAAGGAAGCGTACACGATGGGACCCGAGGCAGCCTGTGAGCACAGGACATCTGGGAGGATGGCCCTGGGGACACACCAGCATACGCCCTGAACCTGAGGCAAATAAGACTGTACAAGTAAAGGCAGCAGGAAGGGGATGGGATCTTTTTTTGTGGCCAAAAGTACAAAATTTGGAAAATACAGTCATTGACTAGTCAAGCAAAGAGAAAGGGACAGAAAAAGAACAATGTGATTTCCAAGAGAGTTTTTGACATTCTCTGTCTGAAGTCTACACAGCCAGCTACTGAATTGGGCATCAGAGTTCAGATTCTGCCTTAGACATTCCCTAGCTGTGTGACCCTGGGCAAGTTATGCCACTTTGCCTCCGTTTCCTCATCTGTAAAATGAGGGGGCAGGACTGGAGGGCCTCGAGTGCCCTTCCAGCCTGAAATCCAAGATCCAACAACTGGATGGAGATGATGGTTAACACAAAACTGGACGGGATACCTAATCCGCCGCATGTGATACGATCTTTGAACAGCAATGAGAATCAACTGAAACGATGGAATAAATCTATGTCAATTTAAGACTACCGTGAAGGATAAATGTAAAGTCCTTCACTTAGGGTCAAAAAATGAACAATTCAAAAGCAGGTAAGTGGGAAAAAAAACTTTGCTGAGAGTTACTCCGACGAATGCCTCAATTCTAAGATATATAGGCAACTGATTCAAATTTATAATGAGAGCCACTCCCCAATTGATAAATGGTTAAAAGATATAAATGGGAAGTTTTCAGAAGAAGAAATCCAAATTACTAGTACTCATATGGGAAACAAAATGCTCTAAATCACTACTAGCTAAGGAAATGCGACTAGAAAAACTCTGGGATTCTACCTCATACACTCATGCTGGCAATGTTGACCCCCCTCCCCAAAAAAAAAGACAAATGGTGGTGGGGCTGGAGAAAACAGGTCTACTGACGACTCGGTGGTGCCATGAACTGGTCCAGCTATTCTGGGAAGCAATTTGGAGCTATTAAATGGTGCCCACCCTCTGATCCATCTCTACTACCACTAGGTCTTTACTTCAAAGAGATCAAAGAAAGAGGAAAAGGACCCATACGGCCCAAACTATTTTAAGCAGCTCTTTTTGTGGTGGCCAAGAATTGAAAATGGAGGAGATGCCCATCACCTGGGGGACACATGAGCAAGTTATGGTATACGGATGGCATGAACTGCTACAGTGCAGTAAAAAAAGCGAAGGAAGCACCTTTCAAAGAAACCTGAGGGGATCCGTGTGAACGGAAGCAGAGCATGCTGAGCAGCAGAACCAGGAGAACAATTTATTCAGTAACAACAAGGTCGTAGGGACGGAGAGCTTGGCAGGCCAGTGCAAGGACCAGCCAAGTTACGCCTCCTGAAACCTGATGAGGAAGTGTGCTGCCCATCTCCCATGGATCGAGGGCAGACTGAGGCAGGCAGGTTTGGGATGTGGCCAAGGCAGGGGTTTGACCCTCAGGACAACACACCTTTGAAACAAGTTCTGATTTTATTTTTGTTTTCTCTGTTGGGGGCGGGGAGACAGAGAAGGTCAATCTTCATTTGGAAATAAATTAAGTTTAAACAAATAAACTGTTCGTGTAGAGGTCTGTGAAAGGACAGCAGCAGACATGGGAAACCCAAAACTAGAGAACTGGTGATTTTAGTGGACGGCAAGGTTTGCAAATCGCCCTTGACACCCTCCCCCTTTTTCCCCTCCCCACCACTGTTGCTCCCTTAAGTAACAGAATGGAGGTGTAGTATCCACAAGGAAGGCCTCATTTCCCACTGCCCGGATCTGGTCAGACTACACATGTCCGCAGTGCTATTCAGTTTTATAGTGCATGTGTGTCCCGAAGGGTGAGGATGGGGACCAGCCTTGATGGGTTAGTGTCTAAGGAACTGAAGACAAGCCCGGGGCCCGAGGGAGTGGGGAGTGGGAGGGGAAGGGGAAGGTGGCTGGAGATTGGACCCAGGCAAGGGACAGGAACAATTCAATGTCTCCAGAGGGAAGAGGCAGCAGGGAGAGGTTACAGAGGGGAAGATTGCAGCTCCCAATGAGGAAGAAGGTGCTCGTAATTAGCTCAGACCCCAGATGAAGTAAGCTCCTGGTCCCCTTCACTGGCAGGATTCCAGCAGAGTTGATAGAGGGGGATCATGTGTCCATTAGGGCTTTGGACCCAAGGAGTTCTAAATGCCCAAAGACGTCATGAAACCTTGGGCTTCTCACTCCCAGTGGCCTTGGGGCATCCCCACTTGGCTGTTGGGACAGTGGAAACCTAGGGGTCTAGTCTCAGCCCTGCCAGCTCAATGTCCCAGGGCAGGGGTGGGGGGAACCAGAATCTTTCTGGGTCTCAATTTTCCCTTCGATAAAAGGAGAGGGTTGGCCAGGAGGCCCCGGTGGCCTTAGCCCTCGGAATCTGTGAAGATGAACTATGGTGGCCATAGATCAGGCACATCTAGACTCCACAAGCCAGTAGCTCCACCATCCCCTCCAGCCACGTAGCCTCTGAACCTCAGTTTCCCCATCTGTCAAATGGGACTGTATCACCTCTCTGTGGCTTCACTGGCAAACTTTAAAGCCTCCTAGAATAAAGGTCACTGCTGCTTCTGAGTGATGGCACGACCCACATACCAGGGTGTTTGAGAACAAGAAAATCCACCGGGACGGTGCCAGCAGAGCAGGAGCTCGCTGAAGGTGGGGGAAGGCTGAAGTCACCCCAGGGACCGAGGTCGGGGCCTCCCAAGTTTCTGTCATCTCATTCACGTAGTCACTTTGGCCAGGAAGGGGGAAAAGACACCACAAAGCCTCCTTAACTCAGATTCACTGTGAGCCAGGCCAACCGGGATTAAGGAAGGGGTGATTCCTGGAGCAGAGTGCAGGAAGGCCTCAGGCTCCCCGGGGCAGGGACGGCCTGAGTTTTGGCACCGGATTCCCATTAATAAATGTTTGCAGACTGACTACACAAATACCATCTGACTTTCTTTCAAGAGCATCCTCTGACCAGAAGCTAGTGAATGACGGCCTGCCTTGGGGAGATCCTGGGGGACCGGCTTCTAGGAAGTGAGGATTGAGAACTGGAGCACCAACTATTTGTAAACAGACACTTCTTAAACACTTGAGGGTGCTTGAAAAGTCTGCCTTCTAAGTAATTTAAACATTCCCTTTGAACCCGGGTTTACACAAGCATCGGCAGGGCCAACCCTTTCTTTATAGATAATATAAACTTTCCCTCTGTGGCTTCCTGAATCATTCCTTCTCGGCTCAGAGGCTCCTCTCCCACAGAAACACAAATGGGTCCCTTAGAGGGTCTGAGGAGGAGGGGAGGGCAAGATGGCATCCTGGCCCAAGGGGGCAAGCCTTCCCAGACAAGCCCAGTGGCCACCACACAGGAAAGAGCGAGCTGGCCACAGCTGGGGGCCCTGGGCACTGGCTCACAAAGGAGGCCTTTTCCAGGAATGCTCCGGAGAGCTTACTCAAGTCTGGGTCACGTGCTTCTTCTGAGAAAAGCTGCATCAGCTGGGGGAGGAGAGGCCTGGCCCCTGAGCAGCTGGCTGGACAGCCGACCACTTGCCCCTACCCTGCCCCACCTCCTCCTTCCCCTTCTTCTCTTTTTTATTTTTAAAACTATTTCACAAGCCCCAGCGCTCACACTTACCAGGGAACCAGGAGGTCTCCCAATCTGGGAGCTATTAGCAACAAAAAAGGCAGCGGGGGGGGGGGGCGGGGAGGGGAGGAGGGGGGCTTGGGGAGATGGCATCTCCTGGGAGGGGGTACGCTCAGCTTTGCCAAGGCTGCTGGTGAGCCATCCCCTGGGGTCCTCTGCCCAGCCCCTTAGAACCCCAGGGCCTGGGGTCCCAAGTCTGACCCTGACACCCCCTATTTGCCCCACCTCCATGGGCTTCCCATCACCACTAGGACCAGACAATTCTCTGTTGTTTCAAAGCCCTTCCCTACCTGGCCTCCTCCTACCTGTCCAGGCTTCTTCCACCCACCCACCTCCTCTGATATGGGCATTCCAGCCTCCTCCCCCAAGACCCACCACCTCCTGACTCGGGGCACATGCACTGGCACTCTCTCCCTCCTCATCTTTCCTCCAAACCCCATCTTCTATAGAAACAGTTTCCCAATTGCCCCTCTGGGCTAGTGGGCAGCTGGGGGGCCAGAGCAGTGGGCATTGCCTCAGGCCCTTCTGAGCCAGCCACTGTCCCTGCCTGCCTCAGTGTCCTCACCTGTCAAAGGGGAGGTGCCAACGGGATGCTATTTATAGAGCAGTCAGAATAGTGCCTGGCACACAGTAGGTGCCACAGGAACATTAGGAGGCAGCAGGGTACACACAGCACTGGGCGCACAGTCAGGAAGGCCCGAATTCAAAGCCAACCTCCCACTCACTAGCTGGGTGGCCCTGGGCGAGTCACCTCACCCTGTTTGCCTCAGTTTCCTCATCTGTCAAACGGGCCGGAGAAGGACATGGCAGACCACTGCAGGAACTTTACCGAGAAAAGCCCAGATGGGGTCACGGAGTTGGCCACAACTAAATGACCAACCACAAGGTCACTCGTATCATTCTTCTCAGGCCTTCTCTGTGCATGGTCCCCAGCTGATCCTGTATCTCAGACACACATAGTTGTTGCAAGTGTCTCCCCCAAGTGCCTAGCTTGTGTCTGGAGCACAGTGGGCTCACTTGGGCCAGCCCCTCAACCCCTGGGGGCATCAGCACCAACATCTCAAAGTGAGAGAGGCCAGCCTCGAAGGCCGCTTCTAACTCTCCCTGTGTCAGTCCATCAGATGTGGTGGCAGGAGCAGGGAACCTGGGTTCAAAGCTTGCCTCTCCTACTTCCTAGCTGTGTGATCATGGGCCAGGCCCTGCATCTCTGGGCCTCAGCTCACTCATCTGCAAGATGGGAGATGGGCTGGATGGCCTCTGCGGTCCTTCCACACATGCATGCAGCTCCAAGGGAGGTATGTTGGAGGCATCAGACCACACGGCCCCCAGCCTCCATTCCACTGCAACACAGAGCCAGGCCACAAGAAAGATGAGGGCTGTGCCCAAGTTTATCTGCGGCATCTCATGGCAACTCCATGATCAGTCTCGACGCTCGGGGACACCTCTCACCCTGCCCCTGACCTGGCGGGAGCCCCCACTGTCCACCATCTCTGGAAGTCAAGGCGCCACCAAGCTTAGGACACTGACCTGTTTTTCTAAGCGGAAAGTCGTCTTTGGAGTCGTACATTCCCAGCACAGGGTGATTGTAGGCCGCGGGGCCCCCACTTTGTGGGGGGGAGCTCTGGTCCAGGGAGCTGTGCTGAGTTTTCCTGCAGACGGGAAAAAGAGGAAAAAAAAACTTAGCTTACCGCAGGGTCTGGCTGACGTGTCACCAACAATGCTCGGGACGGACTCGGAGGGTGAGCCCCAGGTCATGGAGCCCATTTCTGGCGCTCAGAGAGCTCCACTCACGCCTCAGTTCCCGGTCAAGGGCCCCGTGTTGACAAATGGCCTCTGCCTCCACACTGGCCATTCCTCATGGAGGGAGGGCCGTCTCCTCTTGCCTCAGCCTCCAAGAACCCATCTCTTTATTACAGAGTGAGTGCAAGCACCGCCCTCCTCCTGGAGCCTTTCCTGGGCCCCCCAAGTGCTGGCGCCCCCCTGACCCACCTTATGTTTACTAGGTGGACATTGCTTCTTCGGGGGAAATGGAAGCTCCTGGAGGGCAGGCCCCAAACCAGATGCCTGCCACTGCTTCCTACAGGTCTGCGCTCCATAGGGGCAGTCACTGGGGAGCTGACTGATGCTCCCTTGGGAGACTAGAAGGGACAGGGGTGGGGTGGGGGGGCAGGGGGGTTAGGAAGGACAGAATCCTCCCTCAGGCTGGCTCAGATGGAGCTATTTGCATTTGTTCCTGCGAGAACTGATGTGCGTAGCACCACAGAAACCAGATAGAGAGATAGAAACATCCATCCCCCATGGCACTCTCCTTTCTACCCCTGACCCTCATCTAGCTGAAAACTGGGTGAGAGGAGAAGGGCTGGGGCAGGGGGCTCCGTGGGCCCTGGGCCAGCCTCCCCATGCCTGTTTCCTCTTCAATAAGATGAGGGGATGAGGGTGCTGGACAAGACAGCTCCAGGTCTCTTTCAGTGTTCTAAGGATGGTGATGGGAGGAGGGGCCTTCTGGGGGGCAGGAAGGCGACGGGAGGTGCGTGCACCTTGCAGAGGCTGGGCCAACGGTTGGCTTCTGCTTGCATTTTAAATGTATTTTGATGAACCTAATCAAGTTACTTAACGATCGAAAGCAAATTTGCCAATTTGCTCATATGGTGCACTGGAGATGACTTATCTGAACAGGCAAACACCCACACCTGCAGGGACCAAGGAGCAGGGGAGTCCTGAACCACCTGCGGGTGCCCAGGCAGACGGGGTCTGCCACAGGCAGCCTGTGTGGGGGTCCCACATCCTCAGGGAGCGGGTCTGCCCTGACAGGAGCCTCAGAAGCAGGAGTCTGGGCGCTTTACCTTGGGGCCAGCGCCATAGGGCAGGAGGAAGCTCAGAATTCATCCCATCTACCACCCCATTGTACAGACAAGGAAACTGAGGCTGGGAAAGGAAAGGCCTTTACCATGTCTTACTTTATAGGAAGTGAATGAGTGGCCAAAGCAGGACACTCCTGACCAAGAGGTTCAAAGCTCCATTCCCGTCTGATGGACACAGCCAAGGGATGCCCCCTCTGGGTCTGTCTGTCTCTCTCCTCTCCATCCCCCTGCTCCAATCTCTCTCTCTCTCTGGGTCTCTGTCTCTCTCCTCTCTCTCTCTCCCCTCATTGGCTAAGCCCTTTTGGGGTGCACTTTTCTCACCCAAAGAAAGCCTGCACAGGAGATCTGCCTCCATAGGGGGTCCTACAGAACAGAGGGCCACGGGAAGGCCCGCTGTATCAAGCAGCTGCCCTGGCCCCCTGAGCACAGGTGTGGCTTTCAGGCAGTCATGTTCCCACTTGGGGTCTCCACTGACCTCTGTAAGACAGAGAAAAGGGCTCAGAATAGACCCTCTTGACCATCCTTAATTAAGCAGGATTTGGGGCTGGGGGAGAGCAGAATTCACACCCAGCTCCCAATACGTCCTATGCATGTGACCACAGATGAGTTGTTTCCCCAGTGCATGGTGCAGGGCTCGGTCCCCCAGCAGGCCTGTGCCCTCTGTCCTGCCCAGCTCTCATGGCTCCTAGAGCTCCAAGGGTCTGCAGCCTTCCCAGTGTGGGCACCCTCTCCACTAGTACAGAGTGGAAGTCCCTCTCTGACTTCCAAAGCTGCTGTGACCATAAGTTTCATCTTCCTGAAGGTCACCCTGAGATGAGCCTCTGCCCTTGGCTGGACTGAGCCTTAGAGACCAGACAAGCGGCCCATCTCTGGCTGGCCTTGCACCACAGAGCTGCAGGCAGGCAGGTAACCACAGAGACCACAGTCCTGGAGGCCAATCCTGCCTCAGACACCCTATGAATGGCATGTGACCTGTCTCAGCCTCAGTTTCTTCATCTGAAAACCTGCCTACCAGGACTGTTGGACGATCAAATGTGACAACACAGGTGAAGTACTTGGCAAACCTCAGAAGGCTTTCTCTTACCACTGTGGGGCTCGGGGCCCCGACCAGAAGGTGGGGGGCCCCAAAGTCAGGTTCCAGGGAGTCCAAGGCCGAACAGAACCAGCCAAGAGTCACTGGGCTTACAAATGGGATCCTGGGAGGAGGGTGCTGATGCACCAAGTCCCTGGGCTCCCAATATCTCCCCTACTTTTCCTCTCCTTCATTCTGCTTGCACTGAAATCTGGCTCTCGCTCCGCTTTCCCACTCCCTGGAGCAAGTGGGCAGCTGTGGGCCCAGGGCGGTCAGGCCCCGTGGGATTTCTTCGCTGTCCCACCTGATTTTCTCAGAGTGAGGATCGGAGATGCTGCTTTTGCCCACAGGAGTGGGAGCTTAGACCCATTAAGAATGAGCACAGAGGTGTGGGGCCCCTTGGCCAAGCTGGGCAATCAATTGATCCACATTTACTGAGTGCCTACGATATGCCAAGCACTGTGCTAAGTGCTAGGGAGACAGAAAATGACAGCCCCCGGGACCCGGGTTCATGCTGCCTTGGGCCAAGCTCCAAGAACAGCCTGAGTTGGGAAGCCCGGGGTAGGGGTTGGGGGCTGCAGGGTTGGGCAGGTCCCTTCCCAAGAGGAAGGAGGAGGGGGAGGAGGGAGAGAAGGAGGAGGAGAGAGAGGAGGAGGGGAAGGAGGGAGAGGAGGAAGAGGAGAGGGAGGAGAAGGGGGAAGGCAGCTTGTGGCTTTTTCCCATCACTTCCCCAACTCAGGGCTCCCCAGACCTCTGGCCATGGTGCTGAGCCCCCCTGTCCCCACTTACCCATACCAGTAGCGAGGGTCACTGGAGATGCAGTGGTTCAGATTGCGATGCGCCAGGGCCTTCTTCTTGTTGAGGACAAACTCCTGAAGCTTCATCTTCACTTCAGTGCTGGCCACGGCACCTGAAACAAGGCGGGGGGGGGGACTCAGCTGCTAGGGCATCTGGGAGCAGGGCAGGAAGAGGCTGCAGGGGAGGCCTCCAGGGTTACATCGCTGTGCACCTCGCCTTAGAATGCAGATGGAATCACTGCAAAGACTCCTCTTTACCTTCTGTTCCTACAGAAAAGTGGCCCCTGAATAAACCCCCAGAGCAAGGGCCACATGGGGGGAGGGGCTCATCTGCAAGAAAGACTTTGGTCCAAACTCAAGAAGAATTCATAGGCACACAGCATAAAAGCACACATGCGTGTGCACACACACAATATACCACAGACACACGTGTGCAGAGACACACACATGCACTACATACAGACACGTAGACACAGACACATTCACATACACAAACACACAAAGACATGCACATACATACACCACACACACCCCGGGAGAGGAGCTTCCATCTGTCTACACTGGCTACAGCTGGATGTGCTCCACTGTTTGTAGGCTGCCTCCCTCCTTAGACTAGGAGGTCCCCAAGGGCAGGGATGGTTTTTGCCTTTCTTTGTATCCTCAGCCCTGAGCACAGTGTGTAGCACACAGTAGGAGCTTAATAAATGCTTCTTGTCTGCTTTGGGCCTCCAGGTGAGGCCCCTCTCTGGTGGGCAGATCAGCCAGATCCTTCCTAATTGTGGGGCCCAGCAAGGAACATGGCCCAAGGGGTTCAGGGTAATGGGCAAGAGGGAGGCTGTGCGGACTCTGACTGAGGAATGGGAGCTGGGCTCTCAGGATGGGGATGGCACCATCCCAGGGTCTCTCGGGGAAGTGAGAGGGTGGCAGAAGAGGGATGGAGAGGGGAGCAGGGGGAGAGGAGGGCACCACAGAGCCCCTGGCACAAAGATGGAAACATCGTTTCACTGGTTTACAGAAGGCCCAAAAACGTTCTATGGGGCAAAGGCTTCCATACTTTCTAAGCCTCAAGAGAATGTTCTATTGGAAAGTTTAGGAAGATGCTTTTGTTTTCTAGGTAGAAAAATGAGGATTTGCCGGGTTTCTGTTCTGGAGGAAATCAGCACGCTGAGCACTCCAGCCTTTCGCTTCATGCTCTCTACTGACTGCCCTACTGTGGAAAAGTCCCAACACAGTGACCCTTTGGGGCATGAGCCCCTTGTGTACCAGTGGGTACTGCACCCACAGAGAGCCAGGAGAACACGCTCAGCCACTCCCTAGACAGTCATGTGGCTAGAGGCCAGCAGCATCCCCTCTCTGGGCTGGTGACTGAGGAGCAAGGCTGCAGCAAAGCCCCTGACCCACGGGGGCCCCTCTGCTGTTTGGCCTTCTGGGCGGGAGGGAGGCCTGAGCTCCGGGGGTCCTCTGGGCTAGGAGGCTTGGAGATCAGGCCCAGCAAACACCCGGTGTGAATGAAGGGGCCTGGTCACATACAGCTCCTTGTAGATGGTGTTTTGTGTGTGTGTGTGTGTGTGTGTGTGTGTGTGTGTGTGTATGTATGTGTGAACGGTGTTTGCCTCATGTGTGGAGTTTGTGTGCCATGAGGTATGTGCACACCTGTGCATGTGTGTGAGGGGCGTGTGCCGTGTGAGTGTGTAGGGACAATGATGAGGACATGGGTGAGCACACATTATAAATGCTTCCCAGACACTTCTGTTTGTCCTGACAGCCGCCCTAGCAGGGACACTGCAAAGGAAGGGGCCGCAACCTGCCCAGCATCCCTCAAAGTGGGGTGTGCCCGTGGCCTCCAGAGCTGAGGGAGAAGGGCCCAAGGGCCCACAGGACACACACCCCTGTTCACATGTCTACATGCATGCACACGTGTGTACGGGGTATCTATGTAGCGTGCGTGCTCACACACCCCCATGCATAAATCATAAAGCCTCCTGCCGCCAGCTCTGCTCAGACCGGGGGAGGGGGCTTTCACAGCTGCCTCTCTGCTCTGAGGGCCCAGTGATCACACGGTGCTTAATCCATTAAAAATAATGAGCACTGACATTTATACGGCGCCTACCGTGTGCCAGGATTGTACCAAGGGCTAGAAATAGGACCTCACAGCAGCCCTCACAGGGAGGCGCTGTCATATTCCCACTCTGAGGAAACTGAGGCAGACGTTGGTTAAGTAGCTTGCCCAGGATCACACAGCCAGTAACTAGCCTGAGGATGCGTTTGAACTCAAGTCTTCCCACCGAGGGCCTGGTGCTATTGCCTCCGTGGCACCCCCTCATGGCATGAGCAGACACTGGTCTGCCTTTCTCTGAACACCCAGCACTTAGCACCGTGCCCGGTATACAGTCAGCACTTAATAGATACTCGTTGACTGACCGCAGGACCATATGTTGTCAAGGAGGTCCCTTTGTGGGTATGGGCGTGGGCCGGACCCTCTGGGCTCCAGGTGTCTGGACTGCTGTGCCCGGATAACCCCCATGCAAGCGTGTCCATCTTGGATATGGAGGCGCTGAGGACAATGCCGGACGTGCTCAGACAGGCCGGAGGGGCACTGGGGGCAAGACCGTCTGTGCTATTTCAGGGACACTGAAGCCAAAACAGTCAGCCGATGTTTGCTGAGCAGCTACTCCATGTGCCAGGTGGCAGCTGGGCAGCGCAGTGAGCTTCAGGCACGGGCAGGAAGACCTGAACTCAAATCTCGCCTCGGATGCTTCCTAGCTCTGTGACCCTGGACAAGTCACTTCACCCTGTTTGCCTCAGTTTCAACATCTGTCAAAAGACCAGGAGAAGGAAATGGCAGACCCCTCCAGGATCTGCCAAGAAAACCCCCAATGGGGTCATGGAGAGTCGGACATGACTGAAAAATGACTGGACGGCAGCATGTGCCAGGCCCTGGGCTTGGTGCCTGGGATACAAAAGGCAGATCCTTTCCTCAAAGAGCCTCCAATCTAACAGCAGAGACAACAAGCCAACCAGTCGATGCGAACAAGCTACAGACAAGAGAAAGAGGAAATCAGAAATGAAGGGGGTGGGGAGGCTTCCAGGAGGTGGGTCATAATGGAGACTAGAAGGAAGCCAGGAAGCCCAGTGGTCAGAGTGGAGGAGGGAGAGCATCCCAGGTCTGGGAACAGCCAGAGATGGCCACAGGCAGGTGGCCGGTGCCTGTGGGCTGACAACTGAGCCACCACGGCTTCTGTGGGCTGCCCGAGGCTGGCCTGGGCTCTTCCCCACTCCTGGCAGCCACCAGGATCTGCCAGGGGTGAACCATCTAAAATTTAGTCTTCCTGTGTTTACTTCCTGTTCCCTCCACCAGCCTGAGGGCAGGCAGGGTCTCCCTTTCTGTCTCTGCCCCCAGCACCTGGCACAGGGAGTGCCCACACAAGGCGCCTACTAAGTGCTTGGGATTGGTTAAAGAGCTATAGATCTGTAGCAGGTCCTCCCTCTCTCAAAGTTCCTTGGACTCATTCAATCCTAGGTCTGAAATACACACATACACACTCACACTCATATAAACACACATTTTTACACTTACATATCTCACATACATATTCACCCACATTTCCACACTCATATTGTCGCACACATGCACTCTCACATAATGGATCAACCCCAGGGCTGGCTCTAAGTCCTGCACTAACCCTGTTCAACTAGACCTCTCTGATGGGCCTATGAGAAACCCTCATGGGTGTTGCATGATCAGCCATTAGGCCTAATGGGAAGCCCAGGAGCCCCCCCAGCATCTGGAGGGGAAGCTAGTGGGGGTGGGGTCCAGAAGTGGCATTAGCAGAGGGCAGCAGAGGGGCAGGGCCCCGGCACACCCAGACAGACTGCACAGTCTCCGTGCCAGCCATCCTTCTTCCAGGAATATGTTCCTAGATCATGTTGGGACAAGGTAACCGTGAAGGAGAAAGCCCCTCTGATGCCACTGCCCCGGGCACCAACCTGGACTGCCTGAACCTCCTGGACGACCCTGGTGTCCAGACAGGGGCTGGGCACAGAGCTGGACATGCCAGCTCTAAGGTGGGCTCATCCCAGCCTCCAGATCAACCCCTTCACTAGACACAAATAGGCCAGACACTCATACCCCACAAATGACGGGGAAGGAAAAACTCTGAACCTATAGAGACTCAGGGAAAGAGACCAAAACATTGTGGGACAGAATGAGGGCCCCTTGTCTGCTACAGGACGGGGCATAATGGTCCCCAGGACTACCTGTGCTCTCCAGAGAAGTCAGATGTCCTGCAAATGTGAAGGGAGAGAGGGAGGGAAGGAAAAAGGAAGGGAGGAAAGAAGGGAGGGGAAGGAGGAGGGGGGAGGAAGGAAGGAAGGGAGGAAGGGAGGGAGGAAGGAAGGAAGGAAGGGAGGAAGGAAGGGAGGAGGGAGGGAGGGGCTGTTGAAATCCCATTTTACAGCTGAAGAAACTGAGGCAGCTTCTCCCCATCTCTCTCACACTCTCCAAAACTGTTTAGAAAACAAGCCGAGCTGCACAAATCTCTCCTAGAGTTCAGGGAACAAGCGCTTGGTGCATCTGGTACTTTACAGTTTTTAATATTCTCCATCCATTAGGAAACCTGCCAGATGGACTTTAAAATATTTAAATCCAATCAGAAGTCACATTAAGCTTCCACTTATTTAAACACAAATAAGGAATGTGCAGACCCAAAAGGGGGGCCAGCAGCCCTCCTCGGGCCTCAGTTTCCCCTCCCCCTGTGCCTCGGTTTCCCACCGTGCACTCACTCTCTTTGCCCTTCTCCTTGTTCTTCAGCTGCTGCAGCTTCTGCTCGCGATGCTGCTTCTCCAGCTCCTGCTCCTGGCGATGCTGCTCAAGCTTCCGCTGGTGCTCCAGCAGCTCCTGCTGATGCTTCATCGCCAGCATCTCCTGCTGCTGCTGTGGGTGCAAGAGATGGGGGGGGCGGTCAGCAACTCAGGGCTAAGCTCATGCAGAGATGCCAGCAGGGCCATTCTGCGATCAGCCATGTGAGAGCACAGTCTGTGAGGACTTATTTGGCGTCAACTGAGTACCAGGCACTGGGGACACAAAGGCAGAAATGAAAGAGCCCCTGTCCTTGGGGAACTTCCGTTCTACCCTGCATCCCAGAGCTGCCCTTACTGAAACAACTGGACAGGCCAAGGGGGCAGATTCAAGTTCTGAGGGGCACAGCAAAGGCGAAATTGCTAACGCCAATATCTATCAATATTTATACCATTACAGACTTCTGCATCTGTTCCAAGTCATTCCTCCTTCTCAGGAAGACAGCATCTGTGGTCTGGGATGCTGGGACACCCTTGCAGGGCTGAGCGTTAACAGGTATGCCTGGTCAGGTGGGGCTACCATTTGGTACCAGGCTTCGACTGCCCCCTCTGCTCAGTGTGACCACTCTGGCCAGCCAGGCCCTTCATCCTCCTTACCCCTCTCCAACTCCCCAAAGCTACCTCTCAGAACATTTGTTTCTCAAATAGTATCCACAAAGAGAGCTGGATGGGGATCTTTCAATTGTCATAAAAGGATCAGGAAGGAGAAAAAAAAGAAGTAGCAGATACTAGTGATGAAAATTCTTAGGAACAACCTGGCTCCTGGAGAAGCAAGAGAATCTCCCAGAGCTCAGACCTAACGTGTGAGGAGACACTGAGCCTTCGATTAGCCCTCAATGCGCCCCAGCTTCTGGGCAAGGGCTCCCATCCTGCCTGCACGTGGAGATGAGACAGGAACTATGGAGGAAAGGGGAAAGGAGAGGTTCCATCCAACTGCAAAAGCTGCAGTTGGCCAAAACTGTTTAATAATTTCTGATATTTATAGAGAAGGCAGAGGAGAAGGGGGGAAGGGAAAGAAGAAGGAAGGAACGGAGGGAGGGAAGGAAAGAAGAAAGGGAGGAAGGAAGGGAGGGAAAGAAAGAAGGGAGGGAAGAAGGAAAGAAGAAGAAGAGGAGAGAGGAAGGGAGGGAAGGAAAGAAGGAAGGGAGGGAGGAAAAGAAGAAAATGCAGGAAAGGAGAAGGAAGGAAGGAAGGAAGGGAGGGAGGGAGGTAGAGGAAGTGCATTTTAAACTAAATGCCTTTGCATGGTTCAAGCAGCCAAAGCTTTGGTTTCCCCGGTGTGGGCACCTTCCCATCTAAATCTCTCGGACCCTTGACACCTCATGGAAAACTGGACAAAGCTCTGAATTTGGAGGCAGAGGGATTTCCTTCAACACTGACTCCATGTATGATCTTGGGTTAGGGTTGGTTCTTTATCTTTCCTGGGCCTGTTTCCTTCTCTGTCAAATGGAAGGGTTAGTCCTGCTGGTCTCTAGGGCTCTTGCCTGCTTTAAAGGGATGCCCCAAGAACCTCACAGGATGGTCTTTTTGGGCCACTGTGGCTGAAGAAAGCGACAGTCCTCGAGATGAGGTGATGCAGGCACTCAGAACATTCCAAGCTGGGACTAAACCCTCACTGTGGTCTTTGGGAGAAGCCAGCTCAGGACAGCACCATCATGGAGGTTTTCAGAATTCAAACACTGCCAGGCAGCCAGTGGGCCCTTAGTCAGTAAGAGGACCCATGAAAAACAGTGATAAGAAAACCAATCCACTGGCTGGGCGCTCCAGGTTGGAGGTGGAGCAGGTGGAGCCAATCTCTGTCAAGGTGGGCAAAGCTTTGCTCACCCTGACCCCCCCAGCTGGTGATGCCAACAGGCAGCAGATAAGCCAAGGATCCACCCTTGAGGGCACAGTGGTGGGCGGAGCTTCCATATCCATTATTCAGCAATTATGACTCCAGGCAGGTCTGTGGATATCTTTGCATAGAACTCTGGCCTTCCCTGGGCAGCAGGCCACCCCCACCCCTCAATCTCTCTGCTCTGCTTGAACAAGCTCTCCTCAAAGTCTTCCAGTGAAAAGAAGGGTTGCAATAAGGCAGGAGTGACTGTCCCATTGTAGAACAACTGCTCCCCCACATACACAGGGGCTTCTGCTGAGGTGGTGGGGGCAGGAGTGCTTTTGCTTAAACCCCGTTAATACAGGGAGAAGCTGCAGCTGACTTTCATCACCCCAACACTAACTCCAATTCCCCCTCGATGACACGCTTCTTATTAGCATAGGTCCAAGCATGCAATGGCGAGTCTAGAGAAAAGAGACTGGGAATAATGACCATTTACAGACTCGAGGAGAGAGTGAGAAAGTGAGGTGTGAATGGTGCCTGGATTCCAGGGAAGCAGCAAGCGCTCGCTCGGGCCAGGCCGGACGTCCCGTGAGGCCACACGCGCCTCCTCTGCTGTCCCAGGCGCAGGGTCCAGGCCGGCCAGGTTCAGAGGCTCAGCCACGGCTTCCACATAGGACAACACGAAAGCATCTCTGAATTCCATCCGCCTCCAAGTTCAGGGATCGCTCTCTGTTGGCTGGTGAGAGGCGGAGAGCCAGCTATGGGTCAGAAGATCTGGGTTTGAGTCCTGCCTCTGACACAGGGAGAGTCTGGGGTCTGCCCCCAGGGATGACTCACGCCAAGGGCATCAATACAGGATTTGATGCTTAGGGGACCTGGGTTCAAATCCTGGCACAGTCCCTTCTCTATGAGTTATTTCACCTCTGGGCCCATCTTCCCACTCATAAAACAAGGATTTGGACCCGACCAGATAATTTGCCAGCATTTGTTAAGTACCTTGTGAGGGGTGGAGGCTAGAGAAAGAGCCCGTGGCTTGGCTGGGCACCTTCCGCCTTCAGCTCTTGGAGCCAAGGGCTCCAAGGAGAAGAGGCGGCTCGCCCAGGGTCACAGAGCGAATATTTGTCCAAGGAGAACTCGAAGCTGGGTCTTCCTGGTTCCTAGGCCTCTGTGGGCATTTCCTGTACTGATGACTAGAACACAATTAGGAATGAGGAAGGGTCAGGGGAGCAGGAGGGATAGCCAAGGCTGGGCTAGGAAGCAATAGGAATAATCACTGGCCACATGCGGGGCCATCATCACGGAATCCGCCGGCCTGGCATCTGTGGTCCTCAGTTTCCTTATCTGGAAAATGTGGGGTTTGGACGGGGGCGGGGGGGGGGGGTCCTTCCACATCAGCGATTCCTTCCGCCTGTGATTTACGAGATGCCAGCAGGTGAGGCTCACTGGCGATGGGCCTTTCCGACAGCCCACGGAGTAAGCACAGCTGCCTGTTCTAACCGAGGTGCCCCATACGCTGACTTGGCAGGCACAGGACGCTCAGATGGCCTACACCCGTGGCAGAGAACCAGGCGCACTGTTCTCCAATGTAAGACCACCACACTCCCCAAGGCTCATAGAGCAAGCCTTGTCACAGGCTGTGATGAGCTCGGGCAGGAGTCTAGGCGCTCCCTTCCTCCTGGGGGGCGGGGCTGCTGGCACCCCCTGGGCCAGCAGCATGCATTGGTAACTAAGGTGGGGCTCCAGATGGGGCTAGTGAAGGGAGGTCTGATTATATGTTCGCTCCCAAGTAGGCCCCAAACCCCTAGCTACTAGGTGCTGAGCCCATGTGGGCAGCATGAAGTCCCCAGGGTCCTAAGGGGAGGTGCTAAGTCCAGAGCCAATAGTAAGAGCTTAAGTTCTGGTCGCTCAGATGACGTCTGATGACGGCTAAAGAGCGCATAAGAAGAGAGAACAGAGCTGTGTGCTTAGAGCTGTCACTCTTAGGAGACTCCAGGCAGCTGTAGTTAAGAGCCCTTCAGCTTGTAAACCTGCATGTTCAGACTTGGTTAAACTCTGGTAACGATGCATTGGGATTTGAACCAGACAAGGTCTGTCTGTCGATGTTTGTAATCTGTTTGTATTTGCTCTGAAGCTCAGGGGGCTGGCTTTTTCCCCTGAACTAAGTGAATGGCATTTGTGTGCTGGATTAAGGTAAGACTGTTGACCCCTCAACGTTGCTTTCCTTGGTAAAGAAGATCAAAACAACCTGGGCTTGCCGCGTTCTGTGAGCTGTTTGGTGTTGGTTTTACACCCCGACAGCAGCTGCTAGCCGGATTGTTGAAACACAGCAGCAGCACTCTGACATCAATTCAACTTCATGAGCATTTACCAAGTGTCTGGAGGGAGCTGGGCCCTGGGCATTCGGGGAGGAGAGGAAGGCCAAAGTTCAGCCACTGGAGATCTTCCATTCGTCCAGGGGGGAGATCCTGGGCATCTGATCCAAGGCTGTGGAGACACATCCAAGGAAGGCTGCCCAGCAGAGGCAGCGGCTGAGCTGAGCCTCCAAGGCCATCATGGACAACATGGCATCCAGGACTGTGTGAGAGCAGGCCAGCTTGGAGAAGAGCAGGCCTCCCTCCGGAGGATGCAGCTCTCTCCCCTGTGGGGTGAGCCGTCTGCATCCTCCGCTCCATCGCCAGGCATCTAACAGACTGCAAGCTCCTCAAAGGCATCGTCCAGACTTGGGCAGAGCATTCGGCAGACAGCTCCTTGGTTGGCCAATGACATCCCATTGTGAGCTCCTCATGAGGCTTGGGGGGGCCGGGATGATAAGCAGCCCCATTTCACAGATGGGGAAACTGTCATTCAGGCACAATTCTCCCCAACCTCTGGCCTCCAAGGGCTAGGATATTCCCTACCTGCATCCCTCTTACCCCCCCAGCCAGTGGCCAATCAGTGCCGGGCCCTGCAGTGTGGGTCACTAGCTGCAAGCACCGGCTAGCCCAGGGAACACGGACCGTTCTTTTTTGAAGGGAAGATCTCAACCAAATTCTCCAGTTCTGGCCCATGCCAGTCAGGTCCCTATCTCTCTGGGAATGACACAACAGAGGCTTTTGCCTGAACCGACAGGAGGGTCTCACTCAGGCAGAGTTGACGCTAACTCTTGTTTCTGGGCCTGTCCGTGTCTCTCTCCCTCCTTGTCTCTAGGTCTGTCCATATCTCTCTCCCTCAGCATCTCTGGGTCCATCTGTGTCTCTCTCCCTCCTCATCTCTGGGTCTGTCTGTATCTCTATCCCTCCTTGTCTCTGGGTCTGTCTGTGTCTCTCTCCCTCCTCATCTCTGGATCCATCCATGTCTCTCTCTCTCCCTCCTCATCTCTGGGTCTCTGTCTCTCTCCCTCCACGTCTCTGGGTTTGTGTCTCTCTCCCTCATCGTCTCTGGGTCTGTCTGTATCTCTCTCCCCCCTTGTCTCTGGGTCTGCCCGCATCTCTCTCCCCCCTTGTCTCTGGGTCTGTCCGTATCTCTCTCTCTCCTTGTCTCTGGGTCTGTGTCTCTCTCCCTCCTCATCTTTGGGTCCGTCGGTGTCTCTCTCCCTCCTCATCTCTGGGTCTATCTGTGTCTCTCTCCCTCCGCGTCTCTGGGTCCGTCGGTGTCTCTCTCCCTCCTCATCTCTGGGTCCGTCCGTGTCTCTCTCCCTCCTTGTCTCTGGGTCTGTGTCTCTCTCCCTCCTCGTCTCTGGGTCTGTCTGCGTCTCTCTCCCCCCTTGTCTCTGGGTGTCTGTATCTCTCTCCCTCCTTGTCTCTGGGTCTGTGTCTCTCTCCCTCGTTATCTCTGGGTCTGTCTGTATCTCTCTCCCTCCTTGTCTCTGGGTCTGTGTCTCTCTCCCTCCTCATCTCTGGGTCTGTCTGTATCTCTCTCCCCCCTTGTCTCTGGGTCTCTGTCTCTCTCCCTCGTTATCTCTGGGTCTGTCTGTATCTCTCTCCCTCCTTGTCTCTAGGTCTGTGTCTCTCTCCCTCCTCATCTCTGGGTCTGTCCGCGCCTCTCTCCCCCCTTGTCTCTGGGTCTGTCTGTCTCTCTCCCTCCTTGTCTCTGGGTCTGTGTCTCTCTCCCTCCTCATCTCTGGGTCTTTCTGTATCTCTCTCCCTCCTTGTCTCTGGGTCTGTCTGTGTCTCTCTCCCTCTTGGTCTCTGGATCCATCCGTGTCTCTCTCTCCCTCCTCGTCTCTGGGTCTCTGTCTCTCTCCCTCCACGTCTCTGGGTTTGTGTGTCTCTCCCTCCTCGTCTCTGGGTCTGTCTGTATCTCTCTCCCTCCTTGTCTCTGGGTCTGTGTCTCTCTCCCTCCTCATCTCTGGGTCTGTCCGAGTCTCTCCCCCTCCTTTCTCTGTTTCTGTCACACACATGTACGTACAGGTATGCGCATGTCCCATCTACACCCAGGAGAATACAAGCTCTTTGTGGCCAGGGATGCTCTTCCAGTTTTATTTTTGCACCCACAGTGACTGGCACATGGGGCAGAGGTGACTCAGAGCTGCTGGTCCAGTGGCGAGGCCCCATGCTGGTGCTGGAGGTGGAGAAATGCTTATGGTATGCCCACCTCTCTTGCCTTCGCTGGCGCCCAGCACAGGGCCCCCACTCCCCACGTGCAGTGAGCCCCAAGGGCCTGGAACATCAGCTCATCTTTATCTGAGTGTAGCTGCTGCCAACCCTCCATGTCCCAGGTGACTGACAGGGACCCCCGTGGGGAGGGGAACAAGCCCTTTCCGACATCTGCATCGGGTGTACAGAACCATGTGCCACAAGGCTACTGCGGTCCTCGGCTCCTCCCTTGGCACACGCCCCTTTCTTTCCAGTGTCTCTGCCTTCCCCAGAGACACCCCTCGTCTGGCACACCCCACACCTCCCTCTTATCTGCAGCAACCCTATACGTCCTTCCAGGCCAGCCTGAAATGCTATCTCCTCCCGGAATCCCTGTCCCACTGCCCTGAGCTGTAAACGATCCCCCTCTCCATCAGCACCGGGTCAGGGATAGGTCTGTTCTGGGCTTCGCCTATCAGCCGCCCATCTTATCTGCCCCTCCAGAGTTCTAGGCCTTGCAAGGCAGGGCTGCTTCATCTGTCTCATCTGACTACAGGTCTTCCAGGGCAAGGAAAGGGGGATGAACGCAGAGGCAGCAACTGCACATTTATTGTAAACCCTTCTTTTCCAGACACCATGCTAAGCATGCAGGAGATCATGGAAGAAGAAAGGCAGGGTGAAGTAGTGCTCGGATGTGGCGGTGACGAAGGCAGGGGCCACTTGGGGTGCCTCACAAACATCAGGACTGAGCCAGGGCATCTTTCTCAGGCCGGGCCTTGCACTGTCCAGGGGCGTAGCAGGATGGGCAGGGCTTGATCTCAGGGGGTGGGGTTCAGGCTACGGCAGACCTAACATCGTTGTCACCAGCATCGCTAATGTTCACACAGCTCCTACTATGCACTGGCAATACGGTCCTTTCTCAAAGTGGTCAGCGGCCAAACACGGCTGCAGAGAAGGGGGGCTCCCCCTGCCCTCTCCAGAAAACATCAAACCTGATGTCCAAACTCGAGGTGAGGACTGAACTGACCTGGGGAGCACCGGCTGCCCCCCTCGTGGGCGAGAGCCAGGATATCCTGTGGTGGAAATGGGCATTTTGGTTCTGAGATGCTGCCTGACTTCTGTGGCTGCTTCCACAGCCTACCAGGAAGCCATGAGAGAGGGCAGCCAATGCCGCCTCGGGACTGTGCTCCCAGGGAGGAAGCTGGCTCTGCATTTCTGGTCCTGGCCATGCCCCGCAGGACCAAGCAGAGTGAGGCTAATCCCATCTCCCCTGGGCCTCCCCAGGACAGGCCTCAAATGCTTCAAGACAGTCAGGTTGCATCTCCCAAGCTTTCTCCAGGTTAACCACACCCACCAACCTGACCTGCCTTCCCAGTGGTTGCTGTTACTGCCCTCATCTTTATCATCAAAAGCACCTACTATGTGCCAGGAACATGCTAAGTGCTTCACAGATAGTATCTAATTTGATATTCACAACTCCGGGATGTGAGTGACATTATCTCCACTTTACAGATGACAAAACAGAGTCAAGCAGAGGTTAAGTGCCTTACCCAGGGTCACACAGCTAGTTAAGTGTCTGAGGCTGGCTTCGAACTCGTCTTCCTGACTGTAGGCTCAGTGCTCCATCCTCTGAGCCCCTGGCTGCCCTGGGAGCCTTCAGATGCCAGAGGAGAAGGAGCCACCGACCACACACTCCATGCCCAGCCAGCCAACAGACACAAGTCCTCAGAACTGCAGTCCCGAAGGCCAATGCTGGAGCTTGACCACAGACACAACAACTTCCAGAGGAGGGAGACATCTGGAACAAGGCCTGAAGGGTCTGGCAGCCGGGCACAGTCAAAGGTCACCCGCCTGGGCCTATGGAGGTGACCTAAATGCCTCCCTGCTGAAAGGGGAAACTGAGGCCTGGCCCACGTGTCTGAGGAACAGATCACTGCTTTATTCCCTTGTTTTACAGCAGGAGAAGCTGAGGCCAGAGATGGTCCCAGGCTGTGACTTGAACTTTCTCGGTCACCAGACAAACAAGTGAATTTATTCAGACTTGTTTGGGGATGCGGGCTCAGTATTCACTCCTATCACCTCCTGGTAGAATGGCTCTGGGCTCTTTGGGCCTCAGTTTACCCACATGTAAAGGGAGGGAACTAAACCACCTGGGCGTAGGGGTCCTTCCCCTCTAGGCCCACAAACCTTGAGTGACCAACCGACTTTGGTTTTTCTACACCGGCAGGTCTCGGCTGGGCCTCCCAGCAACCACAGGGAAGTGCCTGCCTCTTACTTACACCCAGAATTCCAAGGATCTTTGGTGCTATTTCCCAGCATGGGAGACTGAGGCCATCAGAAAAAAACACTCCCTTTTGCCCACCCCTCTTTACCCTTCACATGAGGTGACCTAAGCCCACCTCGAGAGGGCAAGCATCCTTTGTAAAAGATGCTGGAATGCCACCAGGTTCCCAGCCCAGGCACAGTACAGAGACTGGGGGCCATACAAGTCCTGAGAAAGCTTGGCTTGCTATCCCTTGGGACCCTACCCCACACGCCCAGGGCCTGCCAGGAGGCGGCAGGAAGCAAGACAAAGCAGAGACTGGGGATGGACAGAGTGACCCCTGGGTCTGGAGGCACTGGGTTCATCCTCAGAGACGGGGGCACTTCCCCATTCACCCCCCACCACTACCCCCGAGAGTGCGGTGTGCTCCTGAGGAGGGAGGGAGAGAGGAGAGTCATCCAAGGCCATAAGGGAGTGTGTATGCATGTGTGTGAATGAGTGTGTGTGTGTGTGTGTGTGTGTGTGTGTGTGAGTGTGAGAGAGTGAGGCAGAGACAGACCTAGAGAGAGTATGTTCAGGGGCATATGTGTGTGTGAAAGTATGTGTATGAGTGTGTGTGTATAAGTGTGTGAGGATATGTACATGGGCAAGAGTGTGTGTGTGGTTGTGTGTAAGTGTATGAGGATGTGTACATGGGCAGGAGTGTGTGTGTGTGAGTGTATGAATGAGTGTGTATGTGAGGCTGTGTACATGAGTGAGAGTGTGAGTGTATGTGTGCGCATGTGAGCGTATGAATGAATGTGTGTGTGCGAATATATGAGTGTGTAAGTGTGTGAGGCTGTGTACATGGGTGAGAGTGTGAGTGTATGTGTGCACGTGTGAATGTATGAGTGTGTGTGTGAGGCTGTGTACATGGGCGAGAGTGTGCGCATGAGAGAGTATGAGTGAGTGTGTGTGAGGCTGTGTACATGGGTGGGTGGGTGTGCGCATGCATGTGAGTGTATGAATGAGCATGTAAATGTGTAAGACTGTACATGGGTGAGAGTGTGTGTGTACATATGTGAGTGTATGAGTCTGCATACATGGGCGAGAGTGTATGCACATGTGAGATTATGAGCATGCAAGTGTGTGAGGCTGTGGGTGAGTGTGTGCATGTAAGTGTATGAGTGTGTAAGTATGTGAGGCTGTGTACATGGGCGAGAGCGTGTGCGCATGAGAAAGTATGAGTGAGTGTGTAAGTGTGAGGCTGTGTACATGGGTGTGTGTGTGTGTGTGCATGTGAGTGTATGAATGAGCGTGTAAGTGTGTAAGACTGTACATGGGTGAGAGTGTGTGTGTACATATGTGAGTGTATGAGTAAGTGTATGAGTCTGTGTACTTGGGCGAGAGTGTATGCACGTGTGAGAGTATGAGTATGCAAGTGTGTGAGGCTGTGGGTGAGTGTGTGCATGTAAGTGTATGAGTGCGTAAGTATGTGAGGCTGTGTACATGGGCGAGAGCGTGTGCGCGTGTCAGAGTGAGTGAACGTGTAAGCGTGTGAGGCTGTGTACATGGGCGAGAGTGTGTGTGTGGTTGTGTGTGTGTGAGCATGAGTGTAAGTGTATGAGTGAGTGTGAGGATGTGTACATGGGCAAGAGTGTGTGTGTGAGTGTATGAATGAGTGCGTAAGCGTGTGAGGCTGTGTACATGGGCGAGAGCATGTGCGTGCATGTGAGCATATGAGTAAGCATGCTCTGGTGCGAGAGTGGGGAGGGCCTCTGGACCCCACCCTGGACCTGGGGCCCCTCCGAGGCTGGTCTCCCCCTCCCCGGGTGAGTGGGCACATGAGAGAGGGGAGGCTGGAGGCCACCGCCAGGGTCTCTGGGTGCAGGAGCTCAGCTGCTGGTGGCAGGCGGCAAGGGGAGGAAGGCAGCAGCGGCTTATTAAGCACCTACTATGTGCCAGGCACTGGGCTGAGCCCTTTACAATTTATTATCTCATTTGATCCTCTGGGAAGCAGGGGCTGTTATCTCCATGTGACAGATGAGGAAACTGAGGCAGACAGGGTTAAGTGACTTGCCCAGGGTCACCCAGCTAGTGAGTGTCTGAGGCTGGATTCAAACCCAGGTATTCCTGACTCTCTAACCTCCGTGCTGCCAGCTGCCTCAAAGAACCAGCCTGGGAGCGAAACGCCAGGACTCTGGCCCCACTCCTGCCACCGGCTCTCCAAATGATCCCAGCAGGGGATGCCGGCATTCTGGGCCTCGGTTCCCCACCTCCCCCACTGTGCACACACCTGACTCTCATCAGTATTCCTTCTGCTACAACTGGATCTGCCTCAGTTTCTTCCTCTATAAGATAAGGGGGCTGGGCCTGTCCAGGAGCCTCAAACTGAGGCCGGCGAGTCTGTTTTTTAAAATCTCTTGATGACTATGTACAATATAACTGGTTCCTCCCGTCCTTTCCGTGTCGTGCTCTGTGTACTCAAACACATGATTCTGAGAAGGGCAGGGACACAGGTGGGCTCTCAGGGCCCCATGTCTCAGTTTCCTCATGGGAAAAGGGAAGGGCAGGGGCTGGGTGATCTCCACTTTGGATGATGACCTGCCCCTCGAGCCCAAGCCCCCCACCCCCTCTGCCTCCAGATCCTGCCCTTGGATCCCCTGGGAGCAGGAGGGGAGGCCAAGCCCCTTCCTCCCCAACTCCTTCCCACCTCTCCCCTCTGCTAGGTGTGTCCGGGGACCTGCCCCAGGGATCGGCCCCCTCACCCACCTTGATGTGCTCATGGAGCTGGGCCTCGTGCTGCCGTGAGAGCTGTTCATGCTGCCGCTGGAACTCGGCAATGAGAATCTGCCGCTGGATCTGCTGCTTCTGCTTGAGGGCCAGCAGCTCCTGCTGTAGCTGCTGCTCACGGAGCGTGGGCTCCGTCACCGGCAGCGAGAACTGGTGGTCCAGGCGGAGGTCCATGGGCACAGCGGAGGGCGCCACTGGGAGGGGCAGTGCTGGGCTCACGTCCACTGCGGCCGGGAAAGAGAAAGGAATACTCAGACGGTCAGGTGGCCGCAGTGGACGGCCATGCCGACCATCACTCTGACCAGTCTGCTGTGACAGCCACACCAACCATCAGCTGATCAGTCTGCCGTGGACAGCCACGCTGACCATCACCCCGACCAGTCTTCCACAGAGAGCCATGCTGACCATCACCCGACCAGTCTCCCGTGGCAGCCATGCCGACCATCATCCCGACCAGTCTGCTGTGGTGGCCACGCCGACCATCACCCGACCAGTCTCCCACGGCGGCCACGCAGACCATCACCCTGACCAGTCTGCCATGGAGGCCATGCCGACCATGCCAACCATCACCTTGATCACCCTGACCAGTCTTCCACAGATGGCCACACCGACCATCACCTTGATCAGTCTGCCATGACGGCCTCCCCCTTTCCCCAACAGGCAGTGCCGCCTCCTCCCAAATGACTTCGCACACATTTGGTATCGGATATGTGTGGGTGTATGAACACAGGTGTCTCCCCTAGAAGAAGGGGGCTCCTTTAGGGTAGAGATTTTCATGTGTGTCTTTATAGCTCCAGAACCCAGCACGACACCTGGCATACAATGGGTGCTTCATAAATACTGGCTGGTTGACATGGCACCAAAAGACCTGGGAAGGGCTCAGAGAGGAGGATCTGAGTCACCTGATGACCTCTTTGCGGGGAGGGCTCTGAGGTTGTAGGAAAGAAAGCTCTGACAGTGAATCATGGTGGGAAGGGAGGAAGAAGCCCACCAGCCAATCCTCCTTCGCCCACCCCCATTGTGTCCATGCTGTGCTTGGATGGGTCTTACCCCACCGAGTTTTGATTTGTTACCCTTACCTGATGTTCTCAAAGAGAAGGTAAAAAGAGAAGTCATGGGGGGACCCCTCTCCCCTCACTCACACACGAATGGGAAGGCAAGAGAGGACTTGTTCAAGATGGCTAAAGGGGGCATAGCCTCGCTTGAGGGCCAGGACAGAATGCGCCCTTGAGGAGGTCCAGCAGGAGCAGGCCCTGCTGCCATGGCGGGACTAGGGCCCTCTTCAAAGTGCCCTCCACCTCTCCCAGGCCAAAGTGTTTTCACAGAAACTCCCGGGGCCAGGCCTGGGCTTTTGCTTTCAAACACAAACTAAGGAATTGAAAAATAAAGCAGAAGCCAAACCAATCTCAGGAGGCTTCTGGCAAACTTAAGAAAGTTTCAAAAATGAACAGAGACCAGCTGGGCTGCAAAGGTTGATCATCCCAGGTGACCCCCAACATCCGCCGTGCCCAGTGAAGAGATGGGAAGGAAGCTGGGGCCAGGCTACATTACACACCGAGCTGGGCATGGCAAACCCCCCAAACAAAACCAACCTCTACGTGCCTGGCAGAGGGAGGAGGAGAGACAAGGAGCAGACAGGTCCTGCCTGCCCTCAAAGAACTTCCACTCCATTAGGAAACAATCTGGACCCAGAGAAGTAGAAACAACATAGAGACAAAGTAACTCCAAGGCAATGGGAGAGGGGGATGGGAAAGGCCTTGGGAAGGCAGAGTCCTGAGCCAGGGGAGGAGGGAGGAGACTGTAGGGTTCACCCACCAGCTCGGCCAAGAAGGCCAGATGGTCTGGTCAGAAAATGCATAATGCAAAGAAGCCTGGAAGAGTCAGAGGGCTTGACATTTCTGAGGGGACAGACCACAATAGTTTTCCTAGGGGATCTAGGGAGCCCCTGGAATTTTGTTCAGAGCATGGCTTTAGGAGTAGCCAGATGGGAACTGTAGGGGATAGAGGGGAGGGACTGGAGAAGGCATTGGACCTTCATGACCCGGGTCTCACAAGTACGTCTAAACACACACACACATTTTTTCCTGGGTGAGATGTCTTTCCAAGAATAATAATTGATAGGTGGGATGGCTCTCTGGCACGGAAGCGGGAGGAATACTGATTAGCGACGAGAGCAGTTGGGCAGTGCCAACTTGGAAGGGCGGAGAGTGGCGAGCCCACGACTGTGACAACTTCCACAGCAGACAAGAATGGGAAATCCCAAAGGCAAAGATGGTGACCACATCTCCAGTGTAGCTGGTGCTATATGTGAGCAGACCTGGGGAATGTCTATGCCACCCCGCCTCGAGAACTCTGGCCAAGGCAGCGACCAGGCAGATTCCAAGGGCCTGACACAGAGCAGACAGCCTGGCGGGCAGACCGAGACACGGGGATTGAGGACACGGTCAATGCAGAAATGCTCTTCCTCTGACTGCCTCAATATGCTTAACTCTCTTCATGTGTGGGGCGGGGGGTCAGCCTCCCTGAACTCTAGGTCTGTAGCTGCACTCCAGGTGGGGAGAGGGCTCATAACCTGCCGAGTGACAGCTTTCCCAAAGTTCATGTTCTTTCCAACCCAGCTAATCCCCAGGTCAACCCCGTCTAAGTAAGATCTGCCTCCAGAACTCCAAGGTGGAAAGGCCCTGAGGCTACCCTGAATGGGGGTGGGGTCTCCACAGCAGCCAGAACTCTGCCCTCTGAGAACCTGGCAAGCCCCCAGACACAGAGGGGGTGGCAGTGACTTGGCTCCAAGTCGGAAGGTCTGAGGTCTGGAGCTGGAAGGGACCACAGAGGCCATGCAGTCTAAGCCCCTCATTTTATAAAAGACTGGTCAATAACACATGGGCACTAGGTGGCACAGGCGCAATTTGAACCCAGACCCTATGACTGCAAAACCACTGTGGTGCCCACCAGGACACCTCCCCACTCGAGGCTGCCTCCACTGTTTCTAAAGGTTGGGGCTGAGCCTGGAAAAGCAGTAGCCAGCCCATGGAGCATTTCCTCCAAGATGGAACACCGATCTTGCCTGGAGGTATTTTAATACTAACCTCCAAAGCATATCAGTCCTAACATGTCTACTATCTTTATCTCCTGTGCTATATTTAAGACAGGTTGTCTTCATTCAGATTTTTTTTTCCCTTTTCCCCCCCTCAAATAGCTACTAATCTGGGACCAACTCAAAAACAAACAACTGTTTATTAGGGGATACTAAAACACCAACCCAGCTTGGGCTCCAAAGTCCTGGTCACACAGGGAGAATAACTGAAAAGCATATCCAGCCAGCCCTGAATGGTGCCACCAGAGGCTGGGACCCCGAAGGCCATTCCACACAAAGTGGGGCCTGGTCTCACCAGACGCTGGCCCCCACAAAGGTTGTTCCACACAAACTGGGGGCCTGATCCCACGGGACCCAGGGTCCCCAAAGGACATTCCACACAAACTGGGGGCCTGGTCCCACTGGACCCTGGGCCCCTGAAGGACATTTCACACAAACTGTTGGTCTGGTCCCACCACATGCTGGGCCCCCAAAGGTCATTCTGCTCAAATTAGGGGCCCGGTCCCACATGAGTGCTGAGGTACTACCCACAGGGACCTAGCTGACCTAAGGTTCCAGTGTAGATGCACTGAATCTTGTATCCACCCTCCAAGAAGGCAAAGTAGTCACTAAGCCAGCCATAGAGTCAGGGTCAGAGTGAGTTCAGGGCTTCCTGACTGTCAAAAGCTGGTGGTTCATGTTTTCCAATTTCTCCATGGCAAGGAGGCCTTTCATGGCTCAGCTGTGCACACAGTAGGAGCTTATGGAATGCTATACTTGTTCAATAAGGCAATGACTGTGCCAAGGGTCCAAGTCATTCTCAGCCTCCCAACCAGCCTTGTCAATAAAGGGGCCATGCTATCACTGGAGACACATCTTTCTTGTTCACTTCACCCAAGATGAACTGGTTCATATAGCTGAGGGCCAAATAACACCCTGTCCTGAAAAGAAGCATGCCTGGGGAGGGGACTCAAGACTGGAGAGGTAGAGGGGGCCAGAGCCAGCCTGTACAGAGACAGAAGAGGGCCTGACGCAAAGCCTTGGGGGATGGCCACAGCTGAAGATCCAGCACAGAAGACTGAGAAGTAATTGTTAGGTGGGCTGGAGCAGAACCAAGCAAGAGCAGAATCACAGAAACCCAGAGAGAAGGGAACACCAAGGAAGGAAGGGGATGGACGCTCCTTTAAATCTGGTAGCTGGATAGTCCAGTGGATGGAATCCTGGGCCTGGAGTCAGGAAGACCTGTGTTCAAGTCCAGCCTCAGACATCTGCCAGCTGAGTCACCCTGGGCACATCACTTAACTGCTGCTTGCCTCAGTTTCCTTGTCTCTAAAATGGAGATCACAATAAACCTCCTTCCCAGGGTTGTTGGGAGGACCAATGGGATAATAACTATAAAGCGTTTAGCACAGTGTCTACAAAATGTTATAGAAACATGAGCTGTAAATTCAGAGACCATCGGTGGACTTTAGAGAGAGCAGTTTGGGCTGAAGCCAGAGCTCAGAGGGGCGGAGGAGCAGAGATGGCAGAACAGATGAGGCACGGGCACAAAAGGGAGGAGAGAGAAGAGACAAAGGAGCTAAGGCCCAGAGGGACTAAAGACCAGGCCCCCACAAACATTCAAACCCTCCCAAGGTGGTGGTTCCTGCTGGTGCTCCTGCCCCCCACAAGCCTGCCCAGTGGCCAGTAGGCAGCCAAGTCATCCCCAGCCCCTCAGGGTCTCCCTCCTTCAGCCTGGGGCCTCGAGGGCCATTCAGGACCTGACCCAGCCTCCTAGACATATGCTTCACACTCTTACAATCCTGCCACAGGGACAGGCTGGCTCTTCTGTGAACACAATACCCCATTCAGCAGCTCTGATGGCAGCCCCCCAGTGCCGAGGTGCTTCCCTCCCCTCTGCTCTCCCCCTCCCCTTCCCTCTGTTCCCCTTTTCTCCTCCCTCCCCCTCCCCTCCTCTCTCCCCCTCCCGTCTTCTCCCCTTCATCTAACCCCCCTCTGCCTCTCAGAAACCCTGGGTCCCACTGAGCCTCAGATCCGGAGGTGCCTCCTCTGGACATCCCCAGAGATCAGTATCACCCTTCCTCCCGGCTACATTCATTGCTGAGCAGAGGCTGGGGAACATGCCATACTCCCAGGACAGGAGGGAGCGCCTTGAGATCCGAGATGGCCTCACTTCTGTCTCCATCCCCTCAGAGTGCCTGGTCCATAGCAGGAACTTGAAAAACATCGGCTGATGGCTGAGCCCTCACATCCTGCCTGCCCAGTCGCCAAACAAAGCTTGACCACTTAGGCTGCATGTTGGCTAGGATCTGCTCTGCCCCCTCCCCCACTCCAAGGCTGTCCCTTCCTCCCTTCCCCAGACCCAAGCTGTCACAGACTATTTACAGGCACTGCCAGGACCCTGGAGGGAGGGATGTTTATAGTGCCAACTTTGGGGGTCGCCTCAGGTTTCTTTTAGGTACCTGGGATAAATAAGGCAAGACCCCTCAGGTCAGAGCTTAGGATCCCAAATTTAAAACTTCAAGGGATGGCAGAAACTGTCATTCCGATGTTTAGGAGGAGAACGACTGTTACATCCATACAAACAGTGCAAATGACAGCCCCAACCTCCACTGCGCCCTGGGGAGGGGGTATCCCCAGGGGTGCAAATGCAGACAGGGAGAGAACAACCTCCAGCCTCCTTTCACAGGCAGAGGAGTAACAAGGGGCAGACTCCTCCCAAAGTTTCCCCACATCTCTCCCTTGTCCCCAAGCCCCTAAGCACCACAATAGTGCGAAAGAGCGGCTGCTCACCAGGAGAGTAACCCACAGAAGATGAAGCTGGAGACCGAAAGCCAAAGCCAGCACTGGAGCATCCAGCACTGGAGTGTGGGTGGACACACCTTCAGGCCTCCTCAGGCCTTTCTTCTCCTTCCCCTCCCTGGTCAGAGGCAGCCAGCACGCTGGCCAAGATGCCCCTGCCTCTGAAGAAGGGAAACCAGGCAACTGGTCTTGGATTCGGCCTCTAGCTTTTCATGAAGGAGGACGAGTTCTCTTTCCTTCTGTTCTCTCCTAATGCAGCCGGCCATCCCAGCCACACCTTCTGCTCTGAGTCCAAGTGATTCTAATCTCACAGATGCCCTCGCTTCCCTTCCAACCCCCTCCCCACTCAACCCAGCTTCTCCAGTTAATGGTCAGCATCAAATACTTAAATGCACTCTGGAAGCTCCCTATTTAAAAGAATCCAGAGGCAGATCCTTTTATAAAGTCAAGAAGCCTTTTATAGTGCACATCACTGCTTCCTAATTTATGTTAGGTAGGTCTGAGTTGGGGCATATCAGGTTTCCTACAAGGGGGCACCATACAATTCCATTTCCACTAGAGCTTTTTCCTGACAGTTTGGAGTCAGTCCCTGAAAGCATCAATTTGTCAGTGTTCAAACCAGGCCAACGATGCCCATCCGGAAGCGTGACCCTGCCAGCTGCCTGATAACACCCAGAACGCTGACAGAGGTTTCAGGGCTAAAATCTCAAAGCCCCTTCTGGGAGGGGTGCTAGCCCTGACAAGGGAGCAGGAAGGGAAGACGAGCCAAGAGGGAGGAGGTACCAAATGTGCCTGATTCTGGGATATGGGCTGAGTCCTGGCCAGCCTAAGTGAATTTGGGCCAGATGTTCCTTTAGGGACTTTTCAAAGCTGACTTGCCACCTCAAACTGCTGCCTGGGGACCCAAACCTTTAACAGAATGAAGAGAAGCCTGCCTGTCATTGAGGTTAGAATCTAGGAGCTGGCACCATTTGGCACCGGAGGACATTCAGAACGTGGCCGTACACTTGCTATTGGGCCACACGCACGCAGACAGACCTGTGTGAGGGCTGGCCTCGTGGGAATCCCCCCCCCCCCCATGACAGCAACGTGCCAGCTGCCGAGAACAGAGGCACAAGCACCATTCATCCCATTCACGGAGTGGTGCGTCAAACAGGACCGCCACTATTTTGGGCTCAAAAACCCAGTGTGAATCCCACCCCCCCAAGCAGCCGAGGGTTCTGACCTACAGCGGCCCGCAGAGCACAATGCAACCTTCTCTCCAGCAAGAATGCAGCGGCCCAACAAAAAAGGCTTGTATTTACAGGAAGATTTTATGGCCAAGTTGAAAATTGCTTTTATAGGTTCTGCCTTGAGAACATATTAATACAATCTGATGTATGACGTTAGCAAGCCACAAAGCTCCCATTCAGGATGATGCTGAGAAATGGCAAGCCTGGGGAGGAATGGGAGAAGAGGTCTCCATCCCAAAGAAGAACCAGAGGAGCATTATTCTCATCTTTGTCACTGTTACACTGCCGCCACTGTCACAAAATGAGCCCGAACTGGGGAGCTCAGCTTTGCTGTTGGGTCGGAACAGATGGATTCGAGGAAGCCCATTACATTTCACTGAATTCACAGGGAGACCAAGAAAAATGAAATCATCTTAGCATCGCAAGGCTGGAAGAGACAGCGACTCATCGGCAGCAGGATCGGGAATGGCATCTCCAAACTCCGAGGCTTCCAAATGTGGTCCCCAAGCCCAAGCACTGGAGGCCTGAGGAGGGGCCAGAAGCCGGCCCCCCAAGGACAAAACGCAGGCGATGATCCAGAAAACATTCAAACAGAAATGGCTCAGAGCAAATGAGTGACCCTTCTTAGGATGGAAAAACCAAGCAGCATGAGATACAAGACTATGGAGAGGACCGTGTTCTATTGAGACTCTCAATGATCGCAGCTGGTATTTCTATGGCACTTTACGATAGGCAAAGTGCTCTACGATTCTTTCCTCATTTGGTCCTCACAGCCACCCTGGGTGGGAAGGGTTGCTGTGACCCCCAGGTAACAGAGGGGGAAACTGAGGCAGACAGCAGTGAAGTGACTTGCCCAGAGTCATACAGTAAGTATCTGAGGCTGGATTTGAACCCTGGGCTCCCTGACTCCAGATTTAGTCCTCTCTCCATGGTACCACCATGGTCTGTCTTATTATTAATATGATCATTAAACAATAATAAAACGGCGTGGCAGTGGACAAGAGGCTGGCTCTGGAGTGAGGAAGACTTGGCTTCAAGTCCAGCGTCCAGTACAGACTGGCAAGGGACCCTGGGCGCCAAGAACATGGGGGGTGGGAAGATGGGTGGGTCAGGCTTAACAGGGCTCTCTGCTACAGGTTCCAGCCCCTCCCCGCTCCTCCCTGCAGGCCTCCCACTTTCATGGCCAACTCCAGTTTCCTTTGAGGATTTTTCACCTGCTGAAAAAGCGGCAGGAGGGGGTGATTCTTTGGAAATTTTTGCTGCCCCTCGAGCAAGGAAAACTTGCTCCCACACAAGTGAACCCTCCCGCACCCTGGGGCACCCCGGGCTGTGCGGGGGTGGGGCTGGACCACAAAAGAGCCCATTCTCCCCCATCTCGATGCCCCCGCCCCCCACTGGGGCTCTTTAGATCATTCTTTAAAATAAAACCAAGAGATGAATGCATTGGAAAGGGGGGGAGGGGGAGTCCAAGGCCCGGATCCCAGTTTCCTCCACTCTTCCCCTCCCACCCCCAAGCTCTAGGCTGCCCCTTATTGCAAATGCAAGTTTCCTGAGGCTGATTCGTCTGTTATTATTTGTGAAGGAGTAGAAAAAAGAAATGAAAGGTGGCCTTTGCGTTCCCTCGGTGGAGACACTGCCCAAGAGACTGGAGGAAAAGAAGAGCGGCTACTACCTTCCTCCCGGTGTGGCCTCTGGGGTCAGCTGCCAGCGCGGCACACACGGATGGGGCCAAGTCCCTGGGCTGGTGTCTGGGGCCCACTGAGAGCCCGCTGCCCGTCCTGCCGGCCAGCCTGCCTGCCTCTCTCTGACTGTGCCTAGGCCGTGCCGATCTCTCTCCCCCCCGTGCCCACACTGAGCTATAAATATACTCAAGGTGTGCATGAGCTCTATCCAGGGACAGGGGACCTGAGGTGCCACCGGGAGGGGCGGGGAGAGGGGGAAGGGCAGACAGGAGGGGACCACCGGATCCTGCCCAGCACCGGCGGCCGGTAACAGGAGAAGCTCGGATGGATTTCAAAGGCCCCACATGCCGGTGGGGGGAGAGGAAGACAAACCTCCCAAATGAAGGTGTCTGAGCTTACCCAAATGGAGCTTCATGGCCCTCCCTCCTTCCCAGGGACTCTGCTTTCATTCAGCGGCTGCTGGCTCTGCTCCCAGCCAATAGGGCCTTGGCATCCTCCTTCTCCTACGGACGCCAGGGAAGCAATGCCCTGCCCATTAACTGGGCCAATTACCAGACCATCAATTCTCCCTCAAACACAGGCGACAAGCACCTGAATTCACCCCTGCAGGGCTTTAGCTCCTGCTGCCAGGCGCAAGCCAAGTGCCCGGCCTGGCCCGGCCCAATCCCAGCCCAGGGTGGAGAAATGCTGATAACAGCTGACTGAGCAGAAGGAAAAGGCATTTCCCGGAAGGATTATTTTCAGCTGCTTTCATTGCGAAAAAAAGCCAGAAATAGCGCGGTGGTGGGTGTCGAGGGGGGGCTGCTTCACACCCTGTCTGTTTTCCTTTTCTCTATTTTTCTCTGGGCTTCCTCCCTTGCCTTTGGTACCTGCCTCTCCCTTGCTCTAGAGAGCCTGATCAGAGGCTTTCTCACATCACAAGCTCCTTTCTCAGGAAACACTCACAGGATCACCCCAGGCCCTCCAGAAAGGCCAAGGAGATGACGTCCTGGCCCCCCACAGCAGCCCCAAGTCGGCAGAGCTGCCCCCACCCTGCCCCCCAGGGTGTCCGGACCCTGGGCAAGGGCACACACACTACCCAGCCAGCCCCCATCTCCAAGCAGGGCCACTCTGTCTCCTGGAGGATCAGAAGGGAAGATGATACATCGATAAATAAATAAATCCATTAAAAGAGACAAAGCTATTTCCAGAAGGGCTCATTGTGTATGCAAGGCACTCGCCCCGCTGTCTACACTTCAGAGAATGTCACAACTCTCTGAAACGTGGAGAGACAGTGAGATCGGGGCTATTTATAGAACCCACTTCTGCAATCTCTGACTCCAGCTCTGGGAGGGAGCGGGAAGAGGGCCCATGGAAACAAAGGGCGGTGGCCACAGGCACCCCCTCCCATCCTGGGCATCCGAGATGGACATGCCCTGCGTCAGTGGGGCCAGGGACCCGAGCAGAGAAGGGAGGGGGTCAACTCTGCCGCATGACCAGATAAGAATGTGGACCACTGACAAAACGTGGCCAGAAATGGAGGTGGACCAATGCCCTCACACCAGGCCCAGGGTCAAGGATCAATGGAAAGCTGCTGTCCACACATCAGGTGCTAACTCCGGATGACCGGGGAAGGCCAGGGCAAGAGTGTTGTTGGCCCGGTGGTTCCTACATCGGGAGAGCGGGCCGAGGGAAGTCAGCTAGCGCCATGGAGACAATTCTCTAAAATATTCAGGTTACGAAATCTGGTGCTCGATGGTGGGAGGCAGGAGACAGAGGATGAGGAGGTGAGGAAGGTACTTTGTAAGCTCTGATCAGCACAGGGGCTTCAGGATGCCCACCTCCTAGATCACTGTGTGGAGGCGAGGCGCCCGAGGAAGAGCATGGTCACCCAGGCTCCACCTCACACCCTGGCAGATCGCTGAGACGTGCACATGCACACAGGCACACGCGACTCTTTAATAAACAAGATTCCAAGCAAACATGAAGAGCAGATTGAGAGAATCAAGGAAGGCTGGAGATTGTCAAGTGCAGCACCCAGTCCTACAAATGTGTACACTAAGGCCTGAGAGGAGGGATAGCTTGTCTGGGGTCATGGGGGGAAGAGCAAGGGCCAGACTCAAACCAAGGGCCTCAGACTTTAGGCCAAGGTTCTCTCCACTGAACTAGACTGACTTCTTATTTAGAGGAAATGCCCTGGGTCCCAGGCCTGGCCAACGGGCAGCTGGGGGGGCGAGGTTAATTCCTGTCATTCATTATCCTCATGTGAAGGAAACCTTCTGCTTTATGACCCAACAAAACAAAACATAGAAGTGGCTGGAGGTGCTGCCGCTTCCCCTGGGAATCAGAAGACAGAGATGGAAGAGGCCTTTGAATTCTGACCCTCTCAATCTGACGGTGCTCAGGGAAGTGCCAGGTGCATAGTAGGTGCTCCACAGATGCTTTCTGGGTAACTGCCTGCCCGCCCACAGTAACACAGGCTTGGAAAGGGACAGAAGCGGACCCCCGGACCCCACGGACTGCAGGAACTTCCCTCCTCTCAGACCACTGGGGTGTGTGTGTGTGGGGGGGCTCTCTGGGGGTGCCAAGAACAGCAGCAGCAGCTCCATCCTCTGGCCTCTGGGATGGTCTGGGCTTCAGAGGAGGCCTGTGAATGGGACCCGTGCCTGGCAGGTCCAGGCCTGGAGATGACAGCTGAGCCTTAGTCTCCCTCCTCACCTGGTCAGTGGTGGGAGCGTCAGAGGCCTGGCCACAACACACTGGGGGTGACCTGAATGGACCCAGAGGCTGCCACAGCCACAGATGAGCCCCTCTCGAGCCTAAGTGGGAGGCCACACGTGCCCAGGCACCAAGCTCACCCAGGAACCACTGGGAAATGGGAGCATGTAGGAGAGAGATGACCAGTGCCAGGGCCTGGCCCACTCCCTGGGGACCCCCACAAATCCTCCTTGTTAACATGGGGAGGAAAGGGCAGGGAAGTGGTTGCTCAGCCACAGCACACAGGTGATGCTGCCTTCCACATCCCCAGGCCACAGGGCAAGGGGTTGGGTGAAACCCTCGAGGCCACCAGGGACCCACTGCTTTGCCATCTCCTTGGAGGAGAAGGAGCTCCCACCACCTTCCACTAGCCCCCAGGCTAATAACCACCATATTAATAAAGAGAGCTGTCATTTACAGATGCCGGTGGGCCAGGCGGCTACTAGCTTTACAAGCGGTATCTCTTTGGATCTGGGAAGGGAGGGACTGTTATGATTCCTCTTTTACAGATAAGGAAACTGAGGCAGACAGACGTGAAATAACTTGCAGCCAGTAAGTGTGTGAGGTCAAATTCGAACTAAGGCCTTCCTAATCCCAAGCCAGACCCTCTGTCCACTGAGGCACCCCCTAGTGCCTCCTAGCTGTAAATACCTTGATATGAGAGTGCCTCTCCTTGGTCCTGGTTCCCTCCCCATCCTCTCCTCTCAGAAGGGAAGCTCCCTGAGGGCAGGGCCTAGGAGTCTCCTGGAACCTTGAGATTGTAAAGCACAGGCTTCACCAGGATGAGAAGGCAGGTGTGGACTTGCCTCAAAGCGACTCTGTGAATCACGCCTTCCTGAAGAATGAGAAAGGACCTGGTCCATCTCTCCTCCATTTTACAGGCGAGGAAACTGAGGCCCGGGAGATTACAGGACAGGATCATGGCTCTGGAGGAAGGGACGGAGAGGCTGCCTAGTCCAGACCCGAGGACCCTGAGATTCTGGGAAGGCAGGAAATTTCCCGCCTCCTGTGGGGCAGACCACCCAGGGTGACTGGGTCTGCAGTGGGGGATCAGGAGAGGCAGGAGGATAATGGGCCAGTCCTGACAAGGCCCCTTGGCTGCAGCAGAGGTTCCAGGGCAGAGTCTGGGGCTCTCTGGTCTCCTGGAGGCTCGAGGCATTATGTTTAGCGGCTAGGTCAAGAAACATTTATTAAGCACCTACTAAGTGCCAGACACATGCAAGGGCTGGAGATCCAAGAAAGTGGGGGAGGGGCTCTCCATAGGGGTAAAGATTCAGCACAGAGTGGGGCAGGACAGGCTCCCTTCAGAGCTAGGGGGCTGGAAAGCCTGCTGACTGATGGATGGGCACTTGTCTTTAGGGACAGTTTTCATTTGTCTCTCTATCTGGGCCTGGCATGCAGCAGGTGCTTAATAAATGCTCGCAAGTTAATGGATCTGTTGAACCTTTAGAGATACAAAGGCCAGGCTCAACACCTGCTTGGCAGAAGCTCGGGGTGAGGCATACAGCCCAAGCTGCCTCTGATTTCCAGCCAGCCAACTGGGCCAGCATAGCCCTGCCCCCCCCCCCCCCCCCCCCCCCCCGCCAGAGAAAGTGGGGAGTCAGAAAGCAGAACAGCTGGTCTGAGTGGGGGAAGGGGCTGCGTGAGATGCTGACAGAGTCCACAGCTGGCGGGGGGGTCCACAGCTGGCGGAGGCCACTGGAGGTACAAGAGAAAATGACCATGGGGCTGGAGCCCCAGACTAGCAGCAAAGCCTCAGGGGCCTTCCGAGCACAGGGGATGGATGGGGAAGTGCCTGAGCCAGACCACCAAAGCAGGAGGGAAGGAGACATGCAGCCAACAAGAACACCTCAGCCAGGGCCAGTTTTGTTTAAAACAGAGGCAGAAGGGGATCGAGGAGTTATTAACTATAAATGCCTTATTTATGTGTGTCTGTAGATGACCTCTGGCTACCTAAGAAAGGTTCATGCATGTACACATATACTCTGGGGCACAGTCTGGATCCTATAAAACTGGCCGCCTGGCACAGCCCAAAGAGGGCAGGATTTGGAGCTGAAGGCCCCATTCAAAGCCAACTCAGCCACTTGCAGCCAAGTGACTTTGGGTAAGTCATAGGACGCTGGCTTTAAAGATCATCCAGTCTAACCCTTGCTTTTTATGGAGGAGGAAACTGAGGCCCAGAGAGAACAAGTAGGTGGGAAGCCACCCTTTCCCTGGGCCTCAGTCTCCTTCTCTGGGCTTCTCTTGGATCCTGGATCCAATAATCCTTCCCTGACTGGTGTGCCACTATTCAAAACAATAACCTGTGGGAGAGAGGCTGCAAGATCTCAATGGCGACGAGGAGACGGAAGCCTATTTCCTGCACTGGGTGCACCAAGGTGTCCGAGGGCAGTGATGTATTTTGCAAAGATTTTCAAAAAAGACTGAAACAAACAAGATTTCCTCATTAGCCTTCAAAAGAGCAGAGAATCCAGTTAACCCCAAATCCTCATCCTGTGTTTAGTCAACTGAGAAGACAGCTTCTTCTTCTTTTCCTCTCCTCTAAATAGGGGCAGCTAGAGGACGCCACCGTGCACAGAGCGAAGGCCTCAGACTTCCTGGCTGCGTGACCCTGCCTCGGCTTCTTCATCTGTAAAACAGGGGTCATGATAGCTAGTGCCTACCTCCAAGGACTGCTGGATCAAATGAGGTGTGTGTAAAGTGCTTAGTACAGTATTGGTATACAGGAGGAGCTTAACAAATGCTTATTCCATCACCTCCCCCACATTTGGACTGCAGACAATGTGAGTGTGGATAGCAATGTTTCTGTGGTGTACTTTAAGGTTTGCCTTCCAGACGTTACCTCACCTGAGCTTCACCAGAAACCTGGGAGGAGGACCCTGCAGGGACGGGCAACGAAGATCTAGGGTCAGGAAGGGTCACAAAGCTAGAGCATCTTGGAGGGAAGATGTGAACCCAGCCTGCACATCCCCCTCACTCCCAGGGTGGTCAGAGGAAAGGCCCTGGGGATGGGCCAGCAAGGACAGAGCCAGAATGAATGAGACTGGGGGCCTGCAGTCTGCCCTGGGCACCCGCCATGCTCCCTCCAACTCCCCAAACACAGGCCAGAGGACCCAGAGAGACGTCAGAGCCAAGACCTGGGCCTGACCTGAACTCGCCATGGAGTTAGAAGGTGGTGAGCGAGACTCGGTCAATCAGCATTTACAAATGCCCACTATGTGCCAGGCCGCAGGTGAGCCTTACGGTCCCTCTGAATCTTGGGCTCGGCTTAGTTTCAAAGACCGAGAATCTTCCTATAATCAGAGATGCCAGAGAGTAGCCTGGGCTGCCCTTGGGAGGCAGCTCCTCCCATACACCCACCCACACACCAAGGGCACACTTCGGCAAAGCTGAGACTGTGATGCCATTACAGCACCCACTGGCCTCAGCTGGACTAAGAACCAACTTTATCCTTCAGGGAGGGAAGGGGGTGTGAGGAGAGACCTTAGCAGTGGCTCAGGAAGCTAGAGACAGGGCCAGGAGTCCAACGGCTGCTGGGATTAGGTTACGATGTGTCTGAATGAGACGGAAACCAAAGATGGAAGCAGGAGGGAAGAAATAGGTCTGTCCAGGGACCCAACACCCCTGGGGCTCAACATCGCAGGCCAAGAAGTTCTTCTACCAGTTGCCCAACCTGGGCTGGCCCCAACCTTCACTTTCATACAGCTCCTAGGAGGACTGGGGAGAAGTGAAGAGGGAGAAGAAAGAGGGAGGAAAGGGAGGAGGGGGAAAGGGAGGATGGGGAAGAAGAAGTGGGAGAGAGGGAAAGGGAGGAGGAGGAGGAGGAGAAAAGGCAGGAAGAGAATTCCAGCTGGGATGGTGCCTAAGATACCTCCACTCTCTCCAGGACCAGAACAGCCAGGCTTGGGAGTCTGCGGGTGGGACGTTTTACGGAAGGGCCACTCAAAGGAACAAGGCAGCCCTGGTCCCCAGTGCCCCACCCCCTCCGGGCCCCAGGAGGATGATTAGTCATTAGGAAGGAAGAAAAGAGGAGTATGCACACACAGCCTGTGTGGGGCCAAAAATGTTGTAAACAGAGCTTATTTAGCAAGAGCTGGCCGAATCTTCCAAGCAGCACACAGAAGAGGCAGGACAGGCTGGGGCAGGGTGGGCACGAGATTAAGCAGCAGAGATAGCAGAAAAATGTGCACTCCCGCTAAGCAGCCCAAGCCAGGGAATTAGGCTGGAGAAGGGGTCATCCACACAGGGAGTTCAGATGAGCCCAGCACACTCACTCACTAAGTCACTGGAAAAAGACAAGGCTCATGTCTGATTGTGTTTGTGGATGGAAAACCTCCAAAGTCTGCCTGCTCGGTGCCCTTTACCAGCAATGACAGTGACCTTTAGGCCTGTTGGAGCAAAATAAAGCAGAAATACTTGTTTCAAATAAAGAAGATACAAGGGCCCTGGGAGGCCATCCAGGCCAAGGCCAACATGCCCATCATACAAATGGGGAAACTGAGGCCCGGAGTTATGCCCAAGATACGAATGGCAGAGGAGCTCAGCCCTGCGCCTGGTGCATAGTAGGCCTACAACAATGGTGCAGGATGGAGGCAGCCTTTGGACTCAGCTCCTCGGACGTCTGAGCCATCCGGCCCCTTCCTGGTCCATCCCACTGCTTCCTGTCAGAGGAGGAGAGACAGGAGCAGTGATTCTTCATTCGTGGACTTTTTTTTAAGGCAGAAATCCCCCAGCTCAGATCTGGCTCCCTGGACAGATCAGAGCCAGCAGTGCGGTACTGTGGGGAGAGAGCCAGACTCAGTCCAGCCACTGGACCTGTTTGGAATGAAGTCCAAATGGAGCCCAGTGGAGAGGGAACCAGGCCTGGAAGCAAGAAGAGCTGAGTTCAAATCCAGCCTCAGACACTAGCTGTGTGACCTTGGGCAAGTCACTTCACTCTGCCTTAGTTTCTGCATCTATAAAATGACCTGTAGAAGGAAATGGCAAGCCACTTTAGTGTTTCTGCCAAGAAAACCCCAAACGGGGTCACAGAGAGTTGGACAGGACCGAACAACAAGGAAAGTCTCTGATCCAAAGTGAACAAAGGCCGTTTTATTCCACCAGAGGCAGCAGTGAGACAGGGGTCAGTCAGAAGGCCAGCCTGTCCAGCCCCCTCATCTTGCAGTTTGGGAAACTGAGGCCCAGTGAGGGTTAGAGAATCCATCCGTGTTAAGACTGAACCTGGGTCCTCTGGTCCCCAAGACAAGGCTCATTCCTGGAGCCAGCCACTACCTCCTTTCTTCCCCTCTCCTTCTGGGCTTCTGTTTACATTTCTGTATGTTTGGCTGGTTGGGGTTTCGGCCTTTTCCTTTTCATATCTATACTCCCAGTGCCTGGCACATAGCAAGACAGTCCCTCTGCACCCCTTGCCATCCACTGGAGGTGTTCTTGGGGCTCTGCTCCCTGTGGGCCAGCCTCCAGTGCCAGCTCTCCCAAGAGTCGGGGAGAAGGCCTGTCCTGAGCCCCAGAGAGTAGCCCCCCGAGACACCCAGGCTTCCCTGTCGAGGGCAAAGGCCCCATCCTCTCTTGCTTGCCCAGCTGATGGCTTCCCTGAAGTTCAAAGGCAGCCAGACTCTCTCTCCTTTCTTGCTGACCCACTTGGTGTGGGTGACCAAAACCACAAAAAACAGCTTCTTCCGGCAGATCTCTGAGAAGCTGGGGGGCAGGGGAATCCGGGGGCCCCAATGAAAAGCTGACAACTCTCTCTGCAGAGCCAGCAGCCACCCTTTCCAAGAGCTCAGCCCTGATGCCTTTCTGAAAACAGTCACCGGGACAGAGGTACCCTCAAGGCAAGTCTTTCCTGCCTCTTTTCTGACTCAGGAGTCATCCGGGAAAGCTGGCACTGACTGGTCCCTTCCACGCTGACAGGGGATGGAGGGAGGTGACACGTGCCCAAGGTCACAAGGCCAGTCAAACATGTAAATATGCATTCCAACTGTGGCCCAGCACTTGCTGCCCAGCTGCAGGGATGTGGACAAGGGGGCAAATCAACATTTCCTACTGCGATCTGATGCTGCCTAGCGTGGTTCTCTTGCCCACAACAACAGGCTGCTCTGACCTGGAGTCATCTAAGAAACCAGATGGGGGGTCCCTCTATGCCAGACCCCATCATGGTGCCAATATCAATAAGCACAGATTAGGTGCCTGCCAAGTACCAGGCCTGGGATAGATCAGGGACACAGTCTATGTGGTCTATAGATGGGTTTCTTAAATGACAAATCCATTTACTAAAGGATTCCAAGGGCATTAAGACTTGCATTTAGTTACAGCTGACCCTTTGGCCTGGACATAGCCCATCCTTCAAGGGGGCACTGGAAATGAGCAGGTAGAGTCATGGGCTCTCCCCAGCCAGGAGCCTCAGCCTCCCTCTCAAGGGATCCAAGGGGAGGAGGAGGAAGAAGAGCCCCAAGGCCCCATCCTAGGGTCAGGCTGATGCCAGACCGCTCTCCTCAAAGGTGAGTCCTTGAGTCACTCCCCTGCTCCCTCCTGACTCAGTTGACTTGTCAAGCCCTTCCTGCCTGTCCAGGCTCACCTTTCTCCCCTTCTCACTCAGTTCCAGGGAAATAGACCTGCCTGCTGCGCATCTCAGACAATGTCCCCCTTCCTGTCTCTGGGCCTTTGCCCAGGCGGGCTCCCACACATGGTGTGGCGTGCCCTCCCTCCCCTTCCCTTCCCAGCTGAGGCCAAGCCCCACCTTCCTTCCACAGAAGACCTACCCCAAGGATTAGAAAAAGAGAAAAATTACCAGGAATGCATCTGTCCAGATGCATGCATGAGAGTAAGCCTTGGAGCCAGTCAGAGCTGAGGTGAAAACCTTTTCTGTGAAGTGGGGACAATCATGAGAGCGGCTACCTCCTAGGGGTTCTTGTGAGGATCTGTATTGATAACAGCTGCTAGCTGAATTGTTGCTACAGGATCAGACAGAAATGTACTGGAAAAAAAGCAGCCCGGCACTGAGGAGAAGAGTTGGCCAAGGAGAACTGGGGTCAAGGGCTACCGTGTGGCACCAAGTGCATCCTTTTCAGCTGGTTCTGCTGCCTCGCTGACCCCTCTGCTGGAGCACTGGAGAACGTGGGCTCCAAGGCTAGGGCTGAGGTCACTGGCTCCTTGGGCATCCTGTGCTGAGTCTCCCGAGCCCACCCCTCTGTGTCTCCACTGGCTTACCCAGGAATCTCCCGAGAGAGGCCAGGCAAGTCCTCCTAGGGAGACCCGAAATCCAGGAGGGAGTGGGTGTGGGGCAGGAAGGGAGAAAGGAGGAGAAGGGGAGGGAAGAAAAGAAGGGAGGAGGAGGGAGGAAGGGGGAAAGGGGAGGAGAAGGGAAGAAAAGAAGGGAGAAGTGGGGAGGAGGGAGGAGGGAGGGAAGAAAAGGGAGAAGGGGGGAGGAGGGGAGGGAAGAAAAGAAGGGAGGAGGGGGAAGAAGGAAAAGAGAAAGGGGGAATAGGGAGGGGGGGAAGAAAAGAAGGGAGGAGCAAAGAGGAAAGGGGGTACAAGGAAGAGGGGGTACACAAAGGGAAAGGGGGAGGGGGAGGGAAAATAAGAAGGGGGGATAAAAAAAGGGAAAGGAGAGGAGAGGGGAGGGGGGTGGGGAAACAAAGAAGGAGGGGGAAGGAAAGGGGAGGTGAGAGGAAAAGGGAGAAGGGGCAGGAGGGAGGAAGGAAGGGCAGGGGAAGGGAGAAGAAAGCAAGGAAGAGCAGGGAGGGGGGGCGCAGGGGGCTCCCCTATCCTCCTCAGGGCTGGATTCGGCCCCAGGGCTGATGCAGCAGCTGCAGTTAAGCCAAAAACCCTCCTGGGTTGGCTCTCTGCTAGACCTGGGTGCAGCTGGGCGTCTGCCAAGCCAGCAGCACAGAAGGGGAATGAGCCTTTCAGCAATACTGACTTGGGGAGTCTTCCTCACCCCCAACACACACTCTCACTCTCTCTTCCCTCCCTCCTTCTCTGTCTCTCTCCTCCCTCTCTCTTTTCTTTTTCTGTCTCTGTCTCCTCTCCCATCTCTCTGTCTCTGTCTCTCTCACAGACAAACACAGACAGACAGACACAGACACAGACACACACACACACACACACCCCCATACCTTGGCCACTCTTTGAACACAGCATCTCTAGCCTGGCCTGCTCCACACAACCCAGTGGCCTCCTCTCCAGTGCCCAGCTCCCCAACATTCTCCACTATTGCACACCAGCCTTCCCAGAGGACTCTGGCAAGACCCCCACCCCAAGCTCTCACTGACCTTCAATGGGGAAATCACACGAATACGTGTTGGTGACAAAGGGTCATGCTGCAATCCCCCCTCCACTGGGGGTCTTCAAGCAGAGATTGGCTGACTCTGGTAACTGTGGGGCAGGAGCAGGGGTCCTTCCTTCACCCTTTCTGAGCTAGAGCCCCCGGGGCGGGTTCCTTCTCAGAACCACATTTGTAAATGCACCAAACAAAACAGGATTGAGAAGGAAATCCATTTTACTGAAATACAGGCTCAGCATTTTTTTAAGTGCTGTACCTGAGGTGGGCTGCCCCTCCTGCCCTCAGAGGCTGGGGCAGGTGGGGAATCTGTCCAAGGTGCCTAAGCAGCTGCTGCCTCTCCCCCTCTTACTCGACTCCAGGTCAATAACTCTGCCTTTCTTAACACGCCTGGAAGGCTCTGCCCGGGGCCACAGCTGGGAAGGAAAGGTTTCCGGGAGCACACATCAAGTTGGGCTCAGGAGGTCAGCAGCCCCAGTTACTCCCACAAAGGTGCTCGGGCCCCCAGAGTACAGAAGGGCCTGAAGGGACTACTTGTGGCATTTTTTTGTATCCTGGTGCTGAGCATGGGCCAGAGATCAGTGAGAGCTGACTGACTGACCGACTGCCTGCAGGGGCGGAAGGCAGGAGGGCTTGGGAGGCAAAGGTCCCAGGTTCAGACCTGGCTTCAGGCTGACCAGCCCCTGAGGAAGCTTGGCCGAGCCATTCTTCTCTCCTGGATCTCAGGCTCTGCAGGGACACTGCTGACTCATGGGGGCATGCAGCACAGTCAGGAGATCCTCTACTATCTTCACAACCTGGGGGAGATCACTGGAACCCTGGAACCCCGACTTATTCACCTGTAGGAGGAGAGTGTCAGCCTAGACAGCTGGGCACAGCCCTTATAGGTGTCCACCGACCAGGAAGAATGTCACTCTGTGAGATGAGGCTGTGGGGCTTCTGAGGTCTTTGCAGCTAATTCCGGATCTTAGGGCAAAGTCCTTCCTTGTAAGACCCCCCACTTGGTCCCTCGCCCTGCTCCAGGGGAGGCATCCCAAGGGGCTGCCTCTTTGGTTGGTACATCTACCAGTGCACAGAGCACCAGACCTGGAGCTTAGACACTGAACGTTTGTCTGCCTCAATTTCTTCATCTGTAAAAATGGGTGTGAGGGAACATGTATAGACTAGAAGGTCCCTGCCAGCTCTAAATCTATGACCTATAGGCCAAGGATCCACTCAAACCCGCAGAGAGAAAGCTCCGTAACATGCTTAAACCTTAGTTTCCCTCTGTGTATAGAAAAGGGAGATGGGAAGTGGGAGAGAAAGAGGAGAGGGAGAAGGGGAGGCACGGGCAGAGGCTTTGGAGCAGTGAGCTTTAACTCAAAGTCCAGTCTGCGGCCATGTGTTCAGGGTCCGTGACCTTGCCTGGGGAAAAATCATTCTATCACTCCTCAGTTTCCTTTGTCATTCCGTGCATTCTGTCCGAGGCTTTCCTGACCCCAATTCTGAGCAGGGCTGCACTTGTGACCACCCAGGAAACTTGTCCCGGACAAGAGGCATAGCCTTCAGCAGCAGGAGAAAACCTTCTCTGGAGGAAGAATCTGGAATCACCAGTCTGGGCATCTACTTCTTAAAAACTGGTGAAGCACTTCTAGAGCCAGTGCAGGGGGGCACGTAGAGAGCGGGGTGGGGGATGTGGTGGGGGATGGGACAGGTCCCGTGCCCTGGTGGCCACAGGAGGGAGGCTCCACCTGAAGTCCAGGAGACTCCTTTGGGGCCCCGGCAGCATGGTCTTTGGGAAACCAAAATCTGGGAGTGCAACAGTGTCTTAAAGAGACCTCCCCATGACAGGTGTGTTTGCATAGACAGACAAGCAAAAAGGTCTGTCCCGATGGGATTCTCATCAAGCCTGGAGGCCTCAGACACTTGTTAGTGGTGGTCCCCTTGCCTCTCTGGCCTGTTTCCCCATCTTGAAACTGAAGAGGTTGGGCTAGAGGGCTCTGACCTCTCTTCTCCTTTCAACTGAAACCATTGTCTTTGGAATCGATTTCATCACTTGGTGCTCTCCAGTTCTGTGGGTTCACGATGACTTTGCATCTGCCTGCTCCCCCAGCTCCTTCTGGCTGCTGAGAAGGAAGCAGGCCACCCCCTCCCCCAGTGCCACCTCTTCCACGGCCCTGGCCCCTGACCCTGACAGGACACGGTTTGCTCATCATCCCTTCCAGGTCGGCACAGGATGGTCCAAAACCTTCCCTCCTCTCCTCTGTCCCTGGGAAAGGATAAGCTCCAGATCTCCTTCCAGCCAGAAATCCAGCATGCATGAGCACTTCCTGCCCTGAGACTCTAGGAATCCCAAGGCCGGCAGCCAAAGGAGAAGGTGCTGTTTTTAACTGCTTTACAGTGGGCTATGAACTAGTGCTTTGAGGCTCCAAGGGCCTGTGTAGATGGCCTGGCCTGGGGGGTGGGGGGTAGTCAGGGATCAGAAGGTGAATTCCAATGGGGAAGCCAAAAAGGCAGATGCTACGAAGCCCCCTGGACAAACATGGACCGCCCACTGCCCAGCTGTTGGTCCCAAAGGCCAGCCTGCCTGGGCAGGATTAACCGACTGACCCCACAGGGCTGGGAAAGCCTGGAGGGAAGAAATTTTTAAAAAGCCTTCTGGCGCTCTCAGGTCTAGGAGAAAAAGCAAAGCCTCCCAGTCCAGAATCTGCTCCCATAAAATATTAATGGCCAATCTTCAGGCCACTGCCCGTTCTTATTAGGCATCGAGAAGCGTTTACGGATTACGGGTGCCAGGGGGCCTGCCAATGCTGCCACCCACGTCTTTCTCTGGTGTTTCTCACGCCCCTTTCTACCTCCCCACCCCTCCCCCCACCCTGCCCAGTACAACAAGAATTCAGAGAGTGGGGTAAAACCAGCAAACGGCCTGCATTTATTAAGTGCCAACTACAAACCAGCCCTGAATTTGTGTGTCTTTCTCTTGCCTGCATGGAGTAAAAGACCAGAGCAGAAGGAAAAGACTGGAACTGGTTATTTAGGACCCTAAAGTAGCAGCAGCAGGCTCTGCTAGGCCGTGGTGTAACTGGAGAAAGTTAGCACCCAAGTGGCAGAGCAGAGACAAGGGAACTGAATGCTGGCGGTGCTGGGGGAAACAGGTGCTCTGGCATGCGTTGGCCTGCGCCCCTGGGGCCTCTCTGCAGAGCCACTGGCCAGGGCCTGGGGAGAACGGCAGCACCAGATCCTGCCTGTAGGACATCCTGATGGTGGCCAGGCAGGGCCAGGTGGGGCAGGGGAGGGCAGCAGCAACAAGAAGGAGCCAACCAGAAACGTCCTCAGGGCTGGAGAGGAATCTGGGAGGGGCAGGACTCATGGTCTGCCCCCCCCACCCCCTGAGCCCTCCTGCCATGCTCCCAGCTCCTCACTCTAGAGTCACCCTGGGCTCCTCATGCTCTCACGCCACCCCCAGATCCAATATGGCGCTAGGGCACACTGACCTTGGCACCATCTCCCAGATATGGCCCCTTCTGTCCTCTGACTCAGGCCCTGGTCACCTCAGATCTGGATCATGGCAGTAGCTGCTGGGGGTCTGCCTGCCTCAAGGCTCTCTCCACTCCAGTCCATCCTCCAGCCTCTACAGCATGACAACATCACCCCCCACTCAGTAAACTCCAGCAGCTCCCCATGGCCTCCAGGATCAAACAGAAAATGCTCTGTTTGACCATCAAAGCCCCTCACCACCCACCCCCTCCTCCCCTTCTAGTCTCCTTACACTTCAACTATGCTGTATCCTCTTCCATCCTGTGACACTGGCCTCCTGACTCCTCCATCTCCAGACTCTGGGCATTTTCTCTGGCTGTGCCTCTGTAACTAGAATGGCCTTTGTTTTCTTTGAGTGACTCAATTTATCTCAGTGAGCTTTACTAGGTGCTAAGCCCCAGACCCAAACCCCATTAGGTGTTAATGTAATCCATGTGGATGTAAACCTCCCAGGGTCCTAAGGGGAGGGGCCAACTCAAGAACCAATCACCAGAGCCTGAGCTCTGGTGATTCAGATAATGTCTGATGATGTCTAAAGCCCTATAAGAAGGGAGGACAGAGCCATTGGTGCGGGGGCTCTGGAGATGGTGTTGATGAGGAGACTCTGGGCAGCTGTAGCTAAGGAGCCCTCCAGCTTGTAAACCCAGATGCTGAAACTTTGTTGAACTCTGGTAACTATGTGTTGGGATTTGAATCAGACAAGGTCTGTCTGTTGATGATGGTAATTTGTTTGCATTTTGTTTTGAAGTTCAGGGTGCTGGTTTTTTCCCCTGAACTAACTGAATGATATTTGAATGCTGAATTAAAAGTAAGCTTGTCAACCCCTTCACCTTGCTTTCCTTAATTAAGCAGATCAGAAGAACCTGTGCTGTTGGCAGCTTTCTGGGTGCTGGCTGTGGGTGAATCTTATACCCCCACAGAAGCTGCTAGCTAGGTTGTTGAAACAGCTTCCTGTCCGGGACTCTCTCCTTCCTCATCTCCTCCTCCTGGCTTCCTTCAAGTCCAACTAAAACCCCACCTTCTAGAGAAGCCTTATCTAAGCCCCATCAATGTTAGGGCCTTCCCTCCAGTGATTACTTCCAGTTTACTGTGGAGACTGCTCACTGGTACAAGTTCTCTCTCCTTTTAGCCTGGGGGATCCTTAAGGGCAGGAAGTGTTGCTTGCCGTTCTCTGTACAAGTTCTGGAAGAAGACCCTGACATCAGGGAGGTAACGCCTGGGCGTGCAAGGGAGGCAGAGCTGTGCAAGGTCACCAGCCTCACTCTCTCCTCCAGAGCCATCTGGGTCCAGCGGCCAGATACAGATCAGCACCACTGGAGATGGTCTGGAATGTAGGGGGAGACCTGGGCCTTTCCAAGCCAAGGTCTTTCCCAGGTCTTAGGTTGATTGAGGCAACGCCCATTCAATGAGTCAGGCTAGGTAAGGAATGAGGCAGAGAATAGCCTCTTTTACCAAGTTGAAAAACTTCAATCTGGGAGAGGAAGACTTGGGTTTCTGGCCAAAACAAACAACTGCTATTTACATTCATTCTGAGCCAATCAGGGTCCAAACCATGACCAGGTAGGGCTTGGCCTGGGACCTCTGGCTGGCCAGTCAATGAGAGCTAATGGGCTTTGTATACCAGCTCTTAGCACAATGCCTGGCACATAGTAGGTGCTTAATAAATGCTTGTTGACCTGGTTTTAACAACCAATGAAGGTCATTATCTTGTCTACAACTGCCTGGGATTCCTGAGAAGGGGAGCAATCTGCACCCAGGGCCATCATTCAGGCAGCACTGTAACGGGGGTGGCAGGGGGGACTCCAGGAAGCCACCTACATGCCCTGCAAGAGGGGAAGCTAGAATCAGCCGTGGTACATTAGTGCAACAGAACATGAGACTGCATTTGAGAATGATAGGCAGGAGAAAGAGAAGGAAACAGGGAAGGACCTTTATTAAATAATGCAAACCAGAACACACTAATTATGGTGAAGTGAGAGGAAAAAGGCAAGTGACTGAACGGATAAAGCAGCATCTTGTTGGGGACTCGGGAACAAGCGAAAAGCTGTTAGGACATATACGGGCTGAATTTCATCCATGTGATGGGAAAGGCTGCAAACAGCTTGTAACTGAAAGCACCTAGATTTAAGAGTATGTATAATGTACGTGTGTGTGTTTGTGTGTGTGTGCATGTCTGATACACATGTATGTAAAAGTTCTACACACACACTCACGCACACACTCACACATCCCTCCAGCACCACCAGCTGGACGCTCAGTTCGCAGCCATGACCCGTGAGAGTCACTCCCAAGTGATTGTGTCCAGGAAGGGACAAGCCTGCATGGGAGTGGCTGGCCACACACGTTCAGCTGCTCAGAGGGGCCAAGGCCACCTGCGGCACAAGGAGCAGGCCGTCCTCCAGTGTCACACAAACAGGGCCCTCCACAGGAAGCCTCTGCTCATCCCTTTTGGGGCGGCGCTCTTCTATCAAGCTGACACCAGTCTTTCCATCAGCTGCCCACCTCACCCACCTCACCACTGTCTGGTGGACCTCACACTTACAACATCTGCCCCAAAGTCCCCGACTGCCCCCTGTAATGATGGGGTTATTCTCATGGTGGGGTGCCATGTAGCCGATTCATGCTCTTAGGCAGGGCATCTCATCTGTAAAGGAAAGCAAAAGGTTCCTCGGGTTTTCCGAAAAGGGAAGAGAATGGATACCGTCCACCAGAGTGCTATTAATCTGACTTTGTTTCCTGGGAACATGCTTGAGGCCCCTCTACAAAGCACCAACGTGGCTTCATCCACAATGCACCCGGGCGGACTTGCCTCTCCCCTTTTCTGGAAGGTTACAGGTGGGCAAGGTCAAAGTATACTCTGTGGGCCTAGGCATGGCCAAAGCAACGGAAAAAAAAAAGATGGCAGGACAGGCTGGAGGACAGGGTGACTCGGCGCACCTGGCTCATGGTCAAAGAGTAACATCCAGAGAACAGGCCCGTTGGTAGGTCAAGGTCAGCTGGCAGAGGTCTCCAATGGAGCCTTACCAATGGCAGCTTTTCTCTCTGCTGGTCAAGATTTTTGCCAGAGATTCAGGTAAAGGCAGAGAAGACAAGCTGGTCTATTTTGTGGATGATAAGTTCCTATTTATCTGTGTAGAGCTTGCTTTGATTACGTTTGTTTGCATGTTGTCTCCACTATTAGACTGTAAGGTCCTCGAAGACGCTTTTGCCTCAGTGCAGACCCTGACACGTAATAGGCACTTACAGTCAGGGAGCTGGGCCCAACCCGGGGCCTCCACTGCTTCCTAGAGACACACTGCACCTTCCTAGGACTCAGCTTCTCCCTCAGTAAAATGAGAAAGTTGGGTATTTCTTGGGGTGCCAGGCCTATGACCCAGAGTCCTCCCAGTCAGGGTCATCATGTGCCTGTCTCCCCAGAGCATCCTCTTCCCAAGAACAAATGTGTTCTCTCAAGGACAAGAAGATGAAAAAATACACAACGCCCCCCCCCCTGCCCCCTCCCCCACACAGAGCAGCACCTGTCCTGACTGCCCCTCCCAGCCACACAGGTCTGAGCACCCATCCCAGGAACCCCACGGATGGTTCCCATCCTGGACGGCGCAGGGCAGGGGGCACAATACAGGGCTGTTTCTCACTCACCTGTACTAGGCATGTGGTTCACTCTTGGTGGGTTCAGCAGTTCGACCGGCTGGTCTCGGCCAGAAAGTCCATCTGGAGAAAAGGGAGAAAAAAAAAATATGGCGCCATTAAGTCACTCAAGGCCCAAACACTTCTCACTGCTAACAGGTGATGAGAGGTTCAATCAAACCGCACAGAAGTAAGCATTTGCCCAATTCCAAGTGAGGCAGAGGTGGCCGGTTACCTTTGCGACTGGCCAGGAGGGATGGACTGGCTTGTGGGGCCCAAACAGACCCATGATGGGTTACCCTGGGGCAGGGACCGCCAAGTGCTGAGAGTCCCTCCATCACCCACCTGGGGCCCTGAAAGGTAAAGGAAGCTGGCCATGGCCACACAGCCAGTAATGTCAGAGGTGGCCAACTCTCTGACCACTGAGTGGTGTGGCCTGGTTAGAAATGTCAGGCTGCCCTGCCACGACCAGCACAAAAGAGAGAATGATGGACCTGGAGATGAGGACCCGGGTTTGACTCTAGGCTCTGCCACTTAGGATTGATGCCAACCTGTCTGGCCCTGGGTTTCCTTGTCTGTGAAATGAAGGGACTGACCTAGGCTAGATGGCCTATGGTCCCTTCTGGCTCTAAATCTCTTGTCTAGTGAGCCACAACCCTCCTGCAGAGAGGGTCTGTGACCTTCGCCCTTGCCCCATTTCACAACATGTCCAATGACAACACTGCGGAGCTGCTTAGAAAACCAGACAAATAAGGAAATGGGGGTGTGTCCATGTGGTCAATGTGGGGAAGGAAACTGACCCACCGAGCAGCTCAGGGGGATTCCAGAGTACCACCAACCTTAGCTGGGACTAGCCTCGAGCCTTCCAAGAAATACAGACCCACTCCCAGCCTCACAAAGACATACAGACGTATCACCCACACCCACCAAGGTTATAGCCATAGCAAATCTCTGGAGGTAGCCCCTGGAGGTCCTCAAGCACATGTGGGCTGACCAACCACTTTGGGGGGTCTATACGGTAGATCCACTTTGGATTAGAGCATACTCCCCACTCAGGAATCTGAGATTATGGCTAAGCAGCTGACTTCCGCCCAGAAAAGGCCTCTGACCACACCACAGGCCATCTGCAGTTGGAACTGGCCATGCTCTTCTGTCTTATCTCTAAGCTCCCCGGGGTACTGACCATCCTGGTCAGTAAGTCTCATGTTCTGGGCTTACCCTGGCTGCTGCCAGATAAGCTGACCCACTCTCAGAGGTGCCACAGCCAAGCAGCCTTGGGAAAGGCGTGGTCTGACCTCAGAAGAAAAGGCCTGACTGTCCCTTCCACCCCTTGGGTATCTCCCTTCTATCCAGGGACTCGAGCTCTGCAAAGTCCCTGACGTTTGTGGTACGTTTCCAAGTTTTCCAAATACTTCTCAGGCATCATCTCACTTGAGCCCTCCAGCATTTTCACTGCTCCCCAATAGCTGGAACACAGTCTCTTTGCCAGTGGACACCTGTTCATACCTTCAGGAACTGCTTTTCAGAAAGAAATGTTCTGACCACAGTGGACAGGGCAGGCCTGACACCCCTGCAGGACTTTGGTGGCACCTTTCTGGTGACCTGGGCTGAAGTGGAGGAGAAGCCAAGACAATGTCCCAGCAGCCCATGGAAAACTGAGCAATGGAACACAATGCCGGCTGCCCTGTGGCACCCTGGTGAATGTGTGAGAGAGTCTACCCACCTGGGGAAATTCAATGCTGTGGGAACATCTGCCCAGGCCTGCTCAAGGGTGGAGCAGATAGAGCTGGGCCTGGAGTCCCAAGGAGCAGAGTTCAAATTCTTCCTCCATCCTATACTGACTGTGTGACTCTTAGCGCCACATCAGCTCTCTGAGACTCATTTGAAGGGCATTACTACTGGCAGCTGCCATGAGCAAAGAGGTTTGCCAATTCTAGCCTTGTGAAATGTGAGCAGTCATGACATGTCCTCAGACAGCTTTTCTGCTCCCCCATTCTCTGCCCTACAATCCTTGGAGCCAACACAATGCACAGCTCACGGGAGGTGCCTGATGAATGCATGTGGGTTGGATGGCATGATCCCCACTGGCTCTGGGCAGTAGGAAGAGCTTGCAGGCCAACAGCTGTCCATCTTTGCCTTCTCTTAGGATTCAGCACCAGGCCCTTTTTGGTGTGGTGATCCAGAAAGCAGCATCTTGCCAGCACTGAAATGGGACGTCCCCCTACCATTCTTTCTCTCCCCCCGCCCCTCACTCCTCCACTCTGTCTAGGTCTGCTTTCTTTTCCTCCCTGTGTCCGAGCACAGGAATTCAGGGGCTTTCCTGGGAGGACTGACCACAGCACTCGAGCTCCGGGGCATCTCTGCTCATCTGTAACAAACACGAGAACCAGGCCTGTTTGCGGCCACCTCAGCTGGGGGCAGACGGGCCAGGCGGAAACCTTGGGTTCCCTACCAGGGGCCCTGAGTCATTCATTCATTGGGGAAAGCTGTAACAATGCCTTGGTGAGGAGAGAAACTCAGGACTTCTGGCCGGGCTCAGGCCAGAGACCATTGCAGTTAACCCTAGCTGTGCTGAGGGGTTGTTCTCTGCACTCCTGCAGCCCACCCCTAGAGGGCCGGCATGCTCCGGGTCACTGGCCGCCTGCCTCCTCTCAGAGTTTGCCCCTTCAAAATTCCATTTAGTGGAATTCACCCCTGACACTGGACATCTGTTAGGGGCCAAGGACAGAGAGACAGCGTCAAAGTGCCCCTGTCCTCAGGAGGCCTGAATTTTACTGAGGAGCGTAAGAATATATGCCTAAGTAAGGAAACGCAAAGTACCACGATTTAGGCCCATTCTCACGACTTCCCATGCAGAAGGAGCCTCTCCAACATTTCAGGCCAGCCATTAAAAACAAGAGAAAGCATAGGAATAAATGGACCTTTCCTCAATAGAGTAAGGGGTATCTATCTAAAGGAGGCTGCGAGGTAGCTCAGCAAATAGCGCTGGACCTAGAGTGAGGAAGACCTGAGGTCAAATCCAGCCTCAGACACTTTCTAGCTGTGTCACTTAACCCTGGTTGGTCTCAAATCACCGGAGAAAGAAATGACAAACCACTCCCGTATCTTTGCCAAGAAAACCCTAGGGGCTGCAGTGGCATGCAATGGTCTGCAGGGTCATGAAGAGCTGGACACAACTGAAAATCATGGATCCAAAGCCCAGAGCCAACGACATGTGTGACAGAGAAAGGGCCTTTCCAATCAGACTAGGGATAAAGAAATGGATGTGTGCCATCACCACCGCTATTCATTAATATGGAGCTAGAAGAACTCAGCACTACCAAGACAAGGAAGATACATGGAGGGATTAAACAGAGGCAAATGGGCACCGAGACTCACCTCCTGCGGACGATCTGATGACCCCTATGAGGAACTGGAAGAAAAGAAACCTCAACTTCAACAAAGAAAGCCACACAAGTCCTGGGCCTCTCAGGAGCTTCCCAGCAGCGGAACACGAAAACCCAGACAGATAAATCCCACAGACCTAGACGACATTGGGGGGGGGGGGGGGCTGGGCCGGTCAGCAGTAAACAAGCGTGCATTAATTAAGCACCCACTGCCTGTCAGACACTGGAACCAAAGCAGATACAGAAATGACCTGAGCATAAGTACAAGTGATGTTACATATAACATAACAGGGAAAGGGGATGAGGAAGGAGGAGAGAGAGAGAGGAGTGCGCACACGCATGCACAAATGAACACGTATGAAAACAAAATGTGTAAGAAGTAAATACAAAGCTGTGCGCACCCTTTGATCCAGCAATCCCACCACTAGATCTGTATCCCAAAGAGTTCAAAGAAAAAGGAGGAGGACACAAATATTTCTAGCCATTCTTTTTGTGGCGGCTGAGAACTGGAAATCAAGGGGAAGCCCATCCATTGGAGAATGGCTGAACAAGCTGTGGTACATGGTGGTGAGGGAGTACTGGTGTGTGATAAGAAATGATGAGCAGAAAAGCCTAGAAAGATTTACATGAACTGATGCTGAGTGAAGGGAGCAGAATCAGGAGAACATTTTACACAGAAAGAGCAACATTGTAACAGTGACCATCTATAAATGACTTAACTCTTTTCAACAACAGGAGAATCCAAGACAATTCCAAAGGACTCAAGGTGAGAAATGCTATCTGTTTCCAGAGAAAGAACTGATGATGTCTTTATTTCTTTATTAAGTTTATTTCTTTTCTTCCAACTTACACCTTTTTTCCTTTATGTTCTATATTTTAATAGTATTATATTTTTTCCAATTACATGCAAAGATAATATTTCCATATTTTCTGAAAGAGTTTGAGTTTTGAATTTTTCTCCTTCTCTCTCCCCCTTCCCCCAACAGAAAGCAATCTGATATCGGTTATACATGTGCAACCATGTAAAACATACTTCCTCATTAGTCATGTTATGAAAGAAACAAAACAAAAAGAAAAAAAAACCACAAAAAATAGCATACCTCAATATGCACTCATATTGAACTGAGAGTATACTATTTTTTTTTACCATTTTTATTTTTATTGTTTTATTTTGTTTGTGTTTTCTTTTGCAACATGGCTAATATGAAAATATGTATAATCGATATCAAATCACTTACCTTCTCAAGGAGGGGGGAGATTTTGGAATGTTAATAAGAATATTCACGTGAATGTTCACATTAAGTATAATTATTTTTACAAAGTAAATACAAAGTAACTGAGGTTGGGGGACCAGCAGATGGCAGAAATCAGGAGGGGACTCACATGGGGGGAGTGTCTGAGTCGCACTTTAAGGGGGCAGCCTGGGAAAAGGCACAAAGACCAAAGGCCAAAGCATGAAGACACCATTGTGATTTCATTATGTGATATTCAATATCCCTTACCGAGAAGGCCTCTGATGATCAGAAGGCTCTACCATCTTTTAGGCCCTTGGACAGCCTGTCTTGGGGGGATCAGGCCAAGGCATCTTGGGGATGGGCTAAGACCTGGTCCCCATCTGATAAACGTCAGGAGTGATGCGTATTAAGCACATGTCACAACAAAACTGAGAAGGAGAAAGAACAGAAGAAACAACATGATTCAAGACGGAAGAAGGGGAATAAAGGGGAAATCATGACGCTGCCAAGGAATCTCCTCCTCTCCTTTCTCTTTTGGGCTCAGAGTGACAAGCTCGGCCCAGGGAAACAAGGATGGGCAAAAGAGCTATTGTCAAAACAAATCAAAGATGACAAGACTCAGAGACAATATAGTTCAATCGCCTCATTTTACAAATAAGGAAACCGAGTCCCAGAGAAGTGGCCTCCGCCAGGTCACACTCCCCGAGGCCTTCCGGGCCAACCCTAGCTGTAAAGACGAGTGAGACGAGGACATGCTGGGAGGTGATAAGTGAGTGACAGGGCCAGCCTTCACCCCGAGCTGCCTCCTTCCACCACGCCATTCCCCCTCTTGTCCCCAGAGAAGGGAATGCCACCCAATCACGGCTGGCTGGGATGCTCCAGGCCGACACCCAACCTCCAACCAAAAAAGGCACTCGGGCCCCAAATGATCTCTCAGATCCACCCCGGGTGGCTGCACCAGCCTGTCCCCCAGGCCGGCCCCATCTGCTTCAAACAGCTGGCAGCTCCGAGCTCGCTCCAACATGGAAATCAGTTTTTCTGAGGAAGATAAAGTTATTGAGCCAGGCTCTGCCCTGTCCAAGGCCTTGAAGAAAGCCATACCTCCAATCTGGACTGACTGCGTGCTGCCTATGAAAGGCCTCAGCCGGGCTGCATCCACACCACCACAAGCCCAAAGCTGCTTTGCTCTGACTCACCATAACTCACCCTGAAGGCCCCTGGCCAGCAGAATCTGCGCTAGGATCACAGAAAACCATGCTCATGGGGTAGTCCCATAAGGGTCTATCTCCCAGCTTCCTGCCCAGCCAGCTTCCCTACACATGGCTCCATCCTGTCCTGCCTCTGTAACTGAGGCTAGACAGATGTCTGAGCCCCTCTGGCCGGGTGGCTGTCGGAGTGGCAGAGTGGAATCCAGCCTGTGGTCAGCCGGACCCGAAGCAAGCTCAGGACATGAAAGCCACTTGTCTGGCTTCAGAATGGTGGCAAAGGGCTGGCTTGGCACCAACCCTCCCCCTCCCTCTACCATCCATGAAGAAGCAGGACAAGAGCGGACTGGTCCCTTTTTGGCCACACCTCAAATTCCGCAGTTTCACCTGTTTGGTTACTGCAAATTCCCTTTCTAGGTATTTTGATAAAGCTTCCCATGGAAGTGGTTGAAAATGGGGAAATGTGCCCACCAAGGATGACCGTGAGCTTATAGCATCCACTCTGGATGTCACCAGGCGCACCCCTCTGATAAAGATGTCGGTGGCACTCCAAGCCGTCAAGCCAAGAACACCCTAGGAGATTCATGGGGGAAAAGGAGGCAGGCATCACGCTAGCCCCAGGTGCCCCCACCCTCTCCTGCCAACACCCTCACCCTGAGTGACTGTGGACAGGAGGACACCGGCAGGCTTCACCATCGCAGGCTCAATCTGAGAAATGAACTCCTGTGTCCCTTGGGTCAGCCAACGCTGCCAAGGGAAGCTGAGTGGCCCCCATGACCCCAAGCAGGCTACTCCTCTTCAGGACTCTGTTTCCTCATCTGTACCAGGAGGGAACTGGCACAGTCCTTCCTCCCACTCCCCTCATGCTCGGAGGGTGTCACAGGATGCATTTTCTTCAGTCAACAAAGCAGCCTCCTGAATGTGCAGAAGGCCTGAAAGGAAGCCAGCCTGCTCAGTTTTCTCTCAGTGGGGCCAGGCTTGTCTGGGTGCTGTTTTCCAGGTGTCAGATGGTGGCCGTAGCAGCAGCAGCAGTGCATGGATCCCGCTGGGCCCCGCTCCAAAAGCCACTGGCTCTTCAGTAAATGAATCATTCATATTTAAAATATTAGACCACACCACCCATCTATTAATGACTAGGAGGAGAGGACCTGCTGAGAAGGGCCACTCCTAGAGGTGGCCCTGGGAGAGGCAGCGACAGAGGAGGGCCAGGATCTGCCACTCACCCAGAAGCCACTAGCCTCTGGTCCCACATTTCCCATCAAATATCACCTGTGCTTCCAGGGCTGGGCGGGAGCTGCCAGAGACAGGTCTCACTGCTAATGGATGGAGAGGTGAAGCAGGCCATCCTCCTTGGGTCCCCACCTCACTTTCAATTGATTGTCATTCAAATCAGTTCCACCCCCAACTCGCCAGGTCTACGAGTAAGGGCAGGCCGTCATCCAAGAAATCCAAAAAACATGAGGGAGAGGGGGTGGGAGATGGTGGATAAAGGGCTTCAGACACTTCCAAGCCACCACCTCCTGAGCATCACTTTCCTCATCTCTAAAATAGGGGGCTGGACTTGGTGAACCCGACAGGCTGCCACCAACTCTGAATCTGGGATTCCACCATACTTCTTATGGGAGGAGACCATGACCCCCAAGAAAGCCCTTCAAGCAGAGCCAAGAAAGAGAGGAACCTTTCCTGAGACCCCAACAGCAAGGGTGCCCCACTCTCCTCAACATGACCTCATATTTGTTTTCAATCTACTTACACACACATGTGGGTGGGTGTTACCTCCCCTAGAAGACTGGATGTTTCACTTCTGTCTTCTTATCTGCAATCGCTAACTCAGTATCTGACACACAGTAGGTTCGGATTGGTGGAATGAGAGAACCGCCCCCTTCCCCCCTACCCCCACAGTGAGGAAGAACCTGTATGCTGCAGGAAACTCTCTGGGACCATGTATGTTAGCACATCAGTGAAGGCACTGCACCAACAGAAAAGATAAAAATGTCACTGGGCTGAAGCAATAAAAGAAAACAAAGAATATGAAAAATTATTGAGAATTCCTTTCTTTTTGTTCATTTTTTTTGTCCTTTGAAAAAGACATACTTGACAGGACAGCAACCTGGATTCTAAAGGGCCTCAAGGCCATGAGAGATTGTGCACTGGCCAGTGTTATGGGAGAAATAGATGAGGGCACAGTTGTGGGGTTTTTTCTGTTGCTTTCTTCATTAAATCTAGCCAATAAAAAACAGTAACAAATCAAGCCCCAAGTTTAGCAGAGTCCTCACTTCCTGCCCAGGCCACCCCACCTGGCCAGTTACTCACTCTACCAAAAGTGCTCTTCCCAAGATTCTCCATCATCTATGTTTCTCGGCTTCTCAAAATCCCCAGCGCGAGGGCTCCCTCCCAGATCTCCACCTTCTGCCCTGACCTCTGCGGTCATCGGGTGCCACATCCTCCTCTGCCTGCTGGCTGGATGCGAGCCACCAACATCTTAAGCTCCCCCATATGCTGTGGTGTTTACCACAGCTCCCCCCAAGCTTGCCCATCCATCTGTTCAAGGTGCCGACATCCTTCCAAGTCACACGGATTTGCAACCTCAAAGCAGAGTCACATTGGAGTCTTGCCTCAGTCTTCTATCTCCATCTCAAGCAACTGGCAGGTCTCCCTGGCTGCCTCTCCAAGATCCCCCATACCTGCTTCCCTTCCCCAGTGGTCTGGAGGAGGACCTCGGGCCCTCCTGCCTGAGCCATCTCAGGATGTTCTTCCCCTCTCCAACAGAAGTTCCAAAAGCACACATCTTAACTCGGCACTCTCCTGCTCGAGAATCCTCAAGGGCCCCTGTTGCTTCTCAGATAAAGTGGCATGTAAAGCCATCAGGGTCTGACTTTCTCCTTTTTGCCATATTATATCTCTTCTTCATGAGCTCCGTGTTCTAGCTGGTGCTCGGCCACATTCCATCTGCACATCACAGAGGCAGGTGGTAAGCCTTGGAAGGGCTCAATTATGAAAGAAGATCAGACTGGTTCTGTCTGGTTCCAAAGGGCAGAACTCTGAGGCACAGGCTTTGGACAACCAAGTTCGGACAAGAGCTTCCTAACAATGGGGGCCATCTATATGTACAGTGAGTAGCCTTTTGGAAGTAGTGGGTGTTTTCCTAACTGGAAAGCAAAGGTTGGCAATGACCTCTTGACAGCTGCTCAGGCCTGGGGGCACTGACTGCCCTCTGAGGATCCTTTTAACTCCCAAGATGGAGAGTTTGGAAACAAGAGCTTCTGGCCAAGGCAGTCCAGACATCTGGGCCCTCTTGTCCCAAGATGGCACCATGGCCCATGGGACTGGAAAGGGCCCGGCAGTGGGCTATAAGTAGGAAAAATGAACCATCTGTGACACAGCATTAACACCTGTCGACAGGCAGGTCCACAAACATTTCTGAGCCCTGTTTCCTATTCTATTCCTCAGATACTTTACACGAGAATGAGTTAAAATGAAATTACTAACGAGAAGGGTAATTACCATAAATGTATTATTTATCTGCCTCCTTGCTGGAAGTTTACAAGATTGGGGGTACAGAGGGTGGGAGGGGTCTAAAACATTTACGAGGGAGAAAGCAATTATGAAGGGCACTGATGTAGAATTTCCCTCGAACCTATGACAAACACACTCCACGCACGCTTCCTCTCTAATTCGTCTGCACTCAAGAAGCTATTTTTGGAAGTCTCCCCGGACTGTACAGTAGCATCCCGTGTACCGTAATGGCATTTTAATTAGCCCAGGGAGCTGGAAGATGAGCCCACATCCCAAAGTAAAGAAGCCAACAAAAATGAAAGCACCCTTCATGGGATTCCCACAATGGGATTTACGAGCCTGGATCCAGGAACACCAATTACACGTTCTCTTGCAGGGGGCTGCAGAATGCTTATCTGGGTTTTAAGGGAGCCTGTCTCAGGACTGGGACACTCAGCTGAAAACCACCACCAGCTGAAGTCAACTCTGCCAGCCCAGTCAGGTTCAGGAGGAAAGAGGAGGGCCACAGCTAATAAGATGGGAAATTGATAAAAAAAAAGTCTCTTTTGTCAATAGACTCCAGTTCAGCTAACCCCGCTTGGCAAACATTGACTGAACGCACACTGGGGTTCCCACTGAGGGAAACCCCATAGGATAGCACCGTGGACCTTGTCAACAGTATAACATGGCAAGAAGGCATGTGAGGGGAGTCTTGTAGAGAGATCCACCTTGTTGTGTCTGGAGCAGAGACCAGAGCATGGGGTGCATGTCACAGAGTGGCAGACTGAGGCCTGAGGTCGGGAAAAATGCCTGCCTAACAATGAAAGTGATGCAAAAGTGCAGAGGGGCTCCTGATCACTACGGTTCCTGAAGGTCTTGGGGATGTCCTTGTTCAAGTGCGGGATAGACCAACTCCTGAATGCTACAATGGGCTTGTCTCTCCCCAGCCATTCTCTTCTCTCTGTACTGGGCTCAAGACTATCACTTCTTTCCTACCTCCTCACCCCAGTGCCCTACATTGAAAGTAAGCACCTGGAGAAGAGCAACGTTCTGCTTTACTCCCCAATGTCTATATGTTGAGTAGTTAGGACAGTACCTGGCACACAGTAAGCACTTAATAAATGCTTGATCTATCTATCTATCCATCCTCCATCAAAATGCCAGCTCTGGGAGCTCAGGGGCCATCTGTCTCTTCTATTTCTCTGTACCCCCAGATTGAGCACAGTGTGCTGCTAATGAATGCTTGCTGCTGACTTGAGACAGCCTTGGTTCCCCAATATTGTGAGCACCCTTGATGGCGACATCCGACTAGTACTGAATTTTTAAGTTCTACGAACCTTGAGAAGTGGATGGAACTCCACGTAATTTTAGTGCCCAAAGAAACATGAGCAGATGCTATTGACCGAGCTCATGGTCCAATTAGCTACTGATGACGCCAGCAAGAGGCAGGTGTGGGAGACAATAATACGCTCCATCGATCTTTCAGCACCAACTGCTTCCACTCAGGCCACAAAAGGGGTGGCCCGGCCAGGTCTTGAATGGTCCAAATCCTTCCTTCTCCCAGTGCTAGGAGGACATTTCCAACCAAAACAACTAAAACTCAAAACACAAGTCAATGAGCAGGGCAAACTCTGTAAGAGCCTTGGCCCAGCTCCACTAGAAATAACCACCTTCTAAACACCTAGAATTCCTCCGGAGAGTCCACAGAAGAAAGGAGCCTTTCATGTCCAGAGAGGGCCTGCACAATTCAAGAGATTGTACCCTTCAGGGCATGGGAGGAAAGATAGCTCTCTACCATAGACCATAAAGATGGCACCTGATGAACAGAAGACCACCCATGCCCAATTCCCAGAATTGCTCCAAAGGCCTTCCCTCTGCCTCAACCCGGCCACACTCTATCTCACCCCCTTCACACGCACACACACATGCATGCACACATGACCATCCCTCTTAGGAACAGAAAGAAAATCTGTCCTCTGTTACCAGAAAAATCATTTTCTTTCCTAGAATTAGGGAAAGGTCTAAAGACCCACGATCACTGTCCCTAGCAGGCAGCTGCTTGCTGGAAATCCTGCAATGAAGAAGAACTTGGGCCTTGCTCAGAGGAGGTCCTTGATGAATCAACGTTCGATTGAATTGATCAAATTTAGTCACTTTTGTCTATTAATAAGACACTGACCTTTTCAATCTACATGGCTGAAGCTTTCTCTTTCAGTCTTGCCTAGGCATCTATACGACACAAAGAGTTTAGGAAATCATTAGCCCCCAAATCTTGAGCATGGCAGAGGCCATCCCTTCCCTTCCCCCTCCCAGATATCCTTCCACAACATAAGGGAAGGGGAGTGAAAAGCACTTACTCTAGGGGACAAAGAGCTGGCTTTGGAATGAGGAAGGCTGGGATGTGAATAAATAAGGGCTTCCTATGGAGTAAGCCTGGTGCCAGGTGGGCATAAGGCCCACTTTTGACACCAACTCGTCATGACCCTGGGCAAGTTCTACCCCTCACAGGGCCAGAGGCCACTCTCTCAGAGAAGCCCACTTAGCCATACTGCCTACTGACCTCCAATGAACAAAGGTCCACCCTTGAGCAGGGTCTGGGAGAAAGCGAAGCAGTGCCCAAGCTGAGAACAGACCTCCTGGATCCTAAAACCTTGGGGCTTCCAAAGGCACATGGGAAGCTACTTTCAGAACTAAATTTGGGACACCCTAGTTTGTGGGATCCAGACCAATCAGGTCCTTTAAGAAAGCAGCACCCCAAGGATAGAAGTGGCTCAGAGTTAAGGTCGGGACTGGCTCACTCTGCATTTAGGGGGCCTGCCCTGGAGAAGGAGCCTAGCAGACACTTGTGGAAATGACCATGGCTGCCGAATCAGTTCATGCCCAGAGAGCAGGCCAGAAGAGTGGGCACTTGAAGGTTGGCAAGGCTCTCACGTTGTCCTCACATCCACCCTGCGGACAAGGAGCTTTGATCACTGTCACCCCCATCTTACAGCCAAGGAAACTGAGGCACAGAGAAGCTGTCAGCACACGTTCAACACTCTATCACCGTCCCACTCAGCTTTATTTAACATATGTCCCCAAATAGGGTCCTCTTCAAAGAGCCCCCAAACTGGCCAGAGACCAGTTACATCCTCAGACAAGGCAACTCCCAGCCACGGGTGAAAGCTCAGCTCCTTCCCTGTCACACTAACCTCAGCCCGTCAGTTCTCTCATCTGTAAAATAGGGGAGAACCGTAGCCTCCCCTGCCCCCAGGCAGCCGGTGAGGGTGGAAGGAGAGATCCCAGTAAAGCACTTCTTAGCTCCGGGCTGGCACACACTAGAGGAATGCTAGCGGCTGCTGTGGTTACTATTCCATAGAAATGCAGGATAGCGCTCAGAATGGGGAGGGCCACCACGCTCCTGTCACCTGGACTGGCACTCCCCCCACCTTCTGGAGCTGTCCCCTTGCCAGCAGCAGCAGCACTCAGGACACTCTGGGGCAGCTCTCTTCCCTACGAGGGCCTTCTTGACACCCACCCCCTCCTCCTTTTCAGCGACCACCCAGGATTCTCAGTTCTGTGCTCTGGGGCAAGCAGAATGACCCTTGTCCAGCCAACACACCCAGACATCTAGTGAGCTCCCACGGCCCCCCTCTGTGCCCAGCAGCGCCACGGAGTCTGCAAATGAGCGGCCCTGGGTTTAGGGAGCCTCAGTTCAAACCCAAACTTGCACAGGTCCTCCCTGGGCAGCCTCAGCCGCAGGCCGAGCTCTCTGGACATAGCTGGAGGCAGGCCCTGACCTGGCCAGTTCTGGGCCTCTAGATCTAGGTTCCCAGGCTAGTGCAGTCCTTCCTTTGGACAGCACCAAACATCTCACAACCTCAAGAGTCAGGGTTTTCCCAATAAATATCTGAATATTCTGGAAAATTGATTAGAGGCTCCAACCCTTTGTGTACATTTCAGGGACACCCAATTTTCCCAGATGCTCTTCTGAACAGAACCTCTCCCCTAGATAAGAAAACACCTCAAGGGGCAGGGACAGGGCCACAGTCTCTAAGGCTTGAGAACAACTGAGTCAACAAAAGAACCCCCCCACCCCACCTCTCCTCTTATGAAAGCAGTAGTGAGTCTCCCACTAGTTGGCAAAGCTGTTCCTAAAGGGATTTAATCAGCTTGGAGGAAGGGCCGTAATTGGGTGAGTCACTGTCAAGCAGCAGTGTGTCTCTGCTAATAGTGTGGGAGGGGAAAATCACCTCTGAGGGGGAAAAGATGTGTGTATATATATGTGTGTGTGTATATATATATATATATATGTATATATATATATATATATATACATAATGAGCACTTATATACATATATTTGTGTGTATATATGTATATATATATATATAAAATATGCGTATATATGTACATACATACACACATATATGGATGAACACAAGATGACTCCAATTCAGTCCTAAGAAACAAGATGCAACAGAAATTAAACAGGCACGTTTTAGAAAAGCACACAGAATAAAGCTTGACACGTCCTTCTAACTAACCCTAAAAGAAGTCACAGCTTCCTTAGCTCCCATCAGGAGCCAAGGTCATCAGTTAGCCTCCACTGTGAGATTGTGGCTGCTGGGGATTCAGAAAAGACCTGGGCTTTCTCCCTGCTCCCAGCTCTTGCCCTGACTCAACTTACAAATTTGAGAAAACCCCAAAGGCCCCCTTCCTTTGGATACTTCCCCCATGGAGTCTTCAGGCACAGGCTGGCTGAACATTGGCTGGAGGGGTCCTGGGTCAGCTGTGGGTAACTAGATAACCTGAGGCCTCTCCCGGCTCTCAGAATCTGTGAGTGCCCTCTACTGTGCTCCCAGGCTGGGTGGATGTTACTAAAGGGGAAGCAGAGATAGGATCTCCTGCTCTGGGCCTTCCTCCCTCAGACATCCCAAAGTCCTGGGATCAGCTTTCCAGTGGAGTGACACTTGATCATAAATACCATTTTCTATTTTTCTCTCTCTAACGATTAACTCTAACTAAAACCTCCTGCTCAAAAGCAAACCAAGTTGCTGGCAGGCTGTGAGGCTGAAAGCCTGGCCGGGATGGCTGGGAGATGGCCCCAGGCTCCAGAGAGCCCTGACCCCAGGCTGTCCTGGGGTAAGCCGCCATAACTCCCAGAAACCATCTGCTTGGGAGGACATGAGGCCCTTGAAGCATTTTAGAGAGTCACAGCCAGAGGGCAGTTCATGTATCACAGGGCTGGAGGCCCTCCTTCCTTTTCTCACCTTCCTTTTCTATCCCTACTGGGCAAGGTCAAGTACAGAGCCTGCTGGCCCCTGCTGAAGGCCTGGCTTCAGTCCGAGTGGCCACTGACGGGACTGGCCAGCCTACGATGATGACAAGATCATGGCTTGCAGCTGGAAGAGACTTGGGGGCCATCAAGGCCCCCCCTGCACCCATTTTACAGAGAAGGAGACTGAGGCAGAATCTGAACCCAATCCTCTGACTCCCAGGATCTCCATGGCTCCTGCCAGGCTCTTAAGGGTCTAAGATTGCCGGTATAGATGCAGGGAGAGTAAAATGTCTACATGGTGTCACTAACACCTAAGGAAGTGGCTTCTGGAAATCTGAGTCAGCAGACCCCCAGCTACAAAGCATCAGGGTAACGAGAGTGGGCAAGAAAGGCAGGGAGGAGGCCAGAAGGGAAGCCGCTTTCTGAAAAGAAACCACCAGCTGCAAGGCAGTCTCACAGGCCCTGGTCAGGGTGCAGACCCATCACAAAGAGGAGGAAACTGAGGCTTAGAAGTGGTCAGCACCAGGGCTGCTTAAGCCCCCCACCCCTTCTTCATCAGCCTTTTCCCAGCCCCCATGCTTCCCTCCCACCCCCTCAGCCCGGCCACTCTGTGGGCTACATTTCAGAGCTGGCCAATGGTCCATCTGGGGGCACCACCCGGCACAAACTGCATCAGCGAGCTTGAGTTCTGGGGTCTCCTGACAATTATCAATCCGTGCTTAGGCACCTCAGAATATGTTCCAACTTCTTCCACACTAAACGTGATATTTTTCCTTTCATTAAGCTATTTTAAAACAAACAAAACAATTATTCCATACCTCAGATATGAATGAGCATGTTAGCTAAACAAATAAAGAGCCTGAAGCATCGAAGGCAGCACCAGGATCCTGTCTCACACACTGACCCTCCTGGATCCACTCTTCTTCCTAGGTTTCCTCCCTACCCCGAAACCCAGGCTGGCAGTCTTTTTGTTAGCAGCCCCCCTGCCCACCTGCCTTCCAGAGGAGGAGGGGGAGCGGCGTCCATCCCAGCTGGCCAAAGGCCCAGGCGGGGCCTGAGTGCGCGGCTCTGACCTCCCCCTGCTTGGGGGACATTCCTCAAGTACATTTCTCATGAAATGGGAAAAAGGGACATTCCATTCACTGGTCTTGACATTTGCAGGGGACCCTGGCATCCACACGGGATAATCTGCCATTCTAGAGTTCACAAGCTATGGACGTCGGTACTCACCATGTACAGAGCTGCCATTCACCCACCATGAATTAGCTGTTTTGTGTGAGGGAGAATAAAAAAGGCCAAAATAACCTAATTAAAATTGCATGTAAAATGCTCATTGGAATCTGGCTTGGTCAATGATAAATGCTAAAATAACCCCACACCCTTCAAACTGGGGCAAAATCAGCCACCTTGGAGGCCTCTCTGACACAGTGCAATCTGCACAGATCTCATGCCCATGGTGGCCATGGCCTCTTCTCTGGAGGCGCCTCCCCACACTCCCACCTGTGCTCACTCGAGGGCCAGCCAGGCCCAACTCCTCCCCCTTGTTCACAGATGAAGATCCTGACCGCCAAAGTCACTCCCTGGGGTCTTGAGCTGTGACCTCACAAGTTGAGGGCGCCCAGTCACACCTAGGACATCTCTGGGCATGGAGCTGGTGCATGGCGGGAGGGTGAACACCCGCTTGGATAGAGAAGGGAAAGGGAAGGAGGAATAAGCATTTAGAGAGCACCTATCATATGCCTGCCCACGTCCAGGCCTTGGGACCAGTTGCTGCCCACATTGGGACCCCCTTCCCAACTCTGGTGTCCCGTGACACCTCCAACTGCCCAGCAGCACCTTACATCTAACTATATGCAGTCTCCTGATGTACCGGCTATCTCCCAGAGAGAACAGAAGTTTCTGGAGACCGGGGGCTGTGGCCCCACACAGGGCCTGGCACACAGCAGGCATTTAAGAAACACCAGCTGACTGTCCGGGCTATGCTGTTTGGGGGTTCTCTTGGCTTGCTTTTTGTATCCATCCCCAGTAGCCAAGCAGAGCAGCTGGCACATGGCTGGTGCTTGTTAAGTGCTAGTGAGATGAGTTTGGTGACCAGAACTGACCCTGCATTCAAAGGCAGGCCCAAGAGCAGGGGAACTAGGAGCAGCTGGCTCTAGGATCAGCTTAAATCCTCATCAGGGCCATTGATCTCAAGTGTTCCTCATTAACCACTCTCCCAGGCATCCAAGAGCTTGCTCAGGCCGGGCCACACCCAATTTTGGGCGGGGCTCTCCTACATTCTCCCAAAATATTGATAAACCAACTCAAGCCCTGGCCACCCCAACACCCCCACAAAGCTCCACCAACTCTCCACACAGAGGGAAGGGATGCGGAGCATCCCCATAGCCCCCTGGGGCGTGGTCCTTCCCTCACCATCTGTTTTTGTTCCTCCCAGGGCTGGCCTGGATGTGATTATGGGCCTGGGATCTGCGTAGATGGAGCCACCAACGTCATTCCCTGGGGTCATGGGCTGTGACCTCACAAGCTGAGGGTGCCCAGCCACACCTAGGACATCTCTGGGCATGGAGCCGGAGCATGGGGGGAGGGCGAAGGGAAAGGGAAGGAGGAGTAAGCATTTAGAGAGCACCTACTATATGCCCCCCACTGAGCTAGGCACTTTTGACAAATATGATCTGACAACAGCCTTGGGAGGAGGGGGCAGCTCTTTATGCTCCTTTCCTGGTTCAGGAAATCCAGGCAGGAAAAGATAAAGGTCTAGCCCCGGGTCATGTAGCCAGGGAGGGTGGAAGGCTGGATTGGAACTCCAGGCTAGTGCTGGTATCCAGTCTAGTATCCTCCCCACCCCCAGGAAACTTCTGGGTGCTCCTGGTTCTGGTCTTTCTTGGGACTTGTGAGTGTCTGAGAGTCTGAGCTGATGCCACCCAGCAGCCCGGCAGCTCTCAGAGGGCAGGATTAGGGACACACAGTAAATGCTTAATCATTGCTTGGGGAGCTGAGTCTAGACTTCCTCAAAGAGTCCCAGGCAGGACGGTGGCCTGGCATCAACTCAGTGGCACTACAAACATCCTCATGCCTGGTCTCAAGAAGAATGAGGGGCCTCTGCCTCAGCTTCCCCACCCCAGCCCCTGCCCCAGGTCTAGGCCCAGCTCCCAGGCCCAGGTCCCCCTGCCCCAAGTCTAGCACCCAGCTATTGCCTCAGGTCCCACCCCCTCCCAGCCCCTGCCCCAGGCACCCAGGAAAGGAGCCCAATGCTGCTAGTGGGATTCCCACCCCCCCAGCCCCTGTCCCAGGTCCAACCCCAACCCCTGAACAGTGGCAGCAATGCCTCTAGGTGTGGAACGTCCCTCCCCTGGCACAGGGGGTGGCTGGTCAATATGTGAGCCTGTTACCTGACGTGGCCAATCAGGTACCCAAGACTTGAACCCAGGACTTTATAGCGTATAGGATACCTCCTCACCTAAATCACTAAATCTTAGAAACATCAGGGACAGAGGAGACAGAAAAGACCCCAGCCAGTGCAGGTGGTGCCTGGGAACAGCCAGTGACCATGGCTCGTGTCAGAGAGCCACCTTCGCTGCTCCTTCTGGCTCCTTGGGACAGGCCTCGGGGTGCCTGGCACACAGAAAGGGCCTAGACCATGGGACAGATTTCAATCTCATCTGTAAAGGGCAGGCCTGGACTAGACAAGGTTTAAGGTCTCCTTGCTGCTTATTCCCTCCCCCCAAAAAGAAGAAAATGGGGGGATCCCACCAGCAGTACTGGGCTCCCCTACTTGGGTGCCTGGGAAGATGGGAAAGGCGATGGTGGCACCTGTGGGAGCAGGGGGATCCCCGCCTTCCTCCCTGCCCCCTTAACTTCCAGCCTTGAGCCAGCGAGAAGCCCAGAAGCTGCCCACCTGAAGGGCAGGAAGCCCTTCCTCTCCAACACGGTGAGAAGCAGCCCCAGGGTGGTTTTATGGCTTACAGACACCAATTCCCCTCCCCAAACAACCTCCCTGTACATTCCTGTTCTCCCAGAATCAGAAGAGGAGAGGAGCTGCTGTTCCCACCCAACCCCTCACCTGCCTGACTGGGAAACAGCCTGGAGAGGCAGTGATGTAAGATCCTGGCCCCTGAGCCAGAGGGATGTCAGAGGCCACCTCCTGTCACAGGTGAGGACATGGGTGAGGCTTTGCCAGAGGTTGCATGGGCAGGAAGGGATTCACCCTGAACCTTTCCTCTAATGTAAGGTATGGCCTCCCCACTTGTCACACTGTTCATCTTAAATGGGGGGGGGGGCGATGCAGATCTGGACACAAAAGCCCAGACAAGTGTCCAAGCTTTGAAGATGACTGTCCTGGCCGTGTCTGATGGTCTGCTCATCACACCGGTGCCTAGTGCTGAGGACAGCTCTTGGGCAGCCACACTGTCCCTATCCCTTACTGCAAAGCCTAAATCCAAGCTGGCGACATTGCCCCAACCACGTACATGTGATGCCCTTCACTCCCGCCGTGGAGGACGTCTGTGTCCTCAAGTCTGTCATCTGAGCGACGGGCCACCCTCCTCAGGTTCACGTCAGTCACCCTGATCCATGGGGTCGAAAGGCCACCAGCATTCAGCCGTCTGTAATGGACAGAAGCAGCTGCTTGGGCCCAGGCAGCACAGGGCAGTACAAATGGTCTAGGAGGCCCCCTGTGCGGTCCTTGGTCCCCTCTTCTGTCCAGCGTAGGGAGCTGGCCCCACCCCAAGATCCCCCAGATCAGCTTGTGGAACTCCACATGGAGGGCCCAAGGCCCCGAATCCCCTTGGCCTTTGCACACCGGGTGACCCTGGTCAGAGCCCTGCGGCCTTCAGATTCAAACTATGCCTTGGCAACTTTCTTGGCCTCTGTTTGTTCACCTATAAAATAATGGGGGCTGTACCCAGCCCCCTCCAGGGTCCCTTCCAACTGTGAATCGATGCTTCTCTGTCATGCAGAGCCCAAGAGTATGGAGCTTAAGCATGGCCCAAAGGGCACGAGTCCTGGGGCATGTGCATATATACGCATTACCCATGCTATCCTGAGGACCTGCTGACCCACACAACCTTGGGGCCTTGTAGGCCCTCGGCAGCTCTTCCTTGCTCTATAAGTCAGGATAATTACTGGGCAGCGCAGCGCGAGGGATCCTGGTTACGGCCCTGGAGGCCCCGGCCAGAACAGCCCCCTCTGAACACACCGCAGGGCTGGCGAAGAGGCCGGCAGGCTTGGGGTTATTGGGGGGGGAACTTCTCCTTCTATTAAGCATGATCCAAAGCCCACAGGCTGAAACCTCCCTCTCAGTCTGGTTTTCATTTGTAAAATGAGAGGTTTAGATCCAAGGAATGCTATGGCCTTTGGACACTCGGATCATACCCTGCAGAGACACCCCAATGGACACCCGCAGTGGCCACCACTGCCCGCCAGCCAGCCAGGAGGGCAAGAGTGGGAATGGTGTAAACTGTGGGGTGCACAGCCATGTGAGAAGGTGGCTCAGAATCAAGCCGTGTCTGTCCCACTCAGAGCTGGGTGAACAATCCAGTAGTCCCACTTCTAAGGGGCCCCCAAGTGTCTGGAGTCCAGACCTACTGGCTTCTATGATTACTGACTCTCCGCTGCAGGCTGGAGATGGCAGCCCCTGGTTCCAGATCATTCCAGCTCCTGCAGGGAGGCCAACAGGCAGGTAGTGACACATCTGCTCTATGTGCTTGATCTTAATACTTGTGCTCTCGGACTTGTTCTGTCTCCTCTTCTCTCTCTCTCTTCCCCCCCGGCCCAGCAGGGGACAGGATTCTGGAGGAGGTAGAGTGCACCCAGTCCTTTCATTGTAGAGATGGGGCTCAGAAGGTACAGAGTGGCCCAAGATCACATAGGTAGCAAGGGGCAGAGCAGGACCTCAGACCCAGCTCCTATCTCACCCGCCTTTAATTTCAGCTATCCCTTCCTCCCCCCAGCACCATCGTCCATGGGAATGCACTGACCACTCCAATGAAGTCAGCAAAGAGGAGCTGGCTGCTTGGATGGATGCGAGAAGAACCATGGACACCCTGGTGTCAGAGGAGGTCCAGAGGCAAAGGTCATCGTGACAGTGGCCCAGGAATCACTGACATAAGGCAGCCTGGACTTGGGAGTTGCTGGGATGGAGTCCAGCAGGAGTCAGGCCCTTGCTGGCTGAAGTGACCCTGGGTTGTTCATTAACCTCTCAGCATCCTTCTCTACCAAATGGGGGTAAGATGTCTGCAAAGTGCTTTTTAAATACTGGCTATTGTAAGGGCTTGGGAGTCAGCTGGGTTCAGATCCTGCCTTGGACACACCCTGAACCAGCCACTTCCCAGGCCTAGGCCTCGATGGCCACTAAGGTCCCTGCCATCTCTGGATCTAGGCTCCTATGAATCACCAAGATGCCCTCCTCTGGGGCCACCCTGCCTGGCCAGACGCCATCCTTGACCACCACAGCTCACTCCTTTTCTGCCCACAGCCTAGGAGGGCCATGTGATAATAAGCGTCCAGAGCCCGGCTTTCTGGAGATCACAAAAGGCTGACCCAGGGCTCTTCAGGTGAGCTGCGGCCAAGGCTGTGGAGGCGGCCAGAGCCTAAAGGAGCTCTTGGCCCAAGAGAGGCTGGCACCCCAGTCCAAGGCCTCAGCCTTTTCATCTGACAAGGGGCTCTATTAGCTGGCCCAAGCCAGGCCACAGGAGGCCACACTCAGGGACCCACCCATGCCCATCTCAGCCAAGGGATGGTGGAGGCTCCACCCAGGCTTCCTCGAAGCTCAGAAGACTCCTTGCTCATCTTTCTTTTCAATTCCCCTTTATCCCCCATGAAAACCTCTCTCTATGCCAAATCCCTCCTGGGGTCTGCCCTTGGCCTGGCCCCCCACCCCAGATGTCTGAGTTGTCTCAGGCACCCCAGGCTTTCTCCGGCAGATGGCAATCTTGTCACCCCATCTGGAGCCACATCAGGTGGCCCCCCAAGCCTCCCTGAGGGTTCTCCAGGGGGTTCTCTGAGCACTCACATCACAGTCCCCTGCGGCCCCAGAGGCCACGAGGACAGGCAGTCCTGCTCAGGGGTTAGGGAAGAGCTGGCTTCAGATCGTGCCATGGGCACTTCCTCCTCACTACCTGGGAGGCTTTCTGCAAGATGGTGGTGACAAGAGCCCCACCCTCACAAGGACAGTTACCACAGCCTGACAGAAACATGAGTGACAGCAGAGTGAGGAGGAGGAAGGCAGTCCGAAGGCCACAGGTAAGAGCCGCCAATGTCCCACTGTAAGAGCGGCCCTTGGGAGAGGAGCCCGCCACCAGGCCCAAGACCACCAGGGAGGAGGAGCCAACTCAGCAACTTTCAAGGAAATCCCATAGGAAGCCCAAGGACCCACCCAGCCATCTCCACCCCCCACCCCCCATGGTCCAGCCACCCCCCCCCCCTCAAGGTCTTCAGACCCAGGGAGCAAAGCCCAAATGAGGCCCTCAGCAGGAGTTACTGTGAACATTACAGGGACTGTGGGCAGCCTCACCCCTCCCTCCAGCTGGAGCTCACGAAACATGATCCCCGCCCAATATACACACATGCATACCCACATACATGCACCCATGTACATGTGTACACACACGTGTGAGCTAGTAGGCACACACCACACTCCCATGCAGGCACTGCATACACAGTACACACAAGTGCGTATACGCTGGCACACAGGGGCACACACTGGAGACTGAGCCGTTACCGCCAAAGCCAGAGCCCGTCTCCAGAGGCCCCTCCTCCCTGCCGGGCAGGGCTCGGGTCCATAAGGAATTGTGTTTGTGCACACCTTTCCCACATCACGAGACCGCATGATGAAAGAGACGCCTGGCTGTTACAGATCACCCCCACATGGGCCCCCCCCAGGGTGGCCACAAAGGGAAGGAGGGAAGGGGGCAGCTGCTGACCAGGGGCCCAGCCATGGGCAGGGGGTGCAGACGGTAGCAGGGCCTTTGGGGCCACATGGGCAGACAGCAATGACTGCCAAAGGAAGGTGCAGGGCAGGGCATCCCCCAGCGCACAGGCCGCCTCCGTCCAGGGAGCACCACACGGTAAACATGCATTGGGTACCCATCGTGTGCCGGGACCCGTGCTAACCAGGGACACAGAGAAAGACAGTGAGGAAAGTGTTGGGTTTGTGGTCAGTATGACTTGGACAAGTCACGGTACCGCCCCTGTGCCTCAGTTTACCCACTGCAAAGTGAGGACAATGGACATGGGACAGCTGAGGTCTAATACCAGGGAAGAAGCAGGAACCTGGAGGGGAGGGAGAGGCACCTTGGGGAGTGAGGGCCAGCTCCAGCAGGACAAAACCTTAGGTATCATTCTACAAACAAGGAGGCTGAGTGGCCAGTCCAGGGTCACCCAGCTGGTGAGGGAGGTCTGGAGGGTCCAGCACCTCCGAGTACAAAGGACACCTGCCCAGACTCACCCAAAGGAAGGCCCAAGCTGGCCTGGGAGAGACTGCTGCTCTTCTAGGAGGCCCTTCACGACCTGGCGGAAAGCTGAGCTACATCTTCTAAAACCTCCCATGGTAAACATCCACAGTCTTCTCAGCACCTGCTCTCTTTGCTTTCTTATACACTGAAAGGTTTCCAGTGGACAATAAAAAAGAAAAGCAAATGAAACCACAAACCAAAGCAAAAGGGTCCATCTGCGAAGGCCTGAGGGGCTGTGATCTGTGCCCCTGGAGGAGGTGCCCACGCAGATGAAGTCCTAGAGGAGAGGGTCTGACTCTGCTTTCCCAGGCTACAGGATCCCTGCTTATCTCCAGGCTCCAAGGCAGAACATGACTCAGCTGAAATGTCCGGGCCCGATGGGCAGCAGCCCCCAGGGCCACACACACAATTGTGCACAGGTGTCCCAGATTCACACGTGAACATACAGCACTTCACGCTGGGCTGTCACAGGGGGAGCCCCCAAAATGCCAGGGATCACAAACAATTCTGGCTTAATACCAGAAGTCACAGTAACAGGCTGCAGAAAAGCCAGGGGGTAGTTTGGAAGAGACCTATTTTCCTGAAGGATCTGAAAATCACTGGGCAGAGGAGGGAAGCTGGGCCAGGGGCAAGGCCCATAGGGGAGAAGACAGACCTTTGCCAAGGGCTCCTTTGCCACTGGTCCAGCTCAGATGGAGGCCAGGCTGTTATCTCCACAAGGCTGACCTCAGCCACGGGCAGGCCCAGAACACTAAGTACTGGATCAGATTGTCTCCAGGGGTGTTACCCACCCTGCCCCCAGGCTAAGTGGTCCACAGATTAGTCTGATCCCCACCCACTACCCAAAGGTCACTGAAGCCAAATAATGATGTCTTACAGGTGAACAACTTCCTCTGCTATCTGTCCCAATGGTTCAGTCAATGTTCCTTGAACACACTCTGTTACTTCTTTCCTACCTCCATGCTTTTGCTCATGCTGTTCCTTATGCCTGGAGTGCTGTCTCCCTCACTCCTCATCTCTACCTATCAGCTCCCCACTCCCTGAAAAATAAAACTCCAAATCTCTGGCCTGACACCAACCCCTCCACTGTGTAGGTACAGGCTCCTTTTCCAATCTAATCTTCTGTGGCCTCTTTACTCCTCCTCCTTCTAGCTAAGCTGTTTTGCAAGGATGCCTGTGATTCCCTCCTTGAGGTGCCTAGTCAGATTGCCCAGAGAAGGTTGTCCTGTTGAGCCGACCAGACTGTCGCTCCTGGGGAGCTCAGGGCACTCCAGGCTACAGCCTATCCAGCTTCCAGCAGACTAGGCACTCTCCAGTGTTGACTGTCAGCCCCACGCTGCTATAGACCTAGGCTGCCTCCCCAAGCAGGCCCTGCCAGACCTCCCAGAAGCAAGCTGTCCTCTGAATGGGGAAGGGGTTGCCTGGGAAGGGAAAGGGGGCTGGAAGGAGAATCCATGCAGCCATCTTAAGTGCCTACTGTGCGCTAAGCACTGAGATGACCAGGAAAACAGAGACCCCTGCCCACCATAGTTTCCATTTAGCCAACCAGAGAAGCAGAATGGGAGGTTAAGCTATGAATGCTTACAAGGGTCCTAAGTCTTTTAAATACAAAGGGGTTTGGGAAAGAGGGAGGGATGTGGAGAGTGGGCCAGGTCCTCACCAGCCTGCGGCTCCAAGAAGTCCAGGTTGAAAGGCCTGCAGCAGAGACTGAACCCTAACTGGATACAGGGTGGACAGAGCCAAGGGCCTAGGGTGGGACGACGTGGGATCGGACCAGAGCAGCCAGAGTGGGTCTCGCCAAGGCTTGCCAGCTTCTCCTAGAGGTTCTTGGAGCCCATTCTCAATGGGTGAGCAGCCCTGCTCCCCCTCAGCGCTCTGGGGACAATCGGGGAGCTGAGCGCTTCTTCTACCGAGCCCATAAACTGTACCTCAGGATCCCCACTGGCTGCATGCTGGTTTAGAAAACCATCAATTAACATCATCTGTGTCCTAGGGTATTTTTCTTTATTTTGCTAAATACTTGCCAATTAAATTTCATCTGGTTTGGGCCACACCCTCCATGCAGGAACACCCCTCTTCAGCCCCTGGGTCTTCTCCTCCAGGTTAACAGTCCTCACCAGACACGGGGTCTAGGTCCTTTGCTATACTGGCTGCAACCCTCTGTCAGGAGTAGTCAGTCCACGGATGGGCAATCCTTATCGACCTCCCGGAAAGCATCTGGAGCCCTCGACAGACCCGCCCTGCTACTGAGGGGCTCTAGGTGGCAGAAGAGACCCACCAGTATTTATTAGGCACGCCCAGGTGCCAGGCACCCTGCCTGCCCCGTGCATGTCTTCCACTCTCACTAAAGACACGGTGTCCATGGGCAGGGCCATCAGAGGAGACATTCCCGAATGCCAAAGGATGCCCTTCCCAAGCACAGAGCCCTGTAGCAGGGTTACAGAAGCACAGACTTAGAGCTGGAAGCCCTCCCATTTTACAGATGAGAACAGGGAAGCCCAGAAGGAGAAGGTGCGCTGCCTGCAGAGCTGGGCTGTGAACCCCAAGTGCCCAGATTCTGCTTTCCTCGCGGCTCCCCCACAACCGCTTGTTCATTCTCCAGAAGGCCAGATGGCTGGAGAAGGATCTCCGATAGCTCCAGAATGCTCTGATTTCAATCGAGCATACCACACAACACACCTAGTTACCTCTTTGCTGCCATAAACAAGCTGCTGACGGCCGGTGCTGGATGCAGAGATCTCATCCGGCGTACAAGATGCAGTGCCCACGTCACAGTGGCTTCACAAGAAGGATCTGACAAAATTGCTGGAATAGGTGAGCAGATGGAGGGGCCAGAGACCGGCTCCAGGCAGCAAAACTAAAACCATAGTTAAATCAAACTTCTCTGGGAGGTGAGGCTGCTGTGGCCAGGCCAAGCAGCAGCCCCCAAAACAGTCGGGCAAAGGCCAATCCTCAGCGCCGGCTGCTGCCTTCCTTCCCATGAAATCCTGGTCTGCTCCTCCATGATTCGAGATGAGCCCCACCTCCAGATCACTGCAGAAAAATGAAGCGGTCTGGGCTTTGCTTGTTCCTGCCAGGCTCTCAATCTTCTGCGTGTTTCCTGTATTCTTCGCAATCTAAGCCACGCCAAAGATGATACGGTGGAGACCTGCAGCCATATCTCAAAGAAATGATGCTTCCGTGAATGTGTGGGTCTCCATGACACACACAGCCACAGATGCCCACGGCACCTCAGGACCCGCCTGGAACAAGCCCTGATCTCTCCAATCAGAAGCCAAGGCCACAACAGGGAAGGCAATTTGGACACTCTCTCATGGATGTCTAGGGCACAACAAGGATGGAGTGAATGCCCCCGCTGTGCCCAGCCCTGTGCTAGGCACTGCAAAGCAACACCCTCTGCCAGGAAGGCTTCCTCATGGCTCTCCTGCCTGGCTGCCACTCACCTCTGACCATGCCTCTGCCCTGCTCAGGAAGCCTCTGTGGCTCCCTATTACCCCCAGGATAAAACAGACACACCTCCATCTGGTCCTGCAGCCTTTCTGTCTCACTCTAACCAACCTTTCCAGACATGCAACCTTGTCCTTCCCTCGCACACTCACTACAGCTGTTTCCCACTTGCGGCATGTCATCTGCCACCTCCAGGCCTTTGCCCAAGTTCTCCCTTCTGCCTTGAGAGGTTCTCCTCTTTCCCTATGCCCCTTCTGGGCTCAGATCACTTCCCCACAAGGGGTTTTCCTGGTCACGGCACTACCAGAAGCCACTTGGTATTGACTGCTTTTGTCTGTGGCCTCCACTGACTGGCCTTTGCGTGTGTCCTCTCTCTTCTCCCAACACAGGGGAAGCTCCCCCGCCCCTGCCAACACTGGGGTGGTTCTGTCCAAGCATCATGGCTTTTCTTTGCAACATGGGAGAAGTCCGAATAAGCTTAGTCTCTTTGCCCCTAAGCCCCCAATCCTTTCTGCCCATGTTGCTGATATAAAAGCCATCTTACTCTTTTTCTTTTAATGGAGGTTGGAGTATGTTTGCAGGCACCGGGACCCCCAGCCCACGGACGAATCGGGAGGAAAGACTTACTGTCATTGCAATGCTGGCAAGGCGAGAGAGGCAAGGCCCAGGAACACTCAGCTTTGGGCTTTGTCTCTACCTGAATGTGCTCTCTGGGACCCCCATTTTATCTGTCCTCTGTTCAGATTTTCTTCTTGCACAAAAGGCCCCCTGCTGCCTGAGACTCTCACAAGCAGAGCCCAAGCACCCCCACATAGTCTCCAGGAAGAGTCCAGCCACAACCTGCGCGTCCATGGTTCCTGAGGGGACTCTCCCCACTAAGCTCAAGTTGGCTACAAGTGCTGACTTTTCCAATCAAAGGCTGTTCACTAGGACAAAGCAAAGTCAAGATATATGTTGGTGAAGGGATAACCCACCCTGAAAAAAGCCAAAATAGAGTCACTCGAAGCCCCCAAAGTATGCCCAGGCTGGGATCTTGGGCTTTGTCTTTAGGCTCTGCCTGGCTTCATGAGGGCAGCTCCTGGCTCACCCCACCCAAACAGCAACTGTATCTATGGGGGACAAAATGTTCCCGGTGACTTCTCTGGAGGGTTAACAGCCACAGAGAATCCCTGACTCATTTCACAGATGGAAATACTGAGGCCTAGGGAGACAGACTCTTTCAGTGTCTCAGTGCGGTCCCCACCAACGACAAAAGATGGAGTGTGAAGGCTGATGTGGCAGAGCTTTGTGTGCAGACGCGGATTCCTCGAGGTGCGGTCGATCTGCTCATGGGGACAGATCCTGTCTCGGACAGGCACGAGGAAGCACCTGAGCACCTCCCCCTACAGCACCTAGGTGCCAATGCGGCAGCTGACATTTACTAGCTGGGCTTCTGTCATCCTGCCGGCTTAGAAGAGATGGCCCCTGAGGGCCCGAAGACTCAAGAGACATGACCCTACCGTACATGCATGCCAGGCACTGGGGACAGGCACAGAGAGTGAACCTGTGATTCATTTTCATTAGCAGAAGGAACTCCCAGTGGGGAACCTGCCCCTCCCAATTCAGATCAACAGCCCCTTTTCAGAGAGTACCCTGCATACTCAGAGATTAACCAGCTTATTCAAGTTCACTCAGCCAGGGTCTGTTATGAGGCAAGATTTGAACTCATCTTGCTGGAAAACAGTCTCTGGCTTCAAGAAGCTGACATTCCGATGGAGGAAACCGCAGGAACACCAACAAAGGTGCTGCTCCCTTCCTACTCCCCCAGCCCCCTCCAACGCTCCGCGTGCCTCACACCTCTAAAAAGCATCAGAGAAGAACCCATACTTGGACCATGAAGATGGGAGGGGTGATGGGCTGAGCCAGTCAGGGGCCAACCAGGGACGCGAGGCCTGAGGCCCAGAGCTCCAGGGGCCACCTAGGGGGAAGAGGGGAGGGGGGAAAAGGGCCTGGCCACTTGTGGATGGAGGGCTCTGCAGAGGGTGGAGAGGGGGAGGGCCAGGCCTCAGTTTCCTCCTCCCTACACTGAGTGGAGGGGGAGGGCTCAGACCAGATTTCCTTTAAATTGGCAGCTTCCAGCTCAGAATCTTCTGTCCTAATATCCGGGGTGGGGAGTACGACCAGTCCTCCCCTGCCCATATCGCCAAAGACTGCAATCATTCATTCCAACAAGGTCCAAAAGAACCTTCGGGGATTGACCATTGACCACCTCTCCCTGGCCTCAGTCTCTTCCTGACCTCCTGACCCTGAGGTGGGAGGGGGGGCCTGCAGGTCTCCTCTTTCTCCTCAGTCCTACGAAAGGGCTGCACCAGATGGCTCGGCCCCTTCCTCAGGATCCCTCTAGAAATCTCGGATATCCATAGCTCCTGGCTGGGAGCTATGCGAAGGAACGCCCCTTCCTCAGATTCTCAGATCTCTCCCCCTGAGCTGCGAAAGGCAGGGAAGGGGACCACCAAGCTTCTCGAGAGGCCGAGAAAGGAGCGGGAGCTGATGCGCTGGTGAAGGAAGGACGGATGGTAACAAATAACACAAAGCAAGGTGGAGGGGGAGTTGATTTTCCTCTGAAATATGCACCCAACGTGGCGACTTCCCCAGGGATGCTCATCGTTCCAACAACCGCAGAAAAGCTTGAACCCGGCCATGGAAACGGCAGGAAAGCATCCCCACAAAGGCTGCAGCATCACAGTGACCAGCAGCCTGTGGCCAGCAATCAAGGACCGCTAATGCAGCCAACCTGCACCCCACCCCCAGGGACATGAGAACCAGGCCTGGCTCCTGCCTGAGGCCGGACTCCAAGAAATCCCTTCCTCTCTCTGCCTTCTCCAGTACAGCAACAGAGGAGAGGGAGACTGGCAGGGGAGGGAGAGGGGGAGAGAGGGAGGGAGAAAGAAAGGGAGAGAGGGAAAGAGAAGGAAAGAGGGGAAGGAGGGAGGGAGGAAGGAAGGAAGGACAGAAGGAAAGGGAAAAGGGAGGAAGGAAGGAAGGAAGGAAGGACAGGGAAGAAGAGAGGGAGGAAGGGAGAGAGGGAGGGAGAAAGGGAGGGAAAGAGAAGGAAAGAGAGAGGAAGGAAGGAGAGGGAAGGAAAGAGGTAGGAAGGGAAAGGGGGAGGGAGAAAGAAAGGGAGAAGAGGAAAGAGAAAGAAAGGAAGGAAGGAAGGAGGAGAGAGGAAGGAAGGAAGGAGGGCTGGGTATCCCAAGTGAATTTAGACATCTCATGGGCTCTTAGGATCACATCTTTTCCACCTCTGTTTCACAGACCAGGAAAGCCATGGGAGCCGGGGACCCTCCATCTGGGCCCTCCATTTCACAGAAGAAGAAAGCTAAGCTCCCACAGATGAAATGACACACCTGAGGTCCCTCGGGTAACAAGGCCCTGAGGCAGACATGAACCCGGCTCCCGGCACTACCCCAATGGCACAAGATGCCTGCTTGGGAAGGTGGGAGGGTCTCTTCTCTCTACTTGCTGACAGGGTGGATGAGGTCGGGCCTCGGGCTTCTCTGTCCCCAACAGGGAGGAGGAGGTGGGCAGAGAAGGTGTGAAGAGGTGTGGGGGGGTGGGGATGGAAACCTGGTGAACCACAGGCAGTACCTGATGCATGAGAACAACATCAGGGTCAAGCCAGGTAGGGCCAGGGAGCCCACAGAAGAGCTGACAATGACAGCCTTGGGGGTACCCTGAGGGACGCTGGCTCACTGACTCTGTGCCGGGCTTCTAAGAGACATTTGCCTCTGGGAGGGGCCAGGGAGGGGAAGGAGAATGGTACGGTCCCCATTTTACAGATGAGAAAACTGACTCACACTGAAAGACAGATCACTCATAACCAGAAAATGGGAGAGGCGAGATGGCTGTGAGAGAGGCTCACAACGGCCGTACAAAAACATCCTGTTTTCACAGATTTTTTTTTTCCACAGTAATGATTAGGAAAAGAATATACAATGCTGTCATCAGGGGCCAGGGAGGAGTCTCCAGGCCAACCTCCTCCCCATCTCTGGCCTGGAAACTTCCTAACACCAGGCCCTAGCGACCCCCGATGCCCTGAGAGGCCCCCCCAGGCCACTGCCGCCCTGGCTGCCCCTCCTCCTCCTGCTCTGCCGGGTGTCCTTAGAATAAGGACAGGGATTCATCATACCTGGGTGACTGGGATCTGCCCTGGGGGGCATGGAGCCTGTGACACCCTCCTGACCCAGTGAGAGAATATTGGCAGTAAAAGGGCACCTGTGTGTGCACACACAAACACATTCATGTGTGCGCACATACATGCACACGCTCACACACATACTACACACATGCACACGTGTGCGCTCACACACAGTACACACTCCCACGTGTGCTCACACAATGTACTGCATATACACAAACTGCCAGAGGAGGGCTGGGAAGCAGAGCCCCTTCTGCCTATGGGGGCAGGCTGGCGCCCTTCCCTCCCCTGCATTCAGACAGCGCCCCATGCTCTGACAGCCAACACCCGGGACCTCAGGGACCTCAGGTCTGGAGGCGGCCACTGGCCCTGGTCCAATCCCCTGCTTTACACCAAGAGTCAGAGGGCGAATTTGAATTCAGCTCCTGAGACTCCACATCAAGCATCTTCCGCCCCACCCCGCCCACCTCCTAGGACTTCGGGCTGTCCTTCCCCAAGGACTCTCCTGGCCTCATTCACTGGCTCTGGTGGAGCCCGGGGCCCCTACCCCCCAGGGGGTCACCAGGGACACCTGCCCTCTTCCCAGGCCCACTCCCCACCTCTCCTGTGTCCAAAAGGCCTGAGGCCGGCCGGCAGCTGCTCCAAGGCCACTCGGGCAAGAAGGGCTGGACCGCAGGGCTTCCTGTGACTTCCCCAGGAGTGCAGTGCATACAGCTACTACGCACTAGGAGTCAAGAAGTCCTGGGTTCAAATCCTGCCTCAGACACAAATTAGCTGTGTGACCCAGACAAGTCACAACGTCACTGCCTCGGTGCCATCATCTGTCAATGACCCTCCTAGGGGCCCTTAATATTTTAATTAATGTTAATTAATATTAATATTGCTGCTGTGGTTACTGTCCTTACTACTTCTTATTATCGACGCCGGCGGCAGACTTGGCCAGGGGACGTTCCCAGAGTGGAAGCGCTTGGCCAAGGAGGTGAAAGGGGCCCTTTTAGTGAAGAACTCACAGCCCGCAGCCCGGCTGTCCACATGCCAAAGGGGCTTCAAGTAAATAAACTACAAGTCCCCAATATCTGACCCACATTCTAAGCTCTACGCCACTTGTCTGGTCCTCGGCATCGCTCAGACCAAGCGGTCTTTGCGGATGCCTGAAGATAACCTTTCAAAGGCCAGCGCCCAGCAAACCCCCGGGGCCCAGGCTCCTTCCTCAGCTCTCCCAGTTCACTCCCAGAGCAGACGAGCTGGCTATTTTGGTGAGTCTTCCCAACCCAAAGGTTTCTCTACAAAGAGGACAAAAGAAAAATGAGCGCTCACGGAGATGAACTGGGAGCTCCCAGCCCCACCGCAGGCTCACCAAAGCTGATCCTGGACTTCTTAGCCAGAGGGTCGCCCCCAGAAGCCCCTGGGGCTCCTTCTCCAAGTTTGCTGGAGGATTTCTAACTGGGGGTAAGAAGGTAGTTTTTGTTTCTTTTCATCTACAGAGGGCCTTCCCCGCTCCCCCGCCCCAAGTCAACATAACTCGTTACTTAAGGAACTCGACAGAGAAAGCATTTCTGAATAGCGGCTCCTCAGAGGATCCTGCGGAAGGGAAGCCGAGCCCGGACAGTGTCCTCTCCATCCCACCCATCACCAGCGCCCTAACTATGAGCTGCTTGAGCTGCTCGCCGCAGATTAAACACAGGAAACCGGAAAAAGCGAGGGGGGCTCGAATCCACATCGAGCCAGCCTTAGCGGCTGGAGGGGCCTCCGACACACAAAGAGCCAAGGAGAAGCTCCAGGCCATCTATTCGCAAAGCCACGGCCCCCACTGCCCTCCTTCACATGTGGTTTGATTGACGCAAATCAGGAGGCCAACGAGTGATTCATGACTGGCAGAGTGAAGCCGACGCAAAGATGGTAGCAGGACAAACCGCTGACTCACATGGAAAAGGCAGCAGTGGCCCTGCTGGGGACCTGACACTTCCCTCCATTCCTCCACCCCTCCCCCTCCATCCTCCCACCCCTCCGTCTGTCCCTCCCTTCATCCACCCATCCATCCCTAGATGCTTCCCTCCCTCCCCATGTTCTCCCATGGGAGCCATCACCAGGTGGTCAGGGTGAGGGCCCTTCGGTCAGCTGGCTGGCTGGGGCCCTGGCTCCTCAGCTCATCTCAAGCACAGCAGTTGGAAGCTCCTCTGCCAAGGCCCTGCCCTGCCCCATAGATACCCCCACTGACCAGAACCTTGCTCACTGCACAACCCCCCCCACCCCAGGAAACAGTGCTCAACTGAGTTCTCGGCAGAGGTGCCCAGTGAGGCCCAGATACTCAGTGCTGATCTCCTTGAGCCCAAGGCCAAATCATTCAATTCAAGGGGCCTTTAATAGGCACCCAATGTATACGCTGGCCTGTTCTAGGCACTAGGGATCCAAAGACAAAAATTACACAAAATCAGTCCCCATAGCACAGGAATAGACAGGAAGCTGGCGTCTGCACCGAAGGGGCTGCCACACACCCTCTGGGTCCTGCCTTGGTGCTCCCAGATAAGAGGAGCAGTTAGCCCTGGGTGGTCTCTCAGGCCCTCTCCGACCTCCTCCCCACAATGCTGAACCTCGGGCTCAGGGGCCCAGACCGAGAGAGACCCGCCACCTCCTCGTGTCTCAGACAGTTTAGAGAAGCGCACTGGTACGACAGGCTGGGGTACGTACTGGACATGGAGGGAAACCTGGGTTCGAATCTTGCCTCAGACACTGACTGGCTGGGCGACTCGAAGCCAGCCACGTGTGCCTCAGCTTCTCCATCTGCCAAATGAAGGGCTGGGCTCTAAAGCCAGAAGCCTATAATGCTCTGTCTCCTAAAATCTGTAGAACAGTCATCGTGATAAAACTACAAGAGAGCTCTAAGGTCTGCTAGGCACTTTACAAGCATTATCCCTCTGGAGCCTCACAACAGCTTGGGAAGTGGGTGCTGTTTTCCTGATCCGAATTTTACAGATGAGAAAAGTGAGGCAGAGAGAGGTGAACCAATCTGTCCCAAGGCACACAGCGAGTGTCTGAGGTAGGATTTGAACTCAGGTCTTCCTGACTCCAGGCCCAGGGCTCTGTGCCAGCCCTTCACTGCCTCTCAACCTAAGCATGGCACCCAGCTCTAAAGCCTTCTTGAGCCTGGGGCAGGGGCGGAGGGGAGGGAGGGATGCATGGCTTCCGCACCATCAGTACAGGTCTCCTGACCATCCCCACTGCCCAGGCCTGGGCAGGGGTCAAAGGGCCATCCACAGGTGACCTCATCCCAGCTCTCGATGAGGGGGCTCCTTGGGGAAGCCGAGGGCTTAGCCCTAACTGGGACACAGAGGGATTTTCGGAGGCAAACCTTATGAGACCATAGGTACTTTCAGAAGCCCTACGATACCTGTCCCATCCTCTAAGGAGACACCAGGTATACATGGGAGTGTCCAGTTACAGCAGATGTCAGTAACCATCACGGCATGCTTGAGCTGCTCAGAGAGGCCTGAGACCACGAGGCTGGGCCCCATCCCTCAGCAAGGCCTGCACCTGGCTCTGGGGAAGGGGAGGGGTGGCAGCGAAAAGGAAGCCCCAGCCATTGGTGGTGCCATCTCTCCTTCCCCTGTCCATCAGTGCTGCCACACCCATTGCCGGCTCCTTTCCCCTTCGACCTGGGGGGCACCCAGAGACCTGGGAGGCAGGCACTCTCCTGCCAAGCCCCAGCGCCTTCTCCACGCAGACTGTATTTGTGGGCAGCCTAAAGCTAATAAAGAGATGCGGAGCCCTGACTGTGTGCCTGGAGCTCCAACCGCATGCCCAGAGGTCCTCTCTCCAAAACCTCAGGGAATGAAGTCTTGGGCACAGACTGTCCCGTGTTTGGACTGGGGATGCACTGCGCCTGGTACACAGTAGGTCATTCACAAATGCTGGATGCATTGGAAGTTAAATGGGAGGAGTATGGAAACACCAGACGCCCACCAGCCATGTGCTCTGAGGGCCCCCAAACTCGCCTCCCTATGACAGGGTGGCCTGCAGGTGTCCCCTCACAGGCTCAGTGCCCCCATGGGCCGATCTCTGAAAGTCACCTTGTTCTACTGGCTCCGGCCAAGGCAGCTACAGACTCGGAAGACACTAGAAGACACTTCTAGGACATGGAGGTCAACCCCCTCCTTCAGCAAATAAGGAAACTGAGGAGAGTAAGGCTGGAGTCCTCACCCGAGGCCATGTGGCTAGTGAGAAGAGCCCTTCCACAGCACTCAAAATACTGCTGAGAAACAGGCGTTCTTCTAATCTTCATTTTACATAGAGGGAAACCAAGGCAGGGAGAGACTTATATGGCCTGCTCCAAGTTACACAGTCAGTGTCTGAAGCAGACTTCCAAGTTCAAGACTCCATCTACTGCATCACTGGGCAACCGAGGCAAGATCTGAGCCCTGGTCTCCACACTGGAGAGTCACGGCCTGAGTCAAGGCTAGAGAAAGATCAATTAGCCTAGGAGGACGCTTCTGAGCCACCCACCACAGCACCCCCACAGATATTCCGAATCCTGATCCAGTGAGAAAATGCAAAGAGGTTGGGGGGGTGCCAAGGAGCAAACAAGTCATTCCCTAACATTCCAGCCTGTTGGGGGGATAGTACATAGCAGGGGCCCATGAGGGCCAGCTGCCCCCTCTCACTCACCCTGGGCCCTCGAAGGTCTAGGGGCACCATGCTAACGGCCTGGCCTGTTCTGCAGCCTCATGCGCTCCAAGCAGGATGAGACCTCAGAGACTGTCTGGCCCAGCCTCCTTGAAGCTCATCTGCCCCAGGTCACACTGAACTGGGGACCTCCGACTCCCAAGTCAAGTGCTCTGTCTACACTGCGTCATTCCAGAGAGACTTGGCCAGAACCCTTCATTTTTACACACAATGTGGGGCCTCCAAAAACGGGCAGCAGGTAGGAGGCTGACCCCTTCTCTAGACCCATGCACAACAGGGCGGCCGGGGAAGAGGGCATTGAGAAAGGTAAACCGAGGAGGGGTGAGCACCCTCCGGCCCTGTAGGCCTGGATTTTTCTAAGGCCACCTTCACAAAATAGGGAAGTCACTGCTACTATTGATAGAAGAGGGGATGCTCAGCTCTAGAGCTCGAGACAGTGGGGGAAGGGCATGGCAGCTGGCCGCGCTTAGGAGAAGTGTGCTCAAATCAGTTCAGAAAACAGGCCAGAGTCCACCTTTTTAACACTGGGAACACCTGCTGAGATGTTTCCAAGTGAGTTCAGCATCTCACAGCCAGGATTTCCTTTGGGTCCCAAAACAAGGCATTCTGACTGGCCATCTGACAGATGAGGAAACTGAGTCACTCGGTGACTTTCTAAAGATCCCAGATCCAGGAAGCATCAGGATCTGGATTTGAATCTGAGAATCCGGACTCTTCGCCCTGGACCAAGCCAGCTCTGCAGTCATAATGGACCCGAGGGTGGTTTAAAACCCAACTCAGTGGTTCCTGGAGCTGCCAGGGCCATGGGGTCTGACACGATCAAAGACAAAGTTCAACATGGACCTGTACGAGGTCATCCCACAAGGAAGTGGGCTAGTGGCGGCGGCAGGAGACAGATTCCCCAGGGCCTCAGTCTGCTCCTGCATAGACTAAGGGGGGGGATTCTCATTTGTCTCTCTTCTATCAAGTCCCAAACTGCTCTCCTAGTTCTCTGGGCAGCCCGAGCAGGCCTCCTCCCTCTCTCCCTCTGCCACCTCTGGGCCAAAAGCAACATGGAGCACCTCGAGAGGCAATCACAGCCCCCCATCCTGGGGCCACACTGGCAAAGGGAAAGAGTGAGCCTAAAGAATAAGAAGAACTTTTATTCAGTCTAATAAACACTTACTAAGCACCAACAATGTGCCAGTCCCTGAGGACACAGAGACAAAGAATCCCTGTCCTCAAGGAATGCATACAGAGAAGTCAAATCGAAGTAACCAGGGGAGGGGCACCCAGGAAAGAATTCTGGAGAGGGGACTCAGAAGGGAGCTCCAAGCTCTAAGAGGTGGAAGGAAGAGGGGAAGCAAGCTAGTCCTGGAGCCAGTAGGCCTGTCGGCCAGAAGAGCTGAAAGAAGGGTGGCCGCAGGACTGCGGGTAGCTGCTTGTAGTGTGAAGGCTGGAGCAGGGGGCAGCCACCAGGGGTTCACAGACCCTTCCAACCAAGTCAGACCAGAAGCTGCTCTTCAGCTTCAAGGGCCGCAGACTTGGCCGGGGTCACCAGGACCTGCCTGACCTGGCCCAAAGGCGCTCTCTGGTCACTCTGCCCCAAAGCCTCGGCAATAATTGTTTTTATCATGAAAAGTCACTAACGTCCTAAGGGCCCCCTATGCAATGTTCCTGCTTTGGACCAAGCAAAGTTCATAAGGCTAAGACTGAAATGAGAAAGAGTGACGAGGGCCCACAGTGGCGGGGTGCTGAGCGCATCAGGAATGGCTTAGTTCGGCATCACTGACTTTCCTTCTCCTTCCTTGGTACGAGGGACAGCTGTCTGCACTTTGCATGTTTTAACCAAGAACTGTGCAAAGAAAGACAATGCGAAGATGAGGTGAGGTCCCCAAATGAGCTTCAGTCCTCTTAAAAGGAAGAGTTTTTTGACACGTAGACCTTTCTGCTGCAATGCCAGGCCTGGGCCTCTTGTCCAGAGGTTACTGGCCAGGGCTGTCTCGGCCCTGCCCAGGCTAGTTTCCTGACCTGTACAGCAAGGGGCTGGGCCTAGGAGGCTTCTTCCAGATGCCATCTGGGCTCCCTAGATTCTTCAGTATCAATGGGTTATTCATAGAATTGAGCTAATTAACAAAAACAATTCATGCACAAATTCCTTTCAGTTAGCCAGCCCATCTAGGAATTAATTTCCATAAAATCAATTAAAGCTTGATCAAACCATTCCAACCACCAACGCTGTAGTAAGCTAGGGAAGAGGCTCTTTCCTGGGGAGGGCTCGCGGTCAGCAGGTAGGTACCTGTGGGGGCCTTCTACATGACAGCGAGCCCAGCGCTCTAAGTTGGCCGAAGGGAGAAGGGCTCCCAGCAGACACACCGGTCCGGCCAAGCAACCTGCATCTCCCCAGGCATCTGCCAAGGCAGAAGTGGGTACCCTTCAGCACAGCGTAGCATTGCGCCTCCTCCGCTTCCTTCCTTCTTCCTAGGGGCTGGCCTACAAACCACAGAGTCAGAGCTGGAAAGAGACCTAAGGCATCCCGTCCAACCCAGACGGGGGCACCATCTGTGCCAGAGAGAGATGAGTCAAGGGTGGGAGGGCCAACAGCTGGGGTGGGCTGGAATAAGCCAGGAGGAGGAGGGGGAGCAAGAAACAACACGGAAAAGGCAATCAGGGAATCCCAGGTCCAATCCTGGCTCTCTGACACATCTCGGGGCCCTCCCCGGCTTCAGACTGGCCTCCACACCCTCTGAGACTTTCTGGGCCCATGAAACAGAATCGATCAATAAGCATTTATTGGCCACTTGCTGTATGCCAAGCACTAGTGGAGACTGCCGGGGATACAAAGAATGGCAGAAATCTGAAAACAGGCTCTGCCTTCAAGGAGCATCCATTTGAATGGGGGAAACAACACAGAAACTGACACAGCTGGACACGGTGTAAGGGGAGCCGAGGAACAGCCCTGAGGCAGGCATGTCGGGGATCACAGGTGAAACCTCCGATCCTCAGACAAATGGCGGATGTGAGACCCTGGGCAGGTCTCTTACCCCGGCACCTACCTCCCATCACTGTGGTGAGGGTCGAACGAAGCGCACCGCCCCCAAATGGCCACCAGGCAAAGGAATCTGGAGCTTTTCCAGGACAGCCCCATCACCAGAAAGGAAATGGGTGTGGAGAAGAGGATCAGGACCGGGCGCAAGGGCTACCACTGATCCAAGCTGGCTGTTTGCTGGAGGGGGCAAGCTGCTTAACGTTTCACTGAACTCTGAGGCTGTGAGTGACAGAGCAGGGGCTCAGTGACACTGGCCTAAAAGCCTGCTCATGGTCAGTTCCCTACGTCAATGGCTCTGATCAGTGCACTCCTCCCCGTCCCTGGCTCCCCTCCCCTCCATCTCACACTGAACTTCTACTTCTGGCTGCAGCCGTGATAACAATAGCAGCTGACATTCATAGAGCACCTACTATGTGCCAGGCCCAGCACTAAGCGCTTTACACTTGTCTCATTTGATCCTCACAACACCGCTGGGATAAGGAAACTGAGGCAGGGAGTGGCATCCAAGGCTGGATTTGAACTTGGATCTTCATGACTCCACTGTGATGCCCTTAGAGCCCCGGAAAAGGCATAGATAAGATAAAGGAATCGGATAGGAAGCAGCATCAGGATGGCACCTGTCTTCCACCCACCTCCTTCTCCCTTTGCCCAGAACACCTGGGATGTGACTGTTTGGGGTGGGAAGGGGAGGAACAGGCCTGTGGGGCGGCTAGGGGACTGAGGGGCTGGGGGGGCTGAGGGGTGAGGGGCTGTGGGGCAGGTGCCACCAATCCAGGATGAAGTGGCAGAGGTGGGAGGGAAGATTTCAGCTGCAGGTGAGGGGCCGGTGTGGAGACAACAGGCGGCCGCTGGGCTGGCTCCGGACAAATGTGCAGGCCTCAGTAGGAGGTCACTGAAGGCTCTGCCTGGGATCGCCAATCCAGAGCAGGTGAGGCTTCACCGGCTTTTATTTCAAACCTCTCCTTTTCCATACCCAGCTTTCTGAGACCCCACTGTCTGCCTCCCCTTTATCAAAAACAGGGGCAGGAAGAGGGGATGAAGCCCTAGAACTGGTCCTTAAATTACAGTAGAATATTCAAGTTTTTCAAAAAAGCAGCAGCAGCAGCAGGAGCAGCACCCAAGGTAAGTGACCCAGGAAAAGCCCACCCTGCCCCACCTGGACAAAGAAAACCAACAAGCAGCTTGCTCCACTCCGTCACAGGAGGCCTGTCTCCGCCAAGAGGGGAGGGCAGCCAGCTGGGAGCTCCACACAAGGGCTTGCTTCTTGCTTTGCTAGCCCAGTGACCAATTGCAGGGGCTGTGGACAAGCCAGAGGGAGTGGGCCTCAAGAGCTGGGGGGCCAAGTGTGTCCTTCTGTAGCTGTTGTTCAGACTGGAGGAGGAGGGGACAGAAGCTGGCATCTGGGGGAGGCGTGTCTGATAGGACAGAGAGGGGGCAAAATTGGGAGCAGCGGGACTGGCCATGAGGCTTGCCCTCCTGGACCAACGACCAGACTTCACCTCCTTCTCTTCCTTCCTTCCCTTCCTTCCTCCCTCCCTTCTCTCCTTCCTTCTTCCCTCCCTCCCTCCTTCCTTCCCTCCTTCCTTCATTTCTTTCCTTCCCTCCTTCCTTTGTTCCTTTCCTTCCCTCTTCCTTTGCTCCTTTCCTTCCCTCCTTCCTTTCCTTCCCTCTTCCCTCCCTCCCTCCTTCGCTCCTTTCCTTCCCTCCTTCATTTCTTTCCTTCCCTCCTTCCTTCATTCCTTTCCTTCCTCCGTTCCTTTCCTTCCCTCCCTCCTTCGTTCCTTTCCTTCCCTCCTTCCTTCCTTCTTCCTTCCCCTCCTTCTTTCCTTCTTCCCTCCCCTCCTTCTTTCTTTTCTCCCTCTGTCCCTTCCTTCCACATGCCCGCAGGGGGCCAGAACACACACAAACAGCTTCTTCAGAGTGTGAAGTCTCTAGAATCCACTCTTTGCAGCCCAGCCCTCACAGCCCTTGACAGTCTGGGTCCAGCCCACCTGCCCAGTCCTCTCCCTCAGTCCTTAGCCAATCCTGCAGGCTGCTGTTCCCCATACACTACCAGGCACTTTCCCACTGCTGGGCCTTATCAAGGGCTGTTCCTTATGCTGGACTTATGTTCATTCTCACCATCCCCTTCCCAGGCTCCCTGGCTTCCTCCAAAGCTCGGCATGGGAATCACCTTTGGTTCCCGGCCCCTCCCCACCTCCCCGTAGGCTATGTCCTTACTTTGTACATACTTTCCTTGGGTAACAGAATGTAAGCCCATCGAGGGCAGGACCCTTCCTTCACTTCCAGCCTTCAAGTGTGCTTGTGGTACAGACATGGGATCAAAAACCTCCCTGAGTCCAGTTCATTTCTCCATGGTGGTAAAGTGGGGGGGGGGGGTCTCTTCTGCCAGAATGCTCCTCTGTGCACACACACACACACACACACACACACACCTGGGCATACCCTCGCACGCACACACACACACACAACTGCACACACACCCAGAGGTATGTGCAGACACACACACACATACACCTGCCCATGCACACACACACCTGTGCACTCACACACACTCAGAGATATGCAAACACACACACACACACCTGCACATGAGCACACACTCAAAGGTACGTGCACACACACACACACATACCTGCACACACCTGTATAAACACCCAGAGGTACACACACACACACACATACATACCTGCACACACACCCAGAAGTACGTGCAGACACACATACACACCTGCACGCACACACACACACAAATGCACACACACATACCTGCACACACACACCCAGAGGTACATGCAGACACACAAACACACCTGCTCACATGCACACACACCTCACATGCACACACACCCAGAGGTATGCGCAGACACACACACACACCTGCACATGCTCACACACCCAGAGATACACATACACAAACACACCTGCACGCGCACGCGCGCGCACACACACACCTGTACACACCCCCAGAGGTATACGCAGACACACACATACCTGCACACACACATACCTGTACACACACACACACCTGCACAAACCCCCAGATTTATGCGCAGATACACACACCCACCTGCACATGCACACACGCTCAGAGATATGCACACACACACACCTGCATGTATGCACACACACCCAGAGGTATGTGCAGACAAACACACACACACACACACACACTCAGAGATACGCAGACACACACACACCCCTGTGCATGCACACACACACGCGCCTGCACACACAGCCAGAGATACGTGCAGATACACACACAGAGCACAGAACAACACTAAATATGTCGCTCGGCACTTTCCAAACCAGAAGTTTCTGGACTCTTCATGGAGGGAACACTATTTCTCAGCATCAGTGGCTGTATTCATGAGCCACTGAGATTTGCATGGAAACATCACCTTTGTTCTCCTGGCTCACCTGTTCCTCTAGCCCATCACTCCACCTGGGACATCCCAATCCTTTAAGACACAGCACCAAAACCAAGCTCTGGCAGGCAAAGGAAGAGCTGAACTCCCAGGCCCCCATTTCCACGCTAATGTGTACACCCACACGGGAAGAAAAGACTGAGTCAGGCCGGTCAATCGCCTGCTCAGAGACCCATCCCATCAGGGAGCCCAAGGCTCCATCACCCCTCGAGGCTGGAGGAACACAAGGGTCCATTCAATGAAGCCTGGAAAATGCCCAAGTTTCTGGGCAGCACTGATGGGAAAGCTTCCCAGTTCTACCTCTGAGAGCCCAGGATCTGGAGCCTGGAGGAACCTCAAGAGTGCCACATCCAGCCCCCCCCCCAATTTGGAAGACATGCCCTCCTGGCTGGCCCCAGTGCAGCATTCCCATAGTGCCCATGGCCTGGCCCTGCATGGGATACGGATACAGCCACCTGTCTGGGCCGTGATGGCTCTGCTGGGAGGAGCCCAGCAAGTGATGAGGGGAATCAGTCCCGTATCCTTCTAGGGGCCGGAGGGCTGGTCCTGGACCCAGACAGGTGAGCTGAGGCAGATCTAAGGGCCCGTCACCCCACACAACTCTTGAGACTCTGAGAAGCTCCAGATGACGTGCCCACCTGCCTCCACAGAGGACATTTCTGGACAAATTACAACCGAGTTCCCCAAGTAAACGAAAACACAGGTCAGCACCGTCCCTGCCCCCATTCCCACCGCCACAAAAGGCTCCATGACTTTTAGATCTCAAATCCTCCTCTGAAAACAGACTATTACATTCCTGGGAAACCAAAGTAATGCCAGCCCTGGGCAGGAAAGCCCAGTGACTAAAGCAGCTTATTCTACTCCCTCCAGTGAGCCTGAATGAAGCTGGGACAACAGGGCCGAGGAGGGAGAGAGCAGCCAGGCCAGCGACCGGCCCCAGCTGCAGAACAGAGCCAGAAAGGCCCAGACCAGAAAGCAGGATTCCCATTCCAAGGGGGTGGGGGGAACACTCTGCCAGTCCCCTTGCTGTGAATGACGAGTGTCAGGGGCTGTGCCAGAGAACCCCCTCCATCCACACTCAGAACCAACTACAGCGGGCATGGGCTCTGGCTTCTCTAGGCAGCCAACTGGAGCTCTCCCACCCCCCAACCCCCTCCAGATTCTTCCCCTCACTTTGTCTCCCGCTGTAAACAAAAGGGGCCAGTCCTCTAGGCCCAGCCTGAGCCGCTCTCCCAAGGCGCTCCCAGATCCGCCCTTACCTCCGTCCCATGCTCAAGCACTGCCAGCTGCCAGCCTTCTGCCCTCCCTCCAACAGCAGCTGCTAGAGTGATCATGGGAGGAAGGGCGGGAGGGAAGGAAGGAGGGGAGCCGAGCCTCAGTGAATCAGGAGCGACTGTTCCTGATAATCCTCTGCTGGAGAGAGAGATCAATCCCCATGAAAACAAATCACACTGTTGGCGGTTGGTGGGGTGGTGGCAGCGGCGGCGGCAGCATGCACCTTGAACCGGCTCATGCTAAAAATAGAAAGCGAGCTGCAGACTGCCATTGGCCCCCCTGCCCACCTCCTCCCTCCCTCCCTGCCTGCCTCCTGCCTGGCTGGCCTGTCAGCTGGAAGCTGGGCGTTCAGGAAGCAGGAGACCCAAGGGAAACCACTTTTTTCCCCGCACTAGCCTTCCTGCTGAGGCACAGGCACCCAAGAGCCGATTCTTCCTGGCCCCGGCACCGAGGGAGAGGGTTTACTATATCAAGAATGTTACTGAAGACACTGAGTACAGGCCACTTGGGCAACAAGGAAGGTCTTAAGAAGTCATGTAGGTCAGACTTCCCAAGAGTCCACACCCCCTAACCTGCTAGGCTTTCCACCCCAAGAGAGGAGAATGCCACAGCCTTCTCCAGCCATTCGCCCTCCCTTCGGACAATGTCTGCGGGTCAAGAAATGGGTTCCCCGTGATTACTGTCACCCACTAGCACGATCGTCATCACCACTCAGATAGCTTCTGAGTTTCCATAGCTCTTTTCTGAAAACAGCCTGGTGTAGCATGCACTGGCGAGTCCACTGTGAAGCGGCAAAGCAGGCCAAGCCTAGGCCTTTGGGGCTTTTTCCATCTTAGCCCTCTCCTTCAGTGTGCACAGTGGAAGAAAAAGACCCTGGCACCCCCTCTGCAGGGTCAGGGCCCACAAGGGCTAAAGAATAAACAGGATAGCTTATGGGCTTTTCAATATGGTGACTGGTTTTACTGGGGTCTTTTTAAAATCTTTTTAAAAAATTCTTTGTTCTAAAGGATGGTTTTCTGGAAAGGGGAAAATCTAGGAGATTAAAAATAAGAGAACAATGAAAATCTATTCATAAAAATCCTGGATAGATACGGCCTTCCTGTTGTTCCCATGGGGCAGTTTGTCTAGAAAACCTTGGGCCACCCACCGGTCACCCCAAAAAAGGACTTCTCCAAGCCCCACAGGTAAACCAAATGACTGGCAACCAAGGGTTTGCTTCATGTTGAGGGGAGTTCATTTTAGATACAAGTGGGCACCAAGTCGAGGTGTCTTTTGTTCCTCTCTGGGTCCAGAGCCTGGTCCAGTGGGGGCCCTCACAGGGTCCCCCTCTATTCATTAGAACCCGCCTGACGGGTCTGGAGAATCCCTGGGCTCCCTCAAGCTGGTAGAGGGTGACGGACAGTGGTGACCATCTTTCTGTGAGACACACAGCTGGTCCTATCTGTGTCTGCCGTGACTAAGAATCCCTGGCCAGAAATGCAACCCTGAGCCATAACATCAGCCCCATGGGGAAAAGAAGTAGTTTTCTAATTCCCCTTCAAATTCTCTGGTTTTGTGGACACAACACGGCCAGGGAGTGGGGGAAGGGGCCCTGTCCACAAAGATGATGATGAGGCAAGTGACGTGGAAGTTTTCCAACAGATACAATCCCCTGGGAACCTCACATGACTGTTAACTCTCCCATCTGGCAGAAGAGGAGACTGAGGTTCAAAGTGACCGCGTGGGGTGAAGGCTGCAGCCTCCAGGTGACCTCTCTCTGAGTCACCTAAGTTTCACAAGCCTGTGGTTTCCTTCTGTACCGAAAGAGCCCGTGTTCTAAGGCCATCAGAATCTTTCCTGTCTCAGGCCACAAAGACACCCCCAAACAAGGTGGGGCGAGTCCCACCAAAGGATAGAGGAGCTTCCTCCCATTGGACACCAGGCCCACAGAGCTTCAAACACAACTCACAAAGAAAGCAAACACAAAGTCATTTGAGAGAGCATAGACAACTGGATATCACAAAGATTCCTGGTTCTGCCTGACCCAGAGAAGAGACACCAAGAGCAGCCACTAGAAGGAAAGATCCTGACCACAAGAAAGACCCCAAAGGGCAGAGCCACCGCAGACAGTTAGTGAGGGTCCAGGCCGAGGGAGAGGCCTGGGGGCACTGAGGGCCCTGGAGCTCCCCCGCTATCTGGAAAATAAAGGGCAGTGGGGAAGCACACTTCATAGATACATGGCTTCTCTAGCCGGAAGGAGGTGGGAACAGTCCAAACCCCATGTTACTTGTAGTGATTCGTCCAGCCCTTTGTCAGTTGGGAAGAGCAGACCCTCCCCGTCCAGCACTACTGGTCCCAGCAGCTCCCTCCAAGCTCAGCCTTGCCCAGCTCCTCAATCCCATCTCCCACCAACCTTGCCTGCCTCCTCTTTTCCAAACCACTGCACAGTCCTAGGTCAGTCAAGAGTGAGCATTGCCTTACCTGGATCCTCACTTCCCAGGAGTATATCTCCACCTATCCATCCATCCGTCCATCTATCTATCCATCCATCCATCCATCCGTCCGTCCGTCCGTCCGTCCTTCCGTCTGTCCATCCATGCATCCATTTATCCATCTATTTAATCTAGCTTTCTCTGTTTCGTTCTTTATAAGTGATTTTATTAGTATAGAGAATGTCCGCCACTGATGTCAATTAGCAGCTGATTCCTAATTTTTCATTTTACATTTGGGTACAAATATAGGCTGTTTCCCCCCAAAAATCTGGCTTGCACAAAACCTAGCCTATGAAAGAATGAATAACCTTAATAATGAATATAACGAATAAGAAATGATATGATTTCATGGACTGACTGTGAACTAGCGACAGCATTCTTAAGATTCTGCAAAGAAAAAACCGAGAGATGACCCCTCTCTCAGCCTCCCTCATGTTCAAAGCCAGAAGGAACTGAATCATTTCCAAAAGCTGCTTAGCCCCCAGTCCCAGCAACAGCACATGGAGGAGGAGATCCTGGCCCTGCCCAAACTCCCCCTCTCTTCACGTGAAGTCTGGCTTCTCTTAGTGACGTCCTGCTGAGCTCAGACTGAATAACCTCCTAACCCTGAAGCCACTGGTCAGGAGCCCTGGACATGGCCTTGGATGCCACCTTAGATTGCAGGAGCCCAGACCGGGAGCTAGAGGCACACCGGGAAAGATCACAGGGCAGGGCCTTCACTCTCAGGAGAGGAAAGTGTAGCTCAGGGACATTTAAGTGACTTGCCCAAGGTCACACAAGCAGTCTATAGCACAAAGAGTTTTTGAACCCAGCTCCTCAGACTCTGGAGCCATAGCCCATTCCTCTATTCCACAGAAAATAATTAAGTATAAAAAAAATACTAAACCGTGGTAATGAAGAAGGCCCCAACAATAAGAAGTAAGGACAGAAAACAAATAAACCAAAACAAAAACACCTCACTGCCTGGACTAAAAGAAGTGTGGGGGCCAGGGCAGCTAGATGGCCCTGTGGACAGGGTCAGAAGATCCTGAATTCAAATCCAGCCTCAGACACTCTACAAAGTCACTTAACCCCAATTGCCTTCCCCACTCCCCAAAAAAAGAAACATCAGGAACTTCCCTAAGCCTCAGGTCTCTTCTCTGAGAAATTAGGAAGTTGGCTCCACAGAAAGATTTCCTTGATAAAAGGATTTATTCTGTCAAAAGGTAGAAGGCCACATGTGGTCTCCAAGCAGCAGGTTCCCCACCCCTGCTTAAATGCCTTGAAGGCCCTCCCAGTTCTAGGTGAGGCTCTGGCTCATTGCAATTCCCAACAAAGTCTCCTGTGACAATCTGTTGGGGCTCCCCCCAACCTGAGTCCCGCTCCCTCACTCACTTCCCCTCCCCCCCAACTGTCAAAAAGGCCTTGTTTTCAGAACGTTGAGCAGACTGGAGGCCACATAAGACTTTTCCTTTGCCCCCAATTATCCTTGGAAGCATCTGGCGGAGGCATAACCCATGACACCAGTGGAAGGGCACCTCCCTGGGCACTGAGACCAACCCTTCTCCATAAAGGAATCCTAGAACATTCCATGTGGTCGTCCAGCCTCTGATGGGGAACCCCCTCTGCCTCAGCCAATCCTCCCTGTGTCTCTGTGGCCCACAACATCCCCAGGTCTGACCTCTGAAGCCAGCTAGCTGTTAAGCTCAGTCTCTGGGACTCATATAGACACCAAGCCCCAAGGCTTCAGCTTGCTCATGGGCCTAAGAAGGCCATTCAATTCAAAGGCCCATGGGGGACTCAGTTCCCTCAGAGAAGGAGGGAGGTGGACCAGACAGTCCCTAGGGCTCCTGCAGCCCCACATCTCTGGTGCCAAGTCAATGGGCCTAGTCCTTGAGGGAGGCCCAGATGAGAGGCCACTCAAAAAGCATCCCCTGATGCCCAACAAAGAGCCTGCCGCCTGCCACTACCAGCATGCTCATCCTTACAGCTGGTTTTCTGTTTATTTTCCCCAAAGTGCTGGCTGCGAACACACGGAGCTCAGACACGCTCATCTAAAGGTTATCCCAGTGACATTTACTGAAGACTCAAAATACCTCCAAGAGCCTCCGAGACACAGGTCAAATGCTAGGATTTTTAAAGGCACTAAAAATCCTCTTTGAGAAGACTTGACTTGGCTCCACCAACTGCGGCAGGAGGCTTCCTCCCCACCACCCAAGGAAGCGTGACTTCCCAAAGAATGTAAAAGAGCTTGGCATCCCCAGACGGCACTGCCCACTGACTCCCGGAAGCAGCAGCTTCCTGGGCTTTCCTAGAGGCAAGCCCTGAGTGCCGTTGCCCAATGGGGTCAGAGCACGTTGTGGCAGGAACGTGGTTCACCTGTCCCCATCGCCTGGTTTTCAACAGGAGGAGAGAGACACCTGGAGAGATTAAGCAATGCCCGCCACAGATAGCTACCGGTAAGGGGAGGGGGCGCATCACCCAGGCCCTGTCCCTTTTTGGCTGCCAGGGCTACCGCTGGACAATCTGTCTGCCCAGCATCGGGCACCGCAGAGGAGAGTCATGAACTGTGGGTAAGAAGAACTCAGACAGGGGGCAGGGCAGGGGATGGAGGAGGGACAGGGCTGCAGATACCAAGGGAGTCCATCCCTGCCCTGAGAGGACTTAGTTCTATTTACGGAGAAAATAAAAGACAAAAAGACATACAAAATAGGTGCCAAATATTGGACAGGGGCAGGGCAACGGAGCCCTGGAGTCTTTGAAGAACAGCCTGGGCAAAGGTGGGGAGGCCAGAGATGGACAGCCCAGGAGTCAGTGGGTAGGCCCATGGGGGGCACCAATTCCTTTTACGCCCTTTCGGAAATTGTGCTTCCTTGGGTGGCAGGAGGGGGAACAAGGAGAAAGGGAAGCGGAAATCCAAACGGACCAGGAGATGGCAAACAACCTGGAAATGTCCCTCGGTGGGCCAGCGGCCAGAACAGCAGCCTCTCAGAGGTGTCAAAGGTCAGGATGCAGAACAGACAGAGCCATGTGCAGGGAGGAGCCATAGCCAGAGCCCTGGTGGGGAAGAGCATCTGCCACAAGGAAGTTCCTGCCCTGTGGAGGAAGCTGAGTCAAGGGAAGCTAGGGGACTTGGCCAGGGTCATGCAGATAGAAGGCACCCCAGGAAGGTCTTTCTGATGCTGAGAGCACCATCATGTACACTCCTGCTCAACACAATTGACCACACCAAAGGAAAGATGTGTCTACAAAAGCTGAGAACAGAGGGGCCCCCAGAGGGTGTCACCCCAGAGCCTGCAGGGCCCCCAGCTCCCCTCCAAGGAAGAGCTGGCGGCAGGGCAGCTACACACCTGAGAGGGGCCCCTGGGAGCCAGATTGATTGATTCTGAAATGGTCCCAAAGGGTGACGGCCAGGGCTGGTGGTGATGTTGCTATGGGCAGGCCCTCTGCCGGCCGGAAGGGGACCCCAGCAGCTGTCGAGAAGCTCAGAGAGTGCTCTTATGGGGGCTGACGGGGGAGGTGGCACAAATGTGCTCCCCACCAGCAGAGAGGCCCGAAGCCCAACTAACTCAAACCTCTGAAGACTGCTAACCATCTACATTGTAGCTCCTGGACCCTGCACCTGAAGCTGGAAGAGACTTCAGGGCCACCTTGTTTGACCCCCTCCATTTATAAGAGAGGAGACTGAGGCCCAGGAATCAGAAGCAACCTGTGCATCATCACAAGAGGAGCCAGGCCCTTCCCTTGGCCTCCCTGCAGGGCCCGTGTCTCAGGGGCCTGGCTACATGCCTGCCATGGAACGCCTGCCTACCATCTGACCTTCAACCAAGGCCATCAAGGCACAGAGCCAAAGAACCCTGAAGCTGCCCACCATAGCAGCATGCTCCGGCCCTCCGCCCTCCTCCTGCCTGGCGCTCACTCCCACTACCCCAGGAAAGGGGCTGGTATGACTGCACTGAGCCCCTGCCGCACCTGGATCAGGGGGTGGGCCGCCTTGGTGAACTGTACGGGGGGAGCTGCCTGACCTGTGGCTGCCACCGGCACATCTGAGTCATTGACCTGGGGGTGACAATTCCTGCCTACTGGGAGCGGCGAGACCTCCTGGGGGGCCTCTCTACAAGGGCACAGTCACACCTAGACTGCTGTTCAAGGCACCAGCTGGCCCACATGGGCCTTGAGGCTGGCTCCCCACCAAAGAAACACCAAAACAGCCAGCGGGACAGGGATGGGTCAGAGACGTCTGAGCTCTCGCCATCTGGGGGCCGGGGGTGGGCCGGGCTGTGACTGCCTGAAAGAACCACCCTGTGCCTGCTCAGCCAGTGGAGGGACTTGGCCCGAGGCCAGATCACCAAGGACTGGGCCAGGCTGTCTCTTCATGGAGAAGGTGCAGCAACTGGAAACTTAAGAGTCAAGTTCAGGCATCTGCTGTGTGACCCTCCACAAAGTCCTTTACCCTCTCTGTGCCTCTGTTTCATCTGCAACAAGGGGACAATACCTGTGGTCCTGACACTAGGCCTGGTGAGGGGCTCAGGGCTCTGGCTGACCATCTACTATGAGTGACCAGAAGGACAGAGGCAGATAGCGGCCTCCTGCCACTGCCATCCACCCACACTGATGCAGAGGTCCAGGAGGGAGCAGCCTCCTGTGGCCACACGTGGCCTGCTCTGGCCATCACCCCATGCCTTCTTTCTTGTCCAGCTGATCTGGGGGCTGAGGAGAAGCCATCACCACCAAGGAGCCCTCTTTCTGAATGACAGCTAATGGGTGTGCATGCACACGTGTGTGTATGTGATGTGTGTGCATGTATGTGATGTGCACATGCGTGTGTGTGTATCCTGCCATGCAATCTGTAAAGCTAACTGTGCAGGGCTTTTTAAGATCACTAAGTACGCCAAGAGTTCAAAAGTATCTTCATCCTTCCTCACTCACAGTGCCCAGCAAAAAGAAGTAAACGAATGAATAAAATAAGATATAAAACACTCCCCAACACACACATACACACACACACACACAGCTCAAACAGGAGCTCAATCAAACACGATCCCGTCCCTGGCAGGAAGGAACTCCAGATATGAAGCAGGCAGAGCTCATCAGAGGGGGGTCCTGGCCAACTGCTCTGGTGAGCTGGGGGGTCACACACACACACACACACACACACACATATGCACTTGCACATGCACACACAGCATCAGTTTCTCCATGAAAGACATCACCTCTAGGAGCTGGCCATGATCATGGCCAACCAGGCTGCACTTATACCCTGTCCAAGCTGAACTGGGGCCAGGCCTGGGGCCACGCCAGGCTCTGCCAGATCACAGACCACAAAAACTCCCTCTCCAGCAAGGCTCTGAACTGCAACCAAAGTCTGACAATGGCAACCTCCTTCCTGCTTGAGCAGATCAGCAGCTGGGAACCAAAACCAAAACCAGAGAGTGGACCCAGGCCAGCACAAAAGGCCGGGCCACTCCCTAAAGCTGCTTTCAGCCCAGGCACCTTCTTTCCCACCTGGTGGTGGAGGTTGGAGGACCTTTCTGGGCGGGAGGTGGGGGGAATCCATAGCTCCCCATGAGCGTCTTGACCACATAAACATCGGTCCTTCCTCTGATCATCCCGAGCCTGGCATCTCCCAAGGTGTGGCTCGCTCATGGCCCCACTGTGTAGAGACCAATGGAGTCCTGGGCTGTTTGACAGTCAGCCCTCACCCTGGTCACACCGGCCTGCCCGCCTCCATTTCTGGGCTCCCCATGGGCCACCCCAGCAGCCGCCATATCCCCGAGCTGGCCAGCAGGAAGCCTCTCTGAAGATCGCTGCTCCGACGTGAGTCCTCATAAACGTCAGCGGCTGCTGTTACTCTTACTGACATTACAAAGATGGGCCTTTAACATAAGGAAATGAGGGGGCCTCCCAAAGCCGGGGCGGGGGAGGGCTAAGACACCCAAAAGGCCACGGTCAAGAAAGCTCTCCCAAGGCAGGCCAAGGACGGGCCCACAAATGCTTTGTTCAAGAAGACGGGTCCTCATCAGCTCTGCTGCAGGACTGAAAGCTGACCTTCCAGGACCAAACAAACCACCAACCATGCACGTGCTGCCTCGAAGAAAGGGGCATCCTGGGGAAGGCTGCAGGCTGCACACAACCATTTCTCTACCGAGCAGATCTGAAGAAGCCTCAGGGCTTTTGGGCAGCCTGACCCCAGGGGAGGCAGGAATCTGGACCACCAGCTCCAGGACAGGACAGCAAGTCTGAGTGGTCTCCCTCCATGGGGAGCTTAGCGCTCCTAAGGAAAACATAAAACATGCAAGTCTGGGGGAATGCAGTGGGGAGAGACTGGACATGACTGAGAAAAGGGGAGCAAATGTGTGACAAGGAGTTCCATGGACTGAAAGGGAAGGAACTGACGCCAAGAAGGTATCTTCTGCATCTCAGCTGGACAAGCTGAGACCAGGGTGGGGGGCAGGGTGGAAGTGGCTGGGGAAGCCTGGGAAAGCAGAGGGGACCAAGAAAAAGAAATCCAGGAGGCATCACTATGGACTGAACGGGCCTCAGACCCAGAAACTGAGGCCCAGGAAAGTGAAGAGCTTTGTACAAGGCCACCAAGGCGAGGTTGAGACCAGGCCCTTCAAGGCCAGGGTGGTGGCTCCTCCTGCTGTGCCCCACTAGAAAGGGAAAGGGCCCAGGATTCCAGCCTGGCTAACAAGAAGGATGCCAGGCTGAGACATGAAAGTTGGGATGAAGGCTGGGCTGAGGTAGGAGGACCAGGAGATGCTCCAGAGGACAGCATCAATCTCCAGAACCCAGAGCCCCTGACTTGAGCAGTGACTGCCCCAGGCATCCCAAGAGCTTTTCCCTTCCCCCCTCCCTTGTCCATCTCCTCATCTGGCCCCTCCCAGGTCTGCCTCCCCACAATCCTGAGCCAGGCTCTCCCAGCGGGGGCTGTGGGGAGGGCCCCAAAGGCCTGGCAGGTAAGAAGTCCAGGGGTTGCGCTGCCTGGGCTTTGCAGAGAAAGCCTAGCAGGGCTTCCAAGGAGCTGGGGACAGCTACAGACAATAGGCTGGCTCGGGATTCACCTTCTCCTCCTGGCAAAAGAAGGCATCTCTCGCTGAGGGCAGGTACATGAAGTGGCCATCCTTGGGATGCCAGATACCACCCTGGAGCCAAACAATTGCAGAAAAGTGCTGGAGTCCCCAAGTTCCTGCATTCCTGCCCACAGCTCCGGACAAGTTCCAGCCTCTGGGCTCTCACTCTGGCAACCTTCTGCCCACTCTGCCCCATCCCCCCTCCCCCTCTCCCTAGGGACTTGGCAGAAGGAAGAAAGGAAACAAAGGCCTGGCAGGGGCCCAGAACCACCCAGGGATGACCCCCATTCACCTGGGGCTGCCTCACCCCCAACACAACAGTTAAAAGAAAGCGGCGTCTCTGGGTAGAAAAACCCCAGCTTCCCCGGCACCCTGCAAACCAGGGCCCCGCTCACGAAGGAAGGCCTCCCCACCCCAACCAGAGGTTCTGAGGCCCAGAAAAGGTCTGCTCCCTCTCTGCCAACAGCTGGGGCTCCCACCATCCCCTCGGACTGGCTTTGGAGTCCTGGGCTAGCCTTGTTCCCAGCAGACTTCAGGCTCCCTGAGGGTCCAGGCTGGGGCTCTGGGAGCTCTGAGTGAAGAGTTCAAGCTGGCCCTGTCAGAGGCTGGAACACACAGGAAGACTTGTCGGGGCAAAGCCGGGCCCCCAACATGCCTAGTAAACATGTCACCTTTACCGAGAGGCACACGTGAGCTCACAACGGGGCGGAGAGCATCCCTATGGCCCAAGCCCTGCAAACACAAGTCCTGGAGTTAAAGCTGACTGAGGCCTCCTTAGCCACTGAACACCACCCTCTTACAGACCAGCAGAGCGAAGAAAGAAGCCACCCAGGGACTGGACCCAGGACCTTGGGTGCCAAATCTTGAGCTCCCGTGCACCCCTCCCCAGGCCTTCTCGCCGTTACAGACATAAGGGCTGTGGACTCTCAGGCCACAAGCCCACACAGTTTCCTATGTCACTGCATAAAGAAGTCCTGGAGGGGGAGATGACAAAGATCAGGTACTTACAGGAGGCGCAGTCACCACTCCAAGCATCCCAAGCAGTCTAGAAGAAGCACATCCGTGTTTTCACCCAAAATCAGCTCTGAGATTAGTTCTGGATACAAGGAAATGAATCACATGTGGAGACCGTCCAACGGCCCAGGCCACAAATTCCCTCATTATCACCTAGCAGGCAAATCATGTTTGCCAATGGAGCTCTCTGCACTGACCTTTATGGTTAGGGTCAAAAGAGAAAATGAAAAAAAGGCCCCTGCCTTCCAGAACGCCACATTCCATGGTGGGGGGGAGGGGAGGGGTTTCAACACATGCACAAGCAAATGTAATGAGAGATGAGGAGAGATGGAGAGAGACAGAGAGAGAGAGGGGAGACTGAGAGATGGGGTAAGACTGAGAGAGACTGACAGATGGGGAGAGACAGAGAGAGAGACAGACAGACACAGAGACACAGGGAGACAGAGACAGAGAGGAGAGACTGAGAGATGGGGAAAGACTGAGAGAGACTGAGAGATGGGGAGAGACAGAGAGAGAGACAGACAGAGACAGAGACACAGAGAGACAGAGACAGACAGAGAGAGGAGAGATTGAGAGGGGGGGAGAGGGGGACAGGGAAGGAGGGAGAGAGAGAGAGACAGAGAGAGACAGAGAGACAGAGAAGAGAAAGACAGAGAGATGGGGAAAGACTGAGAGAGACTGAGAGATGGGGAGAGACAGAGAGAGACAGACAGACACAGAGACACAGAAAGACAGAGACAGAGAGGAGAGACTGAGAGATGGGGAGAGACTGGGGGGAGAGGGAGAGAGAGAGAGAGAGACAGACAGACAGACAGAGAGAGACAGAGAGGAGAGAGACAGAGAGACTGAGAGATGGGGAGAGAATGGGGGGAGAGGGGGAGAGAGAGAGAGAGAGAGACAGAGAGAGACAGAGAGAGACAGAGAGGAGAGAGACAGAGAGACTGAGAGATGGGGAGAGACTGGGGGGGAGAGGGAGAGAGAGACAGAGAGACAGAGAGAGAGACAGACACAGAGACACATAGAGACAGAGACAGAGAGAGGAGAGACTGAGAGATGGGGAGAGACTGAGAGGGGGGAGAGGGAGAGGGGGAAGAGAGAGAGACAGAGACAGACAGATAGACAGAGACAGAGAGGAGAGAGACAGAGAGACTGAGAGAGACTAAGACACAGAGACTGAGAGACTGAGAAAGACAAAAGATGAGGAGAGACAAAGAGAGACACTGAGTGACTGACAGTGATGACCATGGGAGAAAGGAAGCCAGCGACTCCTCAGAGTTAAGGAGGGAAGAGGGCACCAGGTATGGCAGGAGAAGGGGAAGACTGTGCCTGAGGAACAGGTAAAGGTTAATCCTGGGCCAGTACAAGTGTGTGAAGAGGGATCCTTTCTCACTGGTCTTCCCCAAGACCTCAGCCACGTGGCTGGTTCCATTAGGGCAAACACATACATCAATACCACCTATCAAGGGCAGATCACGCCAACCTGTGATAGGCAACTCTAAAAATAGCCCCCGTGCCAGTCTGTTCTTCCCCTACGGCGCCTCAGGCATCAGAGTTGGGCCACTGGTAAAGGAAAAAAAGGGGGGTTTTGCTGTTTTGCGTTTCTCTGCAGGGTGGCAGAGCTTCTCTGGTGCCCTGGCTAGTTTCTCAATTTCTCCTGAATGCATGCCCATAAGCTCTTCCTTCTACAACAGCCCAGGAGAAAACTCTGCTGCTTTAGGATTTATCAGCAGCCAATTTTTCAGGCGAGAATCTAAGTTTGCATGAGCCCAGAAGTTTTAGGCCAGCCTCCAGTTAGGTACGGAGCAGACTGACTAAGCCACACAACCACAGTGTCCTTCAGAGACCAGCCAATGAAGGCCACAGAAAGGTCTACCATGGGATAAGGAGGGTCAGTTCGGCAACACCCAAGCAGCAGGATGCCCTGGTGTGTCCAATCCACGGGAACTCCACATTGGCATCTTCCCACCACCAGCATCCAAGATACCCGAGTAAGTTTCTGGATGAGGTCAGAAGAGTGAGGATGGGTGATAACTGAACCATGCTTTGATAGTGTGATCACTTGAGGGAGGTGGGGTCCCTGAGGCCCATGTCTGGACCTGCTGCAGGTCCCCTGGGCTAGGACTCTTGGATCCACCAAGCCCTCACTCCTGGTGCTGGACCGCTCACACCACCAGCATGGCTCAGGACTGATGAGGCCAGGGTGAGGGCATGAAGGAAAGGCTCCTGTCTCTGGAGCAGACCCTGGCATTCAAGACCCCACCTGTGTACCCCAGGGACCAGCCAGACCTCCCAAAGCCTGATCTGCTCCAAATACATTTGCTCCTTCCCACTCCCTAAAAGAAGGCCAGTTTTTAAAAAAAATGGGTCTAAGGGGCAAAGTTTAGTCTCACTGGGAGACGAGTGGGGACCCCCAGCCTTGAACAAGAGGTACCTCAGCACAGGTCAAGAGACAGAAAGTTCCTGGAGGTCTCTCCAACAACAACAACAAAAAACCTTTCCCCCATTGCCAAGCACCCACCCTATCGTGAGACCACTACCCAGAGCTGGAAGGGACCTCAGTCAACCCCCTCACTGGAAAAAGGGCCCAGAAGCAGGATCTGAACCCCGTTCTTCTGATTCCAGAAGTAGCCCCTTCTCCCCTGCAGCATGCCCACCCCAGGGCTGCTAAGAGTGGAGCACTGTGCAGCCCACCACATGCTACAGAAGCACATCAAGGATGTCATTCCAGATGTCAATGTGTTCAGATGATGTGGTGTTACAGGTGGGAAATGGGGAGATCCAGACCAAAACTCAATGATCCTGGGTCAGGTGGGAGGGGCAAGTCCTGCTCCCCAACCCCCCACCCCAGGCCCTGGGCCTTGGCAGCCATGTCCAGAGCACTGGCCTTGGGAGCTGGGCTCAAAGTCTAATGGGAAGAGGTTGATCAATCTTCCCTCAAAACAAACACATGAGCCCCCCTTGACCCATCCCTGACCCAGCCTTCAGAGCCTCCATGGGGCCCAAACACAGGGCTGCCGAGCCCAGAGCAGAAAGCTCATTTCAGGGTAAATGCCCCCCTTGGGTCAACAGGAAACGGCCTGCTCCCCAGGCCAGCGCTCTGACGTCAATGTCCCAGGGGACCCAAGCAAAGGACAGTTTCCTCCAGGGTGACCCTCACCTAGTTTTAAATTGAGATAAATATTCATATTCAGTTAGCTCTTAAGGAAAACCGGTGGGGGACAAAACCCAGCCATGGACCACGCTGTAAACTGTGGACAGAAGCAAGGTCACCTGCCTGCTGACCCTTCCCTAGGACCCCTAGACAAAGACAGAATTCAAAGTTTCACTGACACCAGGATCCAAAGCCACGTGTGTCCGTCCTTCAGATCCCCAACACAACACATGAACATGCACATGCACATGCACACAAACACATACACACACATACACACACATGCACACACACAAGCACATACAGGCACACAATCATACACATGTGCACACACACAGAGACATACAAGCATACAAACACACACATGCATACACACATACACGCACACATGCACACACACATACAGACACACACAAGCACATACAGGCACACAATCATACACATGTGCACACAGACACACACAGACACACAAGCATACGTACACACATGCATACACACATACACGTACACACATACAGACACACAAGCACATACAGGCACACAATCATACACGTGTGCACACAGACACGCACACAGACACACAAGCATACTAACACACACATGCATACACACATACATGCACACATACACACACATACACACACAAGCACATACAGGCACACAATCATACACATGTGCACACAGACACACAAGCATACGTACACACATGCATACACACATACACACACATGCACATACACATACAGACACAAGCACATGCAGGCACACAACCATACACATGTGCACACAGACACACAAGCATACATACACACATGCATACACACACAAGCACATACAGGCACACAATCATACATGGTGCATGCAGGCACACAATGCACATATGTACACACATGCACACAGACACACAAGCATACGTACACACACATGCATACACACATACACACAAGTACACACTCCCCCCGCACCCCCAGGGCAAAGAAAGCAAGGCCAGGCCTGCTAAGTTCCTCCCCAGCTGCCCCCATCCCATTCTGCCTGAATTTAAAAGGCCACATGGCAGGGTGGGGGAACTTCGTTTTCTAACATGAATGATCCTTTAATCTGTTTCTATATTTCTTTCTGTCAAAGTGTCAGGAAGCTTGAAATCTAATTGCACTTCCAGGGACCAGGGCCTGAGTCACCGTCCCTCACCTTACACCAAAGGAGTGGACAAGCGACGCTTTGCAGCCAGCTGAGGGCTGGACTTTAAAGAAGCTCATTAACCGTTTACATGTTTTCAGATATTTGTCTCCCTCCATGAAACTGACCAGAAAATGCAGATGTCAGAGGACCAGGAGTCTGTGTGACCTTGGGTGGGTCATATTCCCACCCTGGGCCTCAGTTTCCCTCTCTGTAAAAGAAGGGGGTGGGCTCGGATAACCTCTAAGCCCCTTCTAGGGCCCTTGGGCAGCCCGAGGGCCCGAGTTCAGGCTCACCAGCTGATTGCCTCCCCTCAGTGACCTTGGCCGAGGGCCTGGCCTCAAGTTTCTTAATGGAGAAAACAGGAATCCAATTTGCTGCGAACTAATTCCCAGGAATGTGGGGAGGGCGGATTGAGCAATCTCCACCAGGAGACAGGTGCCACAGGAGCCATTATTTTTTATTTATTTTCACAGCTTCATTACTTCATTCTCCTGCTATGAAAGCAGCAGAAAATGATAGGATGTAGAAAGGCAGTTAAACTGCCTTTCATTATAGAAACAGCTGAAAGCAGCCGCTGCCCACCCTGCGCTCAGCTCCAGAGGCACAGCCCAGAAAGGCCCCCCACAGTACCAGAGACCAGCGACAGACCCCTGCAAATGCTGTTATTAAACTGGGGGGGGGGTCCTGGCCAGCTCTGATCACCGGCCTCAACAGGCCTGAAAACGTTGGGATTGCAAATCCAGGAACGAGGCGATGGGGAGAAAGACAACTTGGGATCCTGGAAACCGCTGAGCCGAAGCGTGACAACACAAATACAGAGATACGAAGGCTAGCAACACAAATACACAGATATGGAGGGTTAACAATGCAAATGCTCAGCCCACAGATGCGCTCTCTCATGCTCTCTCTCTCTCTCTCTCTCTCTCTCACACACACACACACACACACACACACACACACACACACGCACACACACGCACACACACACGCACACTTATACTCACAACACACTTATACTTACACACACACCCACTCACACTCATAGACCCTCACACATACTTATACTCACACACATACACTCCCACACTCATACTGTCACACATCCTTAGACACACATATTCATTCTTGCACACATACACACACTCACACATATACCCACTCGCAACCCTCATACACACATCCTATAATAGCAATTTATATACACACTCTCACACATCCTCACACCTACTCACACTCACACACATACCATCACGCATCCTCATACAAATATACACGGTCATACTCGCACATATACATACCCTCACACACACATACACACAACCACCCCCTCACATATACTCACATTCACACACACACACACACACACCCTCATACATATCCATACCACACACACACATAGACACTAGAACAAACAGGCACATTCCACCAAACCCCCACCCCCATCCTCAGGACCCTCAAACAAGAAGGCCAAAGTCCCATAAACCTAACTTGGAAGAGCCTCGAGTGCCAAGCAATAGGACTTGGGCAGCCTTTGGTTGGTCCCATAGGACAGGAATTCCAGTGTGGGGAGATGTGGTGCCCAAAGCCCGCCTGCCCTGACTCTCCCTTCCCACCTCTCCCTCTTGAACTGACACTGTATTAATCTCTATTTCTTTGTGTACAAACTGTACCCCCAACACTCACACTGCCCCTGCTTCAGAACCCAGGCCCACTGAGGGCAGATGGCTTTTCCTGCTCCCTACATGTGCCTAAAAGAGTCCATTGATCACCACACCTCTTTCCAGGGTCTCCAAAGGCAAAGACTTTCTTAAGTGGAAAAGGGGTGTGATTCCAAGAAAAGCGAAAGAAGCGGCTGCTGAAGTGTCCGAGCAAATGCCTCATCTGTCTCAATCATCCCTTACAATTTAACCTGCTCTTGACCAAATGTGGGGGAGCCCCCGCCAGATCACTGAAAGGCAGGAGAAAGAAAGCTGCCTCGGGAAGGGGTCAGAGGCCACAGCTTCCACTCAGTCTGGGGGGGGCAGTCCGAAAGAGCTGTCTCTGAGCACTGCCCGGCCATCTCTGCCCTTCTGGGCCCTTTCTCCCTACCTTGTCTCCCATCGAGCCCTCGGTGCTGGAAACACTAAACCCTGAGGGACAAACCTAAAAATCAGGGGCCTGAGGAGGCCTCTGCAGCTCCTGCCTCACAAGCACATTTGCTGGCCCACAGTCTGGCGGAGGAAGATCCCTTCGGATGGACATTACCTGCCAGAAAGCCGCAGGCAGGTCCAGGGCCCCAGCATGATGGACCATTCCTATAAGTGACTCCGGAATGACTTGGATCAAGGTGCCCAGAAAGATGCTTGGGGGGATGCAGGCACTCACTTAACCCTCGGGAGGGCCAGTGTCCTCCTCCTGCCTCACAGGGCTGCACTGCCAGGAAAAGCCAAAGGAAACAGGAGTGAGGAACACAGCCGTCAACTTTCAGGCACCGTAAAAACATCTATCATCATCATGTTAAAAAGGAGCGGCTTGGAGAGTTCCTTCACCGAGGTCAGAAACCCAAAGGTCCTGGGGAGGGAGAAGGGGAGTACAGACCGGCCCCCACAGACGAGAAAACAGAATCTGGGCCAGTTTGCCCTTCAGTTTGTCGGGAAATCAAGCGCGATGCCAGCCATCGAAGACACACACAAGTCCATACACCCCAACATTATCGGCAGAGACAGGGCTAGAAACGACCCGCAGCCCTCCGCTCCTGCTCAGTAAATTAACTTTTCATAAAGCAAATGTGACATGAAGATAATTAGAAGTCACAGAAACGTTTTAAAGGTACAAGAACAAGAACACAGACCTTGCTTGAGGACGGGCCCCAGCGATCGGACCAATTAACCTCCTGGGAGAGCAAGTTCTCCCACCACAGCAAGGTCTGGGGCTCCGCCGGTCCCAGAGCGGACACCCAGAGGCAGTGGCCGGACACACGCCAGGCTCGGGGTCCTTGGGGAACTCAGCCCCCCAGAACCAAAGGCCACGCGTGGATTAAAGTGGGTGGCAGATCCCTCCCTCCCCTGCTGCCCACAAGCCCTCAGGGTACTCTCCCTGGCAGGGGGCTCCAGGCTCCAGAAAAGGAAGGAGGCCGTTTCCAAACAGAAAAGATTGTCTAAATCAAGTTGTCGCATTACCTTCAGCCAAGACCGCTGTCCGCTCGCCTCGCTGTGGCCACTGCCGAGTGCCCTCCTCTCAGACACTGCCGGACTTAAATACACGAGCAGGGGAAGCTGCCTCACTCCTCCGTGCTCATGGACCAAGAATTCTAACGCTCCACCCTGACATCTGGTTTCTGTTCTGTGTCCGTGTAGTCCGATTACATAAGCAACAGATGCCGTCCACCAAGGACCCCAGAGCCCTAGACCGAGGCTTGTGGAGATCACGGCGGCGCTAACGGCCCAGGAAGCTGTTGACATTCTCGCCTGGGAAGGTCTCATGAAATCCAATTTGCTGCCTGACCGCTGGGAGTGGCCAGCCCCAGGACTGGCTCGGCCACTAGGGCCCCCTCCCCGCCCTGCCCCACTTTGCACGGGGGATTCTAGGGAGGGGAAGGTGGAGCACAGACTACCCGGGCCCCGCTGTGTGACCCAGGGATGGGAAGCCAGCATGGACTGTGGCGGCATCGGGCTGGCGGTAAGGGCCTGTTCCCATCCCCCTCCGAGGCTTGGCTCAGTAAGCTGGCACGTTTTGATGCTGGGGGCAGCGTTCCGGGAATGTGTGTTGAGTTAAAAATAAGACCTCTTCCCAGGGAGCACAGACTGATCTGGAAGGCTCTGGGTAAGCGTGTCTGTCCGTCCATGCATCTGTGTGTGCTGGCCCTGGGGCTGGGGGGTGGGCAAACATCCTGCAGAAAAATGTGAGGGCAGCAGCTGGCACTTGCTTCAATGCTGGGGTCAAACAAAAGGAGACCGCCGAGACAGGGTCTTGAGGCACCTGCCTCACCACCCAAGGGGGACCTCCTGCACAGACTACAGCCCTGAGCCGGCCCAGGGCAGGAAGCAGAGGCTGACCTTAACAAAGTCCATGGAAGTCCCCATCGAGGAAAGGCACAGAAGGGAAGGGGACAACAGGTTCAAGAGGGGAAGTGCTTTCTATCACAGGGATGGGGACTTTCCAAAGCATCTCCCCCTCCCCATTCCTCATCCAGTGAAACCTTCTCGGAGAAGGAGCTTTCAAGCAGGGGACAGAGAACAGGCCCAGGCCCTAAGCACAAGACCCAAGAACTCACGGATAAGAAGGGTTCCCAATCAAGCGAGGGCTGATGGCCTTCCCCAGTGAAAAGATGAAGTCTTCTTATTACAAAAATGTCTAACTTTATGCCTTCCCGAAGCACAGGCAGACGTGCCAAACACGAAACAGAGTGACGGCTGTCATCAAATAAATGTACAAAGGCCAAGACCCCACCCACGGGGGTTGCCCAAGCACCTCCCTGTCACCCTTGGGTGGAGGGCCTGTGGCTCCCAATACAGATCTGCCAATGAAGGGTAGAGGAAGGCCCAAGGAAACAGGCGCTTAGTAGGCAACTCCCGCATGCAGCCATGCTCCCTGCCCTAAGAGAGCCTACACCCTAATGGATGAAGGAAGGATAATCCACCAAAGGAACTAAAGAGGAGGTGAGGGGGGAGCGAAGAATTGGAGGGGCAGGCCCGGCCTCCATCTTCGAAGCAAGGTGCAGCCTGCCCTCGTGGCAAGCATGGGGATCACGCCCAAAGGCTGGCGAGAGAGCAGGGAATCTGCAGTCAGAGGACATGGGTTCAAATCTCTGCCACCTCCCCAGGTCATTCCAGGGCCCTGCACTCAATCTCACCCAGTTACGAATGAGGGGGAGCAGAACTCCAGCAATGATGAAATCCCAGGGCCAGAAACCTACCCCCAGGCCAGGCCCAATGACAAATGCCCTCCATGAGTCTTCAATCTACTGGGGAGAGACGGCGTGACCCAAAAGCCTCCACTGGGGAGCGATTCACTGTCGACTGAATGTGGACCAATAAATCCATCACCGATGCTCTCGTAAGCATGTTCAACACTCCGCATCTGGCACTAGGTGCTAGGTGCCTGCCAGGTGCTGACGCAGAACTGTCAGAGGGAAGGATGACTATCCAGGTCTTCCCATCCAAACACCTACAAAATCAAAATTAAAAAACAAAAACTTCACTACCCTGGAAAGTCAGAGGACATGGGTTCAGATCCTACCTCTAATGGCTAACTGCCTCTGTAATCAAGGATAAGTCATCTGGTCCCCTTGGGCCTCAGTTTCCTACTTTGTAAAATAAGGGAGGGGGTGACTCCATAGCCTGGGATGTCCCTTCTAGGGAGGATGTCCCTGCTTCCAGCCCCATTCCTCACCAAGGATTGTTCAGGATGCTGTGAACTGGCACAGCCATTCGAGAAAGGAATTCTGCCTTACGCCAACACTGCTAGGCACTGTCACTGTCAACCGGAAGGCTCCATATACACTGAAACATTTACAGCAACACTTCTGACAGCAAAGAGCTGGAAAGAAAGTGGATGGCCACGGACTGGGAAATGACCCAACAAATTCTGAGGCCCAAAGGTAATGGATGTGATCCCCTGCTGTAAGAAATGAGGAAGGGGATCCAAACCCAAGAAGGATTTCCATGACCTTAGGCAAAGTCAAGCAGGCCAGAGACAGGAAAAATACACCCACTGGTGGGCAATGAAGGAGATGGAAGGAAGGACCTCAAAACAAGTCAATGCTGTGGAAAGAGAAAGCCTAGGAGAGCACCCCACCAATACCCTCGCTGCTGACCCTATGCGGGGAGGGAGTTGTCTTCTCTTTTTTTTTTTTTGTTTTTAATTCTGACATATATGGGATGGACCGTGGGGGGGGGAGGGTGATATGGAGAGTAAAAGGAAAGTGAGAAAGAGCAGTCAAAATTGTGCTGTTTTTAAGTGGTGGGTATAAAGGCGATGGGGTCTCAGGTCTCTTCCAGCTCTCACACCCTATGCTTGGAGGCCAGAGACCCTGTCCAGCACTCAGCACTGTATCTGGGACACAGCAGGCACTCCCTAAATGCTCGCTGACTGACCCAGCTATCGAGTAATTAGCTAGAGCTCCCTGAGTGCAATGAAAGCTGAAGCTCTGGGTGAACACATCCATCAGGGGCAGGAGCCCAGGAAGAGAAGAGACACCGGCTGAGGGGAATTGTTGGGGGTTAGAGGGTGCACCGTGCAGGTGTGGAGGGCTGTGTGCATGTTTGTGGATGAATCCTTAGGGCTAAAAGGCCTTTTAGAGCCCACGAGTCCAACCCCTGGTTTCGCAGATGAGCTGCGGCACGGATGAAGAGGGCACTCGCCCTCTGGCATGTCCCAGAACTGGAGCAGCTTGGCAACAGCAGCAGCGTGCTGAGTGCTGGCCTTGGCAGCAGGAGGAGCCGCGTCCAACACGATGACTGCAGAGCCCTGGGATCACAGCACCCAGATTTAAGGCTGGGAGAGCCCCTCACTTTACAGATAAGGTAACTGAGGCTTCCCCCTCCCCCCGCCCGGGAGAATCTGAACCCAGGGCCAGCGACACAAAAACCGCCACTCTCTCCACTTTACTAAATTGCCTCTTGGCAAGTCACTCAATTGTTCTCAGCCTCATTTTCCTCACCTGTAAAATGGGGATAATCTGGGGCTGTTGGGAGGACAGGTGACGAGGGGTTGGCAAACCTTTACATGCCCAGCAGGACCCTTCCATTCACTGGTTAAAATTGGCCCCACTGCCCACACCCAACATGGCCCTGGGCTCCTCAGGGTCCTCCTGGAACGAAGGTCACCACAGGGGCCAGCATAAGAGGCGAGGAGAGAACCCATCATCTGGGACACTCACTGGTTCCTCAGGTCTTTCTCTCCCGGGTGTGGCCCCGCTCTGTGTAGATGGGAACTGTGACCTGAGGAGCCAACACAGAGTGCAAACCGGACACCTCAGCACCAAGCTTCTCTCCCCACACTGAAGCTTAGCCAGATTCTTTTTCAGGGGAGCGGGTGTCCCCAGGGAAAACCAAGGTCCTCAGACATGACCTCCGCTGGGGCTGGGGTCAGTCAAGGAGTGCAGTCAGCAAGAGCTGTCCGGGGGCAAGACACACCCCAAGGGAAAGATAGAAGAGCCTCAAGTGTTCCCTCGGGACACTGAGATTTGATGGTGCTCTGGCCAAGGGCCGAGGGCTGAGAAATCAATGCTCCCTACTCAATTACTGATGGCTCTCCTGAACGGTTTTGTCATTATTTCATGAATAATGTGCTACATGGGCATCATCACAGCCAAGGAGCAAAGAATCCTAGAGGGTGACACCAGGCTCCCCATGAACGTCCCCGAGAACACGCACTCAGAAAAGGTGGGCGCCGGCAGAGCAGAAAGTCCAACACAGATGGGTCTTGGATTTCCTCTTTACATTTTTATATGCAACCCTAATCCTGTGACCTTGACATACAGTTAGAATCAGAGGATTCTAGCAACCAAAGGGGGCAGCTCTATCTGCTTCAACTGTCCATCCACCAACAACAGCATTTTTTAACAAATGAGGAAACTGAAGTCTAGAGAGGAGGAGGGGACAGAGGGAAGGAAGGAAAGAAGGAAGGGAGGGAGGAAGGGAGGAAAGAAAGAAGGGAGGGAGGGAGGGACAGAAGGAAGGAAGGGAGGGAGGGACAGAAGGAAGGAGGGAGGGAGGGAGTGATTTATTAAATGCTTACTATGTGCCAGACACAGTTTGAAACAAATAGAAATATACAAATATAAGCAGCAAAACAGTCCCTGCCCTCAAGAACCTTCTATTCTAATGGGGAAAGAGCATCCATAAAGGACAGCTACAAAGTGGTATGAAGGCCAGGTTCCCAGCCAGACATGGGGAAAGCTCTTCTGCTGGAGGCAGGGGACCAAAGTTGTCCCAGATTATCATACAAGGGTAAGTAACTTCTTCAGGAAGACTCAGAAACTTTGTATCAGAGGGAAAACTAGCACTTCCTTATTCCTAAACCAAGAATTTCATAAATTTCTGAGAAGTTTATTCCAAATAAGACGTTAGCAAGAGGCAACGTGGCATATGGATGAACGACCAGCCTCAGGGTCAAGAAGACTTGGGTTCCAGCCCTCCCTATACCACACACTGTTCATATGACCCAGGTCCAATCACTTACCCTCTCACAGATGCCAGGAACCATCTAAGACTCTAAGCTGCAAGTGAGAAAGGGAATTTCCACACCAGAAGTTCATTCTACTGATGAAATCACCAGTCTGACCAGAAAAGCAAGGGAGGCTGGGAGGGAAGGGAGTAAGGAATTCAAACTCAAAACAACAACAACCCTATCTCCTACGTTACATTGTGAAAGAAAGGACATTCTACTGTAAGTCAAAAACCTAGCTGGGCTCCCAAACAATCCAGCTATCCACTCATCCATCTACCCATCCATCCATCCATCTACCCACCCAGTCACCCACCCATCCACCCATCCACCCATCCATCCACCCACCCTTCCATCTATCTGCCCACCCTTCCATCCATCCATTCACCTACCCACCGATCCAACTATGTACCCATCCATGTGCCTATCAGTTCTTCCATCCACTCAACTATCCATCCATCTGCTCACCTATGCCACAATCCACCTCTCCATTCATCCCTCCATTCACTCACATATCCAAACACCCATCTATCCATCTGCCACCCTTCCATCCATCCATCCATCCACCCACCCACCCTTCCATCCATTTGCCCACCCATCCATCCATCCATCTATCAATCCTTCCATCCATCCATCCGCCTACCCACACATTCACCAACGGTCATTTCCGAAGAACCTCCTCCCCAGTGGGCACCAGGAACACAAGCCTAATAAGTGAAACAAAACTTACCCTCCAGTGGCCGAGGACTACAGCACAGTCACAGAAAGGTGACAATCAGGTGAATGCATAAATTAAGTTACACCATGATTGGAGGCATCCATTAAGGCTGAATGATTTAATTAGCTAGGGGACCTCGGACGAGTCATCTTATGCTCTTTGAGCCTCTGGATCACCAGCTGTAAAACCGAGAGCACGGACGAGGGTGGCCCAGTGGGAAAAAGGCTGGATTTGGCATCAGAGGATAGTACTGGGTTCCAATTACGGTTCTCCTACTTACTCTGCATGAGTATAGCTGAGTCATTTACATGTCTATCCCCAAATTTCCCCATCTATAAAATGAAAGGGTTGAAGAGAAAGCCTCCCAAGTTCCTTCCAGCTCTAAATCTAGGGGTCAGTCTTACTTGGGTCTTTGGTTCCTAGGCCCAGTGGCTGGAACACAGTAGGTGTTTTAAGTGAGTACTGATTGCTAGATTCCAGATCTATACCTATGGTCTTCCCATTTCATGATCTCTGAGGTCTCATCTGTTCTAAGACATTCACCACCCCTGAAGCCAAGTTTGAAAAATAATTAGGAGGCCAAAAAACTTTTCCATAACAGTTTTACACATTTTTTTTAAGCCAGAAGAATCAAAACCAGGAAACCAGTTTGGTTAGCTGGCAGAGGAGGAAATACTGCCTCACAGAAAATCTATTAATCCACCAGAATCAAGCAAGCTCAGCAGTCTCTGGGCATGCATGCTAAAGGGCTCGAGGCCCTGGCTATCCTGAGTCAGACCTCAAAGGCACCAGCTCAGGCATGGCCACAGGTCAAGAGCCACAGACCTGGGAAAAAAAAGGAACAAAAAAGCAGACAATGGAACCACACCAAAAAAGGAGCAAGGTCAGCCAGGGGCCCAGCTCTGGGGTCTTCCTCACCTGCCCTGACAGGCCAGGTTTGTACCCACAATCTACTTCAGCCCAGGATATGTACAGGAAACTCCGCAGACAGCCCTTCCCCATTCACTGTGCAGAGGACACAATGCCTTCCCCCAAAGCACCACATACTGAGGACATAAAGGCAAAACCAAAATTCCATAGGCCCTGCCCTCAGGAAGCTTCCCTTCTAACCCGGGAAGAAAAGGGTGCAAGAGAAGCAGATACAAAGGGCATTCAGAGTAATCTCATCGCCACTGACGGACTTAGGGCCTCCTAAGCAGCCTCTCCCCTCTGACCAGAGGCTGAAGGCCTTCCTTTCCACACACTCAGAACTGGAAATAAACCTTCCCTTTCCATCAGTGACTCTGCCTGGTTTCAGCTCTGTGGTTTCTGTGTGTTGTCTTTCCCTGTTCAAGTGTAAGCTCCTGCTGGGCAGGGCCTACCATCACCATCACCACCATCATTATCATCACCACCATCATCATCCTCACCACCATCATCACTTCCTCCTCATTCTTCTCTGTATCCCTAACACTTAGCACAGTGCCTGACACATAGTAGGCGCTTAATAAATGTTTACTGAATTGAAGTTAATTTAAATGTCAGTCACTTCAGGAGGAGGGAGCAGGCCTCACGACTGACTGAGGCAGGTTTTATGCTAAACATGGGAGGAAGCTCAAGGTTCTGTGAGGCCTAGGTGGCAAGGACCACCTGAGCAAAGGCACGAGGTAAGAGATTAAATGTTCTCTTATCTGACCCTCACGACAATCTGGCAGGCAAATGCTAAGACTGTCCCCATTTCACAGGTAGGGAAACTGAGGCACCAAGAATTGATGTGACTGGCCCAGGACCCCAGAACTAGTAAAGAGTGTCTGAGGCTACATTTGAGCTCAGGCAGGTCTTCCTGACTCGTGCACAGTGGCGCCCCCTAGCGGCCTTGGGTGATGGATGTTACCGAGATGAAGGGTTTGGGTTCAATGACTGGCCTAAGATGCCAGAGTGCTGGTCCTTTCCACGGTCCTCTGGGAAGAAGGGGCTTGGACCCTGGGCCAGCTGGAGCCAGCCCTGAGGAGGGGAGGAGCCCGAGTGGTGATGCCTAGGGCTATGAGTGCCCAGGAAGAATCCACAGCAAGTGTGGTTTCCTCTGGGGCCTGGCCCGGCTGCCCTTCCTTATACACGTTAGAGACCAGAAGGAACAAAGTGGTGGCTCTGGAGCAGGAAGCTGGCGGGCAGGGCCGGACCATAGGGCCAGGGAGGGACAGTGGTATCCAGTGAGGCTGGGCCGGCATGAAGGCCCGGGAGCCCAGGTCCTCCTCATCCACATCCGACCGTCCATCCAGCTGCTGGCCCAATTCTCCCTCCCTTCTTTTGAACAATGGTCAAGCTTCGGGCCAGCAACAATACCCCTCACTTCTGTTTACACAGAGGGTCCCCAAAGTTTTCATGCAGTTTGAAGTCATCGAAGCTGGCAACTGCCCTAAGACTTTGGGGATGCCCTGAAAGCTCACCAAGTATGTTCCGCACCAGAACCCAGCCAGCTCTGAGAGATCTGTGATCTGCAAAGAGAAGGGGGAAAATAAATACCTGGCTTTGCTCCCTTCCCACGGGCCACCTCCAAGAAGGTCCCTGGGCCAGTGCTCAGCTGCAAGCATGAATGCAGAGCCAGGGCTCACCTCTGGCCACTGTTCTTGGGGCTCTCCTTCAGTGCTCCTCCCGTGGCCCCAGCTGAAGGGCCAGCCTGCCCAGCTCTAAAGGGGAGGAAATGTGTTCGTCTGTCATCCCTTGCTGGGCCCTGCTGAACCCCAGGCCCACAGGGGAGAAAGCTTGGAGCCTCCAAGCCAGAGCTGCTGAGCTGCGCACTGGGAAGCCTGCATCCGGGGATGGCGAGTCACTGAAGGGAACCCCTATGTGTCTGTTACAAACAGCCCCGAGCAAATCTCTCCAGAAAGCTGCAGCCTGGCACCACCCAAGGGGGCACCCTGTGCCCTGCCATCCCCAGCTGCAGATCCCCTGCAGGAGCACCCCCACCATGCCTTCTCCAGCACGCCAAGAGAACAAAGACAGAGAGCCTGGGGCTACGCTCCTCATTCTAGGAGCCCATGAAGAGCCAATTCACAGCATCTCAAAGGAAGCGGTCTTCCTGGTGGGGGGACTATCCCTAGCCTCTGCCTGAAGCCCACCGGGGAGGGCCCCTTCTATGGAGCCCAGATGCTTCCACCCATTCCTATCACGTCCCTGAGTCTCCTCTCCTACTGCGTATGCCCAGGTGACTCAACCAGCCCTCACAGGTACATCACCATCAGCTCTCAGCCTGTTTCCATGTGGCAAAATGAAGGTTTGGCTTAGCAGCCCCTTCTAAGATTCACTGGTCAGATGTTCACACCTGCGGCAAGGACAAGAGGACCAGCTATGGGCCACTTGGGGAGCTCGTAGTGTGGGGAAGGCCATGGCAACCCAGGGGGAGCCCTCAGTAGCACTCTGACCCTGGAGGGCCTATTAGTGAGATGCCTTGAAGACAAGGCACATTTAGAAGACTGAGCTTCCCCAAGCTGAACTCCCACTCCCCCCTCTCCCCACCCCTCCAGCACAGCCAACGGGGGTGAGCAGCCTCACATCTGGGCACAGTACAGGGATGCTCTGTAAACAGTGAGAATTGTTCCGAAGTTCAATGACACCCACCAAACGAAAACCTGCGTAACAAGAAACAGCCGTACCATCTGTCCCACAGATCAGGGTGCAGGCAGAAGGCGGGGCTGAATTTTTTAAGACACTTTTCACATAGATGGCTGCCAATGTAGCCTCCTCTCTGAAAAGCCAAGGCTCACCCTATCCCACCCCCACCCCGGCTCAGCCCTAGCTCTGAGAAGCTGCCATGGTGAGTGAGCGGCTCTAAGAATATGGGTCTGGCTTGGGCACAAAGGAGCGTAGGGACCGTAGAAAATGGGGCAAAACCCAGGAAAGAATTTCTTCAGCAGCTAAAGATGGGAGCTGGAATCCAGAATCCCAAATCCCAGATGGTTGGATCCCAGAGAGCCCAGGCCCTGGGCACTCTGCACACCACATTAGGCCTCCAAAGGGGCTAGGGAGTCGGGGGACCAGCCATAGCGAGGTCCAGGCAGGTTCTCCTCTGTGAACCTGCCCTGGGCCTGATGCCTTCAGGAGCTGAACCAGGAGATGGGCAGCAAATGCATAGTTTCTCAAGGTCACCTCCCTGGCCTGCGGGCCCACATTCTTGCTTACTCAGTATACTTTGGATGCAGCAGAATTTTTGACACTGCCTTTTTTTTTTTTTAAATAGTGGTGATAATAAATCAGGATGGCTTAATTAAAAGCCTGTAAAAGCCAGTAGGCAACAGAAATGGAGTTGAAGCCGGACCAACAACTGGAACCCTATGTATTCAAACAGACGCCTTCTTCCACATCCTCCCCTCAAGTCCTAATTGGTCATTTGGGGTTGGAATCCTCACCACAATAACCTGGCTCTTCCCTATAGACAGGAAAGCAAAGAGTTCCTGAACCAGACTGAGGGGCCACAAGATGGAACCCTGGGCCAGTGGCACTTCTGTCCACTGGATGCAGCATAGGCTGGGCTACAGGCCAGGGGTGGGGGTGGGATGAGGACCACTATGGTGGGAACACTCTGGCTTATCACTGGTAGAGGACAACTTTTCCGGAGGGTGGGGATGACCTGGGGAATGTCCAAGAAGGTCCCAAACTGGAGAGAAGCCAGATCTCTGGAAGAAAGAGAGGCTATGAAGGACCGATCAAATAAACAGTGCACGCTGTCCAAGTCACTGTGAAGAGGATCAGTCCCAGGGAAGTAGAGAGGAGGGAACCCGAAATCTAGGCGAGGAAAAAGTGAGGTTCCCTTAGAGCTGCCCAACAATGCCATGAGCCCCACATCAATGAGGGCTTCAAACAAGGCCAGGGAACCACCTGGGAGGGATGGTGACACAGGGGTTCCTGGTCACCCAAGGACTGGTCCAGATGCACCTCGATTTCCTGCCAACTCTGAATTTCTCTGAATAAAAATAAAATACATTTTGGGTGAAATTTCCTACCATTTTGATAGGGTGCAACTCCTTAGAAGGTGCCCTCAAGGGATTTCAGTGGAAGGCAGAGATGTGCATGCCCATGGGGGTAAGCCTGAGGGGGTGGGTCTACAGTCCTCAAGGCTGCTTCCCACACTCATCTACCAACTGCCACCAGAGCCTCCACTGAAGTTCACACCAGGCCCCAGGAAGATAGTGATCAAGTCAGTAGGTGTGATCAGGACCAGGGAGAAAAGGTGCCTTCCTGGGCCATTGATGTGGTTCAGCAGATGTCCGCTGGCACCAACAGCTAACTGAAGCCTGAAGTTAGTCACTATGTGGCTGCAGCAAGCTGAGGGTGCTGTTATCAGACATTTGCATCACTCCCCAGCCTGTGAGCATGGGGGCATGGGGGAGGAGGACAGAAAGGCTATGTGGGACCGGCCCATGCCCTCAGCCAGCCCGATCCCCTTAATGGGCTCTAAGCTGTTAAAAGCAGAGGAGGAGACTCCTGAGCCTTCCTGAGGAGGCAGCCTTCTCCTGGGCCGCGGCCACAGCCTAAAGCCCAGCAATGCCCAAGGAGTAGTTTGTGGCCCAAGCATTCAGGCCCCTGAAGACAATCTGGGGGGCCACCACTTAAGATGCTGGGCCAGTGGAAGGCTCAGGGCTACAGGGACTGCAGGTGCCATCCTTGACTCCACTCCTGACAGGCAGCTAGATGGCCCAGTGGGTAGAGAGCTGGGCCTGACGTCAGGAAGGCTCATCTTCCTGAGTTCAAATCTGGCCTCAGACACTTCCTAGCTGTGTGATTCTGGGGAAGTTACTTAATCCTGTCTGCCTCAGTTTCCTCATCTGTAAAATGAGCTGGAGAAGGAAATGGGAAACCCCTCCAGTGTCTCTGCCAGGAAAACCCCAAATGGGGTCATGGAGAGTTGGATATGACTGAAATAACTAAACAACAAACCCTCTTGACATACTCAATTTCACTCATTCTAGAACCACCTGGGCTTCAGAATGGTCTACACAGCATGAATGCAATGTGGAAAGAGGGCTGGATCAGGAGTAGAAGCTGAGGCCAGGGTTCAAAACCCGGCTCTGACGCCCACTGCCTATGTGACCACGGCTGTCCCTCCATCTCTGGCCCTCAGCCTCCCCCCAACCAGGAGATCCAAGGGACCCTAGGGGGTCACGAGGAGAGCACTGCCGTGAAAAGACGTCGGCCCACAATGCCGAGCACCAGAAACAGGAGACACATTTGGTTTGTCAGGAACAGAGTGATGGGTGACCTTCGAGAGAGCAGGAAGGGACAGGAAGAGAGCACGAGGAAACGGTAGCAGTGGCCGGAGTCCTTCCAGAAGAGAAGAAGCGAAGGCCGAGGCCATTGGGGAAAGGGGACAGCAGGCTTCCTTTTTCACTTCAGGACAGCCTGGCTGCCTCTGCAGGAGAGGGGAAAGCCAAGGGAGATGAAGTGAGGTGGGGGCCAGGCTCCTCCAGGGTCATGAGCCTGGACTGGACTTCTCTGCAGCTCAGTTAGGTGCAGGGGGAAAGATGATCAAGAAGACTCGGGTTCAAATCTCCCCTCCATCACCTGCTGACAGGGACCTGGAGTAAATCTCCTCTCTCTCAGTTTTCTCAGTAACATGAGATTAGATTAGGTCACTTCTTAGACCCAGAACCCCAGAGCCAAAGAGCATCCCCACTGGGGCCTGCCTGCCAAGGACCCACCCCACAGGGAGAGCTCCCCATGACCTGCATAGGCCCACTGCTCAGAGGAGAAGATTGAGGCCAACCCCCCCCCCCCAAGCACAGGGTCCTGAACCAGGCACTGAGCTAACGGAGGAGCCATACTTGGGTCGAGATCCTTCACTCCTGCTGCTCCTCAATGTCCTCCTTGCCCGAGGAGCTGGACCCAAGCTTCCTTACAATGTGAACATTCAATGATTTTATGTGGGGAGGGCAGGAGGAGGGGGAGGGGGAAGAGAAAGCACCTTCTCCCTTCTTGGAGTCCCTTAGGGGAGGGGAGAGAGGCGGAAAGTTAGAGATGTGCAATGCTTTGAGTTATTTTTTTAAAGGGCTCTTTATAGATCAAAAGTCACTGTTTAAAAATCTGAAAATGCTCTGTATAACACAAAGTCATCAGGCATGCTAAACTGAAAGGCATATTCAGACAATCACTGCACATGCACTAAATGGATGCGCTGGTGAACGTTTTCAGCTTTCATTTTGGTGACAAAAGGGGCAGCCCCCCAGTGTCAGACTTAAATATACACACAAGTGCACCCTTGTTTGCCTTCAACAGTGCTGAGAAGCCAAAGAAGAAATCACAGAGTGAGACACGCTAACAAAAAGTGCTCTCCAGCTTCTTGGACTTCAGCATATGCCCAGAAGGTCTGGCAGAAGCACAGAGCTCTCCTATTCGGAAAGAGGTGGCAGGGAAAGGACCGAAAAAGAAAACTAATGGGAGACAAATCTTACTGTCAAGTGCAGACTCTGACTCTTTTCTCCTTCCTCACATGACCTAGCATGGAGGATGGGTGACATGATGGGCCTGTGTTCACACCCCACTTCAAACACATAGCTATGTAACCTTGGGCAAGCCCTTACCCTCACACACTTCAGTTTCCTTATCTGCAAAACATAGGAGAGATCTGTTGTCCCAGCATCACAGGATGGCTATGAGACACAAATGATAAAGCATCCGGCAAGTCACCCCCAGAAGGCTATCTGAAGGCCCACTCTATCATCCCCATTACCCAGCATTACTGAGGCAAGCTTCTCCAAGCTTTCATGCATTTCCTGATTCCTGGGATTTCCAAACCCATCTTTCCACACACTCAAAGAAACAGAGGAACATGAAAGTGGCACAAAAGAATGAGGAGGAATCGGGCTCCTTCTGGAAAAGACTGGATCACTGTGATACTAGAAGGGCATGCTTAGCAGTCTCCCCGGGGCATTCCCAAACCAACCCCATAGAAATGCTGCAGTCTGCATCAGTCCAGGGTCATCGGCAGCAACACCACAATGTGTGAATAGCGTCTTTCAAGGTTGGAAAAACCTCACAACCCAGTGTTTGTTACTATCATCATCCCCATTCTACACATGAGAAAACCGAGACTTAGAAAGTGGAAATGAATTGCCCAGGGCCACAAGGCCAGAACTGGAGAATTTCGTAACAGTGCTATCATTCACCAAAGCTCCTCTTAAAAAACCCCATTCCACACCCAGCATTTTAAAGGTAAGCCAGGAGACCAGGAAAGAATCCAGCCCCTGGTGCCATCAACAAGGATCGGCCTTTATGCCCTTCTGACAAGGGCTAGGCCCCTGAGACAGAAAGACACTGTGCTCTCATTTAGAAGAGTCACCTGGGGGCTGCTGCGGTTCATTGTGTGGGTCAGTAAACGATCACCTACTATGTGCCAAGGTTAACACATGGGGGGGGGTAAGAGGATACAAAAAAAGCAAAAAACAGTCCCTCACTGGCCAGGAGCTCATATTCTAATGGGGGAGGCACACAAAATAGGATGTACAGCATAAGTGAAAATTAGCAAATACAAATTAATACAAAGGAGTCAGATCCATGGCAGCTTTGGGGGGTGGGGTGAAGACCTGAACCTAGTGGTAGAGAGGGTAGAGAGAAGGGATGAGAGCGGAGGGGAGGGAAGAGAGGAAGGGGGAGGAGGGCAGGAGGCAGGATGAGGATCATAACCAAGCAAAGGAGATTCAGAATGGCAGTCTAAGAGGTAGGAGATGAACCAGGGAAGGATGTCCGGGGGAGGGAGGGTCAGCAGGTTGGTAGAAAAGAAAGATGCCTGAGAAATGGCTGAACCCAAAGGGAGGAAAAGGCAGCATTGCCAAGTTCCCAGGCTCAGGGCCAGGGCAAGGGGGGTTGTGCTCCTGGGGCGGAGGGAGAGGAGGGCGGGGCTGGGGCTAGGGGCTCTCTCATGTCTTCCAGATACTCGAACGAAGCTTTTAAGAAAACCCACCCTTCCTAGCTGTGTGACCTTTGGCAAGTCACTTAACCCTGACTGCCCTGCCTTCCCCCCTCGGTGGGCCTGTGTGGGTCCAGTGGTGAAGCCCATACTTGGGCTCAGATATAGGCAAGCCATGTGACTCTGAGGGTGTCACTGGCCTTGGCTGCCTCATCTACAAAACGGCATGAAAACACCCACAGCAGCCATGTCTCTGAGGGCTTCTGGAAGGCCCAATGCATTTATGACTGACATCATTGCTATCATCATTGACCTGGCGCTTTCTTCCCCCAAAGGGCCTATAGCCCTCCACACCAAGGCAGGCCCTTCTGGAGGACAATCCCAGAGGCAAGGCCATTGGAGCCTCTAGCCCCATCCTAGGGCAAGTCGCTTCACTCAGAAAGCTCCAACCCTCCAACTAACAGACCCGTCAACAAAGGCTTTGGTGCAGGGGCACAGGGGCCCCATTCCAGCCTGGCCCTGCCACTGACGACTTGTGTGACCACAGACCTCTCCGGGCATCAGCTTCTTCTGCTACCAAGTGGGGGCGAGCCTGGATGGCCATGAAAGGCCCTTCCAGCTGCAGACTCTGGGAGACGCCTATCCCTCTGCAACCCAGAGAGAAGGCTCTGTGTAGAGTGAGGGCCAAGAGCCCCTCCGCCCTCCTCCATCCACCCTGGGGCTCTGGGCGGCTTTCAGGACCGCTGAGTCTGGTGGGCTGTTTATGTCTGATCCCAGACAACCAGCGGTGGATGACGATTTATTGACGCAAGAGCTACCCCACGCAGCATGCCAGAGACTAATCAGAGCGGGAGGAATTCTGCTCAGGCAGCCGCTGTCGGAGGCTGACCCACCTCCAAGGCGGGCAATGTAAGCTGAGCCCCAGCAGGACGGCAGCCATGTGGCAGAGGCGAGTCCGACAGAGGAACAATGAAACCCAGCACGACTGAGCAGCCTCGGCAGGCTGTCAAGGACGAAAGGTCTCAGAAACCACCCAAAAGGCCAGCCTGGGGGTCAGCTTGTGGACACAGGCAGGTCTCCCCTAAGGTGGCAGGTGGAAGGAGCCGGACGAGAGAAGGCTGGGCTCTCCCTCATGAAGGAAAGGAAGGAGAAACACAGAGCTGCGTGGGCTGTCTCTGACAACGGGAGCCCCCAGGAGCAAGGACTTCCACCATGGGCCAGTGGCCTCTCAGTAGGGACGCTTTGGAGGACACTGTCCAGAAGGTATGCACTGCCCTCAACACCGGCCTCAGAGATCCCTTCCACCTCTGAACTTCAGTAACATGGCCAGAGACCTCAAGGGCTATCCAGGCCAATCCGCGACTCAAAAAGAACCCTCTGATATCATACCCAAGTGGCAGTGACCCCCAGCCTGACCAACCTGTCTTCTGAGAGCTGCCAAACATTTCAAACAGTGAGAAATCAAGGAACTTGAAATCCCCTAGCAATGAGACTCCAACGTTGGGCCCCTCACTCCTATTCGGTTTCCTCTTACATAGAATGGATACCAGTGAGCACGAAGGTCCATTCCAATACCATCAACCTATGGTCCTAGAACGAGCTCTCTCTCATTGAACTCTGGTCAAACTGAGTCACAACGTCTTCAGTGACCTGCTGCCCCTCAATCAGTCCCCGGATCTCAGAGTCGGAAGGGAACTCCACAGCCAGTAGGGACAACTGCCCCCTGAATGACGCCCCCATCCAGCTAGGTGAAGGTGGGCCTGAAGGGCTCTCAGCCCTCCCAAGGCTGCACATCCCAGTCCAGACAGCCTGGAAAGGTCGGAAGTTCATCCTGACATCGCCTAATGATGGTCGGCTGCCCGTTCTATTCCCTGCTCTTGGTCCTACCTCCTGAGGCTGAACAGAACAAACCCAATCTGCCCCCTCCCCTCACCATGGGCAATCCAAGATAGTGCCACATCACCCAGCCAACAGCCTTCTCTTCCCTGGCTCTCCTTGATCTGGGGCCTCCCTGAATCTCTCCTGTGTGTGTCTCCCTCACTAGACTGGAGGCTCCTTGAGGGAAGGGCTCTTGCTGACCTCTCTGCGCGTTCCCAGTGCTTGGGAATCCCTGTGCTGGGCACATAGTAGGGGACACCATCCAGCCTGTCGATGCCTGTCCTCAAATGGGATTCCCAGAAGGGGACACAGCTCTCCAGACAATGGGTCTCCCCCAGATCTCCTCCTTGGCCATTGCTTCCACCCTGACGAGCCGCCTCACTGCCCCAGCCCAGCACTGGCTGACCCTTTCCTCAGGCCCTCCCCCAACTCCATCACTCAGTAACCTCTCCTCCTTTGAGGTTTGTTCTGATGGAACAAAGAAGCATTTATATGGTGCCTACTGTGTGCCAGGCCCTGCCTGAAGCTCATTTGATCCTCACAACAATCCTGTAAGTAATCCTCACTTTACAGATGAGGAAACTGAGGCCAACAGAAATTAAGTGACTCACCCAGGGTCACACAGCAAAGGGATTATTTGAGAACAGATCTGAACTCAAGTCTTCCCGACTCCAGGCCGGGTGTTCTGGCCACCTCACCACCTAGCTGCCACATCCATTAGCCCATGACTGCCCTGCCTGGCTTCCTGTAGGTCCCATCTGAAGCCCCCCTTCTCCAGGAAGCCTTGAAACCCCTTCTAAACTCTTCTTTCCTCTTTATTCTGTACAGAGTTTGTTTGTTGTCTCCCCTATTAGACTGGGAGCTTCCTGAGGGCAGGCCCTGGTTTTTGTATCTGCAGCTCTTAGCCCAGTGCTGGCTCACAGTAGGAGCTTAGTAAATGCTAATTGACTGACTGATGTGACTGGGACACGGGACATCCTCCTGTCCCCCAGACAGGAGCCGGAACATGACTGTCCCCTCCTTACTCCTGCCCATGCTTGTGGATCCAGGTCTGTCCTGGGCTCTGGGGCCACAGAGACAAAAGTGAGACGACCGGTCCCTGGTGTAACGATAAGAGAACAGAAGTGAGAGTCAGCACATCTGAGTGCAAATGCCACCTCTGAAATCTCAGAACTCCCTAGCGTTTGAGGAGTCTCTCCCAGCCACAACCCTTCCTGGAGACTCGGCCTCTCACCTATGTGGTCACAAAGTGTGGATGCGGCATGACCCAGAGGAGAGTCACTTCCCTGGTGGGTTAGTTGGGCCCACATCTATGATTCCAATGGTACAGGGGACTCCCCAGGAGGACAGCCCCTCCATCAATGTAGATCTGAACCTGCTCTGCAGACCAGGGTCAAGTCACACTGCCAGTACAGGTCAGAGGCTGGAAGCCGATGCTCCCCCCCACACACACACGATGCCCATAACTGCTCATAAAAGAAGGGGCCTGTCCTGGTCAGCCTACATGTCTGTCCCTGAGCTAAACCCCACGTGCATCGAGGAGCTACGCCCTCTGTGCTTACCTCCCCTCTGCTCCAACCACTGCACCACCAACCTCTTAGTCATCCTCCCTTCTCTTTGGGATGACTTGCTGCTCCCTAAAGTCAGCAATCCATCTCTTCCTGGGTGCTTTATGTACAATCAAGTCTGATCATTAAGGATTCACAATGTGCCAGGCACTGTGCTAAGCAGAGAGGACAGTCCCTGCCTTCAAGAATGTTCCACTCTCATTAGGGTGGTGGAGTCAACATGGAGGCTGGAAAGCAGGGACTTGCCTAGGGCTCCCCCAGGACCCTCCAAACACCAATAAAAAATTGCTCTAAACAAATTCTAGAATTGCAGAACTCACGGAATAGCACAGGGAAGCAGTGCTCCAGCCCAGGACAGCCTGGAGGATTGCTGGGTGAGGTCTATCGAGCATGGAGCTGGGAGCGGAAGGGGAACAGGCCCTAGTGCCCTGAATCAGTGAGCTGTGGTAGTTACCAGACTTCTCAACCCACAAACACCAAAGACAACAGAGAAGGTTAGTGGGAAAAGCTGCAGGGACAGAGTGAAAGGAGATTGTAGTTTGGCCACCAGCCTGGGGGCAGCAGAGGTAGTGCAGCTCTGAGGCAAGCTTACACAACTACAGCTGCAGTTGCTTCTGGCCCCAGGCCCACCTGGTGGGAGGAATTAAGTGGCGGATCAGAGCGGGAGTGCAGAACCAGCTTAAGATCTGAGTCCCGGCTCTGTTGGCAGCTCTTGGGGCAGGAAGAGCGCTGGTGTGGCAGAGGCTGCTGTGTAGAAATAGCTCTGAAAATAACACCACAGCCCCTCAAGTTGGGACAAAGTACTCTCTACTCTACAAGCAGTCATACCCCACTGAAAAACTCAAGGGTCAAGTAAGTTGGCTGGGAACATGTCCAGAGAGCAAAAATGCTCTCAGATTCAGACTCAGACTTTGGAATCTTTCTTTGGTGACAAAAAAGACCAAAACACACAGCCAGAAGAAGTCAACAAAGTCAAAGAGCCTACAACAAAAGCCTCCAAGAAAAACATGAACTGGTCTCAGGCCATGGAAGAGCTCAAAAAGGATTTGGAAAAGCAAGTTAGAGAAGTAGGGAAAAATTGGGAAGAGAAATGAGAAGGATGTGAGAAAACCATGAAAAACAAGTCAATGACTTGCTAAAGAAGACCCAAAAAAATATAGAAAAAAATACTGAAGAAAACAACACTTTTAAAAAATAGACCAACTCAAATGGCAAAAGAGCTCCAGAAAGCCAATGAGGAGAAGAATGCCTTGAAAGGCAGAATTAGCCAAATGGAAAAGGAGGTCCAAAAGCCACTGAAGAAAATACTACTTTAAAAATTAGATTGGAGCAAGTAGAAGCTAGTGACTTTAAGGGAAATCAAGATATTATAAAACAGAACCAAAGGAATGAAAAAAGTGGAAAACAATGTGAACTATCTCATTGGAAAAACCACTGACCTGGAAAATAGCTCCAGGAGAGATAATTTAAAAATTATTGGACTACCTGAAAGCCATGATCAAAAAGAGCCTAGATATCATCTTTGAAGATATCATCAAGGAGAACTGCCCTGACATTCTAGAGCCAGAAGGTAAAATAGAAATTGAAAGAATCCACAGATCGCCTCCTCAAATAGATCCCAAAAAGAAAACTCCTAGCAATATTGTTGCCAAATTCCAGAGCTCCCAGATCAAGGAGAAAATACTGCAAGCAGCCAGAAAGAAACAATTTGAGTATTGTGGAAACACAATCAGAATAACACAAGATCTAGCAGCTTCTACATTAAGGGATTGAAAGGTTTGGAATACCATATTCTGGAGGTCAATGGAGTTAGGATTAAAACCAAGAATCACCTACCCAGCAAAACTGAGTATCATGCTCCAAGGCAAAATATGGACTTTCAATAAAACAGAGGACTTTCAAGCTTTCTCAGTGAAAAGACCAGAGCTGAATAGAAAATTTGACTTTCAAACACAAGAATCAAGAGAAGCATGAAAAGGTAAACAAGAAAAAGAAATCACAAGGGATTTACTAAAGTTGAACTGTTTTGTTTACATTCCTACATAGAAAGATGATGTGTGTGATTCATGAGACCTCAGTATTAGGGTAGCTGAAGGGAATATGCATATATATGTATATCTGTGTGTATGTGTGTATATATATATATATATATATATATATATATATATATATACACACACATATATATACGTATGAGTGTGTATGTATGTATATATGTATGTGTATATGTATATATATATGTGTGTGTGTGTATATATATGTGTGTGTATATATATATGTATATATATACACATAGGGCACAGAATGAGTTGAATATGAAGGGATGAGATCTAAAAAAAAAATAAAATCAAATTAAGAGATGAGAGAGGAATATATTGAGAGAGGGAGAAAGGGAGAGATAGAATGGGGTAAATTATCTCACATAAAAGTGGCATGAAAAAGCAGTTCTGTAGGAAGGGAAGAGGGGACAGGTGAGGGGGGATGTGTGAATCTTGCTCTCATCAGATTTGACCTGAGGAGGGAATAACATACACACTCAACTGGGTATCTTTCCCCACAGGAAAAAAGGAGGAAGAAGATAAAAAAGGGGGATGATAGAAGGGAGGGCAGATAGGGGGAGGAGGTAATCAAAAACAAACACTTTCAAAAAAGGACAGGGTCAAGGGAGAAAATTCAATAAAGGGGGATAGGATAGGAAGGAGCAAAATATAGTCTTTCACAACTCGAGTATAGTGGAAGGGTTTAACATAATGATACACATGTGGACTACGTTGAATTGCTTGCCTTCTTAGGGAGGGTGGGTGGGAAGGGAAGAGGGGAGAGAATTTGGAACTCAAAGTTTTAAAAACAGATGTTCGAAAACAAAAAAAAAAAGTTTTTGCATGCAACCAGAAAATAAGATACACAGGCAATGGGGGATAGAAATTTATCTTGCCCTACAAGAAAGGAAGGGAAAAGGGGATGGGAGGGGAGTGGGGTGACAGAAAGGAGGGCTGACTGGGGAATGGGGCAACCAGAATATACACCATCTTGGAGTGGGGGCGTGGGTAGAAATGGGGAGAAAATTCGAAATTCAAACTCTTGTGAAAATCAATGCTGAAAACTAAATATATTAAATAAATAAAAAAAAGAATGTTCCACTCTAATGGCGAGGACAGGGAATAAAAGAAAGCAGAAAGGAGGCCTTTCCTACACCCCTCCCCCCAAAGCTGTGTGCTTGTCTCCCTTCCCCCCAGGAGAATGTGGGGCCTCTTGTCAGTAGGAGCTCCGTATTAGGGCCTCACAAACCACCCTCAGGCCCCTCCTCCCCACCTCCTCCCCTGCATCCAACTTCCAGCTGCCACTCATCTTTCTTCATTCAGAAGAGAATATGGGGTTAGTCGTCAGGGTCAGGTCCAGTGGGAAAGGGGCCTCAAACACGACCCCCCCGCCCCCGCCTCAGGAGAACAATCATCAGGTGAGCCTGCCTCACATAGGCTAGGGAGAAGCCCTTCTTCTTCCTTCAAGACCCCGTGCAAAGGCGCTTTTGAAAGTTACTGTAAAGGACAAAAATACACCCGCATAAAACTGGGAAATTTAGCACAGACAGCATTAATGCACCAAAGACAAGAAGAGGAGTAGAATGGGGAAAAAAAATCTTTATATCAAGTTTCTTTGATAATGGTTTAGTATCCAGGATATATAAACAATTAGACCAATAGCCATTCCCAAAAAGATAAGTGATCAAAGGATGTGAACAGTTTTCAAAAGAGCTGCAAAGTATTCACACCCATGAAAAAGAAACCCCCAAATCACTAATAAGGCAAATGTAAATCCAAACATCCCTGATGTTTCCCCTTACATGGAGGAGACTGGCAAAGATGACAAGGGATGGGAATATTCCATGTTGGAGCGATTGTGGGAAGACAGGCGCACTGGTGCATTGTTGGTGAAGCTGCGAATTGGTACCACCACTTTGGAAAGCTATTTGTAATTGCACAAATACAGTAAATAAAATGTCCATACCTTTTGACCCAGAGATCTCATTAATGGGCTTATATCCCAAGAGGGTATTTGATGAGAAGAAAGTCCTTATTCACAACAAAATGTTTATAGCAGCATTTTTTGTGGCAGCAAAGAATTGGAATTAAAGTAGATGTCCTTGGATTAGGAGCAGCTCCACAATGAATGCACTGCTGTAAGAATGTACTGTGCTGTAAGGAGGGATGTGACGGGTGTGACGGAAACAGAGAAGCCTGAAAAGAGCTCCACAAAGCGATTGAGGATAAAGTCAGCAGAGGTGTGAAAACAATGTAGACAGGAACAACAGCAGTGCAGTGGGAAAGAACACACACTGACCCACACGCACAGAGACATGTGTGCACACACACATGTGCACACACAGACATGTGCACACACAACCATGCCCACACATAGACACACACGTGCACACAGACACGCACACACAGACGTGCACACACAGACATGTGCACAGACATACACAGACACGCACACAACCACACACACACAGACACATAGACATGCACGGCACACACACACACACACACACACACACACACACATGCTGTGACAGGCACAAAACCATCAAACAAACAAAGAGGAGTGAGAAGCCACGACCCCCTCTCACCCCACACCCCTTGGCAGAGGAAGCACGTGCGCTAATGTTTCAGTCTTTGCTCACGTATTGATGGGTTTACTGAATGTTTCCTCTATTTTTCTTTTTCTGTCTTTAAGAAAAGCTGCTCTGGCATCTGGTGCTCTGCAGGCCCCCACAGCCCCAGCGTGCCGCCCTTTGGCCCCTGCTGTCCCCCCACCTCAGGACTTTCCTGCCCCTCCACATTTCACCTGTTTCCCATTAACAAGCACAAACAAAGCATGTTGGATTTGGGATCTGTTTACCCTCTCATGTAACAAAAGCTAAAAATGCGTAAAAGCAAATCCAATTTGTGCATCTGTAATGACTGTCTAAAGAACCTAATTTTAAAAGGGAAGCATCCAGCACAATAGCTGGGTAGCAAACTCTGCGGAACACAAGAGGCACATTGTGAGGAGCCCAAACAAAAGGAATAACTGCGGCTCTGCAAAGGGCGCTGCTTTCCAGGGGGTGAAAACCCGAGCCGCACGTTGGTCAGGGCTCCACAGCTTCTGATTTCCACACATGTGCCCGGGGGCCAAGGTCACCTACAGATGAGACTTCAACCTAAAAAAACCTCAAGTCCAGCTGGCTCCTTTTACAGATGAAGAGACGGAGGCTTGGGGAGGGAAGTGACACGTGCAAGGTCACAGGAATTGTGAGCACCAGAGACGGACTGCGCCCAGACCCTCAACTCCCACTCTTGAATCGAGGGGGACCCTTTGAGGGCAGCTTGGCCAGAGTTCCAAAGAGGCTAAGACGCCTTTCTCCCAAGGTTGGCTGCCTCGCTCTAGCAGGAGGAGAAGTAGCGTTCCCCGGGGAGCCCTTCAGCCTGGCTCGGACTCCTTATGGCGTCGCAGAGCGGTGGCCTACTCTATTTTTTCTCTTAGACTATTAAAAAGAGATTAGCAGATTCATTTCATTTACATAGGGGGAAAGCAGGTGAGAGATTTCTGCCCCTGCAGCTGCAGGTAGAGGGAGCCCCCCCGCCCCCACCCCAGGACGGGTAGAGAAGGAGAAGAGGGGACACGGCAGCGCCGGCACCGACAAAGGAAATTCACCTGAAACTTAGCCCTGGGTTTGGCAGGGGCGCAGGCAGGGCTTACAATCAGGGAGACTTGGGTTCAAATCCTCCCTTCACTGGTTCTTCACTGGCTCTGGTCTTCTCAGTCCGTAAAATGAGATGATGATGCCTGGCAGACGTAGCTCCTGTGGGTTGCCAGGCTCCAAGGGGCGCGTACAACCCTTGGAAAGTCTGTTACTGTTGCTGCCATTACAGTAAAAGCAGCTCATTCTTCCAGTTAGTGCCCCTTCTGCGGGGGGCGCTGTGGGGCAAAGGGTGAGGCTAAACCTGAGCCTTTGTTGGTGCAGAAGCACTGTCAGCATCCAGACCAGCCACGGGCAGGAACACACAGGCTCTCAGGCCACTGCTTGCATGACAACTCTGCCATCAGGGCTCAGAGCAAGGCCTGCCCCACTCCAAGGCAGGTCGCCAATGCCCACCATTCAACAACGTATCAGCCTACCTCGGGCCCCCACGGCAGCCATGGGCTCCCAGCCCACCTCGGCCCAGCCGGGACCCCTGTGACGAGGCCGGGATCCCTTGCCTCAGTTTCCTCCAGTGTGAAATGGGGGAGGGAGCTGGACTAGGTGGCCTCTGAGTTCCCTTCTGGCTCTAGATTTGAGACTATGAGTTACTGCCCCCCAAAACAGCCCAATAGGTTGAGGAGAAAACCACCTCACTAGCCCACAACAGCCCAAGCACTGTCCAGAAAGGTGCTGTGAAAGCACCCCGGGGGTCAGCCTGGCTCCCTGGGAGATGCTCTCTAGTTAGGCGGCTGGCCTGCCAGGTGGATGGGCCAGGCAGGTGCAGGGAGGGGTGGAGAGGGGCCTGGCAGGGGGGCAGAGGCAAGGGCGGCACAGGCTTCCTCCGGGCAGGTCCACTCCAGGCCTGGGGAGAGACCGCAGGGAGCAGATGCCAGGTGGCCAGGACCTGCCCTTCAGTCCTGCCAGGGGTAGGGCATTGGGGGAGGCAAAGGCAACCAACTACCTCTCAAAAATACCAACACTGTGGTGACCACCCTCCCCTGCTCCTTTGCCTTCTCTGTCTCCCGTCGCCTCGCACACATTGTGCACACTCAGCCCACGTCAGCTAACAACCTCTGTCTCCTTCAAACAGCCCCCACCCCAGGCTGCCAGGCCTGCCTTCTGGCTCCCAAGGGGATGGAGGGGAGGCAGTTCATTTGGGGGAAAGACAGCAATCTTTCTAACACACAGTGTACTTTCTAGTAGGCAGAATCACCAAGTCTCATCTAGAGGGAGGCTCAGGAACCCATCAGTCCAGGCCCAGTATTTTACAGATGATGGAAAAGAGGCCCAGGATTGAAGGGATCTGCCCAAAGTCCGAGGCCTGGGTGCGGCCCTGGGGACCCCCTGACACATTTCCTATTTTTTTTACTTTCAAGGAAAAGTGGGGAGCCAGAGGATAACCTGAGAGCCCTGGGGTGAAAGGGGACTACTTGGTGAGAGAGAACTACTTAGAATTCAGGCCCTGTCAGGAGGGAAAGGCGAGGGGAGAGACGGCAATCATGGCTCCATGCTGCCCTTTCTTCTCTCTGATAGTCAGCTCAAACTCCTTGGTAAAGATGAAGGGAGGAAGGGAGGGAGAGAGGAAGGAAGGGAGGGAGGGAGGGAGAGAGAAAGGAAGGGAGGAAAGGAGGGAGGAAGGGAGGGAGGGATTGTGAGACTTTTGAACTGCAGATTCTCTGAAGCCAACCCACCCTGGTCATGAGCAGAAGCCCTGCTTGGAAAGGGTGCCTGCTCTTGGAACATGACGTCATTTGTCAAGGGATAGCTCACCCCAGCACCCAAAGGCTGGTGAGGGGTGACCAGGAGGGAAGAGGATCCCAGCATACCTTGGGCTCTGATCTCAGTGCCTTCCTCCTCTGTTTGGCAGCTCCAGCACCCACCTTTCAGACCCAGAGTAGGCCAAAGTCACCAGGCCCCCAGCCCAAAGGGGGCTCACCAGCAGCTGCTATGAGGCTGCCTTCTTAGTGACCCCTTTTTGCTTTTTATACCAGAAATCCATGACACTGAGCTCCTTTCTGAAGGGAAAGTGGTAATGAAAAAGGGCTCCACGAATGAGTAAATCAAGGGAATTCAGGGTGGGGTCTGAAATCTAGATGTACCATTTTCAACAGAACAAATGGGGTGGACAGCTGGCTGAGCGTGCATGCTAACCTGGGCTGGGAGCGGGGGTCTCAGCCTCTCCTCTCAGGACTAAGGGAAGGTAGCCCCAGCCCATCTCCTGGGGTGTCACAATGGCAGCAGAGAGATAGAGGAGCTAACAAGTCTCCCCAGGACAGTCTCCAGGGCACTTCTGGGGCACCCTCAGGATCCAGCTATGGGGGGCTGGGGTATCTATGCTCAGGGCTATCCACTCCCAAGGCCTCCACTGAGGCCACCCATCAGTTCTACTATGGCACAAAAGCATGTACCCGGCACACATCCTCTCCCCAGAAGGTCCAGCTCCAGGCCAGCCAGCTGCTTGGTCCCAAGGGCCAAGGAAAGAAGTCACAGAAAGAAGCCTGGCTCTGGTCTCTGCTCCAGCTCCTGGTCACCACAGACGACAGGAGGATGGCTGCCACTGAGGCTACTTACGCGGGACCCCAATCCTGCTTCAGACCCTGCTTTCCAGGAGCAGATCCACCCGGCATCAGCAGGCTCCCCGACCAAGCATATGGTGACAGAAGATCCAGTCCTCACCAAAAAAAGGAAAGGCCCTCAGTCCCCAGTGACAGAGCTTTCCAGGAACAGAGAGAGAGTGTGCAGCAGAGACAGCTGGTGGGAGGGGGGCTGAGGCCTCCAAACGCTGTTCCGGCTGAATAGGTTTGCAGGACCAGACAACTCCCAGGCTTTGGAAGCATTTCAGGCCAACCAGGAGAATGAGGAAGGTCTGCTCACGCACCCAGGGCCCTCCTCTCAGCTCTGGAGAAGAAAAGGAATCCCTCCCTGCTTATCCCAGGGCCTGGGGGCCAGTCAAGATCGGCCAATCGAGCAAGGGTTTAAAACAATCACAATGAGAAGGGGAGACTGATTCTGCTCATGGGAGCCATGGGAGCCAAGCGAGACAGGTTTCTGTAGCCATCTCTGCTGCTGGGGGGAGATGCAGAGATGGGAAAAGGAGGAGGATTCTGAAGGAAAGCAGACGAGAGCTGGGGCCACAGCACAACTCCCCAGCCACCTCAGATCCAGGCCCTCAAACACAACCTCCAGGCCTTCTCCATTCAATGCCAGGAATGCCTTATCAAGCACCCAACCAGCCTCCCAAACTGCCACCCACAGGGAGCCTACACTCACTGTGCAAAATCCTGAGGGAGGAGGGCAACATGTGCTGACAATCCACTTGAAAACCAATTCTACCAACATTTAGTCAATCAACACACATAAAGTGCCTACTATGTGCCAGGCACTGTGCAAAGTACCTGGATACCAGGAGAGGCAGAACACAGTTCCTGCCTTCAAGGATCTTACAATGCAACCAGGGAGACAACATGCAAATAAATATACCTCCAGCAAGCCCTATACAAGATAAAGAGGAAATAAGGAGCAGACGGAAGGCCCTGGAACTAATTAAGAGGGCTGGGGAGGCCTGCCTGGAGAAGGGGGATTTTAGTTGGGATTTAAAGGAAGCCGAAGGTCAGTAGTTGGAGCAGAGGACAGAGAGTGTTCCAAGCATGGAACTCAGAGAGAATGCCTAGAGGCCAGAGGTGGACACAGCCAAGAGGCCGGTGTCACTGACTGAAGAGAAAGTGCATGTGGTGGAAAAGCGCCAAAATGGAAAACCATTTACTGGGGCCTGTTGTGCAGCAGGCACTGAAAATGCAGAAAAAAGAGGAGCCCCACTCCCTACACACATACACACACACAATCTACACAAGACAAAGTCAATTCAAGTCTATACAAGACTCCTGCATCAATCACCCAATCAAGGAAGGGCTCACACTCATTAATCTCTTCCACATGGGTAAGGGGGGAGAGAAAGAGGAAACAGCACCTGCCCTCAAGCAGCTGTCACTCTTTCTCCAATCTAAAGAACAGTTGGCAGACACCTACCTGGGGCCCACTTCCCTCTTCTCTGACTAGTGCAGCCTGGAGCCCCACCATGCTTGCCTGTTGCTTGACCCAGTCTTTACAAAGGAAGCATTCTTCAGCCACATCTACACCATCCTGAACCATGGAAGTGATTCTTTGAGCCCAAGTCCCCAACCTGACAGTTTTCCTCACAGAATGACACCTTCCTAGGTTCAATCCACATTCCCAGGCTAGAGGCCTTTGGGGATGGTGGCTAGGTTATCTAATGAATGCGCTTTTCAAGGACACTTAGTCTAAGCCGAGCAGACCGAAGATCCCCTCCCAAGGTTCTTGACCCTCTCATGTCCTAGGTAGCCCACATCCAGGCGCTCACACTCTGATAGTGGAGCCCAAACAGCAAATGATTATGCAGAACAGGCTAAGCCTAGGTCAGTAAGGGCAGCAGGACACTACTGGGATGGAGAAGGCTCCTTGCAGAAGGTGGGGCTAGCAGAGACTCCATGAGGCCAGAGGCCATTCCAGGCGGCTGGGGGGAGGGACCCGGTCAGGAAGGGCTTCAAAGGCCAAACACAACCCTGAAGGTGACTGGCTCAAGCCCTTCTTTCTGGTTCTCTTCCCTCTACCTAGCAGCCATGCTCCCAGTCAAGGAGTTTCAGGACTTCACATGAGCTATCATGCCTCCTCTTAGCACTGCCCTCCCAAAAGACTCACAAGGTGCCTGGTTAGGTGCCAGTCGGCCTGGCCTCTGCTGTGCTATCTAAGAAGTGGGGCAGCAGTTTGGAGTGGACATCTCTACATGCCCTGGAAAACCAGGCAGAGGAATCCATCTGGACATAGAACACTCGAACCTATTTAGGGAAGATGTCTGAGCTTTTGTAATGAAGAGGTTTCCCGGAGGGGGCTCCTGCAGTCCCTATGGGCTCTGAACCTCTGCGCCTATAACCATGCATGCGTTCCCTTGTCCCTAAAAGTCACCACCTTCTCACAGCCCAAGCCCTGGGCCTGAACCGAGCTCCTGTACTCAAGGACCACAGACCCAGAGTCTTCCAGGAAGGCCAAGAAATCAGGTACTAAAGGCTACCAGAGGTCTTTTCCAGCACTAAGCTGACTCAATGATCCAAAGTGACTGCACCCTCCACAGTAGAAGGCAGCAGCCCCCACTCCTCCTCATCTAAATGGGATTGGAGCCTAGAAACATCGCATCACTAGGCAGTGAAGCCAACCCTGTATTAAGCATGGGTGTATCCAAGACCAAAAAAAGGGTTTGGGAAAGACCTCACTTACTGTCTCCTGGGAAAAGCTCCTTAAGAAAGACAAAAACCCTTCCCTCCTCCTCTCTCGATGATCTTTATGAGAACTGGCATTTTAAGGGACCCCTTCTCCCCAATGACAATTCCCCTCACCCTATCAACATGTTCCACTGGCTCCTACCCGCAGTGTCTCTGTGGAAAAGGGATAAAAATACCACCTCCTCTGGGCCTTAAAGTTTTGAAGATTACTCCACGATCTAAATTGACAGCCAGCATTGAAATCGAAAACTGTCCCCCTCCCCCACCACTCTCAGGAAAAGTTCCATCTGATCTCAAAAGAAAGAGGGGCTCTCCAAAGATGGAGCCAACTAGATAATTCAGCTTTCCAAGTCATAGCAAACCATGGGTAATAATTCAGCCAGGAGACCAAAAGCCTAGAAGAGTAAATCATGTAAACAGACAGGGTCTGCTGACTCCTCCTCCACCCCCCTCCACTGCTTCCCCCCCAGCCCTGGAAGCCAGAGAGCTCTCTAGCCCCAACAGAAGGAGCTTACTTGCTAAGCATGGAGAAATCAAGATGGCAGCTCAGGCTGAGTTGACAGCTGTTGCTTTCCAGGAGAGGAGGAAAAAGAAAGGAAGGAAAAGGAGCAGGGGAGAAGAAGAGAGAGATGAGAAACCATACTAAACCCCCAAATGCTTATACTATATAGCATTAGATTCATTGCTATCGAAGCCACAGATCAGCACGCCCACTAGATACTTTTAAAACATGAAGGATCCATCGGGAAATAGTCTGCCGAGGGATGCTGAATCACTGCAAGCTCACTAGGAAACCCTGAAAACTCCAATTACTGCCACTACCATTGTGACCAATTACTATTTTTTGACCCCACACAGCAAATCTGGCGTTATAAAAGATCCGAGGCCCTTGTCCTCCTAGGGCATCATTAAAATACAGCAGAAACTCCACCCTCGCCCACTTCTGGCCTCCCCTCAGTCCCACACACATTTCTAAGTGTCCTTTCATCCAACGGTGCCTGAGAGCAGGCATAAAAGGGGCTCGGAGGCCCCTTACTCACTTGTAACCAAATGCAAAGCAAGGCCACCCACACAACGGGGTGATGCCAAAAACAAAATTCCTCTCTGGGAGCTGTCCCAGAGCAGATGTTTTTGTGTGCAGCCCCATATAGAATCTGCAGGTGCACAGTCAATACCCAACTCAGGGGCTCTCAGAGGCTCCTGACCATGTGGGGAATAATGGTGAGCAGGTTTTCCAGCCGTATGTCCTCCTCCCATCTGGACACCGGGAGATACTGAAGTTGGCTTCTAAGAATTGGCAAGGGCCTCATTCAGAGGGAATCTGACTCTGAATGAGAGGATGACAAAGAACTGTCAAGTAGCGAGAATTATCCTATTCAGGACTGGGGCGGGGGTGGGGGGGACACCCATGCCCCTCCTCTTCCCAGCCCCTTTCCCCTTTCACAAGCAACAGGCAAAATGGCGGCAGTCCTTCACTGCTCCACCTGCCAGGAAATCTGGCCATGACAAAGACAGGATTTGGCATTTTCTATTTTGCTGCAAAAGCAGAACATGTCTGATCACCATATCACTAGCTACTTTAACAGGGAATGTGATCTCAATAAAAACCCAGATTCTATACTAGGCTATAGAGGAAAGGTCGACAGCCAGGCTATCATGGGAAGCATCCAAATCGCTGGCACACAAACACACCAGACTCTGTCGTTGAGCCCCAAGCCAGATCCATGGGCCCTTCTCAGACACAGGCAGACCGAGGCTTCCAAGTCACAGAGTCCCCACAACCCAGAGCTGGAATGGGGAAGGGGGAGGCAGAAGAGCCTCCTGGTCCAATCTTTCCCTGAACAGAAACAGTTATTCTTGTAGCCTTCTTTCAATGGCCTCCAGTGATGGATGGGAAAGCCGCCATCTTCCAGTTCGGGATGGCCTCAATTGGGGGAAAGAGATTCTTGAGCTTCAGACTGTTCACATCTTCCCAAGACTGACCTACTTTGCTCTAAACGGTCAAGTCAAGTGAGTCCAATCTACCCTCAGTGTGACTGCTAGGCAAGCAGCTGAGGGCAGCTCTCTGCCCACAGGAAGTCCTCTCTTCTTGAGGCTAAACATCCAAATGCTTCAATGGACCCTCCCATGGTGTGAACTAAAAGAACCCTTTGCCATCATCGGGCCAAAACCAGGAAGGACACAAGACTATGCATACAGCCCACCTCAGGCAGCCTTGGGCCAGAGGATTCTCAGTCTCAAGCCAGAAGGGCCTCAGAGGCCATTGGGAAGGGATATCCAGTCTCTTGTTCATGGAAGTTCAGCTTCTTCAACTTCAGAGCTCAAGTCACACAAGCTCTCCTGAGTCAGCCTGGGGTTCATCACAGTCTAGGGCTAAATGAGGAGTCCAACTATCAACGTAAACTGGCCATGGAGGACATTTTCTGTTCAAAATCAAATTCTGAGCAATCCTGAATGAACCTGTGACCTCTTTATGGGAAAAGAAGGAAAACTAGAGTTCATTCTGCGTCTCTGAAACCCTCTAGACATAATCATCGTTAATAAAGTTTGTCCCTTCAATGGTGCACAACTGGGTGGATTTCAGTCCCTTACAATAGCTCATTAAAAGAATCCCAAGGGTTGTTACACCACATTAAATAAGACGAGCCTAATCTCTTACAAGAGGCTCTACTATCAGGGGAAAAAACAGAAACTTGACTGAAAACCACGAGTAGGTGGTGTCTTGTGTAAGAAAGCTCTCAGCCTCTAAGCAGTTGGACGAGAAGAGCGCTAAGGTGCCTCCCACCTCTAAAAGGCTCCAGAAAACAGGCATCCTCTTCAAGGTCTCAGGGCGCCCTTTGAGGGACACCAGGAAGAGAGATGGAGGAGGGAGAGAAGCAAGCTGCAGGAGCTTCTTTGGCAGGAGACCGAAGGCCACCAAAAGACCAACGACCAGTTTTGTCAAGTGAGGAACTGTGCCTTCCCTGGTGCCTTATTCCTGGTGTGGAGGTGACCCACGGGTTGCAATAGAGCAGAAATTCCAGCAAAAAGAGCTGAGTTCCAATCACACCTCTGATACTCAAGACCTCTGTGACTCATCCTAACTGCTTTGGTCCTCAGTTTCCTCACCTGTCAAACAGAGGGAGGTGGATTAGTAGACAGCTTAGGCCCTTACCAGCTCTAGATCCTCCCTGAGCCTTTGAAACAGCCAGGCCGGACAGGGTTCAAGCACAGGTTCAGGGATAGAGTGGTGGGTGCCTCTCTACCAAGCACCAGCCCAGCTAACTACAGAAATTCTCTTGGCCAGATTCGCTATAGTACCCCATGAAAGCTACCACCTGAGTCACAAACAGGTGGTGACTGTACTGTTGAAGGGCACACCCACACCAATGGAACCACAGATTCTCCATGCCAGAGTATTGCAACAGGAAGGTGAGCTCCTCAAAGGCCAAAAGTGTCGGGTTTTATGGGTTTTATTTTATTTTCTTAACCCCAACACCTAGCACAGTGTGTGGCACAGAGGAGAGGCTGAATGAGGCATTGTTAAATTGAGTGTGGTTGCAGCTCAGAGAGCCACTAAGCTTCCTCACCTGCTCTCTTGGAGGTGAAGGCCGACGGCATAAAAGATCCTTCTCTCCAAGGGAGCAGCCTGAGCGCCCATTTTTCACTGGTGCCTTTCCTTTGGCCCTGAGGGCACGTTCTTTGTCCACTTCCTTTCCTTCCAGAGCATTCTTTGTCCATTTCCTTTCTTTTAAACAGAAAGAATGCTCTTCATCAGTTTCCTTTCCTTCTGTCCAAGAGCATATTCTTTACTGGTTCCCTTTCTTTGCACTGGAGAGTCCATTCTTTGTCTGTTTCTGTCTGTTTCCTTTCCTTCCAGCATGTTCTTCGTCTGTTTCTTTCCTCACTGCACATCCTTGGTCTGTTTCTGTCTATTTCCTTTCCTTCCAGCATGTTCTTCTTCTGTTTCTTTCCTCACTGCACATTCTTCATCTGTTTCCTTTCCTTCTGCCCAAGAGTGCATTCTTCACTGGTTTCCTTTCCTTTGGCCCCCAGTATGTTCTTCCTTAGTTTCCTTTCCTTTGTTTTTTATCAAGTTTCCTTTCCTTCAGCCCTGAGAATGCATCCATTGTCAGGTTTCCTCTCCTTTGCCACTGCATTGCTCATTTGCATCACTAGCCATACTGACTGGTTGAGGTCGAAGTTAAAACCCACTGAAACCCCAAAACAAGAAGACAGGAAGTGGTTCCAGTTATTCTCTAGCTAATGGACTCACTCATCTGTTTAACCAAAAGAGAAAAAAAGAGAAAGAAAAAGAAAACCGCCCACTAGAAATGATCTGCCCAAAGTCCATTTTCTCAGGAGTACACACTCTTGTGGTCGACAGGGCATCCTTGAAAGCACTGGAAGCCAACTGCTTCCCCAGGCTCTTTTTGACCAGAGATCCCATCTGGACCATCACACAACTGAAGGAGGAGATCTGAGACCCTGCTGTGTCCTCTACCTACTGATCTACAAAAAGCATGTGACTCAGTAAAACAAAACTTAACCTTGCAGGTTGTCTCCAAAGAAGATTCCTTACAGGCACACACTAAAATCATGCAAAAACTCTTAAGGAACATGTTGCTGTTGAAATAACTTTGGTCAATAACCTGGGAAGCACTGACATTGGACAAGAAGCAAAAATAGCACATGTGGGCTCACTAAGGAAGTTCACCAGTATCATGGGGGGTGCCTTGTGCAGAATCCTACAATGGATAGGTTTTTCAAATGCTCTAACTTGCAACAACAGTGCTGCATGGAGCCCCAAAACACTAGAAAGTCCTCTCAGTGAAATCTACCACACTGCAAAGGGATTGGATGGGTCTAACTATGTACACTAAAAAAACAAAGTGGATGAAAAATATATATTGCTGAAATTTTGACATGAAGTTGGACAGATACTACAGATGAACAATAAGCCAAGCCTTGGAATGAGTAGGAAGAAGAGATGAGACCATATAACATACAGGAAACTAAGTCATGCTTTCAAAAACACCACATAATTCCTCCTGGTCACAAAAGCTGAGAATTCCTCTAGTATCAACATTCTCTTGGCAACGTTGTGAGGCTGAAAATGATACAAAACTACAAGAAGCACAAATGGTGATGTAAAGTCACTGGTAGGCATTAGAGAACTACAGTCTGTCACCAACTGAAATAAATACTGGACAAAGTGAAATCAAAGACTAAGGGCAGGTATGACCAGAGAAGCAAGTGGGCAGGTCCTATAGCACTGACTATAAGACCAGTATGTATTCCCTGCCCCCACTCCCCAACCCTTATCAGATTAGTCATGCTTCCAGCATGTGGGTTAGTTATTCCATGAAGACATCAGAGGAAACACAAAGAAACACGCAACATCAGCTGGGACAGCATTTTGTAGAGGAACCATAATTTGCAGCTGTGGTAGAAGCATCTAAGCCGATAAAACCACCTAACCAAAGTCATGCATGAGCCCTCACATCACCCCACAATCCAACCAAACAGGACAACTTTCCACTCCCCGAAATCAGTTTCCCTCAGAATTAGAATATGCTTAGTTGTGCTCATGCTGGATAAGAGGAATTGGCTCCTTGGGATGGCCCATGGCAGCTGTCAGATTGTAACCCTTCCCCCAAGTCTTGCATATTGCTGGCACCTGGTATATTGTTGGACCTGAAATGGGCACATACAATAGAAATGCGAAGCCCGTTGACAATAAAGTCCACTGAACCCATCATAACATTACCTTCCCTTCCATCTCCACCCCACAAGCCAGGGACACTCCCCACTCAGCTTCACCACTGTTTGTGGGTGTGAACACAGACAGGGAGAAGACACCATCATCCCCTGGCATACGAGAGACAAAGGAACATCTATGGCTAATGGTGCCCGTCCACACCAAATGCCAAGGAGAGAATCTGCCTCTACTCAGACCTTCTTGGCAAAGCACAGGGCAGCCTTGATGAAATACAATGCTGAACGATTTGTACCAGGGGTAAATGGACAAGACTGTCAATAAATACATCCATTTCACACACAATGGAAAAATTTTCCCTGTCTCATTAAATTGAGTGATAGGGAGAAAACAGTGGCTGCCTGGCCTTGGCAAACCCCAAACCCCTGCCCCTGCCCAAAGCTCGGGACCTCCCAGTGCCAGGGTGTGGCACTCAGGGCCCTTCTCTTGGGCCTAACAAGGCAGTGCTCAGTGGTACAGAATCACTTTCCTGCAGAATCTTCCACATTGGACAGACATTTCATTCTTAGATCTCAATATCATTCATCACCGAACATTTAGCATTTTAGAACCTGGACATCTGCATCTTCAGCTAAAAGGCCACGAATGCCAGGGTTTCCCTGACTTCACCACCTGACAGAACCTCCAGGCTTCACTGACAGAGGACTGGGGGAAGGGGGCTCTAGCATGACGGAGTTATCTGTGACTCAAAAGAGGAAAAATTCAAGTTAAGAGATTTTAAAAGAAACAAAATCCTCATTGCAAAGTGAGCCCAAGATAATGGGCAGAGGAAGAGGGAATGGTGCAGATTCAAGACCCAAGATGTTTACGTGACAGAGGAGGCAGATGAGATCCAAGGGCACTTCCCCTTTGGTTGACAAAATGAAGGAATGCAGGTAATTTCCTCCTTGCAACAACAGGGCTCCTTCTTTTCCTTCAGCCCCAACCTTCTGGACAAAGCATCCCCAGGGACAAAGCCACCAGAGCAAGGTAATACAAATAGCCAACAGCCTCCTATCTCTCTCTCTCTCTCTCTCTCTCTCTCTCTCACACACACACACACACACACACACACACACACACACACACACACGCATGTGCATGTGCACAAACACATACCTATGTGCACGCAAACCCGCACATGTGTGCATGTGCACACACACTGTACACGTGCACATAAGCACGCACATACACACACATGCACACACCACTTAAGAGCAGTGACTGCTAAGCCCCGAGGGCCAGGCCTTCCCTTTGGCCCCACAAGTCTGAATCGAAGTGTGTCCATAAGTGACACATTTCACTGAGTGTCTCTATAGGAGAGTGAACCATGGATACTTTGAGGCCAAGGTCAAAGGCCGCTATGGGAAGGATGACCGTCTGAAAGGGGTCCTGGGAGAAGGCCTGGACAGAGAGCCCTATCAGGACCCCAGGAGCAGGCACACAGCCTGAGCTGGGCATGCCAGAGAGAGTATGGGCTTGGCACAGCAGATGGCACCCTCCTGTGGCAGCAACTGAGCCTCTTCATCCCTCTTGGCCTCAATTTCCCCTTCTGCAAAATGAGGGGGTTGGATTAGCAGCCTCTGAGGTCCCTCATGTAAAGCTAGGATCCAACAGCTCTCAGCAAAAAGCCCCAAAGTGACCCCTCTAGGACAGATTTCTGTATTTCTCCTCCAGTCCAGTTCCCTTCCTTGATTCCTCAAGCAGGAGGAAGAAACATGGTCCCTAGTGTCTTTTGTGACTTGAAGAGGAAGGTCTCAAGAGGATTATCAGAAAATGGAAGGACACAGAGGCAAGATCTAGCCATTCAGCCTCAAGCCAGGACGTCTGGTCCATCCAGCATCTTGATGGAGCCCACAGGACTGATCAAGACAGAGCTGCGTAACCTGGCCCATCATGAGAGCATGTCCCTGGGGGTGCACAGGCCCCTCCTGGTCTGATTCAGAAGATGCTGGCCAACAGAGCAACCACTTTATAGCCCTCCCACATCGGCAAAGCTTGGTCTACACTGTCTCACGTGCTCAGAAGCTCCAGAACAGACAGATGCTAGGGACCAAAATGGTAGTGCCCACTGGAATGCAGGCTGACAAGGCCTGGCCCATTTTGCTAACAATCCTTAGTACTTTCCTGTCACAAACACTCTTAGAGATGACTGAGTTAAAACCAAACTTGTCTTTCTTTTCCATTGACTAATCAAATGTAATCTCACCCTATTTAAAGGATTTATCTAACTTCCAACAGGTGCCAATGTGCCTTCCACCCACGGCTTGCCTTGCTAGCAGTCCTCGTTAGCCTCCACATCTATGGTGTCCCAGTCTTCTAGTGACAGGCTTCCACTCTCAGCTTGGGGGTCCTTGGGAGAGAGATAGAGAGATGAATGGATGGATGGATGGATGGGTGGGTGGGTGGATGGGTGGATGGATGGGTGAATGGGTGGATGGATGGATGGATGGATGGATGGATGGATGGATGGGTGGATGGATGGATAGATGGATGGATGGATGGATGGATGGGTGGATGGATGGGTGGATGGATAGATGGGTGGATGGATGGATGGATGGATGGGTGGATGGATGGATGGATGGAGATAGATGAATGGAGTCCACCTCGCTAAACCCAACGCACAGATGGAGCAGAGAGCATCTGCAGAGGAATCCCACAGTCCAAATCAAATCCAGTGGAGAAGGAAAGATTCCCATGCAAGCCCACGGATTCTTTCACCTCGTGGGATTGTTGCCTGCTACGACCACACTGACCAGACATGAGAGCACATCTGGGTGGGGAAATCTGCATGAAAACTGCCCCTTCTGCCTCACCTCCAACTCTCTTTTATAAGAAGGTATTTGGATTCCCAAGACACCCAGTGATTCTTCCCTCTCTCCCAAAGCATTCCATTGCAATAATACCACGAATAAAATAGGTCTCACAACTAAATCCAGGATGACCTTGGCCATTCCCATCTGATGAGGGGAGGCCACAAAGCATCTGGCCACCACTGTTCTTCCTGAAACATTTGCCAGAGAAACCAGCAGGGGCATGAGCCACTGAGGCTGAGGAGGGGGGAGGGGGGCTGTCCTACAACACATGGGCTCCTCTCCAACTCCAGGAAGACCTAACGCTGACAAAAGTGTGCCCAAATCAAATGAGAGCAGATCATCCTAAGGCCAGGAAACTGCCATGAAATTAACTGTCCAAGGCACCCAGCACCAAGCTAATTTCCTCGAGAGCAAGACCACCATCTCCCCTCTTTCTTTGCCCAAGGCCAGAGACAGGCCTCTCAGTGCAAACTGGCAGGGGACTCACCACCACACAAGCACTCACCACTCCTCCCCAAACCACCATCAATCCAGCAATTAGCACGAAAGCCCAAACATGGACAAACACTGCTTCAATAAAGCTTTAAATTTAGAAAAGGTAAGGCCGGTCCCAGTCTGGCACCTGGGCCTCCTCTCGGAGGGCACTTACCTGGATGGGTCTGGGAGCTCATTGCGAGCAGGAGCAAGTCCAGTAGGTAATTCAGAACAGATCACAGAGCCCACGGTGGCAGCAGCTCCAAAAAGAGCCAACGTCCCACCATCACACATGCGCAGACAGGCGGAGAGGGGCTAGGGCATGTCCGGGTCATGCAGGCATGGCTGAGCCACCAGAAACAGCCGGAGGAGCATCCAAGGGTCTCAGGAGGCCTTAAGAATCAGGACCTGTGGTCAGAAGGGAACAAACACAACTTCTCAGATTCAGGAGCATTCTGAACTCCTAATTCCATTCAGCTCATTCGTTCAACGAGCAAACACTTATTAAGCACCTCCGTCGAGCCAGAGGCTGGGGATACAAGGCCCAAGAAGACTGTCCCTCCGACGGGGGCTGGCCAGAGAGAATGCCTGAAGCCAGAGCGATGGACACAGTCACTGGATCTAAGGAGGCCAGAAAGGAGGGAGGGCCAAACAGAGGCCATAGGGAGCCACTGGCGGTTAGTGAGGAGGGAGGTGATATCTCTAGGCTGATTATCCTTGGTCCTAAGAGGCACCCCCATGTGACAAGAACCCTCTGAGAGGCCTCCTGTGGACATTCTCCGACTTAAACCTAGAGGCAGGCAGCTGGGTGGTGCAGTGGATGGAGCACTGGGCCTGGAGTCAGGAAGACCCAAGTTCACTCACTAGTTGTGTGACCCTGAGCAAGTTACTTCACCGCCACCTGCCTCAGTTTCTCAAACTGTAAATTGGGGATAATGATAACCCCCAGAATATTGTGAGGATCAGATGAGATCAAATTTGCAAAGTGCACTTGGTATTTGCTATGAGTATTATTATTGGTTATTTTTAGCATAATCGTGACTAAAATGAAATCCTGGTGCCCTGACTGAAGAACAAACAGTCCCCATCTTGAGGGCTGTCGCCTTGGCTTGAGTATGTCTGGCTACCACACATGTGCTAGGTCAGCAGCTGTCTAGAGCCCGGACTTGTTCAAGGTGATAGGATCCTAGATCAGGGCTGGAGGGAGCACAGACACCCACTAGGCAGCCCTCCCATTGTACAGAGGAGAAAACTGAGGCTGGGGGGAGGGGCAGTGATTTCCCCAGGATCACCTTGGTTTATGACCCAGGCCCCCTGACTCAAGGTGCACCACAGGCCCCACAGGCCACATCACAGGGGTCTGAGACCCAGGCTCCCTGTGGGGCCCCACAGGCCACGTCATGGGCCTAAAACAAGTCTAAGCCCTCCTCAAACTTTGACTCTTTCCTCCCTCACCAGCTTCTCCGTCCTCCAAATGAAACAGATTATTTCACAATATCTCCTCACATCCCTGGATACTCTGCAGTCTAGGAGACTTTCTATATTGTTTTTGAAGGGAAAATTTTGCTTGGACAAAAGCGTTAACAATTCCAAATTTCCCTGGGTTTAAGGTAGAGACTCTGAGAGTTCGAGCCCAGTGGAAAGAGGCCACATGTGAATGCAGAGGGCTCCCCTGGGCTCAGCACTCAGGCCCAGCTCAGCCCTCGCCACCTGGGCAGGGGGGCTGGAGCAAGTAGGCTGAGCTGCCAAGCTCCAGCTTCCCGCCTACCTGTGGAACAAGGGCCTTTGCTCCCCTGGTCCCCAATGGTCTACCCAGCTCCACAGCATGACCCATGAACCTCTGACGTAAGCTACATTTAAAAAGCAAGACAACACATTTTTCTTAAACAATTATGTGGCTGGGCTGGGGGCAAGGGGTGGAGCAGGGATTCAGGGCTTGAACAAGTCCCAAAGGTCGGCAGTGGTTCTAGAGTTAATAAGGAGTCTCCCGAACTGAGCCTTGGAGGGGGACCCACAGTGACCCTAGGAGGAATGGTTAGGGCTAAGGTTTGAACCCAGAGCTTCTGACTCAAAAGCCCGCCTCCCTTCCATTTTGGAATGCCAAGTGGTCACAGTCCAGCCTGTGCTGACACAAGAATGAAGATCGTTTCTTCAAAGCCATTCACTTACAAGCAGGGTGGGCACACATGTGTGCACACATGCACACATGTACAACACACATACATACAATACATACGCACACACACACCACACAGCTTGGATCTGACAAGCCAAGCGATTAAAAATCCAGACTGACATCAGACAAGACTAATCACAAGCTATTCATGAGCTCCTGAAAAAGCCAAGAACTCTGGCTCTAGGGGACAGGGGCCGGGGCTGGGGAGGTTCTAGCCCCTGCTGAGGTCCTATGGGGTCTGGCCAGCTCCCATCTTGTTTCTTTGGATGCTTCTCACGAGGATCGCTGGGTCTGGAGAGCCAAGATCTCATGTGACCATGGAGGGTCTGAATGACCTGGCCGGCAGGTCGGATGGAGGAACACAACCTGATTATGGGCCATCCCATGAAATGTGGGCTGGCGCAGGGCACAGGCAGGACACACAGGAGGCGCTGACCAATCATGTAACACTGTAAAGAACGTTTCTGGCTCCAGTCTTCACCAGGCCCACTCTTGGCAAGCCCGAGGCTCTCAAGTGTGGCCCTTTGAGTGAACCCAGACCACATAGAACAAATCCCCTTTATAAAAAGGATTCGTTCTGTAAAACTTGGACTCAGTCAAAGGGCCACACACAAGGACCTAGAAGGCCACAAGAGGCCTCGAGGCTGCAGGTTCCCCAGCCCTGAGCTTCCCGCTTCATACCAAGTAAAGGGGTGGCCGGAGCAGCCGACAGGCCTCAAGAGGGGATGCTGGGACTACCCGACCATGGGCCATCTGGAGGAAGCCGACCCAACGCCCCCGTGACTGAAGGAGGGAACTGCCACGGCTTCCTCACTGACCTCACATCGGCACCTCAAAGGCAAGAACTATTTCCTGCCTCTTTGTGCCTGTAGTACTTAGCACTGTGCTTGATACACACCTGGTGCTTAATAAATGCTGGCTGCCTGGCCTCAATTCTTACCTGTTTCATAGCTTGTTTCCCTCACCAAGGCCGGACGGCCTTTGATTCTCTGACAAGATAATCCATTTTTGCAGTAAAACCTTTGGGTCTGACACAGTCCTGTCCCACTCACTCCCCAAAGGCTGCAAGTGAATCTCCTAATGGCAGCCTGACTTCAGGCCAGTCTGAGACAAGCCTACGCAGACCCCCAGGCTCAGGGCCCCCAAATCCTTCTTCAGCATTCAAAATCCTCCCAATCCCTTCAGATGGGCCAGGGACGGCCAGGACCAGACGCTGCTCTGGCTCCACCTGTATGGCCAGTCTTAGGAAACTAAGCTGGTGCCCAACCAAGCAGGAAACTGGGGGGAAAGAACAACTCTTTAGAGAAAGCACACAAGGGGTCGCTGGTGTCTTGACCCGCTTATCTAACTGGCACCATCTTCCTGTGACAATAATAAACACGATAATGATGAAGACACCAGCTGCCTCTCCCCAGCACTCTCAGGTTTGCAATGGGCTAACACATCATCTCAATGGATCCATTTCACAGATGAGGACAACAGAGGGTCACACCGGCAGTGAGCTTCAGATCTGACTCTGGGTCTTGCTGAGTCCAAGTCCAGAGCTCTCTACTTCACCACCTGCCCAACTACCTAACCAGGAAGGGTTTCCACCAACCCAATTCTCTTTCAACCAATGTGCACATGTGTATTTCTGACCAAGATGAGATTTTGTTTCATGACATTCATCTTGCAAGAATTAATTTTCTGATGATCAAAAACAGAGTTGATTCACATGCTGGAGGGATGGGGAGGGTCAATCTAAAGAAGGTGATTCAGCTGCATAGGGAGCTCCTCAAAAAACCCGGGCTTGAAAGAGAAACCTGAAGAAGGCAGAGTCCTGAGGAAGGCACCTCCAGCTACGTCTGTAAGAAGAGCCTGGAAGGGTTCAGGGCAGAAGGCCCCAGGTCATGATAAAGTCTAAGGATGACAGAGATCTAAGAAAGGACAACGGAAGGAAAGCAACGCCATCCAACTCAGAGTGTGCTGCTCTTTTTCTATGAAGGTAAACGAACTACAGACAAGAAGGGGGAAGGAACAGTCGCCAGGGAACAGAGACTCGGGTTCAGGGATGGGTGGCCCCAACGAGCTCAGTCCCCAGATTGGAACTCAGAGAACTGGCCCAGGGAATGAGGACTTGCTGCTGATCTGTGGAAAACCATGGAAAAGGATAGTCATTCTTAGGGGAACAGGTGAGCAGGGCCTAAGTCATGGGGGCCAATGCTGTTTCCTCCTGCAGACACAGCACCTCGACCAGAACGCCTTCACAAGACACCTTGGGGGTGAGATGGAAGGATGGAGATTAAATAACATGGAGGGGTTGTCCCAGGTGGATGACCAGGCTCAAAGAGGAAGAGGCAGGAGAAGCCAGGCAGAGTGGCCCAGGCATCTCTACTGGATCCTTCGCCCCACCCCAGATTTTCAGGCGATCCCAGTGAAGGCAGAGATGACAGATGCACTTCTCTAACAGGCAGATGCTCCAAAGCCCTGACAGAGAGGGAGGAAGGCTGTCCAGTGACTGAATCAGGACAGAGCTGGGCTTGTTGGCCACCAACGTCACTTCCAGGACCAAATTTAGGGTCCTCTGGCCATGAAGAGCGCAGAACATTGCAAAGTATATCAAAGGCAATGAGATGAAATGCAATGATCCCACATTGGGGGTTTTTTAAATCAACAACTACCCAAATAAAGGAGGGTAGAGGCACAAATTAACCATCTTTTTGATGAAAGATCTGGAGATCTCAGTGGACTGAAAGCTTAAAAAGCAAACAATATCTCATGAAGCATTCAAAGAAGGGACACGCCGGTGCTGACCTGTCCCAGTGGAAGCCACCCAGGCAAGAGCCATCATTCAACACTACCTCCCCCCTCGAGGCCAGTGCCCTCTCCTCATCCCAAATTATTCACTGGTGACATGTTCACATTTTTACTCACTCCTCCCAACACCTGTTGTTTCTCCAGGAGGTGAGTTCCTGGGGGCAGGAATCGCAGCACCCTGGACAGAGCCAGCAGATGGTTGGTGGCTGACTGATGCGTCTGGAGGACTATGCATTCTGACACCAGCTCAGCCACTGACCACCTCGGTGATTCTGGACAAGGCTCTCAGACTCACAGGGTAAAACAAAAGACTCTCAATGCGTCCAAATCAATCATCACATGTAATGGATTATAGATTATTCCTCTCAAATGTTCCACCCAGGAGACTTCGCTGGATGGGGCTTGTCTCACCTGCCATTACTCTACGGTTGGAAGAAAGGACACACGAGCCAGGAGACAGAGGAGTCAAGGTTCAAGCCAGGCCTCTGCCACTATCCAGCCGTGGGACCTCAGTGGAGTGACTGCCCCAATCTGGGCCTGAATCAGGGGTGTCACCATCGAGCCTCTATGGCTTAGAAAGCCACACAGTAACATCATCTATGTTGTAAAACACCTTTATTCACCTTGTTGACTATCTCCCAAAGTCTCGGGTCCCCATTTCTGATACCACAGACCCACCTTCCTGCTCGGAATCTAGGATCCCATCCTTTTCTGCAGAGAAGCCAGTGTAGAAATCCCAGGGGCCCGAGGATGGACAGACATCATGGAACAGGCCGGACATGGTCTTTCCCATGTTGTTACCACCAGATCAGAGGACCATTCTCACCGTACACCTACAGAGTCCACACTGACTTCTATCTCTAGGAATCATCCCACCTCCCTTCCTTAGCTGAAACCCACAGGGACAGGCATCCGACCTACTGGCCAAGGAGCTACCAGGAGGTACACAGGTTTCCCTCTAAGGCCTCTTTCCACGCGAGGAAGAATGGGAATCTCCAGGCAGAACGGACCCTTGGAGGCTCCTGAAGTACCTGACCAAGAATCCCCTCCAAGACACAGCAATCAAGAGGCCCCATTGGGAGCCCACTGCCTCCCCAGGCAGCTCCTAGCATTCGCTGACACTCAGCCACCCACCAATCAGTTCTAGCCTCGTCCCCTGACTACCCTGGAGCTGCCAAAGAAGACCTCTCTCATGAACCCTGAGCCTTCTCCTCTCCAGAAAAACATCCTCAGTCCCTTCGGCCCAGCCTCAAAGAAGGTGATCTTGAGGTCCTTTACAAACCTGACTGCATTCCTCAACACACTCTAGCTTTTCGGTGGGGGAAAAAAGGGAATTAAGCACCTTCTCTATGCCAGGCACTGTGCTAAGGACTTTAAAGATTTGTCTCATTTGACTGGACTCCCTAGGTGGGCTTGGCACATTCACAACCTACCTGGGCCTCAGTTTCCTCATTTGTAAAATGGAGGGCCTCTAGAGACGGGTGCTGGGGGACCACAGGGCACCTCCTAGGTCTTCACCCCCTCCCAGCCCCAGAACATCTCTCCTCCAGGGTGAGCCTCTGCCTAATTCACGAGGAATTCGTAAAGAGCTCTGATGCTGCAAGTGACACACCATGAAGGATGGATGAGAAGCCACAGGCAGGAAGAGTGCAAACTGGCCAAGAGGAGATCCATAGGCTCTCTGCCAGGGCCTATTCCTTCCCTGAGGGTGGCCTGGCCACCTCGGCCACAGGGGAGCAGAACAAGGGGTGCTGGAGTCCCTCTGGGAGCCAGAGCTCAAGAGCGTGCCCAGAGTAAGGGGGATCCCACTAAGCCCCTTCTCCAGGTGGGTGATAACCGGCCCATCTCCTTCCTGCCACACTGCTGGGTGGTACAAGGGCACTTAGAGGAAGAACGTTGGAGTGGGAGCCGGAGGACCTGGGCCAGACTTCTGGCTCGGTGGGCCCTGGGGAAGCCCCTTCCCCTCTCTGGGTTATACGACAAGGGTGGGCTCCAATGCCCCTTCCAATGCTAAATCTATGATCCCAAGCCCCTTCCCCTCCCTGGGCATCTACAAAATGAGGGAGTTAGACAAGGGGACCCTGATGTGCCTTCTGTCCTGAAATCCATGGTCATAGGATCCTGAGAGTTAGTGAAAATGCCCCTGGAGGGTTTCTTCCTGACTTTACAGTCATGAAATCTAGCCCCTGGTCTGCCTCAAGTAGTCACACCTCCCACTAGGAGACATGCAGATGGGGTAATTCACTTTCTTCCTACAGACGTGTTCCAGGCAGTATTGCTCAGAAGAGAGTGCCTCGGTGGGAGCTCACAAAAGAGGGAAATGGCAGAGAACATAGGACTGATTCCACCATGGTCATTTTTAAAAATTCTTTGTTATAATGAATGGCACTTTAGCAGGAGGAGGAGAAGGATACTGGGGGAAACCCAGGCAATGGAAGCAGCTAGACAGCATTGAGCTTGGAGTCTGGAAGTCCTGGATTCAAATCCAGCCTCAGACACCTCAGGGCAAGTAAGTTACCCTCTCTCACCTAGAGGATATTAATCACACTGTCCAACCAGGGGTGCTGGGAGAGAACACAGTACAACCCTGGGGTGCTAGAGAAAGGCTTGAGAGCTGACTCTGCTTAGCTGCGGGCAGCAGAGTCTGAGGGGCCCTTTCTCCGACTCCAGGCCCTGCAGCAAAGTGCTGTCTTAACCCCAAAACTCCCCCCTCCTCCCCTCCCAACGCCGGCTGCGTCTCTCTCCCTCCCACTCTCTCTACTGACTGGCTGGCTCCCTCCCTGCCTGCCTCTTTCTCCATCTTTCTGTCCCTCCCTCTGTCTTCTTCCTTCTGGCTGTGTGTGTGTGTGTGTGTGTGTGTGTGTGTGTGTGTGTGTCTTTGTCTCTCTTCTCTCTCTCCTGTGTGTCTCTCTTCATCTACCTGTGTCTCTCTTTCCCTCTCTCTCACTCCCATTCTCTCTGCTTCTGTCTCTCCCCTTCTATCTCTGGGTGTATCTCTGTCTCTCTCTCCCCCATCTCTTGTCTGTCTCCCTCTCCCTCTCCTGTGTTTCTGTGTCTCTCTCTGTCTTTGTCTGTCTGTCTCTCTTTCCCTCCCTCCCCCCACCCCTATCTCTGTCTCTTTCTGTCTCTCCCTCCCTCCCTGTGCCCCTGTCTCTGTCTCTCCTTCTTTCCCTCTCTCCCCCTCGGCTTTGGCTTTGGACGAGATGCTCCAATGTGGCCTCCCATGAGCAGGGCCTGACCCATCTGGCCCCCTGGCAGAACTCAGGCTGCTCAGTGCAGGGTGCAGGGGCACCAATCACTGGTAATCACTTCATTAAAGGAGCAAGAGGGGCTGTGGACTTAGTGAGAGGATAGAGCCCTCCTTCAGGTGCTGCATCTGAGGCACCCAATGCAAACCGATGCCTCCGTTACATCCTCCATCCCCTTCCCCGCCAAAGGACATGAGCCTCAGACATGGTCCCCATCCAGGACTGGATCCAAGCCCCAAATCTGTCCTAAAAAATGCTCCTCCTACTGGGCTCGATGACCTTTTGAGTCAAAGAGGGGCTGGCCAGGCAGAGCTGCTGCGGGTTTTCCACGGGAAATGATGAGCCGAGTTCCAGGGACACAGCCTCTCTCTGAAAGGTCTAGACAGCTCCCGTGCACCTGATGACATTCTTCAGTGGCAGAGGACACTGACAGGCTCGGGGGCAGGAAAGCCTGGGTTCAAATCGTCCCGGTCACTGTTAGCTGTGGGGCTGAACAAGTCACTGGACCTCCCACAGGCACATGGCAGACAATAGCCACTCCCTGGTCCCCAGGGCTAAGTCGATGCTAGGAGTTCTCCAAGCTGAGGAAATCACAGATCCCGGCATATTTTATGGTCCAACTAGAAAGGAAAGGTCGCTTAAGATTTCCCCACATCTGAACTGTCAGAAGTCCCTACCTAAGAACCCAATTCCATATCAAAGTTAATTCATGAGAGAAAGCACTGGAGGCCAGGGCAGAGGCATAGGGAGTGTCCTCCACCAGGACCTCAGAGAGACTGAACTCAAACCCCAGCTTGGCTGTTTCTGCCCCGGTGACCCTGAGGTCCCATCTCTCCCCTTCCTTGGGTTCCTCCTCTAGGGGTTGGGGTCAAGGCATCTTCGGGCCCCCCAAGCTCTAGAGAGCACTAGAGGGGCTGGTGGCCCACAGAGAGTCCTCGATAAAGGAGGCCAGGCCACGACGGGGAAGCAAGTTCTAAGAAAGGCACTGGTCCCCCACGGGGACTTCATCTCAGAGCCCCTGCCTGGGGCCCAGGCACAGGGCGGGAGGCTGGCTGCCCTGCCACCTCAGGGGCCACAGTCTTCTCAGGCAGGAAGCCCTCCTTTTTTGATGTCCAAAGATTGTACACAACACACACACTCATACAAAGATGTGCACAGACACATACATACACATATAGACACACACATACTCACACAAAGACACACACAGACATACACCATCACGCTTATTCAGTGTTGTGCTATCCAAAAGGCGCTCTGGGAACACAGGAGAAGCTGGAAGGCAGCCCAGACTCAAGGCCCTCGTTTTACAGATAAGGAAAAGAGAGGTCAGAGGGTAGGCGGTTTGACTCGGGGCACAGCACACCTGCCCCCGGCAGACACCCAATACGTGGACACAACAACCAGCCACGTACACTAGAGGAACATGGAAGACCTCGATGTGCGCGACAATGTTTATCGAGTCCCCAGAAGGCATCTTTCCTTGTGTGATTGGCTGAATCATCATGCCAGAGCTAAATAAAGATCCATAAAAGGACACGTGGAGCACGTCGGTATAGGTAGACCTCCCACAGTAACTCTGGGTGCCCCCCCCACAAGGAAGGGCTCAATGACCTCTGTCACAGCCCACGGCTGAGGAGATAGAAGCAGAAGCGGGGAGAGGCCAGGTGACAGGCAGATGAGCCCCTGTCACGGCCCCCTGCCCCTCAGCGGCCTGGGCTGCCAGGCTCTTTACTCCCACACACCCTTTTCTTTTGGAACCCGAGTGGGACAGTAGAAAGGGTACTGGCTCTGTCCAGAGGCTCTGCCTCTGATGCTACACTCACATCACCCCCCACCAGAGGCAGGCCTCAGCTTCCCCACTCATATAATGAGGATGCTGCACCATGCGGCCCCTTTCAGCTGGACCCAACCCAACGAGTTGTGAATACAAGACCAAACTGACCCTTTCCCATTAGACTTTTATGCAGAGGGTACAGGGCTAACACGAGAAGCAGAAGAAGCCATTCTCAGCAGTCCCACAAACAGGGAGCGAGTCAGAGAGCATGCTGGGAAACCCTGGGCAAGGCCCCTCTAACCTCCTGCATTAAAGGCAGGGCAGAAGCTGCTATCTCCCAAAGGGGGAGGAGGAAGGGGACGTAATGCCTGCAGGCTGTAAAAGCCTTTGAAAGCCCTCTGGAGCCTGGACACTGCTGGGAACTTCACTAGGATGCTGGCACCGAGTCAGCTGGGCTCCCCTCACCCAGCCGGGGGACCGGTGCGCTCGGGCCCCTCACTGCCTTCCCTCTCTCCCGCAGGAGCCCTGGGGAAGGGGGCCCCACATATACCGGGGTCCAAGGAGCTGTTGGGAAGAAGTCAGGAGTCACAGGCTACCACCCCCTAAGAAGAGAAGAAACTGAGAATGAAGACCCAGGCCTTGGTCATCCCGGCCAGCTCCTCTGACCCCAGACATGTTTGCCCACATGCCTCACACCCCGAGGACACACACACAGGCCAACGACAAAAAGCCGCTGGGGCCCCCAGGGGACCTGGGGCAAGTCTCTTCCAAAGGCCAGGGCTGGGCAGAATGGAGTCAGCAGTTCCTGCTTGCCCTCTGGCGATGGCCCTTCCACCCTGTCTCTGCTCCCTTTCTTCCTCACCCCGGTTCTTGCCCCTGTATTTATGGGGATCCAGCAGGCCTGTCCAAGGACTCGCAAACATTCCAGTCCCGCAGAATGGAGAAGTCAGAGGACCTGTTTGCCCACTGGCAACCCATGGGTATGACCTTAGGAAAGTCATTTCTCAGCTTCCTCACCTGAAAGGGGTATATGTGTGCTGACTCTCTGAACATCCAGTTGTAGCCAACACCCTGATGCTCCTGGAGAATGACCCCAGGTGATGGATGAGCAAAACAGGTGATGTGGGGGGTGGGAGAGGAGGCCAGAGCATCATCCATCACTGAAAGTTCTTACACAAAATCCCAACTAAAACCCTGCATCCTTCCCAGAGATACAAAAATCATGCCGCACTTTGGTTTTGCTTTGACGAGAATGTCAAAGGCCTAGAGGAGGGACAGGTCAGGGGCAGCGGGCGGAGCAGGGAAGGCAGCTCACCCTGACAGACGGGGACAGGGAATGTGTGAAAGTCTGACCCCCTGGATCCTCACAACAGGTGGGGCAGGAAAGAGTACTTATTATCCCTATCATACAGAAGAGGAAACTGAGGCTAGGGGGTGGGGGGAGATCGTCTGAGGTCCCGGAGCCTGACAAGTTTCAAGAAGTTCTTGGGTAGACCAAGAAATCTGGGGAAACGCTGCATCAGGGAAGCCCCTCTGGCTCAAAAACTCATTAGGCCAAGGTCCAACCCAATAGCTAGCTCTCGATTAATGGCTCACAACAGCCACACTAGCCCCGATCTCTGGGCTCCCTATATGAACACAAAGAGAGGGGGCCTCGTGCTTTTGCCCAGCGAGGGTCTCCAGGCCCATGAGGCAGGCACTGCTGTGGTTCAGCTCTCTCTGACTCCCATGGGGAAGCCTCCTATCTACAGGCCAGATCCACTGAGAGGCCAAAGGCTGCAGTCAGGAGATGGGGGGACACAGAGCCTTGAGTTCTGACCTCGAGGGTCCCACAGGCAGTGCTGCAGCACAGCTCACCAGCATCGAGGGGTAGGGGCAGGGATGATGGTAAGGAGCAGGACCAAACTCTCCCCACCCAAGGCCTAAATGTCGAGGCTGCTCCATCACCCTGCCAGGGACCTCCTTCTGTGAAATGAATGGATGGTCACCGAACACATCCTGTCATAAGCTGCTGGCTGCTCAGTCAGGAAGAAGGGGCTTTAGGGGTCCAGAAGGACTCCTGCTAGGGACTGTGCTGTGTGACCCCCAGGCAGCCACCCTCTGCACCTCAGCCTGCTCAACCGTCACAGTGGAAGGAGGCTCCCCACAGACCACATGGGAAGGTCTGTATTACACTTTACAAAACTTAAAGGCTTCGTGGCATAGTCAAGACCAGAGCAGTCTGAGAACTGAGGAGCCCTGGGGTCAAGGCCCCCTTCTGAGAGCCTGGGGACGTCCAAGATTTGGCTTCTGGGGTCCCTTCCTGCTTCCATCTGCAGACCTTTGTTCCAATGACACTCCTAGGCCTCAGGAGGGGCTTGGCTAAATGGGACCTGAGGCCCCTTCCAGATCCAGAGCTGTGATACTATTTGGTCAGCAGTTCCTAGGAGTGTTCAGAGCTTGGCAAACAGAAAAGCCCTAGATAAATGACAGTGAAGTGTGCCCATCCTGCCTAATAGTCCAAGCTCACTTCTGTCTTCTTACCTCAGTGCCTCCTGCACACTCTGCCCAGCCCCCAGCCTGCCACCTCCTCCACGGCATCTGCCTCGACTTCTCTACATTTACCACCAAGACAAGGGTCCAGGTCCCAGGTCTGCAGCCAGGACTACCAGTCTCAAGTCATTGACTGAGAGGCCAGGGCGGCTTCCATATACCACCAAGTGGACTGCTGGGTAGAGTGTAGACGCTGGAGAAATGGGAGGCTGACTGTAATGGCCAGTGAGCCATTAAAAAAAGGAAAACTGTTTTAGATTATTCAGGAGAAGAACTCCCAGGGCACATGGGAGATGAGTTCTTTAAAAATAATTATTATATACTTACAAACTTTCAACCAATGTTCAAACCTGCAACCAAGAATGCAAAAATCAGCTGTATTAGAAAATGCAAAGAACTCTTTCAATAATAACTCCATTAAAAACTGGAAAAAAATGGGTCTGGACTTCCCCAAGCTGATGACCAAGCTGTCCAGTTTGATTCTGGGCCCACATCAGAGATGTTCCCCGGCCCGTGTGAGGCCGTGGGGTCCGTCTGGTGGTTGCCATCGTGTGCGCGGCTGTGCTCAGTAGGCCTGGGGGGTCGGCTCCACTCAGCATCAGTGCCCAGGACCTTCCTGTCTTTCCTTGTCCTCGCTCTCGGTTCATTTTGTCACTGCGGACAAAGCAATGATACCGCACCGTGTCAAAGGGACAATGTGTGGTCAGCCACCCCACCACCGCTGGACATCCAGGGAGCACCGAGCTCCTCACCAGGACCGGTGGCTGCGAGGAGGATGCGCAGGCCCAGGCAGTTGCCACGCTGAAGCACAGACCTGAGCACGGGATCAGCATCCCAGAGGGAGGACAGGCCACTCTCTAAAGAAGAAAGGCCAATCATGGAGAAGACCTCAAAGATGCCGAGAAATGCAAATTCAAACCGTTCGGAAAACGCCAATTGAATAACTGTAAAGGGGCAAAGTTAGTAACAACAGCAGTGTTCAATGGCAGCGGGGGGGTCCGCTGTCACCGAACCAGAACAGGAACAGGAGCAATGTTCAGGGAAAGTAACAGGGGCGCTCGAAAAGGGAGGCTCGACAACCTCCAGTGAAAAATCAGAAGGAAAAGAAAGACAGACTAAGAAAAAGTGCCTAGAATGAAAAAAAAAAAAACAGAAGGAAAGGATGCTGAGGCTCGAGGGCCGCAGCCGATCGTGGCTGAGCAGCGGTCAAAGGGTGAAGACGCACTTCGCCAACCGAACAACGGGCAGGTTTACTATGAAGCAGATACGTCAGAATTCAACTGGCTGTGAGGGACCAGCTCAGGCCCCATCCCGCTGCCGCTGCTAACATGGCACATAGCAGGCCTTATCTAAACACTTGAACTCATCATTGTTGGCAGCGGCAGCAAAAGCTAGCTGCCGACTGCACCCGTTACTTGGAATGTTCCCTGAGAGCATCAGCATCATATACACTGGTAAGTATGTGTGTACACACGCACATGCACACGCGCATACACGCACATACACAAGACACCGTGTTGGGCAAAGCGGATTATCAAGGCAAAAAGAAGCGGTCGTCGGGCTCAAGGAACGGGTTGTTGTTCAGTTGTGTCCAGCTCTCCCTGACCCCATTTGGAGTTTTCTTGGCAGATTCTGCAGCAGTTTGCCATTTCCTTCTCCAGCTCAGTTGACAGATGAGGAAACTGAGGTAAACAGGGTTAAGCAACTTGGCCAGGGTCACAAAGTTAGGAAGTATCTGAGGCCAGATCTGAACTCACGAAGAGGAGTCTTCCTGACTTCAGGTCCAGAGCTCTGGGCACTGGCCACCTAGCACAACTTACATTCTACTAAAAGTCCCACAGTTTGCCAACAGCTGTATGTTGAGTATGATGACATTCTACAATTATATTAAAATGATTCTTTAAAAAGGAAGACAGAAATTGGAAATATTTACAAGGAAAGCAAAGAAAAACCAGGCTGAGTAGGTGAAGGAAAGGAGAGCCACACGGAGCCTGAGCGAGACTGCACAGATACGGACACGCACCGACCAGAAGTACCTGAAGGGACAATACAACAAAGCCCAGAAATGAATGGAGAAGAACAGAAGGCACTCGGGAGGACGCGTGGCTGTTCTAGGCCCACTCCACGTAAATGTTCTTTTTAAAGGAGGAAGGTTCAGGCTTTTCCTTTGTTTCTGTTTCAGCTGAGCACACAGTGGCCCCTCCCGCTGTGATCCTATCTCCCCACCAATCTCCAGGCCCAGGCTCTTCCACTGGCCTGGCTACGTGACCTGAGAGAACAGAGAATGTCCAATTTTAGGCTGGGATGTGGCACCGAGTTGGGAGATAATTTGGGGTACAACTCTTCCTATGGCAAATGGCCTCTTTCCTCCTGAGGAGGGACACAGAGCTGTGGAGGCCTCTGACTGTCAGGGTTAGAAAGCTTGCCAGCCTCACTACTTCTACAAAGAAGGGGAGACTGCAGCAGCACAGGGTCAGTCAAGTCTCATTAACATCAACATTCACTCTCAGCATCAATGTGTCCTTGGCCTTGGCCCCCCAAAAACAATTTTTTTAAATGCAAGAATCAGAAATGTCCGCTGTTAACTAATGTGCAATGGGCTGGCTAGGTCGCCCGTCGGCAAGGTCAGCCTCATGGGTGCAGGCCTCTTGGACCTTGTTAGTCTTCGGGGCCCCTCTCTGCTCACGGCCAGCTCCCACGTGGCCTCCATTGAGATGAAGGGGCACCAGTGACAGTTCACCATTACTCAGGTAAATAAAAACCCTCTGAGCACCAGGCAGCTAGAGGCCGCCCATCTGGGGAGAAGACACTAACCTCCTCCAAGAGGGAATGCTTCACAGGCAGCCCCGTCGTCACCGATTCCAGGCCCCACTGGAGCTGATCAGCATCAAGTCTCCATCCACAGTCGTCCGATGCCCAAGTTACCAAGATCCTCACAATTATCCTACCTATTACAAAGCATGCATTTCCCCCCATTTTATAGCAGAGAAAGCTGCAGGGCTAGAAAGGAGCAGCACCTGGCCTAAAAGCCACCATGTCAGAGGACAGCTCTGGGTTCAAATCCTGCCTCAGGGACTTGGGCACATGACTATATTCCCCAGACCTCAGTTTTCTCAGAAACCTCTCTCTATGAAGGCATTTGGAAATAAGGCCCTGAGAGGAGCCTCCTGTAAAGAGCAGCTTCCCTCACGTGCTAAGCCAACACCCAGCCAGAGTCCAAAGCATCGCCGCCCCCAGGGCCTTGGGTGTGCTAGTGGACCCCTTACATCAAAGCCCCACCCACAACTACTGCATGTCGGGGAAGGGTGCCCACAAACCCCACAGAATCGGGAGGTTCCAGAGAAATGAAATGTACCCGTTCTCCAGGTGACTGACCCATTGGAGCAATACTTCCGTGGCCTGAGATTGGGCTGTCCACTTTAGACTGATTTATACCTCTAGGGAAGGGCAGCTCCCACCCCGGTCACAGGCTCTTGAATGGACACAGTCCAGATGGGAGCCCCAAGGCAAGAAGAATGGCACGGACACAGCCCCACAACAAGCAATGGCGAGCCACCCTCATGAGCAGTCTCATGACCAACGGCCTGCCCTATCAGGAGCACATTAGTGGCACGGACGCACAAAACAAGACAGGAGGCCCAGAGATAGAGACCTCCGCATGACCACAACACAAGCCAGAGTCAGAACCCAGGCTCCTTCCCACCACACCATGCCGATCCTCAGAACAGGCCGAAACAGTGCCAGACTTGAGGAGAATATGCAAGGTCCAGTCCTCTACAATAAGCATTGTCATCTGTCCACCACCATCTTTGCCGCCTGCTGGCACCTCTGATCATCCTGTCAAATCGCTGTTTTCCCAAGGAAAGCAGTTTGGTCGATGGAGCCACCGGGAGATGGTGCCTGGGCTTCGAGGCGCGTGGCCATGGGCTGGCTTTACGGAGGAGCTGCTGTGCATCGCTGGAAATACTCGTATTTTTTTTCGTCGATTTCTAATATGATTTTGAGGATGTGTTTACATGGGGAAAGCGGGTCACCCAGGACCCATGCATAAAGGTAGGGCAGCGCGCCTTCAGCCCCCAATCTTCACATCAGTCATGGAGTGCTCTGCTCACAACCATCTCCTGTTGTGAATCCCCTGTTAGATGGGGCTGCCTGTGGAAGGCCTTCCCGGTGGTGGGTCAAGGAGGGTGAAGGACTTGTCTCCCTTTGGCCTTGGCAGGCTCAGCGGGGCACCTGCTGCAGCGAGGCCTCTCTCCTCCTCTGGCCTGGCCCCTGCTCCCCTCCTTGGTGCCCCGGCTGTCCGAGAGGACTTAATTCTGTCCTGTCATTCCTGTGCCCAGGCGGAGGTTGTGGACTCCCGGAGGTGAGACCTGTGATGCAGGTGTCACATTCAGGGTGCTTTTACTTGCTTTCAAAAGGCCCAGCACACTCCCCACTCCCCAACTGCCATGCCTTTAACCCCCTTCAGTCACTGTTGCTTTTTCTGCCCAGTGTACAACTGCCCACGTCCAGCTGCCACACCTTTGCACAGGTGGATCCCCTCCCTCATTCCTGGAATAATGTCCCTCCCCACCTCTTCATTCCTCTCTCCTCCCCTTTGTAACTTGCCTCCTCCGTACTTTGTATTTCCTTGTCCTTATAGGGAGGTGTTCCCCCCTCCCCCACCAGAATGTAAGTAAGCTTCCTGAGGGCCAGGACTCCGAAGGCTTCTGGTCCTTCTATCCCCAGCATCCAGCAGTGTCCAATTTCAGTTGGAGGAGTGAAAATTAAGATGCCATTTTTACCTTCCAAGTTCATGGGCCCCAGGCACAGAACCACTGCTCTAATTACCCAAATGGCTGCGAGCCTTCATCTCCTCCTCTGTAAAAAATTGTACAAGATTGTCGTTGAGACAGAGCTAGAAGACATTCAGGCATAAAGAGACACTACTGTGCCCTCCATGTGCCCTGACTCTATAAACACACATAGGATTTAACACTAAGTAAACCAAAACCAAAGCGTGCCAGCTGTCCTGAGTGTGCTGGCCTCCCTCCCTGGCCCAGCCTTCCTGAGTGCACTGGCCTCCCTGAATGTTCTGGCTTCCCTCTCTGGCTCAGCCTCCCTAAGTGCTCTGGCCTATCTGGCCTGGCATCCCTCAGTCCACTGGCCTCCCTGAGCACATCGGCCTCCCTCTGTGGCCTGGCCTTCCTCCCCGGCCCAGCCTCCCTCCCTGGCCCGGCCTCCCTGAGCAAGCAGGCCTCTCTGGCTCATCCTCTCCCTGGCTCTCCCTTGAAGTGAATCGAATTGAGGGTTCTATAGCATGGGGAGGGAGGGGGCAGATGTAGCATTACTTAACAGTGTTCTACAAACGTAGGAGATTTCTCATTGGAAGGGGTTGGGTTAAATGAGGTCTGAGGCCTAGGTCCAAGCCTGGGGTCCCATGAGCCTTTTGCCACTGGTCCCACGTGCTAGGACAACGTTCCCATCTCCCAAGGCTGCCTTAATGGAGGGATCAGCTCAGGAGACACGTCTATAGTTAGTGGAAGCCTTTCTTGGGGTGCCCTGACCCCCAGATCACACTTACCATGCTGAGTGCCTGTATTCAGGAGTTGACCAGTGAGGATGGAGGGATCTTTGAAGGTGCGGGAGAGTCAGGTACATTTTGGAGCTTCCTCTTTATTAATTGGATTATCAGATGTGTAAATCAGATAAGTGCCCTAGCTTTTAACTTGGGGTAATGGACTATGTGTGAAACAAGGCTGAATTGTCCCTTCCACAAGCCTCCAGCAAGATGGGGGATGGTATTGTGAGCTCCCTGAAAAGACTGAATGGAGCAGTTGGAGAGTAGCCTGTGGAGACACCTGGAGAGGACAGATGTATCTGAGTCAGCATTTCCTATTGCACAGGTCTGGGGGTGGGGGTGCTTGCAGGGGAGTGGGCTTGCTGTTGTGGGCATGGCACACTTTGCTTAGTTATAGGGGAGGAAGTGATTTGGTGTGCACAGACTTAGGACTGTTCTTTGTAAAAATGCATTTTTAATGAGTGTCTTCTTTAAAATCACCTGCATTTCTCAGTGTTTGTCTCCCCCCCGCCCTCCCAGAGAAGCATTCCTTATAATAAAGAATAAAAGCAGTTCAATAAAATTAACTAGCGCATTGAACTTCTCTTATGTGTGCAGTGTTCCCCGCCCACAATCCATCTCTAAAGACCAGGGGAGGCTTCCTGCTGGTGGTGGACAGATGACAATGCTTATTGTAGAGGACTGGACCTTGCATATTCTCCTCAAGTCTGGCACTGTTTCGGCCTGTTCTGAGGAGCGGCGTGGTGTGGTGGGAAGGAGCCTGGGTTCTGACTCTGGGACCTGACCAAGCCTCTGCGCATTCCTCCTCTCCCAATCAGTATTCACTGGACAGAAACTCCAGTCCTGGGTTCCGACGAACCTTCCCTTCTCTGCACATGCCACTGAATCGCACACACTCAGAGATTCAGGATCATCTGGAGGATTTGGGGCTGGCTTTTAATTGATTTTTTAAAATGTTTTGCTGAGGAAATTCAGAAAACAAACGCCATCACAAGGGAACTACTAGCATCTGTGAAAGCTGCTTTTGCCACTCCGGAAGCTTCCATCACCCATGACCATTCCTCATCATTACAAAAAGGCCACGAGTTCACCTTTTGGCTCAATGTACTTAGAATCCACCCAGAGCCATCAGAGGCAAGAGCCAAACTTCCCAGTCACAGGAGCCTAACTCCCTTGGTGACCCTTTCTGGGGACAGGTCAGCCCAGACCACCTCTGAAGCCCCTTCCAGCTCCCGCTCTGGGACCCTGCCATTTACAACCCTGCCAGCAAGCACAGCATGGACTGGGATTCCTGTTTGCAGAAAAGGAAACAGAGTCTCAGAGGGGCAAGACAGTTAGGAAGGAGCAGAGAGCTTCTACTCAGATACTTCTCATATTCTACTTGATACCACCTCATACCTATCAGATTGGTCAACATGACAAAACAGGAAAAAGATAAATGTTGGAGGAGATGTGGGAAAATTGGAACATCAATGCACGCTGGTGGAGTTGTGAACTGATCCAACCATTCTGGAGAGTAATTTGGAATTATGCCCAAAGGGCTGTAAAAATATGTATCCTCTTTGACCCAGCAATACCACTACTAGATCTGTAACCCAAAGAAATCATAAAAAAGGGAAAAGGACCCACACATACAAAAATATTTCTAGCAGCTCTTTTTGTGGTGGTCAAGAAATGGAAATTGAGGGGATGCCCATCAATTTGGAAATGGCTGAACAAGTTGTGGTATAGAAATGTAATGGAATACTATTTTGCTATAAGAAATGATGAGCAGGTGGATTTCAGAAAAGCCTGGAAAGAGTTACATGAACTGATGCTGAATGACGTGAGCAGAACCAGGAGAACGTTGTACACAGTAACAGTAACAGTAACATTGCACCATGATCAACTATGACAGACTCAGTGATCTAAGACAATCCAAAAGACTCATGATGGAACATGCCGTCCATGTCCAGGGAAAGAACTACGGAGTCTGAATGCAGATGGAAGCGCACAATTTTCTCTTTTTGTCATCTCATCTTTCTCATGGTTTTTTCTGATTCTTCTTTCACAACTTGACTAATGTGAAAATATGCTTAATATGAATATATATGTATATATATGTAACCTATCAGATCATACACCATCTTGGGGAGGGGGAAAAATTTAGAACTCAAAATCTTATACAAATGAAAACTAAGTTAATTTTTAAAAAATTTTTAAAAAGATTCTGCCCAAAATTCCTTCCAGAGCCCAGGCTCTGAAAAATCAACACAACAGTAATTAATAATAACGGCTATGATCTGTGTGGCGCTTAAAGGTTTACAAAGAGCTTTAAACAGATCACCACAAACTGGAATCGGAGGACCTGGGCCCAGCTCCCACTTCAGACGCTGGGCCTGGTCACTGAGTCTCAGTTTCCTCAAATGTAAAACAAGACACCTGAATCTGCTGGCTGACTCAGTCCTTTCAGCTTGGCATCAGCGGTTCTGGGGCACCGACTTTGCTGACTCCACCAAAGAGACCAGTGATCTTGGACCGGTCATTGGTTAGAGAAAAAACTATGGGTGTGGCCTCCCTGAAGGATTATACTGAGAAGGAGTCATTCACAGTACTCAAAATCATCAGGTGATATGCCAGAGGGGCCCTCCCCCAGGCCTGCTCCATGGTCACAACCGGACAGCTTGTACTTAGAAAGGAAGGAAGGAAGGAAGGAAGGAAGGAAGGAAGGAAGGAAGGAAGGAAGGTAGGAAGGGAGGAAGGGAGGAAGGGAGGGAGGGATGGAGGAAGGAAGGAAGGGAGGAAGGAAGGAAGGAAGGGAGGAAGGAAGGGAGGAAGGAATGAAGGGAGGAAGGAAGGGGGGAAGGAAGGAAGGAAGGAAGTAAGGAAGGAAGGAAGGGAGGGAGGGAGGAAGGAAGGGAGGGAGGAAGGGAGGGAGGAAGGAAGGAAGGGAGGAAGGGAGGAAGGGAGGAAGGAAGGAAGGAAGGGAGGGAGGAAGGAAGGAAGGAAGAAAGGGAGGGAAGAAGAGAGGAAGGAAGGAAGGAAGGTAGGAAGGAAGGAAGGGAGGAAGGAAGGGAGGGAGGGAGGAAGGAAGAAAGGTAGGAAGGAAGGAAGTGTGTTTTGATTTGAGTTCCTTCAAATGAATTCTACAAGTTCTAAATGCTGAGGCCCCGGATGGCCACCAAGAAGACAAAGCCTTTCCCACTGTTTCTCCACTGATCAATACTGATCTCTCCTGATCCTGAGAGTCAATTCCCAGTGAGCCTGGCCAGGAGAACAGATGTCTGAGCAAAGTCACTTGGCTCGTATGGGAATTGGACCCAGGATCTTCGAGAAGACTCTGTGAAAGCAGCAGCGCAAATGGCCAGGCATGTGGGCACAAGAGATGGCAGAGGCAAGGCTGGGACCCAGAGTGGGCAAAAGGGGCCAGAACAGAAGGCGAGTGGTGGATGGAGGAAAGTCTGAAAAGCGAGGACAAGGAACTATGAGTGGTCTTTGAGCAAGAAAACGGTGGGGTCAGACCAGCACCTCAGGGAGACTCGCAGCTGTGCAAAGGATGTCAACTGGTGAAGAGGGGATTTTACAGTAGCTCAGGAGGTTGAAGATGGACTATGCATGGAGAAGAGATGATGGATGTCAGAGACGCTTCCAAACCAGAATCATGCAGGAAATGCAAGGCAGCAGATCTGGAGTCCAAAGGGCTGGGTTCAAATCCAGCCCTGGCCACTTACTGCCTGTGTGGGGAAAGTACTTAACCTTGTTGGGCCTGTTTCCTCAACTATGAAATGCAGCCCATGATCTTGAACTTCTAAGGCCTTTTTCAACTCTACCACAATTCCATGATTTTAATTTAGGAAGAAGGGCAGGCTTGAGACAGTGGGAAAGCAGAGAAAAGAAAAAAAAGAGGTAGCCCACATGATTTCAAAGGGTCCCTTCAGTCCTAGAGCTAATGAGGAGTTCCATTCTGCCTACACCAGATTTGGGGCCCTAGAAGATACCAACTGCCTGCCAGAAAACAACATCGAGGAGGTGGGAATGTGAAACAGAAACAGAATTGTAGGAACAGGGAAAGGGGAGGGAAGATGGGAGGAAAGGGAAAAAGGGAAGGGGAGCAAGGAGGGAAGAGAAGAAAGAAGGAGGGACAAAGGGAGGGATGGAGAGAAGGAAAGAGGAACAGAGGAAAAAAGGGAGAGACAGAGAGAGGGAGGGAAGAGCACTTCCTAGCACCAACCCCTGGGCAGAGAAGCCTGGCAGCCTCTTCCCTTGGAGCTCCCCCTCTACCAGGAGGAGGATGGTCCTGGGCAGGGGAGGCCCAGCAGCAAAGCAGACAGGGAGACATCCTCTTAATGTGATTCCGAATGTGACAGGGCCCCCATCCATCCCCAGCTCCCCCAGACAACACGCCAAGGAATGGGTTTCCTAGTGTTTCACTCTTTGCCTGCTGGGAAAGGTCCCATCCCTCCTGGAGAACCCTTCACATGTTCCTGAGAAGTGGCAAACACTTGAGTTCAATGAACAATCAGTTGGGAGGCCACGTTCTTTGAGAGTTGGACTATCTTCTCCTGCCTCAGTTACCTGTTCACACACATGCACACACATGTTCATATATGCATGTGTATATACACACGCACATACATATGCCTCACACCATTTCCGAGAAGCCTGCTGTCTGTCATTCTCCACTTGGCCTTCAAAACTCATTTCAGAAAACAATGAGAAGCCGTGAATTGGGCCCACATTCGATGCTCCACACCTCACCGGATACCCAGAAAACTACAGGCCCTGCTAAAAATCTCTGCATTTCCATGTGGTGAGGATAAAAATAAATAAATAAGACCACCAACAGAACCATGGCCCAGGGTGTTCAAAGTGCGTGTTTCGCTCATTGTGCTTGCCAGGAACACAGGAAAAGCACAGTCTGAGGAGGGAGAGGAGTCCCTGGCCGCCCCTCCCCAGCCCTGGCACCAAAGCCTCCACCTTGCTTTGCCCAAATGACTCAGGGCTTCCTCAACTACCTCTCTAAAAAAGAAATGCACATTTGGGCACTGTCCTTTCTCAATGGATAGTCACAACACTGATGTGGGCCTTTGTTCTCTCCACCAGCATCTGCATGCAAAGCAGGCTCCGCCAGTGTCAGCACTGGGGGAAATGCGAGCCGTGGGAATCAGAAACCAATCTTCCAGCACACGGAGAGACCAAGGAGGAAGAAGAGAGAGAAAGGCAAGGCCTGGAATCCAACACGCGCCCCAGAATGCCCACTCCAGAACGTGCTCTCTTGGCTCACAGACCAGGCTGGAGCTTCAAGGATGTGGCTGCCCAGGTCAAGAACCATGTTGGTCCAAGTCGGGGATAAATCTCCCAGCCAAAGGCCAAGATTCTTAGCTGTCAGTCACCATTCACCAAAGTGTGTAAAACACACTCTCCTTGGCCGGATGCCATGCATGGACTCTTCTCCAGCCCCCTCGCACCCAAACAGATCCTCTGCCTCCTCGGAGGCCTGCAAGGTCACCCACAGCATCAGCATCCTCCTTACAGGCGCCAACCCCAGTACGGGAGCGCACCAACAGCAGCCTGCACCCACGTAGCAGATTAAAATTAGGCACCCTAATTATTAAACTGCCAGTGTGAAAATGGGAATGCTATGCTAAAAGCAAATGAGAGAATTTGTGGATTTCTTCATTTGCTTTAGGTTTTTGATGCTCCGGCCCCGTTTTTTTAATTATCAAGAGGGACATTTACAAACACACACACAAATAGGCAGAAATGCATCATTAGCTCTGTTCCTAATTAGGATAAGCACCTATTTGGACAGCTAAGCTTCCCGCCTCCCAAGGTGGCGTCTTTGACATTAGGGGGGCCCCTCCCCACGTCTCTTCCTCCTGGCCTAGAGGGGACGCTGGGTTCTCAAACAGTACAGATGAGGGATGCCACGGCTGCCACCCATGGTCCAGAAGGGCACCCCCCTGGGAGGCGCCGTCAGGTCACAGACCCAGGGGGTCATTGCTGGGGTCACCCAGGGAGGAGCATCAGAGGGGCCTCAGACCACGGAGTGGGTGCTCTTCCCATGTGCAGGGGGGCAGTGCTGCTCTGACAGCCACACCAGGGAAAGGAAAGGTGCTCCTGCCTATGGCACCCTGAGGAAGGGTCATGGAGAAATCGTTAATCCAAAAGGAATTCTCCAAAGTCCAGGCAAAGTCAAGAATCTCAGAGTGATGGAGGTACTAGCATATTATCACGTGGGAATACTTTTGTGTAAGGTCAGGCACGTGCATTCGAGCACACACACACACACACACACACACACACACACACACGTGCATGCACAATGCACACATATACACATGCACACACGCACACACACATGCACACACACATGCACACACGTACACACATGTATAACGACACAATGCAGTAAATAGAAGCCCTAGTCTTCGAGTCAGAAAAACCTGGAATCAAGTCCCACCTACAACACATCCTGGCCCCCATTTCACCTGCAGTGATAGGCAAGGCCAGGGGTTGTCAAAGTGTGGGCTGAGACCCTTGGGGATCCACAAGGTCACAACTACCTTCATAATAATACTAAGATGTTCTCATTCTTAATACAGGAAACAAAACGTATGCAGATCTAGGTGAGAGATAGTTGTGTCCCACATAAATAAAAGCTTGGGGGGCAGGGAATCAGGGGTGGGCTGCTTAATAATTCTGAAGAGTATAAAGGGGTCCTGAGACTGAAAAGTTTGAGAACTGCTGCTCTAGGCAAAATGCCAACCTATGCTGGTAGAGAGTTTCCTCCTCTGGGAGTTCCCTTTCTCAATTCAGTCCAATCCCTTACCCCATCCATATGGGTACAAGCTGTTTCCTGGGATGGTATGTAAGCATCAAGAGGCCAAGGACAGTTTCCTGTCTTTCTCTTTATCACTCACAACAATGCCTAGCATGGAGTAGGTGCCTAATAAATGCATGATGGTGCTCAATTCTTCCTCTGTGAGTGAACGTTCCACACGGCATCTGGAACAGTTCCAGTCTCCCCCTGTGCCTACATCCATCTTCCATCCTTCTGGCTCAAGGGAAGAGAGTAGAGAAAGCCCAGAATTGGGGAGGTGGGGAGTGGGAGAGAGGGTGGAAAGTGGTACTGAAGAAAGACACAGAAGCGCATGAGAAATCGAGGAGAAGGAAGTGCCCGTGAGGACACGGACAAGCAGCACAGGGCTCGGTTTAACATGTAGTGTAAAGAAGGAAACTGGACATGGCAGTTTCATGTGCAATCTGGTCTCTGTTCTCTAGACATGGAAATATTCCTATTTGTTTGTGTTTATGTTCAAAATTTTTAAAAAGGCAAATTGATGGACAAGAGAATGTGAAGGCTGGATCGGCTGACCCCTGAGGTCCCTCTCGACTACAAATCAATGATCCCAGGAGCCGGGGGCATCCCCCCCACCACAGTGCCCCAGAAGATCTTCACTGGGGCTGGGGCCCTCTCCCTGGACTTCTCCTCTGGCTGCCCCCCCCCCCCCCCGCCTCCTCCTCCTTAAAATCCATGGGCGTCCCCACCTCCCTCCCTCATGGAGCAAAGCAACTGGAAATTTCTCCTCTCCTGCCACTAGCTTCTCTCTCTCCCTCGAACTCAGTTTTCTTCAGCCATCTCTGTCAGGCCAGCTTTCCTTGTCTGCAGACCTAGGCTGGCCACAGGGCCTGGACTTTCCCTCTTCTCTTGCCACCACACCCCTGATGTTCTCAAACTTCCACCTTGGCTAACCCCGACTAATGGGCTTCTCTCAGCAGCTCTGATCCACATTGGAAAATGGAACAAAAATCACTTTTCCCAGCTAGGAATTCAAGCTTCATAAGCTTCTGCTGGGCCCTCCCTACTGCTCAGCAGGCTTCCAGTGTTCAGAAGTCTTAGCCCAGCATTGAAAGGCCTGCCCAAGAAGTACGGTCAATCGATAAGAATGTATTAAGTGCCTCCTATGTGACCAGCAATGTGCTAAGAACTGAGGCTACAAAGAAAGGCAAAAGATAGTCCCTGCTCCGTGTGTGTGTGTGTGTGTGTGTGTGTGTGTGTGTGTGTGTGTGTACGTGTGCGTGGACAGGGTGGGGGTGCAACATGCAAACAACTATATGCAAACAAAATACAGACAGAATTAAATGAGCGGGTGGTCTCATAGGGAAGGTACTAGCATTAACAGGAACTGGGAAAGGCTTCTCACAGAAGGTGGGATTTTGGCTAAGACTCGAGGCAGAGATGAGAAGACACGGTATCCCAGGCATAGGTGGCAGCCATGGGAAATGCCTGATGTCAGAAGACAGTGTCTCATGCAAGAAACAGCCAGAAGACCGGTGTCTCTGGAACAAAGAGAAAGTGACAAGATGTAAGGAGTAAGAAGACTGAGAGGTGAGGGGTGGGAGGCACATTGGAAACAGCTTTATACTCTTTGAAAGAAAGGATTTTGTATTTGATCTTGGAGACAATAGGGAGCCACTGTAGTTTATTGAGTAAGGGGGTGTTATGGTCAGACCTGGGCTTTAGGAAAATCATTTTGGTGGCCAACTGGAAGATAGACTGTAAAGGGGAGAGATGAGGCAAAAGGACACCCCAGCAGTCCAGACAGGAGGTGATGGAGGCTGTATTCAGAAGCTGCAGAGGTGAAACCAACAAGATATGTTGCAGAAGTGAAAGTGACAAAAGATGTTGCAGAGGTGAAACCCAGGGGAGATGTTGCAGAGGTGAAACCCAGGGGAGATGTTGCAGAGGTGAAATCGACAGCCCTCGGCCACAACCTGGATATGGAGGGTAAGCATGAGCAGTCAAGGTTGACATCTGGTTTCCAGTTGGGATGACTGGGACAATGGTGGCATCCTGGACATTAATAAGGAAATTAAGAGGAGAGGGCCGGATAGTACTGATGAGTTCAGTTTGAGATGAGAGCCCAAAGGTCAGGAGAGAGGTTGAGGCTGGGTAAGTAGATGTGAGAACTGTCAGCATGGAGACAAGTGAACCCACGGGAGCTAAGGTGTACAAACCATGTCTCCAGCCTTCCCTCACCGGACTCCCTTCCCCAGGCTTAACACCCTCACTGGGCTAATCACGGCCCTCCACTAGCATCCCACACTCTTCCACGTCTGAACTGGTAATGCCCACAACAAAGGCTGACAGCAGTCAGTCACATGGTGCCCGGCAGAGTGAGCACTTGTAAATGCCTCCTGACGATTCAAGTTAGCCAGTGTCTTCCAGAGCCCAACTGAGATACTACCTCTTACAGGAAGCCACAAGGCAAGACACAAACCTCAAAGGCTCTCTGATTATGTCCCTGAGAGAGCAAGCTCTATTATTTCATATTACAGTTATCTGAGTAGAAGCCACAGCCCTCTACTATGTAAGCTTCCTGAGGACAGAAAGCATAATGAACTGAAGGTGCCAGTAAACCTAAGTTCTGTGCATGTAGGGACTGGCTCTTCCTCTGGACTTGTAGCCTAGAGGCTGGCACACAGCAGACACTCAAGATTACTTGTTGATTGATTGACTAAATTCCCCTATAACGAAGCCCTTTACCCTCAAGAGGGAGCATTATGTGGCTAAGAGTCACATTTAGGCATGGGCTAAATTAGGAATGGGATCCCTTGACTTGGAGACCTTTCAGCAAAGGTTGGGTGGGGAGTCTCGTTCAGTTACAAGTCAGACTAAAAAGCCCATGAAGTCCCTTTCCACTGTGGGAATCTGGAACGACGCTTTACCTCTGCCCTATAGATCCCTCCCAGTAGGAAAGCCACCACCGGACCAGCGGGGGTGAATCTGAGGGGGTCTCGATCGTGCCTTCACCGCAGACAGTCTGACTCCCAGAAGGCCTCCAAACTCTCAGCAGGGCCCAGGAATTTAAACATAAGATAAGAGTGTAAACGTAAGGAAACAGATCCCTTGGAGAAACCTCAGCGCAAGCCGGGCGCGAGAAGTGAGGCCTCGTGTGGCCAGAGGCCCCAGCCCAGCCCAGACCACTAACCCACTCTCTGAAGGGGCCGTATTCAAGGCCACAAGGCTCAGAGATACCAGTTCGCTTCTGCAGGGGCTCAGACGCTGTCTCTGCAAGAGCAGAATTACACGGGGAGGCTGAGGGATTTCATCATCACAGCTGCCATCGTCCCAAAGCCCCGCCAGGGTGGGAGGGGACAGCCAAGCTAGCTGGCAGTCAGAGCCTGGGCCTTCCCCTACCACACCCGGCAGCAAAGTCCCCTCCTCCTCAGGGAAGCCTCCCAGGGCTCACTCGTGTCCTTCTGGGGCCCTCACTTCCATTCCAGACCCATTCTCACTATTCTACAGGGATTTACCCTCGGTGCTGCCCTGCCCCACCCAAACATCAGCCTGTGAGCTCAGGAAAGCACAGACCCCACAGTTTATGTTATAGAGTTCTTCCAGCCCCAGCCTAGCAAAGTGCACAGAGCACTGGAGACAGTCAACAAGTGGCAATGACATCGTGGAGACTTGGGCTAAAAGGGAACTCAGAAATCCTGTGGTCTCATTTTACAGAAGAAAGAAAAGAGGCCCAGAAAACAGAAGCCTTCCAGGGTCAGATGGGCAGGTCTTCTGCCTCCATGCCCACCCTGCACTCACTCCCCTTCCACCTATTAGTGTGGGCTCAACACTTAAACCAACAGGGCCGTTGCTCCTAACGACTGACCTGTCCAGGACCAGCTCACCATCCCTGAGATGGTGGGAGGAGGAGCCGCCCCAAGTCACCCCAAGAGCCCCTGACCCGAGGGCAGCTGTGCCTCCAGAACCAGCAGCGCCTTGCGCATCCTCCTGAGAAGAAGAGGCAGCTCTCTCCATCTGGTGGCATCTGCTTATCACAGAAGAAATAAATGGCACAGCGTCCCAGCGACCCCAGACACACGGCTGTTTCCCTTCTCCTCACACCCGACAGTCCCCAGATCCAAGAACTCAGTTGGCCCTGGGCCATCACTGACCACCCCCCTCTACACAGCAGATACCAAAAAGCCAGCCTCCTCCCCCTGGAGACAACAAATTAATCAGGTTCCTTCTTTCTTGCCTCCCACTTAGCCAGAGCAAAAGCCTGACTGGAGAAGGATCTGAGAACCTCTGTCCATGCAGGACGGTGAGAGAAAGAAGCCAGGAACTGTCTTTCCGGAAACTTCTCCCGCCAAAGCCCTCCCCGCCATGTGCCGCAGAATGGTCAGAGAAGCAGGGACGGCACATCATCACGCTGGAAGAGCCCTCCCATCAGGACAACTGCATGCCAAGCAGAAGGGCTTCGCATGTTCATTCCCTCCCCTCTGTCAAAGGGGCACGGTCTGCACAATCCCCTCCCCCATCCAGGAAAGGGGCCTCTTGTTGGGAAGAGAAGTGGAAGGCTCAGAGGATCAAAAGAGATGAAAAACACCCAGCCCCGCTAGCCGCAGTTGGCCCCTGACCCGAGGCTCCAGAGGCCAGACAAGCAACTCAGAGCCCCAAGCACAGCATCTCCCTCAGGACTCAAGCTGGCAGGGCTGGGGGGGCCCTCCCTCCATCCCATGGAGCTCTCCTTGGGGGCAAATGTTCTCCCTGGGTGCCAGCCTGTCCTAGGACTGAGAATTCCCAGAGCCCTGGCTACAGAGTCAGAGGTTCTGGGTTCAAATTCTACCTCCAGCCTTGACTACCTGTACAACATGGGCCAGGTCAACCTTCAAGGACCACAATTAGACAGACTCTGACACTGGCACGAGCTTGCACTCTGGGATACAATGACTTTCTAAGAAGGGCCTTCATCACAGACATGACTGCAGGGGCTCCTGGCGCTAATCTGCTCCCAACCCTGGCCTGGCCCAGACCTCATTTGTGAGAGTGGCTCCCTCAATGTCTCCCACACTTCTGAGGAACACACACACACACACACAAAGACATACACAGCACACAGACACACATACAGCACACACAGACACACAAACACAGGCACACACACACACACATGAAAACACCAACATTGCCAGAGAATTTAAGAGCTATAAGGGACTATTCTCTCTCTTACAAATGAGGGAGTTAAGGCCCAAAGAGTGGAAGGGTCTGGCAGCACTCTGCACCAAGGCTGGCTGTGGTCCTGAAGGCTGAATCTCCAGGTTTACAGATAAGGAAAGGGCTGCCTAGAGCAAGGCAGGCCCAGCCCTGGAGCTCCTCATACCGTGGAGCTTCACAAACCTTACTGACTGAGTGGATCTTACAGATCCAGACTGGGAGGGGCCCTCAGAGATCACACGAACCAAGTGAAAATGTCACTTTAAAGTGCTGAACAAAATAAATAAAAATATAACACCATACAGATAACATTAATTCGTGGTTTTCTAAATCACCATGTAGACCCAGGGATCTGTTTTTATTGGAATTTGACAAAGAGATGAACCTAGTCTAAGCCGCTACTTACAGAGGGAGAAAGTGGTGCCCAGAGGGAAAAGCCCCTTCCCCCTCACTCACTAATCAGTCAATAAACATGTGTGAAGCACCTACTAAGCACCAGGCATAGTACTAAGTACTGGAGATACAAAGAAAGGCAAAAGACAGAGGGCCCCAAAGAGCTCCCAAACTAAGGGGTGGAGGTAGGGGTAGAGGAGGGGAATGATGATAAACAAATGTGTACAAATAAGCTGGAATACAGAAAAAAGGGAAATCCTTATTACAAGGAAGTCTCTTGAATCCAAAGGGGTTGGGAAAGGCTTCATATAGAAGGGGAATTTCAGCTGGGACTTACAGAAAGCTGGCAAAGGCAGGAGGCAGAGATAAGAAGACCTGAGGAACAGCCAGAGACAAAGCCCTCAGCTGGGGCCAAGAGATGCCAGGAATGAGAGAGGTGAGAGAGAAGGGAGAGAAGGGAGAGGCTTCTGTGTCTGATTCTGGAATTGCCCAGGAGCCACAGGAGTTACTGTGTAGGGAGGTGGGCACCACCCTTTAGGAAAAGCCCTGTGCACACACCACCCCCCAACACCCATGTGTTGAAGCAATCAGCACCTTGTCCAGGATGATCCAGGGAGCGTAATGAAGGCCATGCTCAAAGCCCTCACCCGGCATCCTCCAGCTCACTCCCCCATGCTACCCCCTCCCTGGGACTTGCCAGCCAGAAAAGGCCCCATGAAGGGCTATCTCCATAGGCCTAGGGGTCCCTGATGCCAAGGCTGCTTTAAAGACCATGTCCCAACAGAACATCCTCAAGTCAAACAGAGGGGGCCAGAGCCACAACAGATCCAGAGAAAGGGAAAGAGGACTGCTCAGTTTGTCGCCAGCTCTGCCAGAACCTCCAGAAGCTTCTCTAGACCTTTCTTACTTTATCAAGCACAATTTAAGGGGAAACCTGGCTCCAGACATGCTCCTTCTCCTTGACCCTTACCTCCCTCAAACAGGGACCTGACCCTCACCCAACATGAATCCTTTAGGTCAGGGGTGGGGAACCTGCAGCCAGGAGGCCACATGTGGCATCTCAAGTGCAGCCCTTTGACTCAATCCAAACTTCACAGAACAAGTTTTTTTTTAAGGGGATTTGTGGCCTCGAGGCCTCAGGTTCCCCATCCCTGTGTGAGGGCAAGGCCATTTCCCCTGTTCTTGGGCCACAGAGATGACCCCACACTTCCTTCACTGCTTGGCTGGCAAGGCCCAGGATTCCGGGAAGATCCCCTGGACCGGCCAGGTACAGCTTCTGTATCTGGCCCAAGTTCTAAAGGCAGCAAAGCTGATGCGGGGGGCAGGGATCTCCAAAGTGCCAGAAAGAAGGGTGCTTCCCCACCCCCAAGGCATTCGCAAGAATAAGCCGATTTCTAACTCCTATGTTTGGCCAGAGCGGGTGACTCCTTCACAGTCAGAGGCCTAGCCAGCCACCCAGCAGAGGCATCCGAATTGCATAAAAACAGCACACTTTCTAAACAACCTTCAAACCAAAGAAGGCCGACCAACATTGAGCAACAGGGCCGAGTTTTAAAATATTTATACAAGAAACCATATTAGCGCATCACGGGAAGTTACAAGGCTCAAGGGGAAATCAAATTGTATGAAAATGTTATGAACACAGATAGACCACAAATAGAAAGAAGAAAAAAGCCCAATGGATAAAAAGAAGCCATCTGAGCTGGGATATAAAGGAACCCCAGAAGGGCTCATCAGTCCCTGCCTTTGCTCTTGGGCAGTTTGGAAGAAGAAAGCTGACTTGTCTTTGGCCTATTCTTCCGTAGTGTCAAAAAACTGCTATTCCCCAAACTGGGAGCTAACAGATCACATATACCCGCACACATACGTGGATTATATACAGATGCATGCATGTGGATAACCCACGCAGATCACATACATGGAGGGTACATAGATCACTCACACACATATATGGATCATTCACACATGGATCACTCACACACAGATCACATACCCACACATGGATCACTCACTCACATACATGGATCACTCACACACAGATCACTCACACACAGATCACACACCCCACACAGATCACTCACTCACATACATGGATCACTCACACACGGATCACTCACACACATATCATACAGATCACATACCCACACATGGATCACTCACTTACATGCATGGATCAGTCACACACAGATCACACAGATCATACACAGGGATCACATACCCACACATGGATCACTCATATGCATGGATCATTCACACACAGATCATACACAGGGATCACACATGGATCACACGCCCAGACCCTGCCTCCTGCCAGGTAACCCAAACCAAAGATTTCCACCCTTGGACCTCACCCAGAGCCCTGTTGCACTGCCCACTGATGGCCAGAATGGACAAAGTACTGACCCTGGAGTAAAGAAAATGTGAGTTCAAAATCTACCTGATTCTTACTGGTGGTGTGACCCTGAGCAAGCCAATCAATGCCCCTCTCTCTGGGCCTCAGTAAAATGGGTAGGGCAACATGATGTCGCATTTCCCAGACATCTGCCCATCTCGGACCCTTGCCCTCGAATCCAGCCCAGGGCTCTTTCTAAGTGCTCCTGAAACAACCATCCTCTGTGAAGGACACAGAAATCACTGAGAAGTACAGGGGCAGCCCTTTCATTGCAGGCCCTTCAACAATGCACAGGCTTCTCTCCATGATTCCATCCAGGCTGCCTCCAGAAGACCCCGCCCAGAGGAAGGCCCCAGGAAAGAGGCAGCTGGAACCTCCCTGCCTCTCAGGGCTTAGGCGACCTCAGCATTTCCACATCCCACCAGCCCAAGGAAGAGAAGGAAACACAGCCTGAAGAGTCAGCCCCACAGAACCCTGGAAACCAGAATGTCCTTCAGGAAGGGGAGAAAGCCAACCCCCAGCCCTAGAAACAAGTTCAGGAGGGAAAACCCTAGTTCCACAGAGCCTGGCAGTGGGGCCAGGTGTCCCTTCTTGGGAAGGCCCCCTGACAATTCCAGTAGGTACAGCTGCCTCAAGAAGGCAACTGGGACTTCTGCAAGGTCTGATGGGTCTCGGAGGAGGAGGAGGAGGAGGAGGAGGAAGAGGCAGGGGAGGCTACTCCTTGCTCTGGCCTTAGCCCACCTGCCTGGGAGGAATATACTGATCTTCCTCCCCATCTCACTCACCCTCCAAGTGCCTCCCCAGCTGCCCACAAACCCACTCGAACCCCTCACCTGAAAACAAGGCTTCCTTGGACCAAACCTCTTCCCAGGAGTCCTCAGCAGCCCCTGCATATCGCCCCATTCAGGTGCAGTGGGTCCCTCCCTGACCACTTTGGAACCCCTCCCCTCTTGGTTACACAGCACTTTACTGGTCTTCCTCCACACTCTGCCCTCTGCCTTCTCTTCTCTGTCTGCAGCCTGTCCCACAGCTTTACTATCCATTTCTCTGCACTGGAAGGCTCTTCAGAGCTCCAGAAATGCTTGTGGCCAGACGGCTTTCTCCCTCTCCCATCCCCGTGTCTCTGCACAGACTCTCCCCCAAGCCTGGCATACATCATCTCCCACTCAGCCTTGCCTGTTTACTACTGCCTAGACTGTGATGTTCCACCTTCCTGTGGGGCCTTTCCTCTGCCCCTCCTTGCCCCTCCCCAAATTACTTCCTGTTTATTTTGCTGTCTATCCTATAGATACACATATACAGATGCTTTCCATTCATTCATTCAGTAAACGCTTCTGTGTGCATCCATACACAGATTACTGATTTGGGCACAGACCATGTGTGTACATATGTACACAACGCCCCTGATAGAAGAGAGCTAAGGTCCTTGATCGAAGGGTCTGACTTGTCTTCCCAGGGCCAAATTAACAATTAACAAATCTTAATGGAGTCCCCCAGCTGCTAGCCCCCTCCCTCCCAAACTACCTGCTATGTCACTACTTGGTAGAGAGCTTCCTTTATGAACTTTACAGTTGATGCCACATGTCATTTCCTATGTCGTTGTCTGTCTCCCCACCATAATATGAGCTCCTCCCAAGCAGGGAGGGCTCACTTCCTTCTTTGTACTTGTACCTCCAGTGCCTGGCACACAGTAGGCCCTCAATAACTAGTCTATGAGCTCCTCTCAAGCAGGAAGAGCTCACTTCTTTCTTTGTACTTTCACCCCCAGTGTGTGGCACACAATAGGTTCTCAACAACTAGACTTTGAGCTCCTCCCAAGCAGGGAGGGCCCACTTCCTTCTTTGTACTTGTACCCCCAGTGCCTGGCACACGGTAGGCCCTTTATAACTAGACTATGAGCTTCTCCCAAGCAGGGAGAGCTCAGTTCATTCTTTGTACTTGCACCCCCAGTGCCTGGCACACAGTTAACACTTAATAACTACCTGTTGATCTCCTGACTGATCTTCAGCTGCCTAGAAGACACGTCTGCAATGGACAAAGAAACTAAAGAGAGAATAAATGGGGGTGACGTGTAGAGAGAAAGCCTCAGCCTCAGTGGGGATTGGGGAAAGGCTCCCTGGAGACGGAGTAGGGGGGGGTCCTAGCTAGGACTTGAAGGCAGCCGTGGGTGAGGAGGGAGGCTGAGGGGCAGGGGGTGAAGAGGCTCCAGGTCAGGAGATAGGCTGAAGCGTGTGAGGGGCAGCCAGGAGAGCAGCGTGGCTGGAGCTGGATGGAGGAAGGGCTATCAGCGCCAGACAATTTGATATTTGACCTTGCAGGTCATAGGGAGCCATGGCCAGAAAGATCAGCAGAGGGAGGATTGACTGGGCTTCTTTACCTCTACAAAGGCTTTGTGCCACAGCCTGACCCACTTCCTGTGCTCAGGCCCCCTCCCCTGCACAATCTGCAGTCAAGGTCAAAGCCTTCCAGCAGGTGGCGGCCGCCAGGGGGCGCCACAGTGCTAGCTGGGCGTAGAGTCTGAAGAGCTGAGATCAAATCCAGCCTCAGCCACTTTCTCTCTGTGTGACCCCGGACAAGGCAGTGAAGCTAATAGCCTCTGTTTTCTCATCTGTGAAACAGGGATAATGACAGCACCTACTGAGAATCAAATGTAATAATACCCATAAAAAGAACGGAGCGCATAGTAGATGCTTTGTTCCTCATGGGGCCCTGGCCCCAAGAAGCACCTTCCACCCAAACTGGCTGACTCTTTGGTTCCTTCTCTGGTCCCTGAGGCTGGTACAGCTCCCTGCCTGCACTTGAAGACCCAGTGGAGATGATTTATTCCCCAGTGGCTGGGCTGGCAGCCACCGTCTCAACTTTGGACTTCCGTACACTTCGGTTTGACTCACAGGAATCATATGTATGTTCTATGTATCTGTACACGTGTGCTACGCCTTACTAATCTATGACTAATTAATGGCCCCTAGATAGAGCACCAGGCCTGAAGTCAGGGAGGCTCATCTTCCTGAGCTCAAACCTGGCCTCAGACATTTACTAGCTGGGTGACCCTGGGCAAGTCACAACTGTTTGCCTCAGTTTCCTCATCTGTAAAATGAGCTGGAGAAGGAATTGGCAAAGCACTCCAGTATCTCTGCCCAAAAAACCCCAGATGGGGTCAGAGAGTCAGACACAACTGAAACAAGTCCATAACAACTAAATCACAGACTTCACAAAGCCAAGTCTTTTCCTACCTAAATGTATACAGCCCCTCCCTCCCAAACCCCTCTATGAGTAAGCTGCTCTGCACACAGTGGGTGCTTAATAATTGGGGGAGCACCAAGGCTATGATGTCACCAGCACCACCTAAGCCAGTTCTAGCAGAGTGTAAGTCTTCTCCCCAGAAACGCTGCACCTCAGCTGCCACCACACCAATTCCCCCTGAAAGCGTGTGTCTACACCCTCCCCTGGTCCCACTCACCATTCCAATAACTTTCCAAAGGCCCTTTCCCAGGCCACCCCTCAGTCCTCTACATCTCTGTGAGCCTCCTGAGGCCTGGGAATGTCTTTGCCCATGGATTTCTACCCCCAGAGCTTAGCTCCATGATTGGCACACAGTAAATGCTTAATCGATGCATTTGCATCCAGTCACCCAGTCCTTCCCAGGGAATTCTGGGCTAGGAAGTGCCCTCTCCCAAAGCAGATTGGCACTGGTCCCACAACTCAGTATCCTGGGGGTTGCCTTGGGTTCTGGGATTTGCTCAGCTTATGGGAGAAGAAATGGAACCCAGGTCTTTGTGGCCTCCCGTGTGGCAGGCAGCTGTTACAATAGTAACATTCGATGTCTCCCACGTTTCATTGTAACAGCTCCCAGACCAGAGTTGTCAGGTTGACGAGCCCTTTGGTCCATTCTCCCCTGGAGGGAGGGGGTATCACAAGCCCCACATGATATCCCACACTTCCATCCATCCGTCCGTTGGACTACAAGCCCGAAGGTGCCATCCTAGAGACAAGGGCTCCAGGACCAGAAAGAAGCGCCCAGAAGCACGAGGGGAATCAACTGCACTCGGAGAAGACCCCAGAAAAGAGACCGGAATGGAGAAAGACAAAGGAAGAGTCTGCCCTGCATCCCCAGGGGCTCCAAGGCCAAGAGAGGGAGGCTGTACCCAGACATGCTGCCACCCTCTCCAATGGCCATGGGCAAGCAAAGGAGGGACAGTCAGGGAAAGAGACCTCAAAGCTCTGACCTCCCCATAGTCGGAAAGGACAGGAGGAGGGCAGCGGAAGAAACCTCAGGTCCTTCAGGAGACCCAACGAATTGTGGCACCTTTCCTATTCACTGGCACAACAGAAAAAAGATAATTCTCCATTAGGAAGTCCTGCCGTGCCACATGAAGGTAGTGAGCTCACCATTCCTAGAAGTACTCAAGCAGAGAATGGAGGACCTGGTCTCTGGGATATTGTAGGAGGGGCTACCAGTGCGAGATGGGGGCCACATGAGTAGTGCTGTGAGAATTTGATTCCAATGAAGAGACTGAGGCCCAGAGAGGTCAAGAAAGTGCCTCACAAGGGGTAGATTGAGGATCTGAACCCAGGTGCTGGGCCTCAGGATATTCTCCTGTAACATGCTGCCTCAATTTCTCCTCTCTTCTCTAAGAAGTCAGTATGTCCTTGGTTCCACAATCCCATGGTGGGTTCCATTAAGCTGGAGCCTCCTTAAAAGCAGGTGCTGGTTTTGCTTTTCTCTGCATCTCCAGCACCTATTGCAGTGCCTAGTACATAGTAGGCACCTAATAAATGCTTGCTGACTGCTTGTCTTGAGGAAGGCACAGAAATGAAAAGGAAACACTCCTGGGAACCAACTTCAAATGTCAATCGCTCACCCCTGCAAACCCATCTCCCAATGCCCCCCGCATCCCCCAGCATCCCCATGCAGATACATCCCAGGACAGAGACAGCACTCCACACTGAAGAAGCCTCGGGTCAGAGCCTCTGTACCTTCGGGGGAGAGGGGGTGCCTAGCACCTGGGGTCCTCAGTCTCCTCCTGTTAAATGACAGGCGGTGTTAGCCTCTGAGGCCTCTTCCAGTGCTAAGTCTGTGACCCCATGACCCCACTCCATAGACCAACGAATCTAGGAGCTCACACCTTAGACACCCACCCCTCTTCCTTCTCAGCCTGTGCCAAGACTGTCTTCATTCAGCCTCTAAACTGGAAAATGCTCAGGAGCCAGGCTGAGCAGGGGAGTCCACAATGAGATGAGAAATGAATATGGAGTTCTGGGGCCTGGGTTTGAATCCTTGGTCCATGTCTGGCCTTTGCTAAGGACCTTCCCTCCTCAGTACAATGGTGAATCAGACTAGATTGCCCTGAATGGGGCTGACCTCTGAACCTTTCACCACTGAGGTGGCTTCATGCACAGCACCTTCCTACTCTGTGCCTCAGTTTCTTTCTCTGTCAAAGGAGGCCAGGCACACAGTAGGTGCTTACTCAATGTTGAATAATTGACTCATTCTAGTTCTCAGCCTCTGCTGCTCTGCAGTGCTCCTGCAGGGGTTCCCACACCTCTGCTCTTCCCCGATGGCTGTCCAATGGGACTGGGCTAAAGTGCACATTTACACTGACACTGGACCAGAGACTCCCAGGAAGAGCGACCTGGACTGGCAGGGACTTCTGAGGCCAATTCATCGGAGGGTCAGAGGAGCCCAGCTTTGGTTAGTCTGAGCCTGCCATCTGAAAGTGAGGCCCAGAGCGGTAAGACCCTGAGTGCCAGGGTCAGCCAGCTACCATGTGTCTAGGGCAAGATCTGAATGCAGGTCTTACTATTCAGCTCCCTCAACCTCCCCATTTTACAGTGAGAGAAACTGAGACCCCAGCTGGTGGTATCTGCCCATTCTCCAGAGCATGCAGCATCCCGAACCAATCTGTTGCTTGGGGCAGCTTTCAAGGGACCAGGGTCCAGCCGTTTTCAATAGAAAACAGTACGATGGCTCCTACATGGGCGACAACATGTTTCTTCTGTTGTGGAAATTCAGACGGCACCGAGTCTCATTTTCCTCTGCCCCCACCCCCAAGCATCAAAGGGTTTTCATTCAAAGATGTTCTTTCGTGAACTGAAACCTCCTGACCACGAAGCTCAAATGGCCAAGAGGGTCCATCGAAAACAGAACTGATGCCAAACGTAAATGACCTTGAACCCTAGACTCCGGAGCTCCTGCTACATCAGCGTCCTCCCAGCAAACGATGAGCGGGCCCCTGTGGGCCCAGCGGCCACGCTCAGGAGGGGGGTCCGGGGCCATGTGTTCCCCATCACAGACCCAGAATTCCCTTGGTTAGTTTCTGGCCTCTGCATGCCTCTGAGGAGCATGGCATTGTTAGCCTGTGTCGGGCAGAGCTGTTCTCCGGCTGACCGTACAAAATGATCTCCTGCTCAGGCATGTTGGGCCACATCTGCTTCATGAGCCCAGCCTGGCCTTCCAGAGCACACCCTCGCCTGCCTCGCTCAGTTTTCACCTGGCTGGAGGAGAATAAAGCAGAAAGAGGGCGATGGCCAGCTAGGCCAAGCTCCTGGCCGAAGATCCTGCCAGAATCTCCCCTCCGGGCCTTTGGAGGGCACTCAGCGCACGACTTGGTGGAGGGAGTAAATCCGGCAATCAGGGAGGAGACCCCAAGCACTGTAACCAGAACAGAACCCTCCCCCAAACCCCAAGTGTCCTCCTGGTTCATCGAGGCTCACTTTGGGGAAGGGATCTGATCTTTAAAACAAAAGCCTAGAACAGAGATCCAAGTCTTAAAAAAAAAAAACTAAGGCATGAAAATACTTCCTTCCCTCCCACACATATTTGAGCTCTCCGGTGCCACCGATTCAAAGGAGGGATGTTATGCATATGAGGGATCACAGAACTTTCAGAAGTATAATAAAGAGAAAAAAAGGAGCGAGCCCTTGATGTTCTTTTTTGGGGGGCCCCTCTGGCGCCTGGGAGGAAAAGAGAAAGGCCTACTTCCAGTTTTAGCCTACCCCCAAATCTACAAGTGCCAAAAGTTCTGACTGGGTGGCATTTTGCATTTCCAATTATAATCGAGTAAACGTGTTGCCATGGCGACCGCAGAATGCTGCCATAACTTTTGTTGCCTCGTAATTGCCGCGGTGACTATTTGCACACATGCAGCTGAGTTTTCCTCATTCCATCCCACCCCCCACACACACCCCCATTAAGTTTGAGGCTCAGAAACCACAACAGCGGCTTTGCATCTAAAGCCCCCAAAATAAGGCACGGAATTATCAGAAACAATTAAAACTCCAGGCAACCGCCTGGGCCCGATCCTATTACAAAAGGGGTGGGGGAGGCTAGGCAGCAGCCACTCCTGAACCCGCTGGCGGGCTAGCCGGTTTGTTTGTTTACTTCTGCCCAGCCTGTTTTCTTTAAAGGCACTGGGCTCTCAGATGCTTTTGGGGGACTTGTGGTCGGACCAGAAAGGCCATCGGAGGGGCATGCGGAGACCAAGCCTGAGCCGTCACCACCGGCCATGGTGATGCTGACGGGGATGCACTCCCTACCTAGAACCAGCAGGCATTTTTTTTCATTAGGCAATTAGGTTGGTCTCTGTAGTCATGCAATTAAGATTTAGTTAAGAAAGTCATTAGTTTAAAATAACTTAAGTTTAATTTCTACAAAGGTTTATTTGAAAATTGTGTCACAGCAGGTCAATTTCCAGCCACCCAATAAAAGGAACCTTCCTAATCAGCGAGACGAGTTATTAGAAATTGTTGATGGGCCTTCCTTCTGAGGCAAGCCCTTCTAGGGCACACAGAAGGTCTCCAGCTATTCCAGTGGCCAATCAGTCTGCATACAGAGGAAATAAAAGATAAGTTGCCTCTAATTTCATGTTGTGTTTCTGCAGTACCAGAGGAGTTCAGATAATATAATCGGAGCCAGCAACATCCCTGGGCTGAGAAAACCATGCAGAATGAAAGCCACACAGGCCTGCTAGGCAACCCAACCCTCCTTCCTGGCTGGGATGGATCCTGGGCTGTCTCAGGCCCTGCTACCTCCTACCTGGATGTCCTAGGGCCCCTCTCCCAGCCCTCAGTTTCCAGGGCAGGGAGGGGTCCAGCTGCATGATCTCCAGGCCCCCTACAGCTGCAGCCTAGGAGCCTTCCCCCAGATTCCCAGCCCTGGCACGGGGATGGATTCCGCTGCTGCGACTTCAGCCAGCGGTCGCTCCTTTTTTCCATTCCGACAAAATTAAGCCTCAGAACTGCAGTTTCTCATTGTGGGCTTAGCTCCCCTCCCCATCTCCCCCCCCCAAGCCGCATCAAAGCCCTTAACTCTGCACCCCCAGGGGGGTCCCCGCTGCTCAGCACTCCCCGAGAGGCAGCCAGGATCCTGAAGGATGGGTCAGCCTTCCCAAAGAAGTCCTTCTCCAGCCAGACGCTCACTCCTCTGCAGTCTGGGGCAGGGCGAGGAAGAGTGGCAAGGCCTCCCCGTTTGCAACCTCCTTCCTCAGAACCCCCCCCCCCCCCAACACACACACACACCCACACACACACCCACCCACCCGCCAAACCAAACCGGTTTGGGGAGCCCACGCCAAGCAGCCAGTTACCTATCTCCGTCCTCAATCTGCCCGGAGCTTCAGACTCGAGCTCAGCAGCCCCACAGACCCCCGACTCCCAAGCGCTACGATGGGCTGGTGGAGGGTAGGGGGCTCCCCAAACCACCGCCGGCCCCGACGGGCACTGGCGTTACCGATCGCGGCCAGGGCGGGGGCTCGCAGGGACAATCGCTCATTTAATTGTAAAATCGCTCTGTTCTAAGCACGGCGGGGAGGCGGGCTGGGGGCTGGGGGCGCCCCCTCTCCCGGCAGGATGCTTTCCAACCTGCTGGCGCAGCAGCAGCACCCAGAGCGGGCCGGCCCGGGCAGGGAAGATGGGGGTGCTGGGGGGCCCCGCTGCAGGGCTGGTAGAGAGCTGCCCAAGCCATCGCAGGAACCCCGAGAAGACCAGGGGAGACCGGGGTTGGCGGGGCGGAGATGACAAGCTCGGAGAAAGGGAGAGAGGGGCGCAGGTCTGGGGGAGGGGGCAGGGGGATGACAGTGGGGGGAGAGGAACAGAAGAACCGGCGGGGAGGGAGGGGGATGATGGGGTCTCCGTCTGAAGGAAGGGGGAGCAGGGAGCCTGGGACTGGGGAGGGGCGGGGGGGGAAAACCTCTGTCCCGGGCTGGGCTGTCTGTCTGTCTGTCTGCTTCGGGGTAGGGACGGCAGCGCGGGGCCCGGCGCGGCGTGGGCACGGGGAGGAGGCGGACAATGGCCCGGGCGGCCGCCCTGCACTTACCGGGGCGGGCTCCGGGGCGGCGGCCGCGGCTCGGGCATCGCCTCCCTCTGGGGCCGCATCTCCCCGGGCGGGCCGGGCCCGGGGCGGCGCTCGGAGCGGCGGCGGCGGCGGCGGCTCCGCGCTCCGGGCTCGGGGCTCGGAGCGGGCCGGGCCGGGCTGCGGAGGCGGTGGCGGTGGCGGGGCTGGGGCTCTCGGGCACTGGCTCGCTCCCCACCACGGCGGCGACGGCGGCCCCACAACCTCCCTCCTCATTCACAAAAAATTGACCCACGTTGAACCAGGAGGCTCGGGCCCCCCCCACCACGCCGCTCGTCCATAGGCCGCCCGTGCTGTCCATCAGCGGCCAGGGCCCCGCCCCCACCGCCCGCAGCCCGCCGCCTATTGGTCAGCCTGGGTTTGCGTCACCTCCCCCTCACCGCCCCTCCCTCCGCCCGGACTCCTAAGGAAGCGCTCGTCAATTACGGTTCGGCCCCGCCCCTCCAAGGGCACCTCTCCTCACTCCCATTGGTCGGCTCAAGGAAGCGGGGCACCACCCAGGTCGCTCCTGCCCCTCTCCCGAAAGCCAAAGGACCCGACGCGAAGACGGAGCGCCGGCGAGCCCCGCCCATGAGGGGCACGTCCGGGAGCCGATTGGCTACGGCGGCTGCCCGTCGATAGCGCGGCGCGCCGGCCCCGCCTCCTAGCGCTGACCCGCGGAGCCAGGGTGAGGGGGCGCGCGCGCGCAGGAAGAAGGGAACTAGCGAGAGAGGGCACGTCAGCCCTAACCTCGAGACTGGACCAACACCCAGGGGCAGGGGGGCGGGGTGAAGGGGCCCCACGGGCTTGAAGCTCGAGTTCGAAGGAACCGTTAAACCGGCCGCGGCGGCCATCTTGGGGCAGAGCCTGCAGGTCACGTGGCTCGGCCATGCGCGCGCGCGCGCCCCCCTCGTGCGTTTGCGGCGGGTGGAGGGGCGGGTAAGAGGGAAGTCGGGCGGGCGAGTGGAGGGGCGCTGCTCAGTGCGCAAGCGCGGCCGGGCCTTGGGGCGCAGGAGCGCCCCCTCCCGGGCCGGCCCTCCTCCCCCCAGCCCCGCCTCCTCACTCAGCTGTTTCTGCCCAGGCCCAGAGAGGGTGCTGGGCTTGCCCGAGGCCACACAGCGGATTTGGGTCCGAGAATCCTAGAAGCCTGGGGCCGGACTAGACCGGTCCCTGCCTGACCTTCCGCGTGACCCTGCGCCCAGAGGATTTTAGAGCCAAACCCTGATTTGCACAGGAGGAAACTGAGGCAAAGAGATTGGACAGCTATTGAGGCTTTGAATTGACCTCCGAGTTGTAGCGGGTGGGGGATGGGCGGCCCCCAGAGAGGGAAAAGGACTTGCCCAAAGTCACAACGCAGTCTCTGCCGGAATCCTCACCCAGCTCATCGAAAAGCATTGATTAGGCTCCAGGAGGAGGCAGCAAGCGTTTATTAGGCACCTACTGTGTGTCAGGCCCTGGGCTCAGTGCAGTTGCAAAGACAGAAGCCAACCTCTGCCCCCCAGGACCCCCCAGGCTAGGGCAGGAGCATACAAATGAGATCCCGGGGGATGGGGATGGGGAAAGGTTTCCAAGAGAAGGGGAGGCTTGAGCAAGTCTGAAGGGATGCCAAGACTTGGGGGAGAGGGTGGAGAGCAAGCCAGGCAGAGGTCTCAGCCTGAGGAAAGGCTTGGAGGTGGGAGATGTGGGGCTGGGAAGGAGAGGAGCCAAGGTGGTTGACTCCATACCCAGAGATGCAGAGGAAATACGGCCACAAAGCCAGCAGGAACTTGGACTGGATTGCAGCCGGGCTGCTCAGGGGAGGGAGCTGTCCTCCCATCCCTGTCCCCCAGCACAGTAGGACCACCAGGTAGGAAAGGGAGGAGGCTTGCCCCGCCCGGCCCCTAAGCGCAGAATTCGGACCAGCCGGGGCCTTGGGCTGGAGAGATCTGGCACGCTTGACGCTCAAGAGGGCTTCCCTGCGGTGGTCGGGGAGCCCAGGAGGCCCTGCAGCATGAGGCGGGTGGCCGCTTGTCCTGAGGATGGGGGGAGGGGTGGCTTGCGGGTCTCTTCCAAACTCCGCTGAATTCTGAGATTCTGGGGAACGCTAGAAGAAGCCGGGAAGCGTGGATTGCCCAGCTTCTACGTGCCAGGCCCTGGACTTCCATGAAAAAGACAGGCCCTGCCTTCAAGGAGCTTACGCTCTGACAAACGGCACGAGAAGGAGAAGCTGAGAGCCCCATCGAGCGCCTCCGGGGAAGGCAAACTAACGACGCGGTGCTTCTGCAGCACCCTCCCAGCCAGAAAATGCGGCCTCCAAACAGCCTCTGCCAACCTTGGGCGCTGTAAGATAATGAATTCCCCATTCAAACATTCGCCGTGACAACTGGCATAGTTTGGTAAAATGCCCATCTCACTGACACCCTGCGTGCGCCCGCTCTCGTCCCCATTCTACGTATCAGAAAACTGAGACGTCCAGGGTCACGCGGCAAACCAGCGCTCACTTCCCTTCGAGCCCAGCGCTCTTTCCAGAATGAGGTAAGGACAGAGACCCGCCTCTGCCCTGACTTTGGGAATATTTTAACTGCCGTCCATGGTGTCCTGGAGTCCAGCCTCCCAACCCAGCTGAGACTCCCACCATGGATTGTAATCTCTGAATCCTCTCTGGGAAGCAGAATGGACGGGCACCCCTTCTCCCTGTACTCCCCTCTGTCTCTTGGTGACCTTCAGCTCCCACGGCTTCCATGATGGGCTCAATGCAGGTGACTCCCAAGTCTCCACGTCCCCCAGCCTCAGTCTCCCTCCCGAGCTCCAGTCCCACATAACCTGGGGACCTCCTAAGGCATCTGACATTCAGGGGGCAACACTTGAGGCTTCAGAAATAAAACATCAAGTTAGAATGAGGCTGAACCAGCCATTCAACAGGAATGGACGAATGGGAGAGGACGGCATCGCCACAGATCGTGATGATGATGAAATGCCAGCCTGCCACTCAGGAGTCTCACTCTGCTTCAGACAGCCAGGTCTCCCCTCCCCCTCTGCTCCCGAGGTTTGGGCTCACAGAGGGATGGCTGCTCCCGGGAGCTGCTCACCTTCCCTTCCACCATTTGCTTAAGGAAACGTCTCTGCTGCTGCTAGTTACCACCTCTGAACTTTGAAATGAAATCCCCTAGGTATGGCTTTTAGTCATCAACAAGCATTGATTAAGCACCTGCTGTTTGTTAGACATTATAAGTTCTGGGATTACAAAGAAAGGCCCCCACAGTCCCTGCTCTCAAGGAGCTCACAATCTACTTTGACATTTTTATGTTCTTGCTCAGTCATTGAATTAGGGTTTGGTGGAGACTCTGGGGATCATCTACTCCCATCCTCCAAGTCCTAAAGGAATGCTTCCTACCACAGGGACTGAGAGTACAGCACCCTCTAGGGCAGCTTTGCTTGTTTTTGGAGTCCTCTGCCTCCTGACAGCCTTCCTGAGGCTGGGGCAGCGGGGCATGGACCCTCAGTAGCCAAGCAGAATCAGATGAATTCCTCCTCCACAAGAAAGCCTTTCAGGTGCTCGGAAGCCGAGAGCATTTCCCCCAAGCTCAGACTTCTGCCATCCACAAATCTGCTCTGCATGCCTCATGGTTAATAAAATTGTTGAGAAGGCCAGGCCCCTCCAAGGATGGAGGCCCTTCAAAATTAACATTGCATTTTTAATTAACAGGGCTTGGCATCTGTTCGTGGACAGTCAGCTTGTCCTACATTCAAGAGGCAGAACGGTATTCTATGTCAAGAGCTTGGATTCAAGTTGTGCGCCTAAGGCTTCCTCGCTGGTGACCCTGGGCAGGTGACCTCACCTCTCTGGTCACCTTCATCTGGTTAGATGAAGTGGTTAGACTAGATGTCCTCTGAGGTGTCGCCCAGTCCCGGAGCTGTGAACTTCATGGCATCATCAGTTATCAAGAAAGATGAGTTATAGTGAAATATGGGACTTCCCTTCTCAGCTTCAGCTCCTTTGCTCCTCTCCAGATCGTCATTGTCCCGTCTCTCTATGCCCCCTCTGTGCTGGGAAGGCTGCCTGCCCTGAGCCCAGGCATTAGAGGCATGTGTCAGCCAGGGCCATCCTCTACTTTAAAGTGATTTGAATATTCAGAAACAAGACACAACATGGGCCACAAATCTTCCTTTCTAGGTCTTCAGCAGGAAAATTGAGTCAGAACAGGAATAGGGGCTCCAGACAGAGTCTGTCCAATCCAACTCAGACCTTAACAGAAACCCATTCTCCTACCTGCCCAACAAGTGGCATCCAACCTCAACTTGGAAGCTACCAGAGACAGGAGACCTCCCTTGGGAGACTGACTCCCCCCACTCCTCAACAGATTTCCTCATTGGGAAGGGTCTTTACCTCTCGTGCTGAGCTTACATTCTTCCTCTGCCTTCGTAGCTCTGGCCTCTGCTGTGAAAAGAGTAAGCCTGAAACAGGCAGCAGCCTGCAGAGTCCTTGGAACCCAAACATGGGAGTGGAAGTCCAGCTCCCCGATTACATTCCCTATGTATCGTAGACACATCCCTTAATTCAGTTCTCCGGCCTCAACTTGCTCATCTGTAAAATGAAAGGTTGAACCCTGCCAGCTTTAAATCAACGATCCTGTGGCATCCTAAAATCTCTTCCACACACTAGCTTTTTAAATACTTTCCCAGGGCCTCTCCAGACTAAATAATAAAGACTAGCATTTACATAGCGCCTTACAAACATTAGCTCCAAACCCCCTCCCCTTCCTTACCTCCAGCACCTTCCCTCTGGCAGGTACTTCCTAATTATCCTGTCCTGTGTAGATTTGTCTGCATGTTGTCTCCCCCATTTGACTGTAAGCTCCTTGAGGGCAGGGACTGTCTTTTTTGGTCCTACTTGTATCCCCAGTGCTTAGCACAATGCTTGGCACATGGTAGGTGCTTAATAAATATTTATTGACTGGCTGACTGATGACTGACCTCTTAGAGTCCTTGGCTTCCTTAAGACTCAGTTCAAATACTTCCTGCCCCACTCCCTTCTCCTAAGCCTTCCTTACTAAGGTATCTTGTATGTACTTGCTTGTTTGCATGTCACCTCCCCCCATTAGGTTGTGACTGTGCTTGCCTTTCTCTGTGTCCCCAGTGCTGAGCCCAGTGCCTGGCATATAGTAGGTGCTTAATAAATGCTGACTGTTGTGGTGGTGGTGGTGGTGGCCATTATTATTAACTTGATGTTGTACCAGAAAGGAGAGGGCAAACAGAAGAACTCCAACAGAGAAACTGGATCCGGTGAGCTCTCTCTTCCCGGTGACAACCAGAGAAAGAGATGCTGTCTGCCTCCAGTAGGAAGAGAAGCCTCACACCCTTGTGGACACATGGCTTGGTTCTTCCTTCTGGAATTTTTGGTCGGTCTTTTTTGATTTTAAATGAAGGAGGGTTGGAGAAAGAAAGACCTGGAAGCCTTTGGAAGGTTGGAAGAACCAGAGGACAAGCCCATGAAGGAGCCATCCCTAAAGAAAGACCACAATATGTCCTTGGGGCACAGGAGCCCCTGTGCACTGGCTCTGCCATGTGCAGAAGTGTCTTTCACAGAGCCAGGGAGGGCGCAGAGAGCACCCCCAGCAAGGGTGGTTCTGCTTTGATTGTTGTAGGTCTTTTCAGTGACAATCCCTTGGAAAAAGCTAATGGCAGTAAAGTGTTTATCAGTGATCTTAGAGATAGCAGTCCTTTAGTGATAGGAAAGGGCTGATCATTGGAGACAATTTTGTGGAGTCACCCACCAGAGGAGAGGCTGAGACAGTAGCAATAGGACCCTAATGTGGAGACTAGCCTTAGTGGCTGTAGGAAGACAAGCCCAGAAGGGGTCCACAGAACAGGGCTGGGCTCCAGGTCCCTTGGATCAGGGCAGAGAACAGGGGCATTGTCACCTGCCTCATTCTAGATTCTAGGCCTTTATGGACGCTGGCTGGTTGGCACTGGCTTTCTTGGCTCAGTGCCTTTGAGATCTGCAGCCTTTCAGATCCCCAGGTCCTGGATCTTGGAGCAAAGATTTAGGGCTGGCAGAGACCCCTCAGTGGTTAAACAAGGAGAGGAGCTGTTGCCAATGATTGAGCCCAGCACAGAAAACAGAACGCTGTTGAGTAATCTTTGCTTTTCTCATCCGTGTCATGTGATAAGTACTTTACTGACACTTGTCATTCTGGGGCTTATTCTCCTGAAACAGTTTCCACCATCTGTGCTTTGATAACACCTTTTCCATAGGTGTATCTTCTTAAAGCTGAGACGTTCTTCCTCATCCATTGTCTCGGTGGAGGCTCCCAAGCCCCAGTCAAACAGGCAGAAGAGGAAAGGGCTGCTTCCCTCAAGAAAGGTCCGGCCCAGGCATCCCCTTCCTCTGGGCACCAAGGCCGTCACTGTCCTGGAAGATCATTTACCCCTTGGAAGTCCCCTCTGCCATCTGCTTGGAGGGGAGCGCTCCCCCAGAACTTTCGTCTAAGGAGGGTGCCCCGTCCAGCCTTCACCTATCCCTCCACACTTCTATCCTGACTCCATGCCGGGGACCTTCCCTCTCTTCCCCCCATCCCTCCTCAGCTTCTCACCAGACTGTGAGATCCGTGAGGGCAGGGTCTGTCTTTTGCCTTTCTTTGTGTCCCCACCACTTAGCATAGTGCCTTAATAAATGTTTGTTAGGGGCAGCTAGGTGGCACAGTGAGTAGAGCACCAGCCCTGGAGTCAGGAGGACCTGAGTTCAAATCTGGCCTCAGACGTTTGACACGTACTAGCTGTGTGACCTTGGGTAAGTCACAACCCCGATTGCCCTGCCAAAAAGCAAAAAATAAATAAATAAATAAACAAACAAATAAATAAATAAACAAACAAACAAATAAATAAATAGATGTTTGTTGACCAACCGATTACCTCTCTTTTTTTAAAGGAAGCTCTCTCCATCACCAGCACTTTAGGTGACTGGATGGATGAAGTAGCAGCAGACGTTTTGTCATTGATGCAGGGCTGGGGTGGGAGCATAGCGGCACTGTTCATCTCTGTAGGGAAGTGCTGGGGTCCGGGTAAAGATGCTCTCCCCCAGCGAGCCTGTGATCTCTGGAATGCATGAGTGGTAAGGATACAGTGAATGAGGGTGTCCTGCTTCTGGTCAGGTGATTTCCTGCTAGCTGACGGCAGCCTCCCTGCCAGCCCCCAACACTAAGGGAGTCTCTAGGAGGTCACCTTCTCTGTTGGGATGGAGCAGGAAGGAGCAGGCCCCTTGGGGATTGCTCTGAACTTTGGGAGGCTTTTCCTGCCATTCGGCCCCTTTTGCCCCTAACTCCCCCCTCTTCCTCCCAACAGCCTTTCGGACCCTTGAAGGCGGCTCCTGGGCTGCCCTAAGCCGTCTCTTCTCCAGGCTGACCATCCCTGCTCCCTTTGCTAAATGCCCCTGGGGTCTGGATGCTCTCCAGATGTGGTCTGACCTGGGCGGATGATTCCGGGACTGCAGCCTCCTGGTTCCTGGAAGCTCAGGCTCTCAAGGCAGCCCCAGATCTCATTAGCTTTTCTAGCTGCCATATCACATTCCCTATTTTTAGGGAGATTGCCATCCTCTAAGACTTTACATTTATCCCTTTTAAAGGCCATCTGATTCAGTTCAGTGAGTCAAGGTCTCTTCAGTTCATCCCTCTGCCATCTGTTGTGCTAGCAGAGTCTCCCATTGGGGTCCTTTGCAGAGGCTGGATGCCATCATTGAAAGAGCTGCATGCTCAAAGTCCCAGGGCCTGAGTTTGAATCCTCCCACCTGTGTTGCTTTGGTCAAGTCTCTGAACCTCTCTGGTTTTTAGTTTCCTGATTTATAAAATGAAGGGCTTGTATTAGATGATGCCTCCTCCCCCCACCCAAACCACCATCACCACCACAGTCTCCTCTAGCTCTGGGACTATGATCCCATGGACAATTAGAGAAGGGTTCTGTCATTGCCATGGGCAGGTGTGTCAAGACAGCATGGGCAGTACAGTGCCAAGCACAGATTTCCATGGCGTTGGCCTAGGGACCTACTGCCAAGGTGCCATTAAACATGAGTAATGATTCTTTTAGCTTAGCTATTCAGCCAAGTCAGACTCCATCCCTCCTGATCATCTTCAGAGCAGCAGGAGATACTTCATCAGACGCTTGGCTCAGGTCTAGACCAGCCATATCAACAGTATTCTCCTGACCCCCTCCAAAGAAGGCCTGAGGTCAGGCTGGCATGACCTGGTCTCCATGACGTCATGCAGGCCCTCAGTCATCTCAGTTCCCTTTTCTGAATGGTGCCTTGCTGTCCTTCCAACAGTCAGCTTTAGGATTTGCTGAGAAATCAAAGCCAAGCTGCCTGGCCTGTGGTTTGCCAGCTCTTATCTCTTCCTTTTTCTAAAAGTTGGGTGACAGTGGCCTGCCCTCATTGCACATGTGACACTTCTCCCTCCTACAATCCAAGACCTTTCAGATGTCACTAAGGGCAGCTCTGCCCTCCCTTCCATGGGCCAGTTCCTGGGGTATTGGATGCACTGGGGCCAGGTGACTTCAAAGGTACCTTGTAAACAAGCCTCTATACACATCACCTATCACTCTCTCACAGAAGGGAGAGATCTGATTGTCTTGGGTACCATTTCTTCTCTCACTTTGCTCAAACGGCTTTATCTGACAAATTGAATTTGATTGTTAAAGGCTTCTTGTTGAGCCTGCTGGAAGCCACAGATGTCCCCTGGTGACTAGACTTTGGTGAAATGCAGCACAATCAGGATCCCCGAAGAACTGAGAGTAGGGGCCAGGGGGGAGTGGGGGAGGGGGTGCAGCAGAGAGGGGCAGCACACCTTTCCAAGACTTGGGAGCAGGCCAGAAAAATGTCAAGATACCCAGCCATGAGGTGAGAGATGAAAAGAGTGAGGCTTTTACTCTCAAATCAGCAGTCCCTCAGATTAGACTGTGCTGACGAATATGCAGGAGAGGAGGGAATTATGAGAGGCCCCAAAGGATGGGGGCTAGAGAGTGGCACTTGGAATCAGGAAGTCTGGGACTGAGCTCCCTCTTCTATCATTGTTTCTCCAGCACACAGCACAGTGCCTTGACCTTAGGACCTTCATCAGTTCTTCCTGGCTGATCGATTGATTGAAAATTTGGTAAAATGGCTTTAAAAAGCTCTGCCTCTGGAAGCTGTAAGAAGACTCAGAGGAGAGAATGTCTGCTGTGCTCTTTGCAGTCACAGAAAAGCTCAAGGAATGCAGGCTGTCATCTTTATTAGGACAGATCTCCAGTGGACTTTTAGCTCCAGTTTTCAAGAAAGCAGCAAGGGAGTGATCTGAAAGAAGATGCTTCCATGCCTCGGCCAGGCATGCTCACACACGCTCATCACATGCATACATTTGCACACAGCTCATCGTCCCCAGATGGTGAGCTCACACGGGAGGCAAACTTAAGGGTGTCAGAGAAGCTGAGATATCCCCGAGAGCTCAGCACCTTTCCTGGGTGTGATGAAGGTGGCATCCCCCTAGAGAATCCCACCTCCCAGGAACCTATTATACAGAAGTCTCTGCCCACTGGATTCCAAGGTCCCCAGCTGGTGCTGCCATTTTCCCTGACTTGTGAGGACTCAGCTTTCAGTCCCCTCTTGGACTGAGTCATCACAGGTTGCAGGGGTTGATGTTCTCAGGGCTTGTTGGGTTCACTTTTCAGGTAATGCCCCTTTCTGTGTTGTCTGAGACATTCATCTGTCTCCTGCTTTCAGGCTAGATGGGGTTGGGACGAGGCTTCAGAGGGTTCTGTCCTTTTCCAGATTATCTCAAACATCCCTCAGCTCTGGGGTGGCTCTTCCATCCCTCGTCCTTGCGGCTGAACCCTGGCAACTCCGACAGCCTGGCGATTTTCACAAGTAATTTCCACACTCAATAATCTTTATAAGCAATATGCCTAGTGCTCTGGCAGAATCATGCCAGATCTGATCTGCAATTGCAGAAATAATCCATTGGATTGATCAATGGATTTGGACTTGAGACCAGCTTAATTCCCTACAGCTACCATTGTGATTTTCCTGCCCAGGTTACTTGCCCTCTCGAGAAGCTCACGTAGCTCCTTATCCCTCACAACTCTCCTGTTCAGCGTGTATAGCCTTTCACCACCTGGCACCAATCTACCTTTCTAGCCTTGCATGTGAATAATCTCCGTCATGAATATAAAGGCTACTAGGGGGCAGTGCCACAGTATGCAGAGCGCAGGACCTGGAGTCAAAAGACCTGAGTTCAAATCCAGCCTCAGACACTTAGCAGTTTTGTGACCTTTGGCAAGTCACTTAACCTCTTTTTGCCTCAGTTAACTCATCTATAAAAGGGACAGAGTATTAGCATCCACCTCCTAGGGTTGTTGTGAGGACCAAATGGGATAATAATTGTACAAAAAACCTTGAAGAGATAATATAAATGCTAGTTCTTCTTGTTATTCTGTGGTCCAGCCAAACTGGCTGTATTCGTACACCTCCATTCTCCTCTCTTTCCACTGGCTTCCCCAGCCCCCACCCCTGTGACTTAGGCTCTGCATTTCCCATGAAGCTTTTCCTGAGCTCCCTAGTTCCTTGGTGCCCCCACTATTTCATCCCCCTTTGTACCCATATATGCACAGGCTGTTTTCCCTGTTCAGCTATAAAGGGCAGAGATGGTTTCATTTTTGTCTTTGAATGTCCCCAGCACCTGGATCATAAGAGTCACTTAATAAATGCTTGTCGATCCTTTGATTGGTTAAAGTATCTGTTCACCCAACTCTCACTCTGGGCAGGTCAAGTCATCTCCTTAGCTGCTTCCTGACAAAAACGGGACCATGGTGTTTGCATGAGGTGCCTCCCGAGGCTGTTGATGAGAAAACATTTATAGATTGCAAGACCTTATATATAGGGGCTAATGGTAGCCCGTTAGTATGATACTCCAGTGACTTCAGGTGGCTATAACATTTCATTATCAATTCATTAGCACCACATTGGTTTTGGTTCAGACTGGCAATCAATGAATCTGCTTGAAGCTCTACTCCATGGGGTGCCGCACACTACGTTGGCTCTCTTGGTACACAGCCTTCCTGTCCTGTTGGTTCTCAAGAACAGTTTCTGTACTAATATTGGCAGTGAAGTCCATAGGGCCTTCACTGGAGGGAAGAGGAAAAATGAGGAAGGAACCTGGGTACTACAGTTATGGAAGGAAGCCAGAACATTGGCTAGGAAATCACATGATGATGATGATGTCCTTTGGAGAGCACCCCTAGACACGGCCTAGACAGGAGTCTATAACTTAGCTCCTGACCTGTGGGTGACACCACGTTGTAGTAGAATGGAGACTCCTTGAGGGCAGGAATTGCTTTGGTTTTGTCATTGAGGTCTGGCTTCTGGTTGAATGCCTGGGACACAGTAGGTTCGTATTAAAGTTTGCTTGAGTTGCTAACTTTACTTGGTAATTTCTCTAATTTCCAGTGAGATGGTCTCAATCCTCCCCTGACCTAGGGCTTTTTTCGGAAAACAACCAGAATCATCAGCCTCCTATCCTCTTCTTATGAAAACCCCATAAAGATGGTGATTTTTTTTTAACCAAACAGATTCCTTAGAACTCCCATGTCCCTCCCTGCTCAATGCTATAGACTGGTCTTAAAAGGCTGTCGCCTATGGTTAGTAACTCAGACTTTGGGTTCCAGGATCCTTCATCTCTTCACTAAAGCCATGGTATGATGGTATGGTGCCTCATCATGGCACTGAACAAGTGGGGGTGGGGGTGGGATCAGGAGTCCTTGTGGGCTCTGCCATTGGAGCCCTGCTTTTGCATCCCCAGCTAAGCTAGATGGGCTTTGAGGACAGACTTGGTGAGAGACTATGTGTAAGATTCAAGGGGGGTCAATGCCAGTCGCCCATAGCATTAGAGTTTGGGACTGCAGGAACCTTCAAAGACCATCTGTCAAGTCACAGAGGACTCCAGAATAGCCTCAGCTCTGAAAGCCCTGGACCCTGAGACTGGAGACATGAGGATAGGGTAAAACAGATGAGTGAGTCATTCTCATCCTATTTGTTAAGCCTTGTTAAACAGAGGTGCTAGTCTAGGATTTATGCAAAGCATATATGACTCTTATAATGTATAATTTGTAGTACCCAGTGATTTCGGAGTTGGGTCACTGTAGGAGTACCATATGACACATCTTTATTTTTTAAATGAAGTAAATTACTTCCATTTTATTTTGTGATTTTTACAACCTATGTCTAAAGGGACATTAATTCTCCAAAAGTTTCACTAAGTAATACATTAAACTTAAAGTAAGTGCTCTTTGGATTGCATCCAAGGATATTGACAGTCAGTCAGTAAGCATTTATTAGGCACCTACTATGTGCAGGTATTGGGGTAAGCATTAAAGGAACAAAGACAAAAAATAGTCTCCCTCTCTCAAGAAACACACCCTGTTCATATGTGCATGTATGTACACCCACATATATACATTTTGTGACCTGGAGTCAGAAAGACTTGAGTTCAAATCTGGCTTCTGATGCTTCCTGTGTGACCCTGGGCAAATCACTTAATATCTTTTTGCCTCAGTTTCCTCACCTGTAAATAATAACACCATCCGCCTCCCAAAGTTGTTGTGAGAAATAAGTGAGATAACAATTCTAAAGTGCCTGGCACATAGTAGGTGCTATAGCCATGGGAGCTAGTATACACACATACGCAGATGTATGCCTGAGTGTATGCACACATACACATACACAACTTTACACAGCATGTGTGTACATAAAATATAATGTCTGTATATCTAATGTATGTGCGTAAGAGTACAGGCAGACTGCAGAAGATAACTATATGAACGTAACCGGGCCAGGGGAGGTACTAGCTCAGGGACAAAAGCAACAGTAATCCCTCTCTTTCCATTTTCCCTGTGGTCTCCCCAGTGCCTAGCACATAGTAGATGTTCATGTGATGCCTGTTCACTGACGGACTGGCTGATCGTAAGGCGATTCCACTTCTGAAGCTTACCCCCAAGCTAAACCCAGAGGCAGCCTGCCGCCGGCAGTGCTCACTCCGACAAACACAACCTTCCACGGAGAGATCTTCACCTGTCAGTGCGTGGTCCTGGTGAGGAATGTGACTCTCACTTATCATCCTGGGCTCAGGCTCATTTCGCTTAGCTGTTTTCTTTGGGAAAAGCAAAACAAAACACAACAAGCCCGTGGCTGCTGTTGACCTTCAGTTCCAACACCCAGGATTCTGCACATCCGTTTTCACATGAAGAAGACAGGCTATGAAAACAGACAATTAGCGTGTTTACTCACGCTGCCCAAAGAGTCTGTTCTGGGTTTTAAGTTTAGTTTATTCCCAGAACTTCCAGGAAGAAAAGGAGAAGCCAGCCTTGCTCCCTCGTCCTCCCCAGAATCCTCCAGTCTGTGGCAAGGAAGGTTGGCGTCTAGAGCTGTATCTATACAGAATAAACTAGAAGGGGAATCAATACAAATCAATGCATTTTGTTCAATCCGAGGCAATTGGAGAGGGAGGTCACCAGAAGTTTGGGCAGGTCAGGGAGGGCTTCTTGCCAAAGGTGACACCTGAGCTATTATGAAAGAAGAGACAGATCTTAAGAGATGGAGACAAACAGAGAGACACCAGAGAGAGACGGAGAAGAATTGAGAGGGAGAGAGACAGAGACAGAAAAAGACAGAGAGAGAAGAAACAGAAAGATAGACAGAGAGACAGAGAAGGAGTGTGAGGAGAGACAGAGAGAAAGAGAGAGAGAGAGAGAGAGAGAGAGAGAGAGAGAGAGAGAGAGAGAGAGAGAGAGAGAGAGAGATTGAAGTAAGAACCGAAGAAGGCCCAGTAGAGAGCCTCAGGGACTGAAATATAGCTAATGATCTGGCAGAGGAGAATGACCAACCACCCCAGTGTTTGACACAGAGAACAAGAGAGGGCATTTCTGAAAGTTGAGGGGAGAGCAAGTCTTGGGGCAGGGCTACTCGAGGTGTCCAGAGCCAAAGGGAGGTAGGTCAAGGAAGATGGAAATGGAGAAAGAGCCCAAGGGCCTAGGAATGGACATGGTTTGGAGCCAGTAGAGTTGGAGCCAGTTGGGGGCGGGGGGAGGTGGGGGAGGTTGTAAAGGATGGAGAAGAGAAAGAAATGGGGGAAATGGAGGCAACTCTTCCTGGGTGTTGAGCAGAGACATGATGGCTGGAAGACCAGGCAGGGTCAAGAGGAGGCTTTGAAAGCCTGGCTGAGCCTGCAATGTGCCTGTAGGCAGCAGGGAGGGGCCCAGTAGGTGAGGAAGGAATAGGGGTGAGAGGAAGAGAAGCCATAGTTGGAAGGGCATGCTCATGGCAGAGCAGTGAGCTCAACACTCATCGTTATCAAAAATGCACGAGCCGAGGCTGGAGAGCATCTCTCTGGGGTGTTTTAGGAGGGCTTCCTGCATCAGAAGAGAGATGGGGTGCTGAGTGATGGGCTCACAGGGAATGACCAAAGCTAGATGGCATCCAGCATCTTCCTAGCCTGGCCTTTCGCTCATATTTTAAATGCACCGGAGATGCTGCTTCCTTAGAAGATCACAGCAGTGATTCCTTTTGTAAAAACAAGTCATTCGGTGGGAATAAGGTTTGAGGTGCTGGGGGTGGCGGAGGATTAGCTTTTTCCTGTGTGGCCCCAGCAGGCACAACTGGCTGCAGTGGGTGGAAGTCGAGGCTGGATGTATTGAGAGCTGTCCCATAGTGGAACGGGAAGGTCAGGCACTGAGTGCTCTCACCAGATGTCTTCAAGCAAAGGTTGGAGGACTGACTTCTTGTTGGGTGTGAGTGGAAAGGAGTACTGTTCAATGTCCCTGTAACGACATTGAAGACCAAACTCAAACTTCCATGATTTTGTTCGGCAGTGTCATCACAGCATAGCCTACAGATGTAGAACTGGAAAGGACCTCAGAGGCTGTTGAGTCCAACCACCCTCTTTGCGCAGATGGGGAAACTGAGGAAGGCTCAGAGATGATAAGTGGTTTGCCCACAGTCATATATTTTGAATCAGGATTTGAACCCTGGTCTTCTATGCCATACTGAGTACTCATTCCACTGAACCACACTGCTTCCTATGAAACGGATGTCACTAACTTGCTGCAAGTTCTACGTTTTAATTTTGGTAATTTGTGTTTTCTAAAAGTAGGACATGCCTTGACTTGAAATGTGGCCCCCAGTAATGGCCTTATTTCCATTCATCTTGTTAAAAACTTCCGTTGCATGGCCACAGTCCAATGATTCCTGGGATGGCGGTCTAGAGAAGAGCCATAAAGCCAAAGCTCACTCACCGGATACTTTTGAGTCAAGGATTTCCTAGCTCCTTACAAACCCTGCCTCTCTCAGCCTCACATTACTGGTGAGAGACAGTGGGTGGTGAGTGTTGTGGACAGGAAAGTGGTAGCTGGCTGAAGTGATTTATACAATGTCATCCATATATGGAAATCTCTGACAGAGCTGGTGAATTAGCACAGTGCTAGGCACATGGGAGGCCCTTAGGAATCGTTGGGTTGATCAGTGGATCATTGGATGGATAGATGGATGGATGGATGGACGGATAGATGGAATTAGACTGAGGACCATAATGTAACATTTACTTGGTTCAGTCATTCACAATGGAGCCAGTAATTCCGGGTCACAGAATCACAAAATTTCAGGGCAGGAGGGGTCCTCAGGGGGCACCTATGTGGTCAAACCAGCCCCCTCTATGAGACATCCAACAAGTGGTCTGTCATCCAGCTTTATTTGAGAACGGACAGACCTCCAGGGCAGGAGACACCCCTTCTACTTGGGGATGCTCTCTGTGATAGGAGAGTTCTTCTGATGTTGAGGCTAAGCTCCCCCCTTCAGCTCCCCCCACCCCGGCATTGCTTTTGGTTCTACTGACCTTCTGGTCCAATCTCAGTCTGTCTAGTCTCTCCTGATGGGGACAGCCCTTCAGATATCTGAAGTCAGCTCTCAACTCCCCTGAATCATCTCTTCTCTCGATGAAATAGCCAGGATTCGTTCAAATGATCCTTCCCCATCTTGGTCCCTCTTCCCCAGAAACACTCCCATTATCAAAGTCCTTCCTAAATGGTGGCACCAAGTATCAGATTCCAGACCTAGATATTGTCTGACCCTGGGCAGAGAACTGTGGGACTTTATTTTGTCCAGGCCTGTGATATCAGGATCTCTGACCTTCACTGGGCAAGCTAGCCCTCCAGCTTCCTGTATGCCATCTGTAAACTTGAAGAGCAAACCTCAACTTTGGACCATGTCACCTAGAAAAATGTGAAACCGTGCAGGTCCAAACTCAGACTGAGCCCTAGGGCACCCCTAAGCAGGCACATGAGCAAAGACAAGTCACATAAAACCAGATGCAGTTCTACAATTCGATAAACCTTATTTTATTTATATAGATTGCATCCTAGAGAAACGAGAATCAAATCTAAGCCACCAGTAAAAATGACAAGCACCCTTTCAACTTCGGATTCTGTGATTTTCAGATTCAGGTTTTCATTGTACTGGGAGAGGGGAGAGAGGAGCTGGCTAAAACTCCTCATTGAGAATGTTCTAAAATCCTATTTTATTAGGATTTTAGCTGTGTGACCCTGGGCAAGTCACTTAACCCCCCTTTGACTCAGTTTCTCATGTGTAAAATGGAGAAGCAAATGGCAAACCACTCCATTATCTTTTATTTTCCTACTTAAGAGTATTCTATTTTTCCAATTACCCATTAAGATAGTTTTCAACATTCATTTTTATAAGATTTTGAGTTCCAAATTTTTCTCCCTCCCTTCCCTCCTCCCTCCCCAAGACAGTAAGCAATCTGATATTGGTTATCTACATGGTTAACATGTATAATCATGTTAAACCTATTTCCACATTAGTCATGTTGTGAAAGGAGAATCAGAACAAAAGGGGAAAAAAACAAGAAAGAAAAAAACAAGAAAGAAAAAAGGTGAAAATGATACGCTTTGATCTGAATTCGCACTCCCTAGTTCTTTCTCTGGATACCACTCCAGTGTCTTTGCCAAGAAAACCCCATGGACAAAGTCCATGGCATCCCAGACAGTCAGACATGACTGAACAACTGAATGACAAGAGATTTTATTAGTAATAGCAATTAACGAAGAAGACGGTCAAACTCGTCAGATATAGATGTGGTCTGATAGGGGTCCTCCTTAGGAGCCTAGTGATTTCTTCTGTCTGATCCAAGTCATGGGCTCAATTTTTCAAGAAGGTAGAAGTATAGGGAATAGAAGTCCAGTTTGTATTCTATGTTCTTGATTAGAAGAAACTCTGCAGACAAAAAGCCCCTTTACGCTCCAGGGGGCCTCAGGACACACAATCTCCACTGGTGTCCGTTCATGTCACCTGGGGCAGTGGAAATGTTTGGTGTTCCCCTCAAGATTCAGCCCCTCCCTTGGTTAGGCCGGGAATCTCCATCCCAGGAAGGACTTCCTTCCTCATGTGTCTCCTCCCCGGGTACCTTTAGCCTCAGCCATGTCCTCTGACAGTTTAGGAGTTCTAAATGATTGACTGCACGGAGACTGCCACCCAACTTTCCTTCCTCTTTGGGGGAAACATTAAAGCAGATTCTAATTCGACTACACCTTCCGTATTATGCAGACACCAACAGGCAATGCAGTGGGAAACCAATTTCTCCTTCCCATGTTTGACTTAGGAAACTGGACACATTTAGCAGTAATTACAAGCTCTGGCCTTGATGCTAAGTACTTGGCTTGGTTCTTTAATAAAGACAAATCCGACAAGGATAAAAAATCGTTCTGATTTTGTCCACGGTGGTGATTTATTAGTCAGCTTATTAATTATTATTCATTCTCTGGCAGGCTGGAGACCCAGACCATTGGAAATCTGCATCTCTGGGTAAGGAGGGAAGGAAAACAAATTCTCTGAAAAACTTCAAGCAGCTCATTTCAGTGGCCAATGTTGGCAGTGGACACTCGGTATTGTTCTTTTTAAAGGACGCCCACAGCAGAGAGGGGATGGGTGCTGAAAGGAGCAGAATTGTCCTTGTACAGGATTCGTGTTATCTCACAGGATGAATGAGGCCTCCAGAGCTTTTCTTGGAAGTGTTTTCTGGCTAAATGTTGGGTAAATAATCACTCTTTCAAATTAAAAAAAAATAGTATATTGTAATAATGGAAGAAACGAAATGAATCCTTGGCATCCAGGAAAGATGAGAACCGGGTGTGGTTTTCCATCATGTTTTGAAACACTTACCTTTCTCAGAATTGTGTCATTTGAAATCTAATTGGTGTTTGTTCTTAAGAGTGAAACCGCGCAGCTACCACACTATCTAATTATTTCCATAAACATCTAATTACACTTGTATTAATAATTTGTCTCTCATAAATATAGCAGGATGCATGCATTCCAGAGTTATTTTCCATCTAAGGCGACCTTCTCTGAAGGATATCCTTCCAATGAACCTGAGCATCTCTTCATCTCTCATTGCTAGACAAATAAGCCAAAAGGCATGTATGAAGCACTGACTTTGGACCGGGCTAAGTGCTGAGCCCCCAATGACAAAAATGGAGCGGTCTCTGCCCTCAGGGAGGTTATAATCTAGCAGTGAAAACAACACGTGCATTGTTGACTCAATTATGCTAGCCTTTGTTAGGCACGAGCTGGGCATCTGCTAGGCTAAGTGCTGGGGTTATACAAACAGAAGTTTCCCCTTCTAATGGGGCGTCATTATAAACATTCTAAATGACAAATAAATAATTTACCAACACGGGAGGAAAGAATTTGAGTAATTTATTAAGATGAAGAGAAAAGGTTCTTGTAGGTAGGACAGCCCTGATCTGTCCTTAAACGAAAACCTTCTGCATTGGTTTTTGCTCATTTTTGCCTTTCAACACCGCCCCCCCCCCCCATTTGCTATTCATGTGAGAAGCCCTGCCTTTCCGCCAGTCTCCCTCCTCAGCTAGCCACCTGTAAAGTAAATGGCTTCCCAAGTAATGGCAGATGTAGTAACAGAAATAATGAAGCAGGCTTTCTTTTAATAAAGAATTTATGCATCATTTATTTATATTAATAAAACACCTTTTGCTCTCCTATTTGACCATCGATTAGAATCATTCAAGGCTTGACCGCAACCCCCCCCCCCCACCATATACACATAACTTCCACTGCAGTTTGGGGAATTTACATATATAATAAAAAAAGTAAATTAAAAAAGACCCTTTAAGGGGGAGGGATTTTTTTCATAGCAGGAGACTTCCTCCGCTAAAGAAACGAAAAGGGTTAGGTCATTAAGACCATTCAAGGGCTTGGCTAATAATGCCGAGTGACTTCGTGTTAACCCAAATAATAACTGTGTGAACAAAATAATTTAATATCTGTTTTTAAAATTATATTCTCCTCTTCTTCCCTTCCCTCCCCCGCCCCAGTCCTCTAGCTCCCAACACAAACAGTGAAGTGAGAAGATTTGGAGACTGATCGTGAGGGTACAAGACTAGGTGCAGCCAAAGCACTTAGGTCAACTTGGCAAGGATCAGTTTGATTCCATCTGTGTGGTTGCTGTCTAGACGAGGCAGTTGGATTTGAAATCAAAAAGACCCGAGGTGGGTTCAGACACCGCCTCAGACGCTTACCGTGTGACCTTGGGCCAGTCACAGCTGTTTGCCTCAGTTTCCTCGTCAGTGAAATGGTAATAAAAATAATCTCTACCTCCCAGGGTTGTTTTGAAGATCAGATGATACAATATATGTAAACAGTTTTGAAAATCTTCAGCTATAAAATGCTGTTATTGTATTAAATGAACCAACCTGCCAACGTTTATTAAGGTCCTACTGTGTGCCAGGGCTAAGAGTTCAAAGACACCAAGGAAAGGCTCACCTTCGGTACCAACGCCTGCCTCAAGCCTCCGTTCTTAAGTTGGTCGCTTCCTAAATTCTCATGGCAACGAGAAAACCAGCCCCACCTTCGCAACCTGAGGGCTGATCCCCAGAGTGGCTAACGGGGCCCGGAAATGAGGGGCAGAGGGGGGCGAAAATCGCACTGTGCTCAAGCCCCTCATTCTGCAGATAAGGAAAGTCAGGGCCCAGGATGTTAAGTAACATAGGTGGTGGAAATCAGGTACAGGACCAGGGACTCCAGAAACGGGACTCTCCTTGCTGTCAGCTCTGACCATGTTCCTTTGGTGATGAAATTTTCCAAATTTAGCCAATCCTCATATTGATGGCCAGTTTGCAAAGTCTTTCCAGTTGAGTATTCATCCATGCATCAATTCACCCATCTATCCATCCATCCATCCAACCATCTACCCATCCATCTATCCACCCATCAATTCAACCATCCATCCATCCATCCATCCATCCATCCATCCATCCATCCACCCACCCATCCACCTATCCATCCACCCATCTACCCATCCACCCATCCATCCACCCACCCACCCACCCATCCATCTATCTACCTATCCATCCATCCATCCATTCACCCAGCCATCCATCCACCCATCCATCCATCCATCCATCCATCCACCCACCCATCCATCCATCCATCCATCCATCCAACAAGTATTTATTAATCAACTATCAGGTGCCAAGCACTATGCTGGATGATTAGGATAAAGTGTTGTGCAAGTCCTCCTAAAGCTCTATATAGCACATAGTTTCTGGTGTTCATTCTTTCGGTTCCCTACTCTTACTGGCATAGGCAACCCCTAACAAGTTGGACATTTTTTCTTGTGCCATATGGCTCACGAGCCCCCGCAAGTGTGGTCCCCCAGTTGATCATCAGTTGATATCAGTCAACCAAACTTCAGAAATTAGTTTTTAGAAAATGGTATTAACTCAAGTGGTACAGCAAGATCCATTCTCAAACACCCTCTCAAACCAGGGAATGTCCTCCCCCAAGTACATAAGGAATCTAGGGGAAAATGGGCTCAAATTTAGAGCCTGTAGCAAGGCATTGTGCTAAGCCCTTTACAACGAGTGTCTCATTTGGTCCTCATGGCAACCCTGAGAGGTAAATGCTATCATCACCCCATTTTACAGATGAGGAAACTGAGGCAAATAAAGGTGAAGTGACCTGCCCAGGGTCACACAGCTAGTGAGGAGCTAATGCCTGATGTGAATTCATAACTCTCTGACTCTAGGTTCGGTGCTCAGATGCCAATGAGAAGTTCAAATCTTTCAACCTTTCAAAACTCACAAAGCCCTTGAATGAGTGATCCATTAGGGATGTCTAAGGCTCTTTCACAGTTCTAACTGAATGATTTAATTGAGAAGTTTGGGTCCTCTGAAATTATTGAGGTAGGGTTATAGAACCTATAATTTATTTTATTATTATTATTATTATTTTATCTTAGACTCCAGGCATTTTTTCTGTCTGTCCCCCATGCATGGAATGCTCCCTCTCCTCATCTCCACCTGTGGACTTCCTGGCTTCTTCATGTCACAGCTAAAATCTCACATTCTCCAGGAAGGCTTTCCGGATCCCCCTTCTCTCTGTTGATTATCTCCAGTTTCTCCTGTTCATAGCTTGTTTGTAGGATTTGTTTGCATGCTGTCTACACCATTAGACCGTGAGCTCCCTGAGGGCAGGGGTGATCTTTTGCCTCTTTGTGTCTCCAGGGCTTAGCACAGTGCTTAACACATAGTAAATGCTGAATAAATATTTACTGACTCATTAGAGAAGTAGTGAAAGTAGAGTCAACAAGCCCTAGCAAGAGTTGAGGATGACTTCCCAGAGGCAAACTCCAGTGTCTGCAGAGTGACTGGAGGCTAGGGACGCTCCAAGAGGGGAGGATCTGGGGGAATGGTAGAGAGCTGCCTTTGAGCAAGCCCTGAGGATGGGACAAAAGGCAAAGAGGAGCCCACAAACTTTCTCCACTAAACCCACATATTATAGCGTTTTTTTTTTCATCCACTTTCATCATTACTGAAGCTGAAAAATCATGGTAGCCATTTATTTGTGCTCACTAAGCTTAAAAGATGCCCTTGCCCCTCCCCCAGCCCATCTTCTATTTTTCTGGAAGCTGAGAGACCAAGTCCCTAATGCTCATTCAATCTCACTTCAAATCAATAGAAAAAACCCGTATTACACCCAGCAGCTGGGAAAGGGGTGTGTGTGTGTGTGTGTGTGTAGTGTGTATGTGGTGTGCTGTTGTGCGTGTAGGGAGAGACAAAGAAAATATTGCTTTTTTTTTGCTTTTGCTTAAAATAATAACAAAACCCCCTTTGCAATGCAGAGAAAAAATTAGAATGGAAAGAATTGTGAAAAAGAAAACTGTATAAGGGAACAAGTTATTTTTTCAATAAAAGATATATGTGATCTGGCCCCTGGGTGTTGGTTTTAAGTGAAGATATTGACTTCCAGCTGAATGATGAGTAAAACATCTTTCTGTTGAAATATTGATAGTAGATTACGCTACAGCAAAAACTCTCTCCAGAAAGCCCACCATTTCGAATCCTAATGGTATTTTCCTTCCTTGGGATGACTGCAGCATTCATGATCTGATGGCTTTCTTCTATCTGGGGGAAAAACTTTTTACCATACGGCTAAATTAACTTGTCAAAAGGCTTCAAACTTCGGAAGCTTTTACAGCTCAATTCAGAGCTATTATTCAAGATTGAATGGGAAGGCCGTGGACTGTAAAAGCTTGCAAAAAAAAAATAAATTTCCCAGGCTTTCATAGACCGAGTGAAATACTTACCTTTTGTTCAGCTTGTATATCTTCATTGAAGAGTCTCAGAATAGCTGTTTTTTGCCTATAAATTCTTATTCTTAACATGAAAGACGGTGTGTTTTTTTTGTCTGCTGCCCTTGGAGTTAGCATCCAGGACACGCTCCCGTATGCCCCCTTGATAATAATTCATTCCTATCAAGAACTGGAGAGCTCTCCAGAAATGGGAGCAGGAGGGGAACAAAGACTCCCCACTCTCCGAATGCACCATTTATTTTTGTATTACCTTATTCTTTCAAGAGACTCACAAGAGGCCTGATAGCCGATTACAGCTCCCAAACACAAGGCAACGTTCTGGGGCGTCACGTGGCTGGTGTCGGCAGGAGAAGGGACTAGAAGGAAAGACTAGGAAGGAAAGGGATGAATATGGGGGACAAAGTCTGAGCCTCAGTCGCCATTTTGGCACATAGTGGTGCTAGGTGAGGGTGAGGGGATATATCTGAGATAAAATGGAACTTCTGCCAATGTTTGTGTCTACAAAGACTAGTAAAATCTAATCACTTTGATGAGTTCTGTTAAAAAGTCAGTTAGTTCGGGGGGGGGGGGATCAGCCACATTGATGCTGGGGTTAAAATTAAATTAGCCAGTCAACAAGCATTTTTCATTGCCTTCTATGTGTTAGGCACTATGCTAAGGGCTGGGGGTGCAAAGAAAAGGAAAAATACTATTCCTCCCCCAAAAGACCTCATAGTCTAGTGGGAGAGGAGACACGCCAGCAACCATTGACCTGGAAGAGAGATGAAGGGTCCTGTCGATCTGATGATTGTGTATTGTCAATGCGTACATCACCAAAAGATGAATAGAATCATACAGAATAAAAAAAATAAATTACAAACAGTTCTTGTCCTCGGGGTGCTTATAATCTAGTTAGGCTGTAAACTCCTGGTTAGATTAAAAATGGGCTGGTGGAACATAGCAGTCTCTTCATAAAGGCTTGTTGATGGAAGGATGGAGGGATGGATAGTCACCCCCAAAGGAGCTGTTCCAGGAACAAGGAAATGTTAGCTTGTCTGTCTTCCACCCCAGTCCTATCATCCCTATAGGATTGTGTTCAGTTTGAGGCACCACATTTTAGGAAGGACCCTGATAAACCGGAGACTGTCCAGGGGAGTGATCAGCATGGGGAAGAGTATCATGTTCATGTCTTATGGGGATATTTGTCCCAGAGAAAACAAGACCCAGGCAGTGATAAGACTTGTCCTCCAATATTGAAGGAACGACTGTCGTGGAAAGGAACAATTAGCCTTGTTCCTTATGAGGAAAGGAGGTAGAATTTGGATTTGCGAAGAGCTAGATTTTATCTCCATGGCAAGCAGAACTTTCCATCAATAGAGCTAGCCAGAAGAAGGATGGGTCATCCCATGATAAAATAGGTTTCCTCTCATGGGAGATCTTTAATGCAAAATTCAGACAATCACTTGTCAGGTAAGTTATAGAGGGAACCACTTTGAATGGATGTATTGGTCACTTGCAACTCTGACACCCTGCGATTCTCTAAAGTCAGGCAGGAAAAGAGGATGTCACTTAAAAAATCTCCTAGGACCATAGCTTTCAAGATGGAAGGGACCTTGGAGGACACTGAGCTCATTTCACCCACTATTTTACAGATAAGGAAACTGAGGCCCACAGAGGTGTGTGACTTGCCCATGACCACATAGCAAGTCAGTGACTGAGAACGTTCCCATGAAAGGAAGAATCAGTTGTTAATTAGCATGAAGGGGAAAAAATACCGGATTTAGCTGTGGGAAGAATTTGATGGCTCATCTTGGTGATGAGAGGATATTTGATCAGAAATGGGCTGAGGAAACTTGAGGTCTAGACAGCGGAAAATGGGGTACACTGATAGAAAGAGCTTGGCACAAGCAGAGCCAGTATTGCTGCTTGTGATGTCCTTTTTAAGAAGTAGGTGAAGCAAGAGAGGGCAAAACCAAATCAAACAAACCTGTCTCCACAGTTTACCCCATAAGGCAAGCAGCACTCCGTTTCAGAATTAGAAGAGGATTGCCCGGCAGCCAAAAAGTCAAGAAATGCATTGCTCCCTCTCCGTTCTCCTAGTACTATCCAGCTTTCTTGTAAGTAGCCAACCACTGAGCCAACATAATGCCATGAAACATAGCTGCTGAAGAAACACTGTGTTCTCTGGACATTTGCTTACTGACTTCCTGAGTGGTAATTGTAGGTTTGAGAGGTACCGTATGGAACAGTAATTTTTTTAAGCACCACGGCCATCTTGCGAAGCTAGAAAAATTCCAACCAGCTACAGCCGGAGGACGAGTTGCTGAGACACAAGAATCAAGAAGATTGCTTACCAAGGATCCATTTATCATAAGCCCAGGACATTCGGAACAACAGCTGGCCCACCAGGACCATGCCAGCCAAGCAGATGCTGGGCTACTTTCTCATTAGACACCAAGCATCACAGTAGCCTTTGTCTACTCAGAGATTTTTAGGGTTTTGAAATCCTTTGTTATAATTGTAAATAACATTGATGATAAATGCTAATAAACAGATGTGCCAAACATGAAGGAGATATTCAGATAAAACCCTCACATGTAAACTACTCACCTTTTTGGTTTAGAGCTATGTCAAATTGAATAAAATCAGACTAAAACCTACTCCTCCGCTCTGTGTCTCTTTTCAAATCCGCCGTGTATTCCTAAGGATCCTCTGCCTCCGTTGCTTTGTTTGTAGGTTTCATTATCTCTCGCCGTCATTACGTGTGCTTCCTACATGCTCTGGAGCTCTTTGTGCCATTTCATATAAACCATTCCATTTTTCCTTGTTTTCTTCCTGTCTGTCAGGCTTTCTCAGCGCCATCATTGTCTATTACACTAATATAGCAATGTTTATTCAGCTATTCCCCAATCATTGGATGTATTAGTTACGGCCAGTGTTTCACTATTACAAATAGAGAACCTACAGACATTTTGTTGTTTTGTTTTGTTTCACACAGACAAGTCCTTGATCCCACTTAATAACATCTGTAGGAAAGAGTGAGCTGTGGGACTGAAAACAGAACCAGGCCAAAAAGGGATGCATCTTTTTGGATAGGGCACCATCTTGTTCTCTAAAATGTTTGCACCAATGCTTAGTCTAAGCAACTGTGCAATAAAGTTTGTGTTTCTCTGCAACCCACATGGGTTTGTGTTCTCATCAATCAGCTGTTCCCTCTGATAATGCCTACCCATGCCATGTGACTCTTGTTCATGTCCACCCATAAGTATGTTGCTGGGAAGGTTCTCCTGATGTGCTGGAAGCCTGCCTTTCTTGCTCCTGCCTTCACAAGGATCCTTACCCATGGAACATTCAGACCACCTCCTTGTTTGCCCTTGAGCTCATCAGTTGACTAGTCCATCATCTTATTCCCTCATACAATCCCCTTCATTCTAGATCTTCTTCAAAGCTCTTCATTGGTTGTGTTTGGCAACCTGCTCCCCTTTACTATTAGTCATCTCTCTCTGTATCATTGGTCTAATCCAGCTGCTTTTCCAATCTTTGTTGCCATTTCTACTCCTAAAATAAAGGTTCTTGTCCTTTATACATATGTTTAATTTATACCTCTGTGTCGTACACCACCACCAACTAATGGAACTCTTCTACTGAATATTGATGTTAAAAAGATGGATCTTTGCTTCTGGGGGAAGTTTGGGAGGATTAAAGGAACTTTACAATTTTCAGGAGGCAATTTAGCCCATTCTCCCTCTTCTGCTTAATTTTGGGTCCAACTTACTGTCCATTTGTATTCTCTTTCCCAGATACATTTATGTTTAAAACAATACACACACACACGCGTGCGCATGCATGCATACGTACACACTATTGAAGAAGTTCTACCTGTTTTCCGTTTAAATGTCTGTCATAACTTGTCTAAGAGACATCCTTCATCCACCTTAGTTTTTCCTCTGTGTATGGTTAGGCCAAATTCTTTTGAGCACTTTCACATCTCTTCTAGGAGACTCTAAAATGTGCCAGAGTTGGATGCAACATGCATGATGTCATCCGTGAGAAAGGAGACTGGAGGACTTCTGTGTCCACAGAGGACCTCTTTCCAATTTCAACTCTGCATGAATCTCTACCACCAGTATAGCAGACACCTTTGGAAGGCTTAAACTTTCTTGCTTTTTAGCATGTTTGATAATTACAATTAGCAAGCCAATGCAAAAAGTTGCCTGTTAAACCATTTAAGGACTTGGATATATGTTTGGGAGACATTTTATTGGAAGAAATCCTTCAAGATGGTGTTTTGATCTGCTGAGGAAAATGGTTTGTTTTGTTTTGCTTTTATAATTAAAAGAAAACAACAAGCAGAGGGGAATCTTGCACCCTCAGCTTCTCTCAGTCAATGTGGGTCATTAATGATGTCGTCTAATGTGCACTACTGACTGGAGAAGGCAGCCCATTTTCTGCTAATACTCTCATCCAAGACACCTTTCGTATCTGAGGAAATCATTCTCTTTAGCATTGTAAAGAACTAGGAAAATAGGTCTTTGAGTCAATAACTTTTGATATTCTCTCAGAACCTTTTTGGAGGTTTTAATAAAGTCTGAGATTCTCTCCACGCCCCCCCCCACACTTTTGCTGTCTTCCCCTCTGTGAATTGATCCCTCCAGGCCCTCCCAATGTTGCTTCCAATATAGACTTCCTCTATGTACATTCAGTCTCATCCAGCTGCTTCTCCTATCTGTGGTCTTTGTTGCCATTTCTACATGTTTTAAACACATTCAAGATTGTGATGTATGAGTATAAGTGTAATGATTCTACTGTTTTTGATGGAAAAAAACTTGTGGTAAAGATATTTGTGCATCTTTTCAATTTTTCTTCTGTCTCTTTTCCCTCCATTTTATCCTTAAATGCCCTCTATGTAGCTTTGCTTAGTTTGTTCTCTTGCCGAGCTTTTAAAAATTGGTTTCATTTTCAGCAGCTTCTCTCTGCTTTATTAGGCTCATCCACCATCCTTTTCCATAATATGCTACAAATGAATTTGTGTCCTAAACTAGCATTCCTTTTGGCTACCATCTTTGTCTGCTTGTCAAGTAAGGCAAGTGTGCACTCACAAAGGGACTTTCAATGTCTGTCCAGTCTCCTTCTTATGAAAATTGATCGACTTTGGTCAAACTTGAGTATTAAATCATTACAGTCTGTATCAGTGTCCTTTCTTCCATCGGTTAACTCATTTTTCATTATCACTTGTTTGAATAGGTCAGGACCGAGGTGTTTTAATTCTACAACGCATCTTTTTCATCACAATTTCTTTATTCTAGCTTTGTACTCATTTTTCCCCACCAACAATGAATTACATACCTAACGACCTACTTACATGCACATATACATACATGTTTTGTCCAGGCCTTTTTGTTCCCTGTAAATGGAAAGAGCTTTACAGTGAGTAAACTGCCCCTGCCAAAGCAGGGCAGCAACTATTTTACAATGTATAGTTTCAGAGAATTGCTCACAGGAAGAGAGATGGAGTGACCTGCCTGGGGTTGTACCATCAGTATGTAATACGGGCAAGACTTGAGCCAAGATTTTGATGCCAAGGTCAGCTCATCTCTCTCTCTCTCTCTCTCTCTCTCTCTCTCTCTCTCTCTGTCTATATCTCTCTGTCTCCCTGTCTCTGTGTGTGTGTCTCTGTCTCTCCCTCCCTCCCTTCCTCCTCCTCCTCTACCTTCTTCTTCTTCTTCTTCTTCTTCTTCTTCTTCTTCTTAATCTACTTCTTCATCTTCATATTCTTCTTCTTCTTCTACTTCTCTCTGTCTCTCCCTCCCTCCTCCTCCTCCTTCTTTTTCTTCTCTGTCTCTATCTCTGTCTCTCTCTCTCTGTCTGTCTCTCTGTCTCCCTCTGTGTCTCTCTCTCTCTCTGTCTCTGTCTCTCTCTGTCTCTTTGTCTCTCTCTTTGTCTCTCTGTCTATCTCTTTGTCTCTGTCTCTCTCCCCAGAATGGTCTAGGTGACAGAGAATGGTTTTTGAACCCAGGAAGCCCTGAGATCAGGTTATACCTCTGACACTTGCTGTCTGGGTAACCCTGGGACAATTCTTTCATTTCTTGGTGCTCATGACGCTCTTTGAGACTGTGAGCTTCAGAGAAGGTGCTGACCCTTCCTTCTTTCTAAGCCTAATTCTGAGGTAGAATTTCCTCACTTTTGTGTTCTCTATACCAGTGAAATTTCATGTCCAGCCCTCATTCTATATCTAGATAAATTTTTGCCAATTTTATGAGGCTGAAGTGATATTCTAAGCTTCTCTTGGTACATCAACAGATAGATGGTCTCTGAATCTATTACTTTTCTAAATCAGATAGTGGCTAGAAAATTTAGAAATGCTGTAGCAATCATAATACTTGTGGTATGGGGACCAACAAATTAAGAGTATTCCAGCAATCTGTTCTAGCAACTGAATTCCAGAATATAGAGAAAATGCTTTGCCACACCAATCAAACTACCAAAAATTATTTTACAGAGCTGGATAAAATATTAACAAAATTCATCTGGAAGAACAAAAGGTTCAGAATATCAAGGGAATTAATGAAAAGAAATGCTAGGGAAGGTAGCCTAGCCATACAAGATATTAAACTGTATTATAAAGCAGTAGTCATCAAAACTATTTGGTATTGGCTAAGAAATAGAGTGGTGGATCAGTGGAATAGGTTAGGTACACAAGACGCAGTAGTCAAAGACTATAGTAATCTACTCTTTGATAAACCCAAAGAGCCCAGCTTCTGGGTTAAGAATTCATTATTTTGGAAAAACTACCAGGAAAACTGAAAAATAATATGGCAGAAACTGGGCATAGACCAATATCTTACACCATATACCAAAATAAAGTCAAAATGTGTTCATTATTTAGTAATAAAGGCTGATATTACAAGCAATTTGAGAGAGCAAGGAATAGTTTACCTGTCAGATTTATGGAGAAGGGAAGAATTCATGACCAAACAAGAGATAGAGAGCATTACAAAATACAAAATAGATAATTTTGATTATGTCAAATTGAAAAATTTTTGTACAAACAAAGCCAATGCAACAAAGATTAGGAGGGAAGCAGAAAACTGGGAATCTTTACAACCAGCGTCTCTTATAAAGCCCTCATATCTAAAATATATAAGGAACTGAGTCACGTTTATAGGAATACAAGTTATTCCCCAATTGAGAAATGGTCAAAGGATATGAACAGACAGTTTTCAGAGGAAGAAATTAAAGATATTTATGGTTATATGAAAAAATGCTCTAAATCATTATTGATTAGAGAAATGCAAATCAAAACAACTCTTAGGTACCACATCTCTCCTGTCAGATTAGCTAACATGACAAAACAGGAAAATGATAAATGCTGGAGAGGATGTGGGAAAATTGGAACACTGTTACATTGCTGGTGGAGTTGTGAACTGATCCAGCCATTCTGGAGAGCAATTTGGAACTTTGCCCAAAGGGCTACAAAAATGTGCATACCCTTTGACCCAGCAATACCACTTCTAGGACTGTATCCCAAAGAGATCACACAAATGGAAATTGGACCAATACATACAAAAATATTTATAGCAGCTTTTTTTTTGTGGTGGCAAAGAATTGGAAATCAAGGCGATGCCCATCGATTGGGGAATGGCTAAACAAATTGTGATATATGAATGTAATGGAATACTATTGTGCTATAAGAAATGAGGAGCAGACGGACCTGGAGAGACATATATGAACTGATGCGGAGTGAGAGGAACAAAACAAGGAGAACATTATACACGATTACAGACACACGGTATCTGTAAGGACTAACTTTGATAGACTTGGCACTTCTTGTCAATGCAAGGTTCAAAGACAGCTCCAAAAGACTCATGATGGAAAAACCTATGCACATCCTGAGAAAGAATTACGGAGTCTGAATGCAAATTGAGGCAAAATATTTTCTCTCTTTTTCCTTTCTTTTTTGGTTTCATTTCTTCTTTCTTATGATTCACTCCATTGGTTATAATTCTTCTTTACAATTTGACTATTATGTAAGTAAGTTTAATGCAAAGGTGTATGTAGAACTTACATCAGATAGCATTCCATCTTGGGGTGGAGGGGGGAGGAGAGGTAGGGTGAGAAAATTTGGAACTCAAAAACTTGTGAAACTGAGAGTTGTAAACTAAAAATAAAAAAAAAAGAAATTAGAAAAAGAAAATGCTCGTTCTGTCAAGGATTATTTCTTGGGATGGTCATTGTCCTTTCACTGGATGAATTTGCAGTGAACTGAGAGAGGCTCCAAAGTTTACCATAAAGAGCACTAACTCTGGAGTCAGAGGTTCTGGGTTCCAATTTCACCTGTGACACTTACTAATTATGTAACCTTAAATTCCCTGGACCTCAGTTTCCCCATCTGTAAAATTTGAAGGTTGTACTGTATAACTTCTAAGGTTCCTTTCAGCCATAGATCTATATACCTAAGATATTCCTGAGCCCATGAGACTTGGCTTTCTTTAATCATTCCCCCAGCCCAAGCCATCATGTAATACTACTCAATAAAGTAACAACCTTCCTCTAGGGGATTTCAAGTTCTGTCTATATTGAGTAAATTTGACATTGGATTTATGAATAACTCATAAATGATTCCTTCCCTTTGGTTCAATTTAAACCATGTGGTAAATAAAAATGGTATGGGGGGCAGTGTGACAAAACTGGTTTTGCTGCTGAGCTGAAAGACTGGTTAAATCTCCTTCATGGTGTTCACAGAGGTAAAGGAACCAAATAGAACTCCTTTATTCAAGAGTCCTCCATGCGGACAAAGACCTACTGAATACGGTGGAATGTTTTCCCAGAGTGTGGGAAGAGTGCATGTGGTTTAAACATAAATTAATGAATAAGTATGCACTCAATGCAACCAAGCTGCTGATAGCAAGACCCAGGGCTGTCAAATGACCTTCTCCCTTTGCTACATGATTGGGTGAGTTTATGGCCTCATCCATGTGAGTTATGCCTTGCCATGTAAAGATCGGATGGCCCTGCTCCGACCTCTCCTCCTGTGGGACTCTTCTCTCTGCTGTCTCATATATTGATTTTTGGTTTTGGAGGTAGTCAAGTTAAGTGATTTGCCCAGGATCACACAGCTAGTGTCCTACATATTTTCATAGAGGATGCCCTACTCTACACCCAACAGGAGACCATATTTTGTTTCTTTCATGAATTCATAAAAACCAGTGGAATCCATGAGCTCCCCATCTGCTGTTCCTCACTCTTGCAGTATGAGCAGAGAAGCTTCCTTTTGGGCTGTACCTGTCCTTAGTATCTAAGTCCCATCAAAATGTGTGTGTGTGTGTGTGTGTGTGTGTGTGTGTGTGTGTGTGTTAAAGAGGTTTATCATGATAATGAAATTTACTGAGTATCTCCCTGTTGAGACAAATTCTGATTCTACTTGGGGAGGGAGGGTGTTGGTGGGGTGAGGAGCTGTCCCTAGTTCTGAATTTTCATCATTCTGAGCTTTTGATTGCTGCCCATGTTTCCTCTCTTGATCAATCTACCTAGCTCCCTCTTGCCTTCATTCTTCCATCTGTTAGCAAAATGCACTTAGGGATGCCTCACCTGTCACTTGTGTGGAGTCCACGGATGATCATGAACTACCCATCCATGTCTAATTTTCTTTCCCTTGGTGGACTTGCTGTTTCAGTAACTGGCAAGCAAACACAAATCATGTTTTATTCTGGGCCATTACTTCACAGAATTATCATGCCACAGAACACATAGAGCATCCCAGAGGCAGGCAGCATATTGTTTCTCAGAGCTTCTTGTTGAGGTGGTGGCTTTAGTTACTAACAAAGAAGGGAAACAAAAGGAAATCTCCAGATAGTCTTGTTACTTAGGATTATTTGTCCCAAACACAAATGTCAATGGTTAGCCTCTGAGGGTTAGTTATATTTTTCATTTCTTCTTAAAAATATTGGTAAGTTTCTGATCTGCAGTCTTTTTCAAAGTTCTAGGAAATTACACTATTGAGTTTTCACATGTATATGGATATAATTCAGTCTCTTGGTACTGATGTGAATTTTCTCTTCAATGACTAATTTCTAATCAGAGCCTGCTGAGTATAAAAATACAAATTTTAGCTACCATAACTCACAGAAAATGTGATCTAATTAACAAAGACATGATAGGACAGCAGTTTCTTGATGTATAATTCGGTCTAAACTAAATTCACTATCATTCAAACATTATATCCTAAGTGGATTTCCTGTCTAGCAAAAAAAACACCCCCAAATAAAAACCTGTCTTCATGATCAGCAGGGTAAATTTTTCACCAAGAGAAAATATGTGAATATGTGAAAATTTTATCATCTCGCAAAGAGAAAAACTGTTACAATCAGATGATTCTGCATGGATTTCCTGCCAAATATTGCTGCCCTTGGGTAACAGAATACAATATTCCCTATGATTTGTGTGAGCATGATGGTGCCTTGGGTGAATGTGAAGGCAAGGCCTCCCCCATCCTGGGCCACTCACGTGTTCACTTACCCATACTATCTCCAGCTGCTTGTGTGTTTATTTTGGTCATACATTTCAAAGGACCATTTCTACCCTAAAGTAAACAAACATAATGGAACAGCTGTGACTGGTAAAATCTCGGGGGCATAATCACCACCCTCTTGTAGATATCATGTTGTTGCAGATTTAATTTTGAATTTTCCTTTAAAATAAACTCTTGATTCACAATTGGTACAATCGGTTAAATGGGAGACGAATGCAGAATTGCTTTCTTCAGAGTGACAGGCGCAGATGAGAAGGGATAATGAAGGCAGGTTGCTTTACTTGTCTAAGAGCGGAGACTCTAGTCTATGGAAAAGGAAAGCTCTCTAGACAAAATCAAGGCATGCAAATATTTCTGTCCATGCCTTCAAGCTTCCTTTCAATTATTCCTCATCAGTGGAAGCAGGCAAGGACTTCTCAGTTCTCCTCTAAAGAAGACAAGTTAGTTTCTGGCTTAACTCAGGAGCTGGGTGGTAAGTGGATTTGTTGGAGGCGGGGTGAGAAAGGAGCATTTATCACCATCTGGAATAGACCCAAGAGGTCTCTGCTATGGTTCTGGCCTATCCTGGGGGTAGTCTCAAGGCTCCAAACTACAGCTCTGGCTTTGCCTTTCCTTCTCACAAACCAATATGTCCACAGTGACCCTGCAGCTAACTGCTTGGGTTCATCCGATTTTCTCTGACACCAACTAGAAGTGGTCTGCAGCCAAACCAGCCTCAAAGGGTGTAGTGTGGGCAAAGTGCCCTCCCTCTGCCCCATCTTAGTCACCTTGTAGAATTCCAGGGTTGGAAGGGGCCTTGATGATTATCCACTTCAATCCTTATTCCAAAATGAACCATGTCTATGATATTCAAGCAATCAAAAAGAATTTATGAAGCACCTACTTTGTGCTGGGCACTGTTAGGCACAAAGAACAAGTAAGCATCCATCTTCCCTTAAAGACCCTCGATGGTAACAACTGTGATTTTGAACAGTTTTTCCTAAGTGCAGTCCTGGAATCCTGCCTGGAAACTCTTGATGCAGCTCTCCTTTCCTTAATCTGGGCTTTTCCAACAGATGAGAGTATTTGTAAGATTGCTGATCAGAAATTATTCATAAACCAATAAAAGTATTGGGTTTAAAATGGGCAGATTAATGTAGGGGTTCCTAGAATAATGAAAACAATTGTAGTTTCTATATAACCCTCTGATGTGGGGAATTCCATGAAGGGCTGGATAAGACCCTTCAAACTAAACCAGTATATCCTTTAATACTTGAAGATGGGCATAAGGGAGGATAGTGAAAAATATGTGGGAGAATATGGTTCAAGATGAAGTAATAAGAGAGCCCATGGCTTGTGGAGGATATAGAATTCTCAAGGCTATAGATCATTACTGCCTTGTTGGAAAAGAAAGCCAAGAAGAACTAGGTGTGTCAATCAGCTAATGATATATAAAATAATTAAACTCATGGAGAATGATTAGCTACTGATGTGAAAGGCATTTCAGAATCAACTTTTTGCATACAAGCAGATCATCAATTTGTTAAAGCAAATATCAGAATTTTTTCCAAATGAGGGGAAAATAAATATGAGAAGACAGGACATGCAAATGAGGGAATCCCACCTGAAATTGATCCACACTGTTGACACCAAAAATGAGAAATGGATGAAAGAATGAACTACCACACAGGTGGTCACTGCTTTATTACCATGATGAGGAAACCTAAAAAGCACCTCAACCAGCAAATTTTGATTTTCTTTTCAAATTAAGGGCCAGGACGGTCAAATGCAACAATGTTCTACAACATAAATTTATTTATAAAAAATTAGATTGGAAGATGGTGGAGGAGATCGCCAGTATTGCCTCATAAAACAATGAGAAGCAAAGGAAGAGAAAACAAATCTACATAAAGTTTAGCAAGAGACTGAACTAAACTGACTCATCCAAAAGACATTTAAAGATAAAACTAGAAGATCAAGAAATGGAAAAGGTCTGAAAAGTTTTCTATAACAAACTATTATTTCTATCAATGAAATGGATCCCCCAAATTTAGACTAACACCATAGTCTCCAGTGTATTGCATGGAAAAGAAATACCTCTAAAAACCTGTGGGAAGAATAAGTGGACTAGACTAAATATACCCAAGAGAGGTCCGTGCCAAAGACCACCAAATTTTGAGGGATGGCTTCTTAAGGGAGAAGAATGGGAAAGCATAGCAAACATTTGGGGAAAATATCACTGATTATGTTCTTCCCCAAGAGAGGCGACACAAGAAAATAGCAAAGTCCTCCATCCCCATGTCTGCGTTTCCATTTCCATGCAATTTTTATAAGGATGATCTACTTAGGTAACAAGAGCAGGGGCAGGTGGGTAGTGCAGTGAATAGAGTGTTGGGCCCAGCATTAGAAAGTCTCATCTCATTGAGTTCAAATCTGGCCTTAGACACTTACTAGCTATGTGACCCTGGGCAAGTCATTCAACCCTGTTTGCCTCAGTTTCCTTATCCATAAAATGAGCTAGAGAAGGAAGGGACAAACCAACTTCAGTATCTCTGCCATGACTGAACAATAATCAACAGCATCCTTGATTGAGGTGTGAAAATGAAAAAAAAGGTGTTGTTCATTTGTGTCAGTCATGTCTGACTCTCTGTGACCCCATTTGGGGTTTTCTTGGCAAAGATACTGGAAAGGTTTTGCAATTTCCTTCTCTAGATCATCCAGCTGAGGAAAACAGAGTTAAGTGATTTGCCCAGGGTCACACAGATAGTAAATGTCTGAGGTCAAATTTGAACTCAGGTCCTCCAGACTTCATGTACAGCATTTTATCCACTGTGCCATCTAGCTGCACCCCTTTCCCTTAATGTGTGAAGATATGTTTCATAGTCACTCTACCTCTCTAGGAGTTGGTTTTCCATCTTTAAAATGAGGACAGCAAAGTAGATGACCTCTAAGGTCCTTTGCAGGCAGCTAGGTGGCACAGTGGATAGAGTTTTGGTCTTGGAGTCAGAAGGACCTGAGTTCAAATCCAGACTGAGACACTTACCAGCTGTGTGACCTGAGGCAAGTCACTTAACTTCTGTTTGCCTTAATCCACTGGAGGAGGAAATAGTAAGGCATTCCAGCATCCTTGCCAAGAATACCCCATGGGCAGTTTGTTCTATGGGGTCATGAAGAGGTGGACTTGGCTCAACAACTAAGAACAATAACAAGGTCGTTTGTGGTTCTAGATCTTTAATCCTGATTGAACAACCAATAGGCAAGCTCATGCTGCCTCTTCTGGAGAGGGCGGGAACAATCCACCGAAATCTGCCGAAAATCTGGACTGCCCAATGAACAGCAGAAACGACCTTGAGGAGGTTAGAGAGAACAACTTGTCCGGGTTCATGATGATAATCTATGGAAGGTCCTATCTTTACAGTCACCCAATGGGATGAAATCCAGGAAGAATACAAGGTTCTGTTGGGCTAATTATGTGTTGACCACAAAAACCATACTCAGGGAAACGAGTGACACCTTACAGGAGTCCCTCCACCAGGGATTCTCCCATGCTTGTGTCAATATCAAACGAGCTTCCTTGAGTCCATCTGTCCTTTGAGAACCTGCGATTTTGTCAATGAGGTTCCTCTGCCCAATGCAATTTTTACCTTAGCCAGTGGTCTTGCAGGATGGCTAAGGTCAGGAAGGTGATGGGTTTCTTTTTTTTGCTACTAAAAAAGTTTTATTTAGAATTATGTTATAAATGTGGCAATAGCTCCTGAGTTTGACAATTACCTTAGAAATTAAAATTCCTTTTTCTTTAGGGCAACCAACTTTTAATCAATGCATGCTGGGGGTCAGCAATTGTCTAATTAACCTTTATCCCTCTGAATCTCATCCTTGGAGACTGCATCTGCACAGGCATCAAAGTACTTCTGCAGAGTATCAACTTGTCACACAGGATGTCTCTAAAGGTTTCCATTTCAGCCAATTTCTCATGCAAACTGTGGCCTTTCTTTTTTTTTTTTTGTTTTTTTGGCAGGGCAATTGGGGTTAAGTGACTTGCCCAAGGTCACAAAGCTAGTAAGTGTGTCAAGCGTCTGAGGCCAGATTTGAACTCAGGTCCTCCTGACTCCAGGGCTGGTGCTCTACTCGCTGCACCACCTAGCTGCCCTAACTGTGACCTTTCTTAAATGATGAGGTAGATGTTGCTGAATAACCATTTGCTCTGGGCACAAGTGATACTAATGAGCCATGTTGATGCAAGCCCAATTCTGATCCATAACTGATTCTGTCTTGTGTTGTTCAATAGCATCTATCCAGTGTTGTCTGTGATCTGGATCCTGACCTCGTAGATACCGGTGATGGATTGCTTTGAGCTGACTGAGGCTAGTCCTGGGACACACAGCCCACTGGCCTGAATTGGTTATAGACCTTTCTGACCTTAGTCAGAGGCAGCTGTGGTACCATGGACAGAGCCCTGGGCCTGGAGTCAGGAGGATCTGAGTTCAAATCCAGCCTCAAACAATAGCAGGGTGATCACAGATAATTTACTTAACCTCTGTTCACTTCCATTTCTCTAGTTGCAAAATGGATAAATAATCCTAGTACCTACTTAGCAAGTTTTTATGAAGCTCAGATAAGATGATACTAAAAAGGCCCTTAGCCTAGTGCTTGCACATAGCATGTGTGACATAAATTATTCTCTTCCCCATAGCTCAGATGATTGTTGTGAGAATCAAATGAGATGATATTTGTCAGAAGGGCTCAGCACAGTAACTGGCACATAGTAGGCATTCTATAAACACTTATCCTCCCTCTTCCCTTAGTTTCCCATGGGTCCTTGAGCTAGCCTTGTAGAAGGCAGTCAATGTCCCCTCCTTGCCATGATGACGTGAGCATATCATACCTCAGGTTTAGAGAAAGTAGCTTGTGAAAAGAATCAAAGCTCAATGCTTCGGCAATGTATTCACAGTGCCGTGGTAGGAGAGACTGTTTTGTAGCACCCCCACATCCAGCGCTCAGATCAGAAATATTGGAAAGTGGTTCTATTCCCTGTTTTAAAAATTAAATACATTTTATTGATTCTTCTCCTTTTACAACACAGTCATCTCAGGACATAGACCAACTGGATGCCTCCCCGCTCCACCTTTAGCCAAGAAAAACAACTAAACACTGACCCCAACTCCCAGTCAAAGAAAGCTAGGCTCTTCCTTCCTCTCATCCCCCTTAAAACATAATTGTAACCATTTCGAGGAATGACAGCTGTATGTTTTGTGCTGGTGTCCCCAGCCCCCGGTAGAAGGGTTCACTCTGAGGAGGTACTTCCTAAACATGTGCTACCTGATTGAGCCATTGAACTCTGGGGCCACAATGGACCATCTCCAGCCTTTTGGCTCATTCCACTTTTTAAACATGGGCTTTTTTTTCACATGACTGGTAATTGTGCAAATTGTTTTCTCACAAATTGTGGTTCTCAGGATCCCATGTTTAGAACTAATGGGCAACAGGGGCCTCCGAATCTAGTCTAACCCCGAGTCTTAGAGAGGGTCTGTAACCTACCTGAGGTCACAAGGCTAGGAACTGGATTTGAACCCAGGTCCCTGGACTCCAGAGTCACTGTGCTGGTAGAGCACATGAGGTAAGACATGTAACTGCTTCACTTAATATCTTACACTGTGATTCTGGTCTGGCTCAGTCTGAAACATGGGGTGTACTCAAGGACAGCTAAAAAGACCTTCCTCTCAAGAAGCTTATATTTTAGTGTTCATATCCTACCTGATAGGTCAAGGTACCCTCCACCCCCACCCCCATCCTGCCAGAGCTGGAGTATGATTCGAACACAAGTCTTTCTGACTCCCAAGACCAACTCTACGCATTCTGCCATCTAGCCATGGCACCTCATCCCCCTGTTCCCCATGTCTGATGGGCAAACAGAGGGTAGGAACAGATCCCTGGAGTGATATCTTTGGCATTCTACCTCTTGCCCTCAGGATGGCTGGGTGCTTCCCTAATTCCTACAACAGAATCTTATTATAATAACTTGTCTAAACAAAACCCATGTTTTGTATCAACTGTGGCTCCCACCCTTCTACAGTCTTTTTCTTCTCCTCGCCCCCACACAACATCTCCTTCAATGTCTATTGGAGTGACTTGGCAGCTGCTCAGTTTCTCTCTCATCATACTGTATATTCAGCTAAGGGGCCAGCCAATATGGCCAGCCCTCTTGAGGAGTCCTTGAGGGCAGGGGTCAACGTCTGGTGGTGTGCTCGTAACCTCCATCCTAGAGTACCTTTTAATAAACCCAGTTAAGCAAGCACATATTAACTGCCTACAACATAATGATAATCATGGTGATAATAATAGCTACCACTTGTAGAGTGCTTTAAGACTTAAAAAGCAACATATATACATGTGTGTGTGTATAAGTATACACATATATGCATATATGCATACACATACACATACACATACACACATGTGCACATACATATACAGCAACCCTGTGAAGCAGGTACCATTATCACCTCCATTTCTCACTTGAGTGAATTGAGGCTGAGAAAGCCCTGGGTGCTGTGGATACAGACAAGAACCACCCAGCTCAGGGGTGGAGCCAAGATGGAGGCTGGAAAGCAGGGACTTGACTAGGGCTCCCCCAGGACCCTCCAAACATCAATAAAAAATTGCTCTGAACAAATTCTAGAACTGCAGAACTCACGAAATAGCAGAGGGAAGCAGGGTTCCAGCCCAGGACATCCTGGATGGTCGCTGGGTAAGGTCTATTGCAGGGAGCTGGGAGCAGAGCAGAGCAGAGCCTAGTGTGAGTCGCATCTGGACCAACAAGGTAGGTGGAACAGGTCCTAGTGCCCTGAATCAGTGAGCTGTGGTAGTTACCAGACTTCTCAACCCACAAACACCAAAGACAACAGAGAAGGTTAGTGGGAAAAGTTGTGGGGACAGAGTGAAAGGAGTTCGTAGTTCAGCCACCAGCCCGGGGGCAGCAGAGGTAGTGCAGCTCTGAGGCAAGCTTACACAACTACAGCTGCAGTTGCTTCTGGCCCCAGGCCCACCTGGTGGGAGGAATTAAGTGGCAGATCATAGAGGGAGTGCAGAGCCTGCTTAAGATCTGAGTCCTCGGCTGTGTTGGCAGCTCTTGGGGGAGGAAGAGCTCTGGTGTGGCAGAGGTTGCTGTGTAGAAATAGCTCTGAAAATAACACCACAGCCCCTCAAGCTTGGAACAAAGTACTCTCTACTCTACAAGCAGTTATACCCCGACGAAAAACTCAAGAGTCAAGTAGTTAGCTTGGAACATGTCCAGACAGCAAAAATGCTCTCAGATTCAGACTCAGACTTTGGAATCTTTCTTTGCTGACAAAGAAGACCAAAACACACAGCCAGAAGAAGTCAACAAAGTCAAAGAGCCTACATCAAAATCCTCCAAGAAAAACATGAACTGGTCTCAGGCCATGGAAGAGCTCAAAAAGGATTTGGAAAATCAAGTTAGAGAAGTAGAGGAAAAATTAGGAAGAGAAATGAGAAGGATGTGAGAAAACCATGAAAAACAAGTCAATGACTTGCTAAATAAGACCAAAAAAAAATCCTGAAGAAAATAACACCTTAAAAATAGACTAACTCAAATGGCAAAAGAGCTCCAAAAAGCCAATGAGGAGAAGAATGCCCTGAAAGGCAGAATTAGCCAAATGGAAAAGGAGGTCCAAAAGGTCACTGAAGATAATACCACCTTAAAATTAGATTGGAGCAAGTGGAAGCTAGTGACTTGATGAGAAATCAAGATATTATAAAACAGAACCAAAGGAATGAAAAAGTGGAAGACAATATGAAATATCTCCTTGGAAAAACCACTGACCTGGAGAATAGCTCCAGGAGAGATAATTTAAAAATTATTGCACTACCTGAAAGCCATGATCAAAAAAAGAGCCTAGATATCATCTTTCAAGAGATTATCAAGGAGAACTGCCCTTATATTCTAGAGCCAGGGGGTAAAATAGAAATTGAAAGAATCTACCAATTGCCTCCTGAAAAAGATCCCAAAAAGAAAACTCCTAGGAATATTGTCACCAAATTCCAGAGCTCCCAGATCAAGGTGAAAACACTACAAGCATCCAGAAAGAAACAATTTGAGTATTGTAGAAACACAATCAGAATAATATAAGATCTAGCAGCTTCTACATTAAGGGATTGAAGGGCTTGGAATACAATATTCCGGAGGTAAATGGAGCTCATATTAAAACCAAGAATCACCTACCCAGCAAAACTGAGTATCGTGCTCCAAGGCAAAATATAGATTTTCAATAAAATAGAGGACTTTCAAGCTTTGTCAGTGAAAAGACCAGAACTGAATAGAAAATCTGACTTTCAAACCCAAAAATCAAGAGAAGCATGAAAAGGTAAACAAGAAAGAGAAATCATAAGGGACTTACTAAAGTTGAACTGTTTTGCTTACATTCCTACATGGAAAGATGATGTGTATAATTTTGAGACCTCAGTATTAAGGTAGTTGAAGGGAATATATACATACATACATACATATGTGTATATATATATATATATATATATATATATATATACATACACATATCGAGAGAGAGAGAGAGAGAGAGAGAGAGAGAGAGAGAGAGAGAGAGAGAGAAAGAGAGAGAGAGATAGACAGAGGGCACAGGGTGAGTTGAATATGAAGGGATGATGTCTAAAAAAATAAAATCAAATTAAGGGATGAGAGAAGAATATATTGAGAGGGAGAAAGGGAGAGATAAAATGGGGTAAATTATCTCACATAAAAATGGCAAGAAAAAGCAGTTCTTCTGGGAGGGAAGAGGGGGCAGGTGAGGGGGAGTGAGTGAATCTTGCTCTCATCGGATTTGACCTGAGGAGGGAATAACATACACACTCAATTGGGTATCTCACTCCACAGGAAAGAAGGAGGAAGGGAATAAAAAAGAGCGGATGATAGAAGGGAGGGCAGATAGGGGGAGGAGGTAATCAAAAGCAAACACTTTTGCAAAGGGACAGGGTCAAGGGAGAAAACTGGATAAAGGGGGTTAGGATAGGAAGGAGCAAAATATAGTCTTTCACAATATGAGTATTGTGGAAGGGTTTTGCATAGTGATACACATGTGGCCTATGTTGCATTGCTTGCCTTCTTACGGAGGGTGGGTGGGGAGGGAAGAGGGGAGAGAATTTGGAACTCAAAGTTTTAAAAGCAGATGTTCGAAAAAAAGTTTTTGCATGCAACTAGGAAATAAGATATACAGGCAATGGGGCATAGAAATCTATCTTGCCCTACAAGAAAGTAATGGAAAAGGGGATGGGGGGAGTGGGGTGACAGAAGGAAGGGCTGACTGGGGAATGGGGTAATCAGAATATATGTCATCTTGGAGGGGGAGGATAGAAATGGGGAGAAAATCTGTAGTTGAAACTCTTGTGAAAATTAATGCTGAAAACTAAAAATATTAAATAAATAAAAATACTCAAATAAGCCTCAAAAAAAAAAAAACACCCAGCTCCTGTCCTCAAGGAACTTATACTCTACAGGGGAGAAAGGATAGGAAGCTCTTTCCCCATTACTCTCAGGTCACTTCTGTAGTCTATGAGACCTGATCCAGTGGTGTATGTAGGTAGTTGCGTTACTTTGATCAGATAGCTGGAACCCCATCTGTTGGTCTTTGTGCTGATTTCTCTGCTTGTATTTTCTCCATGTTCAGGGTGCTGACCTTTCCCCTGAACTAGTGAATGTAATTAAAATAAGATTGTTGACTCCTTTAAAATCTATCTTTCCTTCAAAATCATATCAAAGAACCTGTGCTATCAGGCCATCCTGGGTATGCTAGGGTGCTTGCTGTTGTACTACGTTAAGACTGCAGTGGCCTTTTGTACTGTTGGGATGAGTCTCCTGGCTGCTGAGATAGTGGCTCTATGGTAATATTAAAGCATCCTTTACTTGTAGAGGCAAGGAGGCTACCTCAGTGCCTAGGAAGTTGACAATGGCGGGGGCCTGAGGAGAGGACATGGTATCCAGGTCGTTAAGGCATGGCCTTGGCATCTAGGGAGGCATTTTAAGGGCCAGGGATGGTGCTGGAGGTCAAAGCCACACCAGGGCTGCTAAGTTGGGATGCATGATCCAGCCCATGGCCATGCCAACCCACCAGTCAGGTTAAGGGCTCTGCTAGCCAGTACCCCACCTCCTCGTATCTTAATAGGGTGCCGTGTCTCCAGCTGAATCTCTGCTCATTCTTCTGGATTCCCGTAAGATCTTAGAACCAAACCCTACAGACCATGTGGTCCAACTTACAGATGAGTAAACTGAGGCCCAAGCAGACTAGGCATATTGTCCAACTTCTCACAGGGAGTGCTGGAGGTGGGATTCAAATACAAGTCCTCTGACCTCCCAACTGGTGCTCTCACATCATACTACTTCATTATCTTTAGATAAACATCAGTATCAACTCAGCCTCTGGTTTACAGTCCCTTCCTGGGATTCTGCCTCATGGTTGCCCTTTATCTCTAGCCCTGGTGCTGCCCTGATTACTGGCACATGGGTCTGCTTAATTTCTGTTAGGCATCTATAATCCATGGCCCACCGGCATTCCCTTCTTGTCAGCCATGATGCATTTATACAACTCAATGTTTTTATGAATAGAAATTAGGAAGAAAAAAACCCCTATACATCCAAGATGATTTCTGACAAGGTTCAGTCTAAAAGGTAAGGGCACCTGCCCCACCACATTGCCACAGGGAGTCAATGAGAAATGACTATCCTAGAAGCTCCCAGTTACAATGAACTCCAATGAACAAATGGAATTGTTTTGTCCCCAGACATTTGTATTCCACAATATACTCAGATTATGTTTTGTAACTTGTGCATTTATCTGTTACGTAGGAACGTGGCAATATGATTGGTCAGGTTCTCTTATCTCTTAGACTGAACCTTGTCAGAAATCACCTTGTACGTGGATGTTTTTTTTTTTTTCCACTTGGCCCCACTGGTCGTGGGCGGAGGCTGCAAAGTGACTAATTTAATTAACAATTTCTCAACTGTGAGGGCTGTCTCCAAGTGCCAGGGGCTGTCGTGGGAGGTGCCAGGCTTTCCCTCACAAAAGGCCAAGTAGAGACCACTTGCACCAGGTTAGAGTTTGTGAAGGGGCAAGTCAGACAGGGTGACCAGCCTCGGGGAGCCCTGACCCCTTAGTCCAACCTCCACTCGTCCCATTCTTCATCCCCCTTTCTTCCCTCCCTCTACCTTTTCCCTTGGCAATCTTACCCATTCTCAGAGCATCACTTGTGGTTTCTACATAGGTGATGCCCACGTCTCTATCCCTCATTCTAATTCCTTCAGATCTGCTATCTAGACCCCTCTACTTGGCCATGCCATCAGTACCTCCTCAAATGAAATACATGTTATTGGGGAAATGAAGGAGATAGAAAAGCAAAGGTTACAAACACAAAATGTTGAAAGCATAACCTCCTGAACTGCTTCCCCGCTTCCCTGCTTCCCCTTCTCCCTTTCCCCCAATCCATCCTTCATAAACCTGCCAGATGAATCTTCCTTAAGAGTCTCCTTAAGATAATTCTGTCAGACAGAGAAAAGGAAGAAAGTGCAGATGTGATCAGAGAGCCAGAATGGGCAGAAAGCTGGAGGTGGACAGAATGTAAACTCCTGGAGAACAGGGATTATTTCATTCTCTCCCCTGGCATGTAGTAAGGGACTTATAAATCCTTGTGGATGTCAGGAAGAACTGGGCTGAAATCCTGCCTTAGACACTCACTAGCTGGGCAACCTTGGGAAAGCCGCTTAGTTTCTCCTAACCTCAGATTATTCATTTAAAAGTTGTTATTGTTGAGTCATTTTTTTTCAGTCCAATTCTCCATGATCCCATTTGGGGTTTTCTTGGCACAGATACTAAAGTAGTTTGCCATTTCCTTCTCCAGTACATTTGACAGATGAGGAAACTGAGGCAAACTAGGTTCAGTGACTTGCTTAGGATCACACAGTTAGGAAGTGTCTGAGGCTGGAATCGAACTTAGGAAGGTGAGACTTTCTGCCTTCAGGCCCAGAGCTCCAGCCACTTCACCACCCAGCTGCCCCCATTTTAAAAAAGATAATGATAGTGCCTACCCCATCAAAGGAGATAAGCCCCAGGCGTTATTTCCTTTAGGCGTCCCTGCTGAAGGTCTTTGTTTTCTCAGGCACTGAGGAGTCATTGGATCATAGCTCCAGAGATAGAAGGGAGCTCAGACGAAGTCTAGTCTAGTCCCATCTCTTCACTGTACAGATAAGGAAACTGAGGCACATAGCAATACAGCCTTGCTTGAGGTCACAGAGAAAGGAGCATTTTGGACCTTCCTTTTTTGAACCCTGGTCCTCTGACTCCCAACCCTGGGCACCCTTTCACGGCCACCTCTAGAGAACTGTCATCTCTGGCACTTGGCACAGCAAATTAAACATAATTTCTATTCTGATTGCCACTGGTACCAGCAGTAAAGTCATTTTTGTTTGACTCAGACAATGACGATGCATTGCTCTTTGGGTTTTTCTGTATTTAATAATAATAATAATAACATTGATGATGAAGATAGCATCTATACCACACTTAATGTTTGCAGAGCATTTTACAAATACATCTTATTTGATCTTCATGACAACCATGGGAGGAAGCCAAGGCCAACAGGGGGTAAATGACTCATCCAAGGTCACCAGGTTAGAAAGAGTCTCAGGCCATATTGAACTCAAGTCTTCCTCACTTCAGGTCTATCTCTCTAACCACTGTGCAACCTGACTAGTAAGAAACACAGCTGGGAGAGAGAAAGGGAATGGTCTTGTCCATCATCAGAGCAGCCATTTACACAGTAGGTCAAGGCTCACCTTATGCTTTCTGTGCGTCATCTCACTTGAGTTATGCCATAACTGCGGGAGGTTTTACAGCTGCTCTTACTGGCATTTTACAGAAAACAGAGGCTGGTAGATGTTAAAGTGACTTTCCCAGAGTCACACAGATAGTAAGTGGCTGAGGCAGGGCTGGACCTCAGATCTCCCTGACTCCAAGGCTGGACCTCAGATCTCCCTGACTCTAAAGCTACTCCACGATCCCAGGAATCCTCTAAGCCCTTGGGCAGTAGCTGTCAAAGGCACAGCAAAAGCAGGTCTCCCAATCTCAGTATTTAAAGCAACCAGAAAGTCAGAGACAGAGGAACAGTTTCTAACAATGATTCCCCTACTCTGTTCCTTTTGGGGAGCCATGGAGTTAAGCCTAAAAAAATAATGGGTCTTCATTTAAAATATCTCCCAGCAGGAACTGAGGATAGAAGGGATGCACTATCTGGAGAAAGGAGTACAACCAACCACATTCGCCCATGCCTGGGCTCACCTGTTCTTTCCTGCTCTCGCCAGAAGAACACAGGACAACAAAAATTTGGAAAGGAAGACAATGAGAACAAATGGAGCGAGCAGCTTCTTCAAGTACAGGGTGGGACGTGAAGGGAGACCAAGGCATTGTGTAGAACAATACTGTTTGAGCCAGCCAGAAACAAGACAAGCTTTCCCCCACCCCCCCGCCCCACCCCCAGAAGCCGAGAGAAAGAGACAAGCTCACTTTGCAAGGTGTAGCCAGTCCCGGCCCTCTCTTAGAGCCGGGCTCACAAGCTGAGTCTGAATCACTGGATAACAGAAGGAGCAAGGCGATTCTAAAGATGGCACCTGGACCATTGTAGCCTTGCACAGTGACAAGCTCAACCTTGTGGGATGAACTGATGTCTTCTCTCTTTTGAAAGCTCCTCTCTAAGTGTTTATAATTATTTGAAAGAAGTCCTTCACTGTTCTGCTCATCTTTGCCCCACTCACTGAGTAAGTGCTAGTTAATGCTTGCTGACTTGACTTGAGCTTTTTTAACTATGGGTTGGGATGGACTCTCTGCTTCACTTGAACAGCTTTCATGCTTCCAATTCCTAGTCGAACAAAATACCTAGCCAGCTTCAGTCTAGGCTTCTAAGATACAACGTTTTCTCTATGTGTGAATTTAGAGCTTGGGAAAGTGTCAAGATAAAAAGATCCAAACTTTTGAATGGTCACTCCCTATCTTTGACTTATCCCTGGGTTAAATACTAATCCCCTGTTGCTTAAAAAAACCCTAGGGAAGCTTTATCCTGTTGACTGAGATGGAGCCAAGCACAGCCAGAGAGATATTACCCTGTGCCTTCAAGTCCTAGGGAATCCCTCTGACTTTCTGGGATTGGGATATGATTTCACAATCTCTGCCTCTCCCACTTCCCTCCCAAATTACCATACATGTGTGCCTATAGCTACAGATGCCTTTCTCTATGTACGTATACATTATGGATATTTACACGTATACACACACATAAAATCCCTTTGTTTATGAATATTATAAAATACTATGATGTGCCTTGAGATCACTGGAGCTATCCCCAAGGTTTGCCAAAATGGACCTGGGAATCACCCTGATTGGGAACATGAAACAGACATTTATTCTGGTCTAGAGTGACTTCAGGAGGTCTGATAGAGCCTTGAGTCATCTCTAATATGGAGGTGCCCAGTAGGATGGGGGCAGTTGCTGGTCTACTGGGGAGCTCAGATCCACTCATCTTGGGATAGGTTTGGGGGGTCTGGTTTAAGCCAGGATGATAAGAAGCCTCTGAGATGACCAAACCCCACAGAGTGCCTCTGATCTGGGGTTTGGTCAGATGTAGACTGCCTTCTTGGGACAGAGGACACCCAGGAAGATTCTCCCAGACATTCTTCTCTTGTGTTTGGCCACTTATTGTGATTCCCAGTCTTCTCCTCCTTGCTTGTACAATGCATCTTCCTGACAGACATATCCCCTTCTTCCTCTCCGCTTTGCAGTCATCTACCTAAGCTTCCAAATTCTTAGATGGGAAGGAAACTGTTTACTCTTTTTTAACATTTGTAGTAACAAAATGGAAAACAATACCTAGGTAGCTCTTCAACGTCTTTCTTAAACTACTTAAATATTCCCATGGATCTCTGGCCTCATCCGTGCAGGGTGTCCTTCCAATGAGGTAGGTTGTGACCCATTCATTCTTGTTCTTCCCGGATGAATGAAGTCCACATCTTCCCATTAGTTTGTCCGTGAAGCAGGTCTGGGTCCACCCAGGGACTAGGACTTCCTTATAACGTTGTGGTGTGTATGTGTGTATATAGGAGGGTAGGTGGGAGGGATGGTATATGTATCCCAGGAAAGCCCCCTGCTCTTTCTAGGTTCTGTCTCTCTCCTTGAGTTATACTTTTCCATCACTGTACACAGTGTCTAGGAGGAGAGTGGGTACATACATACAGAAACCTAGAGGGAGGAATATGATTATAACAGCTCTGGATGTCAGGTTTGGTGTCCTTGGTCTCTTTGGAGAGCAGTCTGTATCATGTGTCACCTCTTGGGGAAAACCAATTCTTGATCTGCTCCCTTTCTGATCTCCACAGCTCTCCTGCTAGACAAAGACACTTCTTTGCTACTGAAGGACTGAAGCAGGAACAAGTGCTTAGAGCACACAGCCACCCTTGGCAGACTGCTGAGAAAGCACTGCACTCTTTCAGTGACAAGACATTTCCTCAAGCCAGAGAATGCCAAGCCAAGCTCCTCATCTCTCTCTCTCTCTCTCTCTCTCTCTCTCTCTCTCTCTCTCTCTCTCTCTCTCTCCCCCTCCCTCCCTCCCTCCCTCCCCCTCATTCACTAACTCATCTTAGGACCATATACTTTTTTCCTCATCAGCTCTTCAAATAGCAGGAGAGTCTTTTTTAGACAATACCTCTCAGAAAAGCTTTATTTCTTCTCATAACAAAACAAATTCAGAGCTTATCATTCCCTGCCTGTCTATTTCTTTCCCTCAAACTACAGAGAGCAGTGAAGGGCAACACAAGCTACATCCTGAGAAGGGTTTCCCCTCACTCAGAGTATAGGTGACACTACAGGGAGGTTGCTTTTTTCTTACCAGTCAGCTCCCAGCAAAGCAATGCCTCTGTTCTGATCAGCACAGCTCTCAGCAAAACAGCAGTAGATGCAGCCAGGCAACTGTGTTCAGTACCTGCTGGCCTCTGTCTTCTGTAAGCAGCTCCTCTTGTTGCTTCTTGTGTCTTCTCTCCATGACTCCTCCTCCTATGCTCAGCTTCTTCTCTTGCTCTAGATTCCTCTGGTCACCTCCTTTTCCTCCTGTTTCTTTTCTGGCTCCTGATGCCTCAGGTCAGGACCCATCTCCAACCTGATGTGAAACTCAACGATTCCACTTGTCTGTCAAGTCTGACCTGAACAGCCCTTCTATCATCTCCCCATAGTCCCCAAGCACTTATTTGATTTATAACTGCTCAGGTGTATCTCTCACAGCTCTAAACACAGTCCCATGTAATGGAGCTGATGGGCCACATCAGCCTGAAGACATCATGATGTCAGTCACCTCCTGCCTGCAAGCACGTCCTCTCAGTGCATACATTTGAAGAGCAGTCCTCTGTCTGTGCCTCTGTCCTTGACATTTTAGTTGAGAGGCTGTAGCCAGAATGGACTTTGTTTTCTTTGAATGACTCAGCTCGCCTCGTTGAGCTTCCCTGGACGCTGGGGCTTGCTCTTCCAGGGCAGGACCAGAGCTTCCTGTGTGATGAGTCGTGGCGCTGGCTGAGGGGAGGTGTGTTAACGTGGTCTACGCTGGGGGAGGGGCCAAGTCAAGAACCAACTGGCCCTGGTCGTTCAGGCGGCACTTGATGATGTCAAAAACTCTATAAGAGGGGAGAGGACAGCTTGAAGATCCTCCTTTCCTTTTCCGGTTGGAGCCAGAGACACCTACAGCCGAAGCTGAGCTGCAGGTAGCAGAGCTGACTAGAGGCTAGTGGGTAATCTTCTTACCGTAGAGGGGAAGCATGTATACGATTTTGCCTTATACCATCTCACTTCTCTGTGGCCTTCTGATTACCCTTATAAGGCGGACTTATTGGGCCTGGAAGCTTTTGATGAAAATATCAAAATGGGGACGCTGGTTTGTGGGCTTGTTATTGTGGAGTGTAAATACATGCTTTAGTTCTCCTGCCTTCTGCCTAGAGAATTCCTTATATCCTGCGGTTCCGGACCTTTTAGGCACATATGAGATTCTCTTTGAAATCATAAATTCTGCCTTCCTAATATAGAGGCCAGGTTTCTTCTCAAGCTGATTTTATTAATTTTCTTTATGCAGCTATTGTTTTTATGCCCCCTTACAGCCACCAAAATGTGCACATAAGAAGGGACGGTAGGGCAATATCTTCCATACACACACACACACACACACACACACACATATGCATGCACGTGGATGCTCTCACACACAGGAACCTGCACAATTTGATGGTAATCAATCAATGGACACTTATTAAGCACCTACTATGTGCCAGGTGGTTTGTGTGGGTGGTAATCAGCATTCCCATTGCTCAGATGATAAGACTGAGAATCCAAGAGCTAAAAGTGATTTGCTCAGGGTCACAAGTTTAGGTTCAGGCTGTTAGGAAAGGGAAGTAACACTTTGGTTTCCCAGACAATTAGTTCCATTTTGTTAAGTGAGTGAACTTCTGTAAAGCACTTTGCAACCATGAAGCGCTGTACAAATATCTGCCATTTTCATTATTGAGAGGGAGTGTGGTCACACTGGAGAGGGAGGCAGCCTCAGAGTCAGACAGACCTCTGACACCTACTGACTGTGTGTCTCTGGCCACATCTCCTAAGCACTCAGGGCCCCATACAGTTCTCTGAGATGACAGATTGCAAACTGTAGCAGGTGCCAATCTGCCTGAGCACAGAGAGTTTCCACCCATGGAGTACCCTATACCAGAAGGGTCAAAAACAAGACCAGAGGCTGGAGCAGTGCCCACAGCACTCCTGAGTCTGGCCAGAGCCAGATTAAAATATAATTGGGAAATAGATAACAGAATAAATAAAATACAATAAAATGGAGATAGCATTATCTTTTAAATCTAAGCCAATATGTGGCCCCATGATCCTTATGGACAGTTTCATGGTCTTGCTTCCATTCTTTTTGAGTTTGAACCCAATGCCTGACTCTGAGGAAATCAGGACCCCAGTCTCTCTTCCCTACCCAAAGGCTATTGTTATTAGTAAATGGTCTCTCTTTGCCTGACAAAGTTGGGCAAGAGAAGGATTACTGAAACGATTACCTCACTAATACAAAAAGAATTATCTTTAGTATAAAAAAATAAAAGATGTTGGAAAGCCCGAGCACTAAAATTCAATAGAACTGAAAACATTGCAGACCGCTGCCAAGCTCCAATGTGTCCGCACTGTGGAGACGTCCTCCTCTTATGTAATTACCAAGCATATTTTCTATCAAAGCTGTGATAACAACAGAAGCTGTTTTGATCCAATTACGTGACAATAGATTGTGATTCCTTTAGGGAGCCTCTGCTTCTTGTGTGCCCTTTGCTGTGACTCAATTCAGCTCTCCAAGCAGAAATGAAGCTCCTACTATGTGCCAGGCACTGCGTTAGGTGCCGAGTATGCAAAGGTGGAAACTGAATGGTCTCTACCCTCCAGGATTTCCAATTCCGCTGGAGAGTTTCACATATACATACGTAAACAGACGCCAGGTAGCTTGAGGAAGGAGAGGGTATTAACAATGAGGGAGATCATGAAAAGCTTCCTGTGGAATATGGTGTCTGAGCTGAACCTCAAAGGAGAAGTGAGGAGGGAGTGCATTCAGCACCATTTGGGCAAATATATGGAGGTGAGAGATGGAGTCCTGAGTTGGGAGAAGAATCACAGGCTAGTTTGGCTGTAAAGAGAGGAAAGTACTGAGCCCAGGAAGGGGCTGGAACTGGAATGGGAAGGGCTTTAGAACTGGACCAAGGACTTTGCATTTTATCTTAACAATCATAGGAAACCACTGAAGACTTTTGAGTGAGGAAAGGGTGTTTTAGGGATCTAAGACCTGTGTTTTAGGAATGTAATTTTGCCAGCTGTGTGGAGAATAGACTGGAGGGGGAAAAGCCTGGAGCCAAGAAAACCATTCTAGATGAGAAAGGGTGAGGACCTGGAGCCAAGGGGTGAGTGCAGAGAAGGAGAAGGATGTGATGGATCATAGAGATTTGGCAGCTGACTGGCTGTAGGGAGGAGAGCAGAGTGGGTGGGGAGAGCCCAAGATAACTCTTAGGTTCAGAACATAAGCAAGTTGGAAGGTGGTGGTGCCTTGACTGGACCAGGAAGTTCACAGAAAGGTTAGTTTTGGGGGAATAATAGTTCTGCTATGGACATGTTGAATTTGAGGTGCCTAGGAGCATGTAGTTCAAGATGCCCAATCTCAGTTGATGCCGTGGGGCTGGAGTGTGGAAGAGCAGGGTGGCTTGGAGTCATCTGTGTAGAGGTGGTGACTGAGCCTATAGAAGCTGGTGAGAGCACTACGTATATCATAGCATAAAAAGAACAGAGATAGAGGCCTTGGGACAGATGCTGGGACAGCGCCTGGAGAGATGCCAGGGTTAAAAGGCTGGCTGTACATGGATAATGTCCCCACAATGGAGGCTGAGGCATCAGAGAGATGGAAGGAGAACCAGGATCGAGCAGCCAGGAAAAAAGAGAATGAGTCAGAGGGATGCACAGAAGCCAAGAACGAGACGGGGACCAAGGGTCATTAAGCTCCACCAAACCTTGTTTGTGCCCTTCATTAAAAATCACCCCAAATACCTGAGAAAAATAAATTGGATGGGCAGAAGGAAAAATGTAGACTTCCCTGTGGTGGAGCTAACAGGCCATCACTTCATCTTGGGTTCTAGCTTGGAATGGACACCTATCCAGGGTGGCCTCAGAGCCAAGGCTGATGGTCAGCCTGCTGTCTTGCATTCAGTCCTACTTCTTTATTTCATGTGGTTCTTGGTTTTCATCCTTCACTTTCCTTCACTGGCGAAGACCCCATTCAATCAGTCACACTTATTAAGCACCTACTACAGACTATGTTCCTACCCTGCTCTCTGCACTAGATACATGAAGACAGGCCCTGCCCTTGAGGAGCTTCCATTCTTTCATGGGATACAACATGCCTATGTATAAGTATATAGCAACACATGAAAAAGAAGCCCAAGGTAAAGGGTATGGGTGATATTGGCAGCTGGGGGAGGGGCCACAGAGCAGGTAGTGCTTGAGTAAAGTCTGGAAGGACAAAGGGACAAAGAGGCAGAGGCAGGTGGGTACCCCTGGCACAGGACTACCAGGGCAAGGTTACAGAGGCCGAAGGTGGAGGGTTACGCTGGAGGCACAGCAAGAATGCCAGGGTGAGAAGCCAAGTGCGGAAAGGCAGAGTGTCTACCCTGGTACCATGAGGCTTCTCTGCAAGGGTCTTCATTAAAGGGATCACTAAGTGAGGGGACTGGGTCCACGAGGCCATGAGAAATACAGGACAATCCTCAATTTCATTCTGAGTCATTTCCTTCAAAAATCTCCCAATGCAAATGTGGAACCAGAATGCTGAATTCAAAAATTTCTAGGGAATCGAGTATTGAAAGTCAGAACTTCCAGGTTATCTTAGCAGAGAGTTCTGTGTTTCATTTCCCTAGAGACCATCTTTAATCATAGGGTTGGGGGTGTGTGGTTTTTTTTCCCCTAAAAGGAAGAGAAAGCTAAAAAAATTAAAAATTAAAAGGGAAAAATTCCATCCCTGAAATCACATGGACTCTTTGAGACATTTCAGTCAATCCATATTTCTGAAGCTTTTAATTAGCAGCTGCATGAGGCACGTTGCTGAGGCCCGGCAATCCAAACCCCTTCAGAACACTGCCACGTGTGTTCAAAATTTGCTTCGTTAACTCATCCTTTCTCCCCCTTTTTGGAAAAAAAAAGTACTTCAAGATGAGTTAATATCAGGAAAGAGATGTGGAAGGCACCTCTCAAGGGGCAACCTCCAGTCCCTGCACCATGAACGTGTAGTAGACTCTGGGCAGGGAGATCCTAGCCCTGTCTGATAGTGCCATGGGAACGAGACGGGAAGGGAGGTGCTGTTTATCCCTATTTTACAGTTGAGGAAACTACCCCTATTTCGTATATAAAATAGCTACATAAAACATGACCAATACTGTTGTTGTTTGTCCATCATTTTTAAAGAGGACCAGTGGCATCACAGGTGCTGTCCTGGCTTGGATTGAAGTGAGGTGGAGCTGGGCAAAGTCATCAGCCTCACTCTCTCTTCGAGAGTTATCAATGTCCAGTGGCATGACAGTCATCGATGGAAAGAATTAGGGAGCTAACTGCCTCTGGATCCTATTCAGCAAAACTGCCATTCCAACTCTGGTTGTTGTTCAGTTGTGTGTGACTCTTGGTGACCCCATTGGGGGTTTTCTTGGCAAAGATACTGTAGTGGTTTACCATTTCCTTCCCCAGCTCATTTTACAGTTGAGGAAACTGAGGTAAGTAGGATGAAGTGACTTGCCCAGGGTCACACAGCTAAGAAGTATCTGAAGCTGGATTTGAACTCAGGAATATTAGTCTTCCCGACTCCAGGCTCAGCTCTCTACTCACTGGGCCACCTAGCTGCCCGATTCCGACTGACCCTGAGGTATCTATCTTCTAGCTTTGGGGAATTAGGGGTTTTAGAAGGGGCATAATGAGTCATTGCTGATCCATTTAGGTCCTGCTAGAACAAAAGGCAGCCCCTCAGTGAGGCTGGTGGCCTGGATGGAGGATGAGCCCCTTTAGTCAAATGGACTGGAATGTTTCCATTGACCCAGCAGTGCTCTCCCTGCAGGCTGAGGACTGGTGCCCCTAATCTCAGAGGGCAGAGCTGAGAAGGCCAAGACCCTGACCCAAGACAAGTTGCCTTGGGATGTGAGCTAGAGTAGGTGCCAGCCTTCCCAAGCCGCCCAACAGAAGACCAGGTAGAGCTCAAGGGTCTTCTCCTGAGGGCTCCGGCTTCTTCCACCCTCTCTTCTCTGGGGTCCCTTGAGAGCTGGGACTGTTTCTGCCTATCTTTGTGCCTAGTGTCCCTGGCACATAGATATGTACTTCGAAGGGCATTTCAAAAGAATAAGACAATTAATGAAGAAAAAACTCAACCCTTACTTTTACTTAGCTATATTTAAAACATAGCCAGGCAAAAATTATATTGACACTGGAAGAAAAGTAGATATTTGTATCTGGATTAAAAAATAATGCATAGACATGTATGTGGGTGGCTGAAGAAGGCCCCAGACTGGTCATTGAGCCAGTTAATAAATCCAAACTTCACAGGGTGAGTGTCCACACCAGGCTTCAGAGGATGGCATTTCTGAAGGCCATTCATTCATTCAGCGCAAAGATGTTTACTGCATGTATTCTGCCATGCCAAGACCTGCCTGGGCCAGGCATCAGCCATGAGGGGCACATCCCCAGGGCTGGGCACCCAGCAGAGAAGGTCTCCAGAGCTCTTTTCTAAAATGGTCTCTGATTTGTCTACTTGAGGAGAAGAGATTGGCACACAGGAAAGCCATGGAGCCACATGGACCTACAGCAGCTCCATTTCCACGGCCCTTGCTTTAGAGTTTAAGGGGAGAGACAGCCTGATCAAATGACCAGAGAGCTGGTTTTGAAGGCAGGGTCATGTTTTGTCTCTGACCCACCCTGGCCATGGGATCCTGGACAAAGAGGCACCAACCTCCACTGCTAGAAAGAATCTCCTCCCCCCAGAGTGCCCCAAACCTCTGAGGTCATGAGTGCAGTCAACATTGATAAAGGTCTCTCTTTATCATTTATTCAACCACAGACTATTCTGGCCGAAGTTGTCATGGAAGGTATTGTTGGAATTGAGCCGATGTTTCCAGCAGCGGTAAGGTAAACTTGTTTTTAAAAAATACATATTTCGATAAATGTATTCCAATGTAATTGGCTTCCTTTGTAATTGTATGTATTTTATGTCATGCATTTAAAACCGTTTTTCTGAGCAGGGGTCCATCGGCTTCACCAGAATGACTGGCCAAAGGACCCAGGACACCCCGGAATTTAAGACTCTCCGAAGCTACTATTGAAGAGCAAAGAGCAGAGGTTGGGGGCAGTGCAAGACGGGCAGACCCGGCTCAGACAGGGTGGTCTGCCTGAGACCCTCACCAATCAGGAGAGATGGGATGGGGGAGGGGATTCTGGAGGTGAAGTCCATGATTTTGTGACTATTCAGAGAGATCATGGAGGTTGTTCCGGACAGGGCTGGTGGCTGGGTGATAGGCTCATAGATTTAGAGCTAGAAAGGACCTCTGAGGTCATTGGGTCCAAACCCCTCATTTTACAGAGGGTCATGGGGTCAAAAGTGGAGCTTGAACCAATGTCTTTCCGACTCTAAGAACAGAGGGATGATGAATGAGGCAGTGTGGTGTAGTGGATAGCAAGCTGGCTTTGGAGTCGGGATAACCTGAGTCTGACACATCTTGGCTGTGTGACCCTGGGCAAGTCACTTTCCCTCTTCAGACCCCAGACAACTCTCAGACTGGAATTGCAGAGCAGGTGCTCACCTGCACAGGCAGATGAGACATCTCTTCATCAAGTTCTTAGAATATACCTGGCAGCTTCCAGGGACCGCGAATAGGCCAAAATTGCCTGAACAATAGATTCGTGTAGGAGTTTATTGACTGACAGGGCTGGAGAGGTAGGTTGGGGCCATATCATGGAGGGCCTTGAATGGACTGGGATGAGCAGTATGGTGCAGGGGGAAGGGCACTACACCTGGAGTCAAATCCTGCCTCTGCTACTTATTTCCTCTGGGACCTTGGCCAAGTCCCTGACCCTCTCTGGGCTTCGGTTTTCTCATCTGCAAAATGAAAAGGTCGTGTTAGGTGATCTCTAAAGTTCCTTTAGGCCCTGGGTCCTGTTGGTCCTCGGACTTGGTGCACCATGAAATGGCGAGCCATTGGAGAACTTTAATGGGAATGATGAAAACAGCATTTCGGGAAAACTCATCTGTCGGCAACTTGCAGGATGAATTGGAGAGAAGGGAAAGTGGAGGCAGAGATAGCTGAAGCGGCTCTTGGAGCAGGCAAGAGCCCTCACGGCCCGAGAGAAGCAAATACAGTCAGGTGTGCTCCCGCAAAGCCTGCCCCGCCACCCTCAAAGGCGGCAGCTGCGGCCAGACAAGGATCCCAGATGTGTTTGGTGATAGATCCGGTTTGCAGCGCAGCCAGCGTTCGTTCCCTGCTTGGGAAGCGGCCATGACAGGCTAATGACGACAGCAAGGACCAAGACCACCGGCCCTGGAGACCTGAGCTAGTCTGTTGTCTCCTCCGAGGTAGCGCCGCCGGGGACAGGGCTCAATTTTCCCGGCAGAGGCTCCAGCCCTGGAGCATGGGTTCTTGACTTCAGCAGCCTGGCATCTCATTCCCAACTGAGCCTTTGGGGGAGTTTGTACTCTCTCCTCGGATCCCCCCAGCTGGAATGCTTAGGTCTTCTAATCCCACCCGCCCCATGCTTGTTTTGTGTTTGCGCTCCTAGGCTGGGTCTCCATCTTCTTTGTCCATCTACAGGCACCAAAAAGACACCAGAGAAGAGGACCGAGACGTCTGGCTGCTGTGGGAAGAAGCCACAGGGGGAGGCTGGTCCCCAGCGACACTAACAAAACTCAGGTTTGTCAGAATGTCCCTCTGCGGCCAGTCTCCACTTCCAGGGAAAGGTGAGGCTGGAAGAAGGCAGCTTCCTCCGAGCAGGAATTGCAGGAAAGGAAGGGTGGTTGCGGGAAAGACAGCCACGGTGTAGACAGAGCTGTTCACAAGAGAGAGAGACAACTGGAACCCTGGAGGCTACCTCCTCCAGCCCCTAGCGTTACAACAAGCAAATGGGGGGCTGTCATGTGACTCACCCGAATTCATGTGGGTGGGAAATACTGGAGCCGGGGTGCAAGCCCAGTGCCACCCCCAGAGTGTTATAGGCCAATGCTTGGTCCCCTGGCACAAAGATGAATCCATGGCTGAAGCCTGGGGGACTGACTGCACCCCTAACTGAAGTGGGGGAGCTGAGAGGAGGAGCCCGGCTGGAGAAGACTCTGGGGTCCAGGAACCCGCTTCTGCCATCTTTACCTTCTCTCTAGGGCAATCTTCCTTCCTGCAACACTCCATCCCCACCCCTAAGAATCCCCAAAGGCTTTACAACTCATCTCTGGCTCAGCTGAGTGCCTGCTTTGATTGGCTGAAAAACTGATGCCCTTTTCCGATTCCTGACTCCATTGATGAATCTGTGATCTCCTCAACGTGAGTGCTCCCTCCCCCAGATTGCAATCCCTCCACACCTGCCGACCCTGTGCTAGTCCTCCATAGAGCCTTCTGCCCAATCTCAGCACTGCCTGGGTCCCGCTGGGTGTGTGGGAGGTCCAGGCTCATTCTTGTTCCATCTTCTTTTCTAGATACCTGAGCACACGAATGGGTGTGCACATCCATCCCTCCATGCCCACGCACCTCTCTGGCCACTTCTCTGTGTCACTTCTTTTGCACAACTCACCCTTATGCCCCTCATCCATCTCTCTTCAGCCCTTTGCTGCTCCCACAACTGGACCTCCATGTTTCTCAGCTGTTCAGCAACCCCAGGAGAATATTGATGCTAACACAAACCTGAGTGTCAGGGAGAAGCTTGCCATTTCTAAAAACTCTAAACAGTTTCCCAAAGACCATCCAACCTCCTCTCTTCCTATGTAATGACAAACTCATTCTCCAACCAATATCTTTCAATATGTATAAGCTGATGGCCTAATAATATATATTTGGCCATCCAAGAGACTATCTAGTCCGGACAATCAACGAAAAAACATTTATTAAGCACCTACTATATGCCAGGCCCTGCACTATAGCCACTCTTTATCTATTTGGTTTTTCCTGTATGGCTAGTTAGGCTGCATCCTTTGGAGTTTTGAGTATTTTTTTAAAGGTGACTCAAAAATACCAATAATTAATGACCCCTTGGCTACTTTCCCACAGCTACAAGACATTTATGAGGGTCACCTTCATGCATGGAGGGCATCCTTGATAAAGATAGCAAAAAGAACAGGCAGACTTTTAAGAACCATAGAGCAGACCACATCTTGACAGTCCCTTTTCGATGCTGAAAGGCATAGATGTCATATGCCCTCCTGGCACTTATGGTTTGGACTCCACAAAAGGATTGCATAGAACACTTTCATCCAGTAAGGCATCTTTTGTATGTGTCAGAATCATACAGGCTTCTGTGGAAGATGTGACAGAACTTGGTGTGACAGGTCTCTGATCATAAATAGGGATCGTGGTCTAAGAGGAGATGTGTGCTGCCTGAAGGGGTTTGCCGCAGTGCAGGAAGATGCCCAGTTCAAACCCAGGATGAAAGAGGGATTCCCCGAACATGCTGAGGTTGCCCAGGCTGCTCCTGTTTGCAGATATCATGTTCTGACAGCCTCAAGCCTGGGAACTCAGCAGAGACTTCAAGGAGACCCAGTGTAACCTTTGAGATTAAATCCTAATTGTTGAATCAGGGAGAAAAACAAAGGATTCCAGCTCTGTGAATAGGAGTGGCCCAGCAGCCCTGCCTACAGACCAGGGTGGCTCCTTAAGGATCCCCACTGATGCTGAGACCACATTTGGAAAGCAGTACGACTTCGGGATTCCAAACTGGTTTTTCTTCCCAGACTGCTTCCAGAGCTTAGGAGGGTGGTGAGCTCCCCTGAGATATTTAACCCCCTGGCCTCCAAAGCCATCCACTGCATCCCTAGCTGATAGCAGCCCTGGTAAGGAGTGAATCGTGGCAGGGAGGGGGTCCTCCCACAGGTGGGTGGAGATCTCTGTCGGAGCTTGGCAGAGTGAGACAGGGCTTGTCCGAAGAAAGTCTGGTGGGAAATTTTCCTGGTAACTCATGAATCACCGGAAACGAGTTAGCCAACAGCACATTGCTCACCCAGGACACGCTGGGAAGAACTTCTCGAAGCTCTGAACAGAGAGGTTGTCAGGGGGCTGGTGGTGGGCAAGACCAATGTCCCCATCCCAGCTGTGCACTGAGGTAGACCTGGAGGCAGGATTGCTGGAGCCCAAATCCTGCTTTTGCCTTAGAAGCCATGTGAACGTTCCTCCTCCCAAGCCTTAGTTTTCTCATCTGTGAAATGGGGATAGTGATAGAGCTTGCTTCACTGGGTTGATTAGAGGCTCAGGCGAGTTAGAGCCTGTAGGGCGCTTTGAAGCATTTAAGGCACAAGGACTAAGGAGTAAGGTCTGTCTCTACCAGCATTGGTAGGAGGAGAGTAAAGAGAAATGGGCACAGGAGGACTCTGAAAGAGATGAAGGGGGCAGCGTGACTCAGTGCATTCCTCCCCTTCCCCCCAGCACAAAGCCTTCCCTGACTCCCCACTCTATCACTCAGCATTTCACTATCTGTCTTTATTTAGCCTCAGGATGCTGATGGTCTGTAAGCTCAAAGGTGAGCTTGTGACCTTTCCAGATGGACTATCAGCTCCAGGAGGGCAGGGCTCCAGGAGGGTGGAGTCAGGAAGACCTGAGTGTGAATGTTACCTCATGTATTTCCCAGCTGGGTGGTCCTGGACAAGTCACCAGGGCACCACCATTCACAGACTCAGTTTCCCCATCTGCAAAATGACTGTAGTAATAACACCTACTTTTCAGGGCTGTTGGGAGGATCAAGTGAGAAAATACATGGGAAGTGATTTGCGGAACTCTCCAGCAACATGGAAGTGCCGGCTCTGATCGTCACCCCCATTTAGACCCCCGGCAGAGGGAGCACAGGGCCGGGCACACGGGTGTGGTTCGCTCATTCAGTCCTGTCTGCCTCTTGGTGTCCCCATGGATCACAGCATGCTAGGCCCTCCTCTCTACCACTGTCTGTTTATAAAGCACATAGTGGGCACTTTACAAATGCTTTTTGATTGAATGAATGTGTGAAGTGAACAGAAACCTGGACGTGAAGTGAGGAAGACCTGGGTTCTGGAAGATACTCCCCAGCTCCAGGACCCCTAGTACTTGGTCTCTCTTAAACTCACTTTTCTCACCTTTAGAACGGGAGCAAGAATGGCTCCAGCCCAACAGGGTCATCATTTGGCTCAGACGAGATCATGCCTGCAGAGGGATGTAGAAATGCAGACCATTACTCAGAATCCTGGGATTTAGGACCACCGGATCCGACTGCTTCATTTGACAAAGGAAGCCCAGGGAGCCCACAAGTGGCAGAGCCAGAGCTCCAACCCTAAAGAAGACAGTGTTTGTAAAGCACTTAGTGTGGTGCCTGGCACATAGTAGGTACTATATGAAAATGTTAGTTATTTTCATTTCTTAGCACCTACTACTGCTGCTGCTACTGATAACCCAGAACCTTTGCTTCCAAATAAAATGAGACAATATTTGTAAAACTCTTGGCATGGTACCCAACACATAGTAGGTCAGCAGTAACAAATGCTCCTTTTCCCTTTCCCCTCATTGGGGTGCTGAGCTAACAAGGCAGTAGCGGTAGCCTCCTTTCTGCTGAGAGTAGCTCCATGGTGGAAGCCTGAGCTGGCAGCTCTAGCCTCCTGGCCATGGCTTGAGAAGCCTCCAGAAGTCAATCACTGGTGAGCTGGGCTTTCCTCTCCCTCAATGCAGTATGCAAATCTCAGAATCAGAAATGCTCCAACAGAGGGACAGAGGGAGTGACTGACTGAAGAACAGGAAACAGTCACTCCTCTTTTCTGAATGATTTGGGAAAAAGGCTCAGCTGAGGTGGGCCAGTGGCATCAAAGTTGCTATGTGCAAGCACCCAAGGGCCTGGCCATAAAACCATCCCTGACTGAATTCGGTTCTATGTTTGTGAAGTGGAACAGGACAGCAGAAAATCAGGGGACATAGGGGTAACAGTCGGGCATAGGGAGGGGGTTGGCGAAATCCCTTCCTCAAAGTCACCAGATCCACCTTCATAACCTGACAGCAACTGGGCACATTTCGACAACCTAGACATGAGTTTCCATAGCCAAACCCTCCTGGATTTAAGGGATTCTGGGTGTATATCTGCTCCAAATCTCAGTCTTGGAACTGCTTTATATCTTGTCTGTCCCCAAACTAAAGAGAAAGAAAAGGCCCGTCCAAATGCATGGGGTCAAAGGGGCTGCACCGAGGCTGGCCGTGGAGCTGTCTGTCTTGCAGCCTTCAATAGCCAAGCCCTCCTTTCTGATACCTGAGGGACAGCACACAAATGGTCCCTTGATGATAATTAATGGACTGGACGTGGGTAGCCTTTTCCATGACAAAAGTAGGAGAGCATTTCAGAAGCACTCTGTTCCTTGACAGTGTCAAGGGAGGCAGCCAGGTGGTATAATGGATTAAGTAGAGAAATCAGCTAGAGAAATTAAGAGGACTTGGGGTCAGCCAGACCTGAGTTTGAATCTTGCCTCAGACATTGACTTGCTGCGTGACTGTGGGCAAGTCACTTAACTTTTCTCACCCTCACTTTCCTCATCTGTAAAATGGAGATACAAATGACACCTACCTGACAGGGCTGTGGTGAAGGTCACATGAAATAACTTGGGTAAAGCCCTTTGCAAACCTGAAAAGCCTTTAGAAATGAGGCTCTTTTTATTATTAATAGTAGTAGTAGAAATGAATGTGCTGCCTTCATGACAGCTAATCCACGATTTCATTCATGGGTGACTCACCCCCCAGCGACCAAGGAGATTCGAAGTTGTGCTGTGATGCTCCTTAAAAGGCTGAGCAATTTGGCTGTGAGAAGCTCCTTTGGAAGCAAAGTCCCCAGTGCATCCCCCCCCCCCCACTGTTGCTGCCTTATTAGGTTTCGAGGGATGGTCAATAGTTAATGGCCAATAAGCATTTATTAAGTACCTACTGTGTGCCAGGCACAGTGCTTGATTTGTTGGAGCAGAATGTCACCTGATGAGGTCAAGGTTGCGGCTCTTACTGCACTATTTGGCTTGTCATAGAAAGGACTCTTCCCACCCCCTTTACCTTTACAGGGACACAAAACAATTTGTAACTCCGAGCAGGCCAGATTACAAATGAGAGAAACCTGTCTGGATACACCGGGTGGAGAAAATACCCTGACTGTATCCCAGTGGGCGTCTAGTCCACGGCGGGTGCTGCCTTTAAGTAGGAGGGACGGCATCAGGGATGCTGGGAGGTGCTGCGAGAGTCGTGTAAGTAAGAAAGGTTTTTAGACAGAAGACTGAAGACGCCCTGAGCAAGCTCTGACCACTGGCTGTCTCTGTTGTGACTCCCAAGTGTCCAGTCTTCCAGGAAGATCGTGCCTCGTGGTGGGTCCTAGCCAGCTCTCCACTCTGGCATCTGGGACTTTTAATGATCCCTCTCCATCAAAGCCTTTGCCAGACCTTCAAGGATTCACAAAAGAAATGAAAAGCAGCCTTTTAAAGGCTCATTTATGACATATCCTTGGAAGTAATTAACGAATTCTGATCTTCAGAGCAAACTGGCAAATATCCATACAATGATTGAACTTAATACCTCCTAACTGGAGCTTTTCTGCGAGCTCCTCAGAGCTCAAGGCTGCTTGGGGGCTGGGTATGATGGGAGCTGCTCCATGATGTAGCTGGGTATTATTTATTTATTCTATTCATCGCAAATGCTTCCTGTCTAGACAGATTTCAGGATCACAGAGGCAAGCCTAGTACAGGGGCAGGAGGGCTGGGTCTGTGAGATAAAGATGTTCTCTCCCCATTCTCTCAGGGCCACAACAGCTACATCTTCCCCTGGGGTTCTGGATCAGTTCCTCCACAGCATTGGTCCCACCAAGTTCGTGTCTAGATGCGGCAAGACCTCTGGGTGAGTCCTTCTGCTGCACTGGAGTCCCAAAGGTCACACTTTGCTTTGGGGGGCAATGATGCCATGGCTGGCTGTCAAACCTAGCCTGGATTTGGATTCCCAGATTCTAGGGTTGGGGGTTCCACACCTTTCACCTGGCAATGAACTCAAAGACCAAGGCCCAAAGCCCATTTCGCAGGGGCTATAAGGCCTCAGAGAGGGGAGAAGGCCCTGAGGCTGACCACATGGTCTCTCATTGGATGCCACAAGAACCCCCAAACGGAGCAAAGAGAGACCAAGAAACAGCTAAAGCTGACTCAAGCTTTTTTGAAGATGTCACCAGTTGTGGCCACCCAGCCACGTGTTAAACGCTCCTCCTGACCATGTGGTTAGCTGACCTGGACCAGTTACTGAATATCCACATATGCTCCCCAGTATCTCTAAGGCACTTTCTTCATATGTCATCATGCTATTCCGGAAGCAAGCTCTGGAGTTCTGTAATGGGATTTGTGCAGGTACCAGACCCTCCACTGCAAGGAGGAAACAAGATGTACATAGATAGAGAAACAGAAAATATAGGCAATTAGAGCAAGGAAGCAGTAACTGATGCAAGCCTCCGGGTGGTAAGTAAAAGCTAGGCCGATAGCCTGCTCTCCCCACCCAGGCAGCTGGGAAGCATGAGTGCATGGTTCTGTAGTTATTGAGTCTAGTCTTTCCTGCCTTAGGCTAAAGGGTAGCAGGTCTGGGCTGACTAGACTTTGACCTCCTGGGCTTTGAAAGGTTGGGAGGGTAAGCCAGCAGAAGCCCAGGGATGGGGTCCATGCCAGAGTTTTCCACAAGTGAAGCTCTGAGAAGTGGCTCAGGGGACCCAGAGAGCGGGCATTCAAGATGCCGTTTCATGGAGTGACTTCTTCCATCTGCTATGCTGGATTTGGAAGCAAAATTTGTGGAGTATGCTTTTTTTTTCAAACACTATGAGAATTAGCCTATTTTCTCCCAGTCATATAGAAGACAATGTACCCCCAATTTAGTACTTCTATTATTGCTCTCTCTTCTCAGTTAATATCTTTTTGTAAAGGCTAATAGAAGTTATTGGGTTAAATGGTGCTGTGATGGCAATCACTGGGTTAATCAATGATATTAGGGAGATATTAATTGTTCCTGGTGGGTGATACTAGGGAGGACACACTGAATGAAGGCATGAGTTGATGACATTATAAAGATACTCCCAACTCTCCCAGTGCTCTTAGAATCCCAATGGGAAGATGACTTGCTTGGGGCACCCAACTTGCAGGTGACCATTGGAGTTGGGATAAGGAGCCTCTGAGCTTACAGGGCTGTAAGCACACATTGAACTACTGAAATGTTGCAATTACACAGTGACCTGCTAATGCTGAAACATTTTGGTATGATCTAATGCATTTCTGGTAGTAACGGGGTGCGGTTTCTCCCCCAAAGTTCCTCTTGGGTCTTCCCTTGTTTATTAGGCCAGTCAGGTGGTAAAAGCTAACTTGGCCCCATTAGCATTTTTTCTGATGCTCCTTCTTCAGGTTCCTACTCAAAGATGGAAAATGGCTAAATCAAAATGGCAGGTATGGGGCATTGAGAATGGCTCTTGAGCCAAGGATGGTATGGAGCTTTAGAAAAAACATGTCATCATTGGCAGCCTCAGCTGAGCCTATCTATTCTGCAGCCATGCTTTCCCCAATGGCTTCTGATGGCAAGTTTCTTGGCATGGAAGAGCTATTCTTCTTCAAGAACATTGCTGCCATTTTCTGGCTTGGTCAATACTACTTTGATTGTTTATATAACTATTTTCTGGTTTCCTGCTGCATCTACATGGCATATGGGCAGATAGATGCACAGAAAATCACGTTGCTAGTTTCAAAACATTCAGAAAACTGTGGCTGTCAGCAGCTCAGAGGAATAATTCCTTTTCCTTGTCCTAGCCTCCCATCAATCAATGAATCATCTGTCTCTGTAGAGCCTTTCTGCCCCTCAACGTGGTGATTGACCCCCATCATCTCTTGTTACCACCTCCCTCCAAGTGCCTTCTCCAAGATCTTTCGTTCTTTTCGATGCTAGTCTTTCTTTGTCCATCTTTTCTTCCTGTTACTATATCCCAGGGCTGGCCTTAAGCAACCTTGTGGAACAGGAGAAGTTCGTGGTGAGGGCTCCCTCCTCTCTTTTCCATCACCATTCCACAAAGCCAACCATGCTACATCCCCTTGCCATAGGCCTGGCTCTCAGCTAAATGTTGCCAGCATCATACAAGTGTGGGAGGGCTCTACGGCTGTCAGCCTCAAGGAGCAGGGCTAACCAGGCAATTGTAGCTTGTTTTACACCTGCTGGGTTATTGGACCTGCCACTGAACTTGGAATTTGCCCTTGAGTCCCAGAAATCTTATTTTGTTCAGAACAGGGGAAAAACACTTGACTTATCCCTTAGAATTTAAGCCCATGAGGGAAGGGGTTATTTTACTATTGTCTTTGTATCATCAGTGCTTAGAATAGTGCCTGGCACATAGGAGGTGCTTAAAAATAATTTCTTTGTTTGTCTTCTTCACTAATTCAGCTACATTCAGCAGACATTTTCTAGCACCTACTATGTGTGATGCCCTGTGATAAGCTCATAACTTTTCTTTGGGTTCAATCAATCTGTTATTAGAATATTGTACCTTGCTTTGGTTTCTACACAGGACTATAAGGTGTAGAGTTGGAAGGTGCCTTAAAGATCAGCTATTCCAACAGACTCATCTTATAGCTGAGGGAAATAAAGTCACCCAGGTATAAAGCAGGAGAACTGAATTTGAATTCAGATCTGATGTGGGTGCTCTTTCTACTCCAAGATGATGTCTTTTTTTGAAAGGATGGAGAGATATGGGAGAAGGTGGGGCAGGGAGAAGCAAAAGAAAGGGCTGGAAAACAGCCCCTAAAAAGAAAGGCTAAAGAGTTTGAATTTTGAACAAAGGAATGTAGAAAGGGGTCACTCAGGGAGCACCCAGAAAGGTTATCTTGAGGAAGTCCATGAGCTTTCAATCTGTCATTATCAATAAGAGCTTGAGAAAAGAGAAGTAGGTGAAATTTAAAGAAGAATTCAAAACTGATTAAACAGGGAAGGTATATCCTTTCTAAACTTCTTTTTTAATACATTTTTATTCATTTTAAACTTAACTACAAAACAAGAGAAAAATGAACATTTCCATACACCCAGCAGAACATAAGAGAGGATTCCATATAAACCAATAAATTTCCATTTCAAGGAAACCTGTGTAATAAACACTACACATTGTTTTCCAAGCTGCCCAGCTTTGCTTTGCTTCCTTCTCGGTTTTATTTTGTTCCCTGCTGAATATTTTTTACTTTCTTTTTTCCCTCCCTGTCCTACCCTAAAGAAAGGTTACAATTAAATGCACATATATGTGCATGTACATGTTCATGAATGCATGTATGTATGTATATGTGCATGTGTACATGCACATGCATATGAATATGTACACACACACATATAAACAAATACACTCATGCACATACACACCAGACCATGCTCCGCACATTTCCGCCTGTCACCTCTTTCTCTAGAGGTGGATAACATCTTCCTTCATTGCTTCAAATCTGTCCATGTTTTTCTAAATCAAATGCTTCATCATTTCCTTCACCAGAGCAGTATTTGAACACAATCCCATCCTGTGAGATTGTCTACCAAAATGTCTTTCCAATTTTCTACATTCCTTCTATTCTTGGCTATATTGGTTTTATTTATATGTGAAAATTTTAATTTAAAATAATCAAAATTATCCATTTCACACATCATCAATACTCTCATCTTATGGTATAGTTTAAGGTCTTATATTGCCGAATCTCCTTCCTTTATACCTTTTTGCCCCTGGTTTCTTTGAAATTCTGACCTTTTTTTCTTCCAAATGAACTTTGTTATTATTTTGAACTCTAACTATTTTTCTGGTTTTTTTTTAGTAATTTAATTGGGACAGCATTGAATAAATAAATTAGGCAAAATTGTCATTTTTATTATATTAGCTTTACCTACCCATGAACAATAAACATTACTCCAATTATTTAAACCTGACTTCCTTTCTAAGTTTCCAAATTCTACACCTTGAAAAAATCTGCAATAAAGGAGTATAAAGGACTTCTGGGAAGGTGGCATCATGAGAGAGTGAAAGGAAGCCCACCTCCTCGAAATTCCCTTAAAACCGTAATAGAAATGTCCCAGAGAAATGAAATACTCCAAAAGAGAAGGAAAAAAAGAAAGGTGGAACAAAGTAGAACACAATGGAAAATCAGGAAGATAAAAAGAAGTAGAATTCAAAATTCCAGAAGGAAGAGTACTGAAACCATCTCAACAGCAGTGTCAGAAAGAAAGTTAGAAATTTCCTAAGACATGACAGTGTGGGCTCCATGAGAGTGGGGTCTGTTCTTGCATTTGGGGTGTCCCTGGAGCTTAGTACCATGCCCAGCACACGGTAGGTGATTAATCAATGTGTGCTGCCTTTTCTTGCCAACCTTCCCTCCTTTCCCTTCCTGCAGGTTCTGATAATTCTTTCAGGTCAGTTCCCTGACCCTCCTCAGTCCTTTGATAGCCTCCTTATTGGTCCTTGATTACTATTCCTCTTTTAGCTCTGGAAGAGAATTGGTGTCACTCTCTGGCCTGAAGATTGTTTTAACATTTTCCTCAGTTTCTTCCAAATCTTGACAAATTTCTCCTCCCCACATTCAATCCCTGACCTGCTTCACTCAGTTGAACGTTTCCCAGCCCCCTCTTGATGTCCTTCTCCTTAGGGGTCCTTGGTCCTCTTGTCTTCTGCTCCTTTCCCACAGAAGGTGGAAGTGGAATGGGAGGGTTTGGGGGAAGCCGCCAGCACTGCCTTCCAAAGCCTGACACACTGCCCCAAAGGAGGCGAATTGGACCTGGCCTCAAAGGGAAGAACGAGCCATCTTTGGTTAGAAGTTGCAGAGAGGCAGATTTCACTTCAATGTCCACCAGTCAGAGGTAGAATTAGGGTTGTGTGAGAGTTTATAGGCTACACCCCCTTCCCTAGAGGTCTTGAAGCACAGGGTGGGGATGCTCTAGGGGGCCTTCTTGATCAGGTGTCAGTTGGATGGGTGGGCCCCGAGGGCCCTGCCAGATTCAAGGCTTTGGGATTCAGTGAAACCCCTTCTCTTCACCTGTCTCTAAAATGGGCATGAAATTGTTTCCGCCTACTGTTGCTCCAAAAGGCTCTCAGAAGCTCCACACAGCCCTTTGCAAAGCTGAAGTGCTATACAAATGTTGAGCAACAACAATTAAATTGGATTTGTGCTCAGGATGCCATGTTGGGCCTGACAGTTTTGATCTGTGTGGGCATGCTGGAGTTCTATGGATCCAGTCCAGCTTTTCACAGATTTCTGCCCCCCCTCCCAGCTATGCCTAGTTTTATTTGCTGGGAGGCAGAACCATTGGCAGATGTGATTTTCCTGCTGGCAAAATTAGGCTGTGCACATTTCTTGGTCCAGAGTGGTCCTCTGCCTCCTTCTAAAGAAAGGAACGGCCACTCCTTTTCTGGCACGAACTCACGGAAGTCCGCCAGATTTTGGCCCTGGGATATTTTCTGCAATGCAGAACACAATGGGGCGCACATCAGATGATAGGACAGTAGGGCCTGATCTCAATGCATTCTGGGTAGTCAGCAAGGCATATACCCCAAAAAAGGAAGGAAAAAAAAACATCTAAAACCTCTCCTGTGCACATGAAAGTGTGGTTTGATTTGGATTACTCCCAGGGGAAGGAAAACCTTTAAAGGTGAAAGTGGAAAAGTCTTCCTGCAGCTGTAAAAATACTCCAAGGGCCTGATTCTCTTCTTGGTCTAAGTGTGAAATCTCTGATAGGATGAGTGGAAATCCTGTTTATGTCTAAGGAGTGTACTCAGAGGGTGATTCCACAGTGTAGACACAAGCACCAACGCCAGCTGCCTCTTTCCTTTCCTGAAGTTAAAGGCAACCAAATATGTTGAAAGCCCTGAAACAGGGGAAATTTTTGACATCTTCCAATGGATTTTAAAATGATGCCCCATTTAATACAGATACACTCTTGCTAGAAAGATACTGAGTTCCATTTTTGGTTATATTGAACTTGAGGTACCAATGGGACATCCAGGGAGAGAGAGTCTAAGGGTTGGCTGGAGATATGGGACTGTAGTTCGGGAAAGAGATGGGATTGTGTTGTTTCACAAGAATTTGATCTCCCCCCAGATAGAAGTCCCCCTTCTCTCTGTCTTTTCTTTCTCTTTCCCCCTCTCCACATATAGATAGCTATATGTACACACACACACACACACACACACACACACACACACACACACATGCACAAGAAAAGTCCCCCAACCCATCTGCAGAAAGAGAGAGTTGGACTAAATGCCTCTTAATGTCCCTTCTTCCTCTAAATCTCCTGATCCTGCAGGTGGGCTTCCTTATTCTCTTCCCATGACCTTTCATGGTGGTCTCTTCTGTATTTTACATGTGTACACCTGGCTGTGGATTATTCACTTTGCTGATAAGCTCTTGCTGTTTTCTGGTCTCTGCTCAGAGTGTAAGCTCACTTTAATAGTGACACCAGATAGCAGAGAGGAGAGGATACACACAAACATACATACATGCATACGTACATACATATATATGTCTATATGATAGGTAAAGAGACAGACAGGAATATATAGAAAGGAAGAAATAGAGATCAACCAAGTGACAGGTTAATAGAAATAGATGGATGGGTAGGTAGATAGAGGTGGATGGAAGTATAGATAGATGATAGACGGATAAATTGATGGATGGATAGATAGATAGATGGTGGATGGATAGATAAATAGGTAGATGAATAGGTTGATAGATAGATAGATAGACAGACAGAAAGACTGATAAAGCATTTATTAAATATATTCTATGTGCCTGGCTCTGTGCTCAGAGGAAAGGAAAGCCAACCTGCAGTGCCTTCTGAAGCCAAAAATGATTTTGGATTACCTCTTATTTTAAATTATTTGGGCATTGAGAATGAATTATTCATTTAAACATGAGCATACATGTGTGTTTCCCTGAGTCCTTACATAACATGCATATGCTCAATATGTAACACATATGTGTATATATATATTAAGAATATATCCACACTCAGAAACAATTCCATTTGTAAACCCTTCCCAAGTCACTGAGGATCCGAGGGATGACTTTGATTTTCTGTTGTCCTCTGTTCTTGAATCCTCTCCTGTCTGTGGCTGCTCATCCCTTGCCAATCCCCAGTCTTGGGTCACTCCCACGGTCAGACTCCTCTACTTTTCCTGGAGGAAATCCTACAGATGTGCTGCCTGTCACCTGACCCCAACTGGACCCTCCTTGTAGTGAGACAATCCTTTTCTTCCTCTCTGATTAATTCCTACCACATTCTCCATTGGATTTTCCCAGAACTTCCCTTCTCTGCTCCAGCCTCAAAGACCATTGCCTCTTTTCAATATGGGGACTGTCTCTTTACTGAAAAACTGAAGTCACTTACCATGAACTTCCTCTTCTCTTCCTGACAACCCCTCATTGCTCTCCCCCACTTTCTCTTCCCTTCCCTTAGTCTCCCACAAAGATGTTACCTTGATGAGGCCAACTCCTTGGCTTGTGCCTCTTCTCATTTTCTCCAGCAGATTGCAACCTCAGTCATCTCCCCTCTTTCACATCTTCGACCTCTCCCCACTTACTCAAACCCATGTCTTGCCCATCCTTAAAATATCTTCCCTGGACCCACCTGACCATTCCATCAAGCTAGCATCCTAATTCCCTCCTTTTTCTCTGCCAAACTTAACAAAGCCACCTACCTTCACTGCCTCCATTTTGTCTTCTGTCACGTACTCTTCAGCCCTTTGTAGTCTGTCTTGCGAACTTGTCACTCGACTGAAGCTGCTCTCTCCAAAGTTACCAGTGGGCTCATTTGCTATGTCAGATGGCCTTTCCTCAGTCCTCATTCTTCTCTACCTCTCTGATGCCTGTTCTATGACTTGTTCCCCTCTCTTCCTGTCTATTCCTTCCTCTTTGGGTTCCATGACACCGCTCCTTCCTCGATCTCTTCCTACAGGTCTGATTGTCCTTTCTCAGTCTCCTTTACTGGTTCATTGCCCAGAGCATGCCTCTTCATCATGGGTACTCCCTAAGGCCCCATGGTGGGTCCTCTTCTCTTCTCTCTCTGTATTATTTCACTTGGTCATCTCAATGATTCCCATGCATTTAATTACTTTCTCTATGCAGAGGATTCTTCAGGTCTATAGATTCAGCTCTAGTCTCTCTAGAGATTCAGTCTGGCATCACTAATTGTCCACTGGACATTTCAAAGTGGATGTTCTGGAACCCTTTCAAATTCCACATGCCCCAAATAGAATGCAAACTGTCTCCCACAACCCCATCCTTCTTCTGAACTTTTTTTGTTTCTGTTGAAGGCACCACCATCCTTCCAGGCTCCCAGGTTTGTAACCTCAAGGTTATCTTTGCCTCCTCACTCTCCCTTGTTCTACATCCAATCAGTTGCCAATTTTTTTTTTTTACCACTTTTGCCTTTACACCATCTCCTACATAGGACACCTTGTCTCAACTCATGAGACTTGGCAACTGATTGAATATGTGGAGTGAGGGAGAACTGAGGATACCCAGCAAGTATACTGGAAGAATGGTGGTACCATTTAAACAAATAAGGAATTGAAGAGGATTATAGAGAGTAGGTATGATTAAAGGTTCCAGTTTGCAGGGGAGGTGGGAAGGACTAGGTTTAAGGCCTAAGTAGAGGAGATGGCCTTGGTAAGAGAGGCCGCTTTTTCCTCTGAGACTGAATCAAAAGAGGTAAAAATAGGAGATGAGAGTCACAAATCTTCACCCTTTTCTGAGCCCCTATTATACTCTGCAGCCTGATTAAAACCACTTACCATTTTATTATGTCTTAGATTTTATAATTTAATTGTGTTATGCATATGTCTATTTGAGTAGCTGGATTTGCAGACTCAGAATTTTGGAATTAGAATGCTATCTTATTCATCTGCTGTCTGAAGATGGGCATGAAGACGTATGAACTGTCTAAGGATCTGAAGGGCCATCCTGTGGACGAGGGTAAGCCTAGCTCTTCTTCTTGGCCCCAGAGGGCAGATCCAGCACAATAAGGACATAGCCACCTTTGACACAAGACAAGGGAGGTCTTGATGTGAACCAAAATGTCTTGTGCAGCTGTGAGAGATTCATCTTGGGGGAGTATAAGCAAGCCTGGCTGATGCCATACCAGTGAGACACACCTGACAGACTCCAAAATACCACCTAGCTCCTGGAGTCAATGAGTCAGTCATTTTTATGTCACTCACAACAAGTCGAAAATAAATAGTTCTTGACTGATAGATTGAGGGCAGTGATTCCATGTTTGATGGACAAGATTCACCTTGAGGTTCCCAGAACAGGATTGATCCTGTGATCACACACAGCCTGATGGGGGTTGGACAGCTTCTTCATGGAAGCCTCCCTTCCCAGCCATTATCTGAAGTGCTCCAGGGAGTTCACAGGAGGCCCGAGTTAGAACATGCTTTCCTAACATTTATGGAGATTTGGAACACAATTGGCCAGACTCTTCCCTTCTCCCCTTCCCCACAAATGCGGTTTGACTTGTCATAATTTGACATCAAAGTAAATTCAATTCAGTTTTATTTCGAAAACTTAAATGAATTTCCTTGACAGAATTAGAGATATTGTGGGGCATCCAAAAACCAAAAATGGGCATCACTTCTAATGAACAAAACACCAAACTAAGAATCATAAACTCTGGCTCACTTTCCTAGTTATGGCAATGATTACCTTCATGCCTTGAACTGCTAGGACTCCCCTTGAGAGCAGGGAGTGTTTGTTTCAGGTTTTGAATCTCCAGTACCTTCTATGGTGCCTGACACATCAAACGGGGTTAACAATGATCCTCAAATTGACTACAATTTGCCTCTCTCTATCTCAGTTTTCCTACTGGTGAATGGGCTTAACAACACCTGCCTCTTACCTAATGCTTAAGAGTGTTGTGTATCTTCATTCAGTGAACAAAGCTGCTTACCAAGTGTTTTAGCTTCTGTGCAAAGGTTATGTAAAAACGAGGTATTCCAATTCACTGCAGTTACAAACTCAAGAGCCCCACACATTAACAATAAGCCCAGGTATCCAGTTTTATGGGATGGTCTCTGACTGGGGGCCACTCCATTCCTTCAATTACAAGTCCTTGGCCTCTAAGGACTTCAAGGAGATAAAGTTCCACCCTTGGATCTGCTGGGTTGGAGCAGTCTTAATCCTTAAAGTGCTGCAGTAACAATATTGAATCTGAACACCCCATCTGTTCAGCTGTGCTGGACCTAAATCCATCCAGCTTTCAGTAGCTGTTGTTAAATTTTCAGGATGAGTAATTACACCTTGGAAGGCAGCTAATGCTACAAACCAAGACTTGATTTGTTGTTTTGTTGGTTGTCTACACCTACCAATGTGACGGAGAAAACATTAATAACACAAATTAAACTTAGAACTGTGTCATCGGTACATTTGTCCCTGAGAGTCAGTTGTTAAGCATTTATCAGCACACTACTACCTCAGTCTATGACTGAAGGGTTTCTTTTGAGAGATAACCTACCTATTAAACCATCTCATTTAATATTACCTTCTACTTAATTAATATCCTTAAGAATATCTCAAGGAGAAGGCAATGGGTGTGGGGGGAGCAGGGGGAGGCTAAGTGCAACTAGGTTGACTAGAAGATATAAACTCGAATTTGTCTCTTCATGGGATACCTAATCCTTGGACTTCCATCATTTTTCTCTCTGACTCGTGGGCACCTTCATCCTCACAGTTAAACCTGGCAAAAACCTGGGGGCTTCCCGCCAACCGAAGCATGTTTCCTTGAGGGCTGGATTCAGCTCTGGTGCTAAGTGACCTCCCTCCCTTTGTGTCTGGACAGGTTTTGTCAGTCACAGCCATGTGGATGGTCACTATGTGCATTTCAATGAGTGTGTGTTTCTACAGAGAAATCCAAGGAGATCCGCATTCGCTGGAAGATTCCTCTGGAGCATCCGCTCAGCTCGGAAGAAAAGGGGCCATGACAAGTCATTCTTGGAACGGCTTTCATGGCTTTTCCCTGTCATTACTCGTAATATTCTCTGAAAAGCTGGAAAATCATTGTTTCCCCCCCGACTGATTTTGTTCCTTTCCGCTTAGCAAATATTGATTGTTCCCCCCCTCGGCTCTGAATGGCACAGAAATTAACAGGGCTGCTTTTGTTTAATACAATGAACAAAAACTGGAGTCGAGAGTGTTCTTGTCATGGCAAAACATCTGTGTGAGGCACAGATGTCAACAGGGCTCAGGGAAAGGGGCTCACTCCTCCAGGGTTTCTGTTGAGTCAGCAGTGGCGCAGCACGAGCAGACGCGGAATTGGGGGAGGTCCTACTGGAGGAGCAGTTCTCTGAGGAAAGGCGGAGATGGCAGGGTTATTTCTCTAAACTGGGCTTGGAATGTGGGCCCTCCCCACCCAGTCCAGTCTAGTAAGTATTTATTAAGCGCTTACTCTATGCAAGCAGACAGCTTGCTTAACCAAAGTTAGATGACAACGAACAAGCAGTCTTGCCTAGTCCAATCACTTTGCCACTTGCATAGACTTCAAGTATTTGAACATGTAATAAATTCATTGTTAATGAGGTGTTAGTTTCTTGGAGGTGGATGGTTTCATTGAAAAAGGTGGATGCAGGGTGAGGAGACACCCCCCCCCCGAGATGCAGATGCCTTTTCTGCCCTCTAAGGAAAGACCAAGTGGTCACTCACCAAAGGTCACACCATCCATCTGTTTCAGAAATGGAACTTGAACTAGTTCTTCTGGAGTCTGAGGTGGGCTCCCTCACCCCTCAGTCATATCTTAAGAAGAGGCAGAAGAATAACAACAGGGGCCACTTCTAAGGGGCATCTAGGTTTGCACAACACTCCCAGCACCATCACATTTGATCCTCAGGACAACGTGCATTTAGGCAAGCACTACGGGTAGTTGCATTTTGCAGATGGAGAAATCAAGGGTCAGAAAGGTTAAATGACTTGTTCATCCATCAACCAGCCAGTTGGAACTAGAGGCTGAATCTGAACCCAGATGTCTTGCCTCCAGGCAGAGCCCTCCCTCACACTCTTGCTTTTGCTAACAAGTTGTCCTGGATGAGTTCCTATAATTAGCTCTTTTGTCCATTAAGAGAAAGTGGCAAAAAAGGAACTTTTCTAATAAGTCAGATGAGAAGTTCAAGTTCATGGTAATCCCCAAGGGCTTCCCTGACAGACCTAGTTCCTTTCTTCTGTCTCCTAGCAGCCACTGAGAGTTTTCTCACTTTGGTTCCTTTGCTGCGCCTATGATTGATGTAGTGACAGTGATCTTGGCACCTGTCCCCTCATTAGAACTCTTCATTGGTCCCGAAAGTCAAAACAACCCCACCTTGAGCTCGTCCAGCTCTTCCAAGGGCAGCAAGAATCTATGTGATCTTCAGGGAGTGGAAGAAGGAAGAGCAGGTATTTTTATACTCATTTTGCAAAGGAGAAAACTAAATGCCACTAGGCTCAGAACCAGGGTTTGGGACTGAAATTCAGGGCTCTTTGTGTTGCACGGTGCTTCTGAGCCAGGCATTCAGTTTCTATTACACACAACTTCAAAATTAGAGAAATCTTGAGATCATCAGATTCATTCTGACAGTTCTGAAGAAGAACCCATATCTTGCTTCTGCCTTGGCAGTAGGAAGTCCAACTCACATTCTCTCTCCAGATACAGGGAAAAGCTCCAACCCTTCTCTCCATGTAGAGGCTCTGCTCCCTTGCCCCTAGGTCACTTTCCTCTCTGCAATGCTGGGATTACTCTCTCCTCTGGGCTGCATCATCCAGAGGTTTAAGAACCATTTTCATGGGGACACAGTTACATTTCTGGCGTTTGCTGTGCAGTCTTAGGAAATGCCATGGAACATAACCATTACCACCTAAAACTCATGGAGAAAGGATTCTTTGCCTTCATTCATCTTTCTGCTAATCTTTGATGGGCACTTGTTCCTCTATCTGCTAGACTCACTGTTGGCAGGGAAGCAGGGGAGAAGTCTTTCTTTATTCAGCAAACAAAAGCACACAAGGCAAAATACAATTGCCTAATTAGGTTTACACATGTTGTTTTTACTTCGCTGCAGATCTCCAGATATCCCTCTCCCCTTTCCTGACTGCTAGTCTTTCCCTAAAAGACTTTGACTACTACTCCCGCCCCCAACAGCATCATCCAAATTACCACCACCCACAAGAACTACAATATGAATCAATGGTGTGAGGTGATGGCCAGTAAACCAGTGTGATCTTGAGCTTCATGGAGAGCCCTATTGTCCAGAAGGAGGGCCATGATATGAGGGCCTCCTGCTCACCACCCTGGCCAGATCACATCTGGAGTATGGGGCTGCATTCAGAGCATGACATTTTAAGGTGGGCATGAATTAGTTGAAACATGTCCTGGAGAGAGGACCAAGGCAGTGAGAGGTCTCCATGTGATATTTGGGTAAAGGACCCAGAGACTTTAACCCTGGAGAAGAGGAGAGTGGGGTTGGAGAAGGGGTCTATCATAATCTATCATCTGTATCGTAAGCTGAGATTCGGGGTTCTAGAGCCCATCTGTAGAAAAGGAGAGGGCTGTGAGCTCCAAGTCAACCCTTGCTAAAGAGGTCTTCCCTACACTGGTGCTTTTGCTCTTGGTGACCTCTGTGAGCGTAAGGCTGTGCCTTGGGGGGAGGGGCAGCACCAGAAGAATGGTTCTTTCCCATATGTTGTGGTTTTGGATGCTTTTCTTTTAAAGTAGTCATGTCAAAAGGGTGGCACCCTCTTCTCTTCTGATGCTCTGAGGGAATTCCTGTGGATTCCTAGCAGAGTGGAGTGGAGGGGAACTGGCTAATCCCTCTCCCATATGAAGACAGAGCATCAAGCCTTTGAAGAGAGCTTTCATGTACCCCGGAAGTCTCCTCTTTTCCAAATTTAATGTCCCCACTCCCTTTAGAGGGATTATCATAAAAGGCTGAGATTATCCTCAACTCTGTATTTGGATCTGGCCCTCAAATAATCCAAAATCCTGAATAATCTCAATGCATTTACATTTGGCTTTGAAGTTCATTATGTGACATTGTTCCCCAGCAGGTGGTTTGCCTTCCTCCTCCTAGTGAAGGAGTCTGCCTTTTCAGAGACCACCCCGAGGTGACATCTGCTGTGGAGGGGGGAAGAAAGGCTGGGCTGAAGCCTCAGCAGTGGCCCTGATAATCCATTTACATGGAATTGAGATTTCCTCCTGTGTCCAGGTTACCGTGGGAGTGTTTCAAGAGAGAAGCCTGTCTGCCCAGGTTGTTACCGACCACATTTCAGAAGAATTAGCCTGACATTTACCTGGGAGTACAATTGACTGTACCTGGCAAATGAGTCTTCACACTCCACTTCCCATAAATTCAGTGGGGGTTTTTTGTTGCCTTTTCATGATGGTGGCAGGAGAAAAGCCAAATTCTTGGAATTAATCATCATCTCTCCATTGATTCTAGCGCGTGTCACCTGGTACAGTGCCGGGGGAGGCTGCCTGCACTCTCCAGTCTAATCACCAGCTTTTCAGGAGCAGAATTATGCCTGGGGTGGGGGGCGGGGGATTCTTGCTGGGTTTCTTAAGGAAGAGAGACAAAAAGCTCTGAGAAATACAAACCGAACAGCAATTAAACCAAAAGGGAAGCAGGGGATGTGTGTGTGTGTGTGTGTGTGTGTGTGTGTGTGTGTACCTAGAAGTGAAAAATACATACAAACAAAATCAAGGAATCCATTCATCTGACTCCAGTTCAAGTGATCTGGCCATGATGGGAGTGGGGCATTTTAACCGCACTTCAGCGTGCTAAAGCACTGAGATGAAGATATCATTCACCCCAAGGTTACCCCTGAAAGGTGATAATTCAATTCGATTCAATCCTCCTTGCCCCCTCTTCAACTACCTTTTGTGTGTTGTCTTCCTCTGTTAGACTGGAAGCTCCTGAGGGTAGGGACTGTCTCATATTTGTATCACCAGAGCTTCGCACAGTGTCAGGCACATAGTAGACACTTAATAAATGTTTATTGACTTTACTGAATTCAGTTTAATTCAATTCAACTTAACTCCATTGAGCAAGCATGTATCAAAGTCCCACTGCATGTTTCAGGTACTGCACTAAGTGCTGGGGAGTTGTCGTTCCATCATTTTTTCCAGTTGTGTCCAACTCTTCATGGCTCCATTTTGGATTTTCTTGACAAAAATACTGGAGTAGTTTACCGTCTCCTTCTCCATCTCATTTTACACCTGAGGAAATAGAGGGAAACAGGGTTAAGTGTGTTGCTCAGGGCCACACGGCTAATAAATGTCTGAGGATGGATTTCGACTTAGGTCTTCCTGACTTTAGAGCTGGAGCTCTATCCACTGAGCCACCTACCTGCCCAATTAAGTGCTGGAAAGACATAGAGAAAAAGGAAAAAAAAAAACAAGTCTTGCCCTCGAACAGCTTATATTCTACTGAGGGAGGAAATATAACACGTACACAAATGCAAAGTCTACACAAAATAATACAATGTATTTCAAAAGGGAGAGAGAGCAAAAGTTGGAAGAATGTAAGAGGCAGAGACGAGGAAAGAGAAGACTCCAGGTGAGGGTGCTATGATGAATTGTTGCCTGGCTAGGAAGGTAAATTATGCAAACTCTCAGTCTAGCTTTTAAACCCTCTCCCGGTCTGGCCCCCACCTTCCTTTCCATCCTTGTGCCCCACTCAGCCTTCTGGTCAAACTGACCTCCTCCTGGACCTCATCATGCTTCTACCTCCTCCTCCTTCTGTGTATCCACACAGGCCATTCCCATCCAGGAAAGGCTCTCCCTCCTCATCTCTACCTTTCAGAATTCTTTTCATCCTTCAGTATCCAGTCCAGGTGTCCCCTCCTCCAGGAAGTCTTCCTTGATCTCTCACCCTCTGCCCCAACCTCACATTTCCCAAAGTATTTTTGCCTGGCTCTCTCCTTCCTATTACTCTTGTAACTTCCCTTTACCTTTTATATGCTTTTATCCATGTGTGTGTGTCATTCCCTCCCAGGGGGATGTAAGCTCCTTGATACTAGAAAATGGCTGCTATAGGCTTGAGGAAAGGAGAAGGTTTGACACAACTGCTTTGGAGAGTATGAGAGAAAGCAAACTAGGAAAAAAAAGGATTGCCATGCTGTGGTGAAGGTCCACTTGAAGACAGAGAACAAGTTGCAGTGGATCTTGTTGACACAACTGAGTAACTTACTTTCTTTAGCAGCACTCCACTGCTGGTGGGGAGGAGGAGGGGAGTATGGTGACCTAAATGAAGGATTGCTTTTGAAGGACTCCAGACTAGGAGATCTAGGAGGGAACTATGCTGCTGAACTCCTCATCTGTGTGGTGAGGAATGAGGAGGGGGCTTTTTTGTTTTTGTTTTTTTAATTTCATTTTTAAAATTTATTTTCTATTTTTAGTTTACAGCATTCAGTTCCACAAGTTTTTGAGTTCCAAATTTTCTCCCCATCCCTTTCCTCTCCCCTCCCCCCCTCAAGATGGCATGTAATCCGATATAGGTTCTCCATATACCTTCCCATTAAACTTATTTACACAATAGTCAAGTTGTAAAGAAGAATTATAACCAATGGAAGGGACCATGAGAGAGAAGAAACAAAACCAAAAAAGAAGGAAAATAATAATTAAAAAGAAAGCAAATAGTTTGCCTCAATCTGCATTTAGACTCCACCATTTTTTCTCTGGATGTGCACAGCTTCTTCCATCATGAGTCTTTGGGAGCTGTCTTTGAACCTTGTATTGCTGAGAAGAGCCAAGTCTATCAAAGTTAGTCATCACAGATACTGTGTATCTGTAATCATATATAATGTTTCTCTGGTTCTGCTCCCCTCACTCAACATCAGAGGAGGGGGCTTTGTGAGAACTCAGTGAGATAATTAATATAGGTAAAGCACTGTCATTAATTCGATCATTTTGGCCAATCTGGTTGTTTTAATCTGCATTCCTTTAATCAATTAATTCAACAAATACTTCTTAAATACCTATTATGTGCCAGGTACTGTTCTAGGTACTGGAGGCACAGAGACAAAAATGAAAGTGTCTGCCCTCCAAAAGCTTCCATTCACAAACCTCTGAGCTCTATGTAAACATCAGTGCCGATCTTGGTGTTCTTATCTCATTCTTCTTAGCTTGGTTTGATGAAATTCAGATAAAAATGCTCTTGGAACAAGTCAATGCACTGGTTTTATTTTATTTTTTTGTTTAATGTTGTGTGGACTCTTGCAGGGGAATGAAATGACTGATTTTCACAATTAAAAATATTTATTAAATTAAATATATTTTTTGAAGTATTTTCATCATTAAAAGAATTTTATAATTAAACATTTTGGGACACGAGCTTGTCTTTTCTAGACTCCCTAAAGGCATCTTTGGGATGCCTTTGCCCCAAAACAGACAGGGCTGGCAGAGACTTCACCTTTTGCCCACCTGGTTTTGTTCTCTTCTGTTAGTTCTGCATTTTACAAGCTTTTCATTCCGTGTAGATTAGAGATTGTGAGGTTATGGTTTGGTGACATATTAAAAATGCTTCCATTTCTATGCATCGAGGTTATGTTTGGCTAATTGTGGGGAAGAGTTTTGTTTCTGATAATGCTTTGGTTTCTACAGAGTTTCTTTATTGAATTCCCAAGGACATTTTATAATGCACATTTAAAGTATAGGGATTTATTGTCTAGTAATTTATGAAAGATAATGAACTTCTGATCTATAACTCTGGCCGCCATGTCACATCTTGCAAGGTATTCAGTAGGTGTTAAAATTTTGCACCCTAGTGTGATATATTGTACACTTTCCATCATTACTTTGTATAATCTTCCTTGATAATAGCCTCAGGTTCCTTGAATACAGTTAAAAATAATTTCCAGGGGTACAGACTTGATGCAAATTGCTACCCAAGCCTTCCCTCTACCTACTCCACTCCAGTTTCCATAAATAAATCTGTTTATAGAAACAAATTAGCCATATATTTGATGGTTGGTATGGATGTGTTGTTGATAGATTCTTATGGGTGTCACCCACAGAAGGCTTTTTGATATTGCTCTTGGACCTTACTTCTTTCATAGGCTCCAACCTGAGGGAAACCAGTTTTGGTTATATTCGACAAATCTAGTGGCCCATACCTGTTGTCAACCATAAGCATTGTGGAGTGAGGTTTGTTTGTTTAATAGCATTTTTGCAAAATTTTAGCCTGCTTACCACATGTCATGAGAACACCTTATTCTCCTGGCCTTTTTGGACAAGGAAGTGTTAATCATTCTATCGCTGCCTTGGGAATTATTGAACCTTGTGGTTTGTTAATATTGCACAGGTTTTCTCCAGAGAACACCTGCCAGATCTATTGTCTTCTCTTCTTCTATGGCAAATGTACACCTTCAATATAGCATTATGTAGGTTGTCATTGTTCTATTGGTATTATTTTAAGCTTTGGTTTCAAAATATCCCTTAAGCCTCCCCCCATCAACACACACACACAAACACTAACACAGATACATATACCATACACACACTTACACACATGCACACACACAGAGTCCCAGCCTTCTCTTTGAGAATCTCATGCCAGATGTGTCAAATGCCAATGCATTTGGAAGTACCACCTTCATTCTTTTGCACAATTCACCTTTAACTCAGTTCTACCACTGTGGCTTAGTCATGTAATGAAAATATTTTAAATTGAACCAAGCACGGTAAGAACAATAGAATAGTTGATGTCCATTTGGAAAACTATTATTTTAAATATAGGGGATCATCCATTTAGAGCTGGAGGCACATTAAAAGTCACCATCCCCAAGCTCCTCATTTTACAGATGAAGAAACTGAAACCCAGGGTCAGACAGCTAGTAACTGTCTGAGGCAGCATTTGAGCCCATGCCTCTCTGACTCCAGATCTATTTAGCACTTAGGACAGCTCCTGGCACACAGGAGGTGCTTAATAAATGCTTATTGATATACTTTTATTATATGTTATGTTGTCTCTCACACTTGATGGACTTGGAGGAAATGAAATTTTATAGCTCCAATGAATAGTGCATTAAACATTTACTTCATCTTGCAGTAACATTCTGAATATACACCAAGGAAGAACAGAGATGGAAAGTTTTGAACTTGAATTCAGAGGTCAAGTGGAGTCAATGGATAGGGGTGATAATTAAAAATGCCTTGGTCCTCTCCAGGGAAGACATTTGAGTCTAAGTCCTTCAAGGAGAAACTGCAGCTCAGTGTGTTAAGAGACTGATTCACAGCCTTAATGAGAAGGATACATTTAGAGCATTGAACACCTATACAATATCAGTCTTAACTATATTTTTTGGGCAGCATAAAATGGACAATGGGTCTAAAAGGCATCCAAACAAAAACCCAGAAAATTAATGAAATTCAGGACAACTACAGAAAGGTATTAACCCTTTTTGATCAAAAAGAAGGAAGAAAGTCAGAGCCAAGATGGTGGAGGAAAGGCAGGGACTTGCCTGAGCTCTCCCAAATTTCCCTCCAAACAACTTTAAAATACCACCTCAAAAGAAATTCTGCAGTGTCAGAACCAACAAAAGGACAGGATGAAACAGTTTTCCAGCCCAATACAACTTAAAAGGCCAGCAGTAAATGCCTGTCTCACTGGAGTAAGAATAGAATGCAGTCCAGCAAGTTTTCAGCCCACAGATGACTAGGGGGTAGGATAACTGGTCATAAGGAGATTTCAGAAGACTCTTTGCTAGCACTAGGTGTAGGACCCTGTTTCATTGCCTATACACAGTTCTGGGCCACAGTCTCAGGATGAGGAAGAGCACTAACACATTAGAGCATGTGGCCACAGGGGACAAGAACCCTGGTCATTGTTCCAGGGGAGAAAAGAGCACCTGTGATTGCTTATAGACCAGAGCACAGGTCAGTAAAGTAGTAACCACACCTCTCCTTAGATCATACCACTTTGGTAGAAATGAAAACTTACAGACCTCAAGAACTAGCTCTAAAAACACAAGTAAGAAAAAGCTGAAGCTTGGGACAGTACTCCCTCAATCTCAGGGCCAGAGCCCAACTTTAACATAAAGTTAAAAGTCAAAAAATAGACCAGAAAAGTGGAAAAACAACAAAAAAAGAACTTGATCACAGAAAGTAGCTATGGTGATCATAGGGAATAATAGGGAAGATCGAAGCCCATACTCAGAAAAAGAAAACAAAGTCAAAACAACTGTATCTAAAGCCACAAAGAAAAATGTGAATGAGTTTCAGACCCCAAAATAATTCCTGGAGGGCTCAAAGAGGATTTTAAAAATCTAATAAGAGAGGTAGAAGAAAAATTGGGAAGAGAAACAAGAATGATGCAAGAAAAATCATGCAAAAAGAGTCAACAGCTTGGTAAAAGAGTCACACAAAGCCACTGAAAAGAAAAACCACTTAAAGAGCAGAATTGGCCAAATGGAAAAAAAATGTATAAAAATTCACTAAAGAAAAGAACTCCTTAAAAATCATCTAAGTGGAAAAAAGAGGTACAAAAATCATTGAAGGAAAAAACTCCTTTAAAAATAGAATTGGTCAAATGGAAAAAGAAATACAAAAGCTCACTGAAGAAAATAATTCATTAAAAATAAATATTGGGCAACTAGAAGCTAACAACTCCATGATACATCAAAAAACAATACGAATCAAAAAAAATTAAAAAATACAAGAAAATGAGAACTATCTCATGGAGAAACAACTGATCTGGGAAATAGATCCAGGAGAGATAATTTAGGAATTATTGGATTATCTGAAAACCATGATGAAAAAAAAAGAACCTAGACATCATATTTCAAGAAATTTATCAAAGAAAGCTGGCCTGTTATTTTAGAACTAGATGGTAAAATAGAAATTAAAAGAATCCACTAATTACTTTTTGAAAGAGATACCCAAATGAAAGCTCTCAGTAATGCTACAGACGAATTCCAGAGCTCTCAGGTCAAGGAGAAAATATTACAATCAGCCAGAAACAAACAAATCAAATATTATGGAGCCACAGTCAAGATAACATGAGATTTAATATCTTCTACGTTAAAGGATTGGAGAGCTTGGAATATGATATTCCAGAGGGCAAAGGGCTAGGATTACAACCAAAAGTAGTAACCTTCCCAGCAAATTGAGTACAATACTTCTGGGGGGGGGGGAAGATGTATAGTTAATGAAGTAGAGGACTTTCAAGCATTCCTGATGAAAGAACCAGAGCTGAATAGAAAATCTGACTTTCAAATACAATACTCAAGAGAAGCATAAAAAGTTAAACAGGAGAGAAATATCATAAGGGATTAAATAAGGTTAAACTGTTTACATTCCTACATGTGAAGATGATACTTGTAACTCCTAAGAACTTTATCATTATTAGGACAGTTAGAAGGCATTTATATAGACAAACACATGAGTATGAGTTGACTATGATGGGATGATATCTAAAAAACAAAATGCAGGGGTGAGAAAGAGGGATACACTGGGATAATGGAGAAGGGAGAAATAGAATGGGGTAAATCATCTCACATAAAAGAACAGTAAAAGAGCTTTTACAGAGGAGGGGAAGATGGGGAATGTGGGTAGGAGTGCTTGAACCTTAGTCTCATCAGAATTGGCTCAAAGAGGGAATAACATACACACTCAGTGGGGTATAGAAATCTATCTTATCCTACAGGAAAGTAGGAAGGGAAGGGGATAAGAGAAGGGGGAGACTGATAGAAAGCAGGGTAGATTGGGAGAGGCAGTGGCAAGAAGCAAAACACTTTTAAGGAGGGACAGAGTGAAAGGAGAGAGAAAATAGGATAAACAAGGGGAAAATAGGATGCAAAAAATTTGCAGTAACCAAAACTGAAAAAATTTAAAGCAAGTTTCTTTGATAAAAGCTTCATTTCTCAAATATATAGAGAACTGAGTCAAATTCATAAGAATACAAGTCTTTCCCCAATTGATAAATGGTTAAAGGATATGAACAGGCAGTTTTCAGATGAAGAAATCAAAACTATCTATTATCATATGAAAAATGCTTAAATCACTATTGATTAGAAAAATGCAAATTAAAACAACTCCAAGGTACAACCTCAGACCTATCAGATTGGCTAATACGACAGAAAGGGAAAATGACAAATGTTGGAGGTCATGTGGGAAAATTGGGACACTAATGCATTTTTGGTGGAGTTGTGAACTAATCTGACGTTCTGGAGAACAACTTGGAACTATGCTCAAAGGGCTATACAACTGTACATATCCTTTGATCCAGAAATACCACTACTAGGTCTGTATTCAAAAGAGATTTAAAAAGAAACAGAATGAGACCTATATGTACAAAAATATTTATGCCAGCTTTTTGTAGTGGCAAAGAACTGGAAATTGAGGGGATGTCCATCAATTAGGGAATAGCTAAACAAGTTATGGTATATGATTGTGATTGAATATTATTGTGCTATAAGAAATGATGAGCAGGATGATTTCAGAAAAAAATCTGGGAAGACTTACCTGAACTGATGCAGAGTGAGGTAAGTGGAAAGCAGAACATTGGTACACAGTAGCAGCAACATTGCATGATGATCAACTGTGAATGACTTAGCTATTCTCAATAGTACAATGATACAAGACAGTTCTGAAGGGCTCATGATGAAAAATGCTATCCTTCTCCAAAGAAAGAACTGATGGAGTCTGAATAAAGATAGAAACATGCTTTTTTTTAACTTTATTTTTCTTGGGGTTTTTTTTTTGGTTTGTGTTTTCTTCCACAACATGACTAACACGGAAATATGTTTTGCATGACTGCCCATATATAACCCATATCAAATTGCTTATTCTTGCAATGAGGGGGGGAAGGGAAGGAGGGAGGGAGAGAATTTAGAACTCAAAAAAACCCCAAATGTTAAAATTGTTTTTACATGAAAATTGAAAAAAAAAGTTTTTTTTTGAAGAGGAAGAGGACTGGTAGATGTTTTCAGAACACATAATAAACAAGTTAAAATGTACAGAAATGCTGTTGGAATAAATAAACCTCAGTCCACAAAGACAGTGGGGACTGACAGAAGGTCTACACACCTGAATAAGTTGAGTGGAAATGAAAGTGGTTTATCTCTGGATGGAGCCTAGAACAAGTGGAGATTCCAGAGTGGAATCCAAAGGCCCTCGCTACATGTCCTCCACTCACAGCAAGAAGCTCAATAAACAATAGTAAGTCAATGAAGGCACATCAAATAGACAAATCGTAAAGGGATGGATTGCAGTGATCTAGAATCAGGTTGTGAGCACTAGAAATGACAGACAGGTTATCATTAAAGACCCAGGGTTTGTTGATTGATGGAAATGGAAGCGGTGGAAACTGCAACCTGTCCCTGCTGGCTGTAAACATCTAGCCCTGAGTGCCTAGAAAGACATGACTGGGGCTGGCATTGTATGCTAGACATTGGCTATCCTTTGTAAACTCATAGAAGACAAATTCTGGCCTACCACCATACTTCAGCATATGCTTGAGAATTCAACAAATAAAGCCCGCAGAAACTGCAGTATCAGCCCAGACAGAATTGTTGTCTACAATGGTCTAGACATCATACTGAAGAATGGAAATTTGAGAACATTTTTAATAGATGTTGTAATGAATACTCATAATCTCCAACCTACATGCAGTGGAAAGCTTCAAAAGAAGAGGGACCTGATAGAAGAAATCAAAAGCATTTGGGAGGAGGATGAATGGGTGCCCAGTGAAGAATCCATGGGCAACAGAATGCCTTTGCAGCAAAGATGGAGAAGTACAGAGGTGGATGGTCAGGACACATCATTTTCTGAAGGGCTTTCAGGATTAGAGGGTCATCGATCCAACCTAGATGGTTTTCAGCTAATCCTCTCTGGAGACCCAGAGATAAAGTACAGTGGTGCTCCTAGTTATTTCCCCTTTCCAAAAGTCTCTGCTGTTAGTAGGTACCACTCTTAGGCCTGTCAAGATCAAAGTCACTCATTGTGACCTGTGAATACAGGATGGAAACCTCTAAGTTACTAAAAAATGAGCAGATTTCAACTCTCTCTCTCTCCCTCTCCCTCTCCCTCTTTCCCTCCCTCCCTCCCTCCCTGTCTCTCCCTGCCTCTCTCTCTCTCTCTCTCTCTCTCTCTCTCTCTCTCTCTCTCTCTCTCTGCAGTGGCCCCATGAGGACTTCTAAAGGGATGGTGATAGCACAAGAGTCCAGCTCAGGAAGGGCATGGCTCCTGCTCTCTATACTGCAAAGATTGTCTTACAGCTGCAGTGGCAGAAATGTGGATCTATCAATAAGTATTTATTAAGTGCTTATTAGATTCGAAGCACAAGTCGATTCTAACATTTCTGAACACAAATGAAGCATTATGTACTGATGCCTCTAATTCCAGCCTGCCGTACCTGTCTATAACACTCCCTCCTCCTTGTTCTCCCAAATAAAATATTTAGAAATAATCATCATCAATGAATCAATCAACAGCCATTTATTAAATGCCTACTATGTGTCAAGCACTGTGCTGAACACGAGGTATACAAAGAAAGACAAAACAGGCCCTAGTCTTGAGGACCTCACATTCTAAGTAAATCTAGACATGAGGGAAAACATGTAATTATGTACATACAAGATTTTTATAGAGGGGAGTGGAATAAAGATCCATATGGCACCTACCATATTCCAGGCCCAGACGAAGCTTTTTTAACAAATGTTATTTCATTTGATCTTCACAGTGACCCTGTGAAGTAGGTGCTGTTATCATTTCCACTCTACAGTTGAGGAAACTGAGACAAACAAGGATTGTTTTAAGTGACTTGCTCAAGATCACACAGCTAGTAAGTGTCTGAGACTAGATTTGAACTCAGATCTTCCTGACTCCAGGTCCAGCACTCTGCCCTAGTAGTGTGTGTCTTTGCACAAGGTTTACTTAGAAATCATAAGGCCAAAGCTTGGCCACAGAGAAGAGATGTGAAAATGCATCTTCTTCCCTTCTTTGAATGAGCGGGAGACTATGGGTGTGGAGCATTCACTTGTTATCAGACTCCACTAAGGCTCTGGTTTGTTGTGTTGAAATGCTTTTCCTCCTTTTTCTTTGTTACTAGGGATGGCCTGCTGGAGTAGGGTTGGATCCATTGAGAAATAAAGGGGCCATAAAATTAAAGTACTGGCAAATTCATAATTTTAAGCAGTGTAGGGAGTTCCCCATAAGGATCTCCTTCTACCAATCAATGTAGAATGGTGCCCAAGATGTAACTTGTAGGCTTTGAAAACTGACTGAAGACAAATTTGACTTAAGTGACTTGCCCACAGTCACTCTGACTCAAGAAGTGGGGCTGGAACCCAGTTCCTTCTGACTCCTTGACCAGCTCTCTAGCCACTTAGCCAAAAAGGATAAGAAAATGAAATTTGAAAAAGGACACCATTAGGGAAGACTTAACCAGCAAGGCTGCCATGATTTCATCCCCGTGTCCTAAATGGGCACATCAGGGCTTGGCTGACTTCTGGCTTTTACAGGCTATACCTTACAGGTATGCCCTGGTAGGACATCTCCATCCATTTTGGTATTGTGGTCTCCCACTCAAGCTTTCCCCCAGGATCATGTGGCCTGGAGGTGGCCCTGGACTCTGGAATGAAGCACAGACCTTGGAGAATCTTATCAAGATTGAGAATCTTTGGAAGAGGTCTCTGAACTGACTACGTGAGCAGTTGGACCACTGGGTGAAGAGCTTTCCATCCAGTGAAATTCCTAAACACAGCCTAATCAGGCTCGGGGGTGGGAGTGAAATCTGCATCAGTGGATGGGGTATCCACACTTGTCAAAATCATGGATACTAGAAATAAGGAAGAATTATTGAAGCGTTACCTTATTAATAATTTTGAGTAACCTGTGACTCCATGCTCTGGATTCTGGCAGAACCATAGGGTGCTGCTGTCCAGCTGCTGAAATGCCAAAGGCATTGTGTGCAGGTCATTAAAATAGACCCTCCCCCAAAATAAAAACCTCAGCTAAATATCAACATAGAAATTCTGAAAATCAAAAAAAGAAAACAATAAAACTGAAAGCAATATAGATATGTATTCACACATGTTTGTATGTTATATATATATATATGTCTGTGTAACTGTGTTTATCTCTGTATCTTTATACTTATATACATATAAACTGACAATCAGCAAAACTAGGAGACTTTTTTAAAAGAAAAAATCATAAACTAATTTTATTTTTATGAAGAAAAGGGAAAAAAATTACCTCTAACAAAAATTTTAAAAGAGCATTGACAAAGAATGGAACAATAAAGAAATTTATTAGAAACTAAAAGAAAATAGACCCTTTCCTGCCCCCAACGCACACAGAAATCATGGCCTCTGCTTGCAAAGAGCTTATGCTTTAGCTGGGGAAAGAAAATGAATGTTAGCACTGAGCACTAGTGCTGGTGTCCAGCCAGGTGAGACCAAGACTAAGTATGAATAAACACTGGTAGACCTATCCATGGACTCTTCTGCCCAACCAGGGCAACAATAAGTCAGGGGGGACACTTAGAGAGGAGGTGCTGGTGGATAATACTGGTGTCCTTAACCAGGTCAGTATGTGGTTGTTTGTGGAAGAACTTGAGTGGGAGAAATAGCAGCCAAGCAGGACTTGTAGGAGCCCCTACCAGAACCATGGCCTGGGGCTCTTCCATCTCTGTATCCATGTGGCCATTGTTCCACTGGTAGGAACGAACAAGATCATGTTTGTGTGATTCTCCATTTCTCTTGTGCTGCTCCACAGCACACAGCATATCATGGAGGGAGGGAACTGAGCCAGGAGACTGGGGTCCCAAAGTCAGCCAAAAGCTGCATGTCTAACCATGGCAGCTGAGTGCACTCCCCCAGCGATGAGAGGCGTGCCCTTGCCAGCCACATTGGGATGCAATGTCAAACAATAGTGCACGTAAGACAGTATATAATTAAATGCTGAATTGTGTGGTATAGATTTTACTTGTGGCGGGAGTTCAGGACAGGCTGAGATTGATGAGAATGGGTATAGACAGGAAAAGCTGCAGGGAAAAGGTGGTGGGATATGAGTTGGTCCTTGAGGTGCAATTCAGAGACGTAAAGGAGAGGAGGGAGACGTAGTAGCCAGGGGGAACTAAACACACCACTATGACAAAGAGTGGGGGAAAAGGAAGGAAGGAAGGAAACAAGGGAGGGAGGGAGGAAGCATTTAAGTGATTAGCATGTTCCATGCATTGTACTTAGTGCTTACAAAAATTATCTCATCTTATCTTAACAATAACTGTTTGAGTTAGGTTTATTATTGAACCATTTTACAATTGAGAAGAGTCATGCAGCTAGTAAGTATTTGAGGACAGTTTGAACTTAGGTTTTTCTGACTCCAGACTCAGCTCTCTATCCAGGCAGGACTTATGGGAGCAGCCCAGCACCATAGATGGTACCATCTGACTGTCTCAAGAAGAGGGAATGAGGCTGCTATGGTGGCTGGACAATGAGGGTACTCTTGTGCCAGAATAGAGAGTGTGGTGAATGACAAGAAGTAAGGTTGGATAGGGAGGGTGGGATGAAAGAAAGGTACCTAGAAGGCATAGCCACAGGTACCTTTTCTTCCTGCTCCCCACCCCCGATTTGGGCAGCCTTCACCTGTTTTCCAGGCACCAAATCTCTCCAGACTGCTCTCAGAGAAATTTCTAGAATCCCAGGATCTGCATTGTAGATCTGGGTCTGGATTAGGATATCCTCAAAATGTTCTCAGCCATCTTGGGGAGCCTTTGACTCCTCAGAGGGTCATTGGGAGATTGCCAGGGTCTCCAGGAAAGTTCTTAGACTCGTTTGGGGAGGCCGTGGAGATTCTTGCTCAGTCTTAGGAATTCACTGGAATTTCTTGTCTAATGTGTGCCCAGGATTGTGTTTATTACTGGTAAAACATGTACAAAGAATGAAACAGGCTCTGGCCTTGAGGAGCTTATACTCAGCTAAAGGGAAGAGGGGCAGTGACTGGGACACATATGTACAAGACTCAAAGCAAGCAGACTCAAGGAAAGCTTGAGGGATGAAGTCACTAGTAGCTAGAGGGCTAGGCAGGCCTTGGAGGGCATCTTGAAGGTAATGTGGGATTCCAGGAGGCAGAGTACACGCCAGCTTCCCTTCAAGCATTTGATAAGCTGTCACCTCTCCTTTTGCTGGGCTCCAGACAATCCACCTGAGAGCAATGAAGGAAAATTTCAAAGAGGTGTGTTTTAGCTTGATGTAAAACTTCTAACAATGAGCACTATCCAAAATGGAATGGACAGCCTTGGGGAGTTTGGGGAACTCTCCCTTCACAGGGGATCTTCAAGCAAAGGCAAGATGACCACTGATGAGGGATGTTGCAGAGTAGATCTATGTTCAGGGTTGGGGTGGATTGGGCCACTGAGTTCCCTTCCCCAGGTGGGACTGTGTGCATGTGAGACCCCAGGGTAAATTCGAAACATAGTAACCAAAGGAATCCTTGACCAAACATCTTGTTAGCTGCTCGTCATCAAGAAGAAAGGTTTTTACCTCAACTCTAGAACTTGGGGGTGGGGAGAACAAACACCTAATAAGCACCTACTACTATGTGCCAGGCACTGTGCTAAGCACTTTACTTATATTATTCATTGCATTTGATCAAATGAGAAATCTATCAAATAGTGAAGGCATTTGCCACATCACTAGAATGAGCCCAAATAGTATTAGAAAGTGACCTTTCACAGCGGACAACAGCAACCTGAATGAGGTTTGGAACTATTGCTGTTGGTGGCTGGTTCCTAGGGTGAGTCTCTCCTTCTTTTCATCCCCTCATAAGGGAATAGAATTGTATGTGTGTGTGTGTGTGTGTGTGTGTGTGTGTGTGTGTGTGAAGGTCACAGCCAAAAGCTTCTGCATCTTTGAAGGAGTCCTTGAACTTAACGATGAGTGCTGAAAACACTGACCTTGGCACCTTGGGTGGGGGTGGGGTGGTGGTGGTGGCCAGGCTAGCCAAGAGCTCTATTTGAAGAGGCAAGAAGCACATCCCCTAGGGCTTGCTTCAGCACTGGGCTCCTCGACTTTGAAATCTCTTGGACTCCTTCATTATGTGATTTCTAAGTCTGAAGAACGCCTGCTGGGTGTAATTAATATTCCTCCTCCTCCACGTACCATTACTCCTGACAGCAGAAATTAAAACATGAGATTCTCTTCATTCAGACCCAACCCACGGGACTTGGATTACACGGGGAAGTTGCTAATCAAGCCAGGGGTTTGTAGATCGGCTTTTGCGAGGCAAAGTCTTTTCATTCAGTTTCCCGGGGTGGAGATGGAGAAGCTATCGCTCCCCTCCCCCCTGATTGGATGCCTGACAATGGCCCCATTTTGCCTGGTTGGGGGTGGAATGCCCTCCCCCTCGCTGGCTAGGGATAAAGGCCCACCCTTCGCCGCGGTCTCGCTCGCCTCACGCGGGGTTGCTATGGGCACCGCTGCCTAGAAGCGAGAAGAAGAGAGAGAGGAGAAAGCACAGGGACTGTTCCAGAAGCTTCAGAGAGAAGCTGCTTATTAGGCTGTATGTTTTTGTTTTAAATTACCTTCCGCCGTTAGATCATGTTTTATTCCCGCTCTAAGTACTGTTGACAGACGTGCTAATTCATGTATTTAAACAGATATTTAGCAACCAGCAGAAGATTCAGCTAAAAATAGGTCAGCATGCTAAACAGCCTGTTTAACATCAGGCCTGTTCGCCTCGTTAGGGAAATGGGACTCGGTGCAGCCCTTGGCCACTTGGCTGAGGATGGTTGCTCTGGAGAGCACTTCCATGCTCCCAATGTAGGGGAACCCAAACATCCTCTGTGCAAGTTACAGATGGCTGGTTGTATGCAGATCCAAAGAGATGCTCACTCCTAGAACATAAAAGGGGAGACTCCATTGGGGTCAACAACAAGTGATGGAGGATGATCTGGAGATTTGAAGAACCAACCTGCAATTATCTCCTCAGAAAGGGGATCTCGTTGTTAAAAAAAAAATGAGAACGCATTCCACAGGAGGTGCTGCCTGTATTATCTTACTATGGCAGTCAAAAGAAAATGCCTCAGTCTTCATTAAGAGAGGAATAGCCCCTAGGAGGAGGGAAGGGATAGTCCTGCTGTAATGACCTTGGTCAGACCCCACCTGGAAGATGACTGGTGTTCCCCTTCAGGCCCCGTGGATTAGAGGATTGATAAGTTGGAAAAGAGGCAGGATGGTGAAGGTCCTTAAGACCAAACCATATGAAGTCCAGCTAAAGCATCTGGGAGTGTTTAGCCTTGCAGAAAAGGAGACTCAGAGGATGTGATGGCTGTCTTTGAGGGTTTTAAAGAAGAAATTAGGCTCCTCCTTCTTGATCCCAGAAAGCAGAACCAGGAGCAGCAGAGGAAAGTTATGGAGAGTACAATTTAGGCTTGATGTCAGGAAAAGCAGGAAAAAAAAAAACTTCTCACAATGAGAACTGTTTCAAGGTGGAATGAGTTGTCTTGAAAGGTAGTGAGCTCCCCATCTTTGGGGGTCTTCCACCAAGGGCTGTGTGAGCCCCTGTAGGGATGCTGAAAAATGACATGATAGAAATTTAAAGAGCACTAAGCTTGAGGATGGGAACACCTGGGGTTAAATCTCATTTCTAGTGTATAAAAGAGGAATAATTCTATCTCACAGAATGGCTGTAAGCATCAGATTACTTTGCTACTGACACATCAGTCCTATGGTTTTGTTTGTGTGCAGGGAATGCTTGTTCTGGAGTGAGGTGGAGTAGAGGCTGATTCTGGGACCTAGCTGAGGTAGCTCAGCAGCTCCCTGGGTAGTCAGGGCATGGGAGAGCTAGCCTTCCATGGAGAGGAAGCCTGGCTCTCCCTGACTACCTGCTCCTTCCCCTTCAGCAGGAGCATGTAAATGTATCTGGCATCCCTGGTGGGACAGGCTGGGCTAGAGAGGCAGAGATCATTAAGTACAACTCCAAAGCACTTTAGAGATTGAACTGGGTGAGAATGCAAACCTTTTTACTTGGCCTGGTGCAGAAAGCTGTTTGGGATTGAGAGTAAGAAGGCCAGGGCTTTGAACCTTAGCCTCTTGCTCACTTCCACTGGCACCTTGGGGGCCCTTATCCTCTCTAAGCTCCGTTTTTGCGTTGGAACAGATGCTCTCTAAGGTCCCTTCTAGCTCTGCATCTATGCTCCTATGTCCTCTGGGTAAATTCCTCAGCCCTTCTGGGCTTCACTTTCCCCCTCTGTAAAATGACAGGGTTAGAATAGACGTTTTTTGCAGCTCTAAACTTATCATTCCATTCTAAGAGTTGTGTCCTAGATATATGAACAAGGGATTCTTCTTTTAAAACATTTTAAATTGATCTTTACAAGATATTCCTCTCTGTTCTCTCTCCCACAGAGCCATCCCTTATAGAAAGACAAAAAAGAAAAAAGAGGGGAAAACCCCAATTCTGCCAGATCAGCCAACACCTCAAACCAGTCTGTCTTTGCCCCTGGTGTCCCGTGCTTGGAGTGGGCAAGGGTTTCTTAGTCTAGTCTGGGCTTTAGCTACTTGGTACTTGGACCTGTGCTAGGGTGGCCGCCATTTTGGAAGATGGTCACAACAGCAGCAATGATAACTGATTTTTCTATAGTGGGTCCCGCTTGAATGGTGCTTTCTCTACATTACCTCCTCAGAGCCACACGAGAACCTGCAAGGTCAGCACAACAGATGCTATTCTCCATTTTATAAATAAGGAAACTGAGGCTTGGAAAGTCTCAGCTCTTAAATGACTGGGGCAGGATCTGAATGCAGGTCTTCCCTGGCTCTAGGCTCAGTGTACTGGCCACAAACATGTCCTGCCTCCCTAGCTGGGACCTGGGTATCCTGACTCCCTGATCCTGCCAGTCCCTTTCAGGGCCCCCTCCATGTCCTCCTGCCCTCATTTGCCTCACTGTACCTGACCAGGGTACAGTGTACTCCTGCTTGTGTTCCCTGAAGTAGTGCTGGTGTGATGCTATCCCAGTTCTACTGGGGGACATTTGGGAGAAGGTTGGGGGGGGGGTCTGGACTCTCCATACCCTCTACCGTCAGGCTCTGGCTTATTGAGCAAAGTTAGGATGCTACCTCTCCTTGCTCACACCTTCCCACTTTCTTCCCTGAGTTTTGACAAGAGGAGGAAAGAGCCCATCTCCACCTCCCACAATGCATAATAATAGCTGACTTTTATCTATACAAAGGTTTGCAAAGCTCCGTACAGACACTGTCTCCTCTGAACCTCACAGCCATTCTGTGTGCTGAGCTCCACAGGTATCACTGTCCCCGCTTGACAGAGGAGGCTCCGAGTGTAGGGCTCAGCTGGGGTCACGCAGCAAGCCTCGCTGCTTTCTGACTCAGCTTACCACTCTTTCTCCTACACTTAGGTGTTCTCTTGATCTAGGGGATTTGAGGCTTAGATCATAGATGGGAAACTGTTTCAGCCTTCTCATTTCATAGCAAAGGATGCTGAGGTCAGAGCCTAGATGCCTTGTGCACGAGCACACAGCTTGTGAACACTGGAGACGCTGGCTGGTGGAGACATGCTGAATTGAGAGTCAGAAGATCTGGGTTCAAATTGCGGTTCACCTAGGTTTAGACCTAGGTGACTTTGGGCAAGTCACTTTGTCTCAGCATTTATTTCCTTCCCTGTGAAAAGAGGAGGGAGTTGGAGCAGATGACATCTGCAGTCCCTGCCCCGGCTGGATCTGAGAGCTCATCATCCTGCGACCCTGAGCCTCACTGAGTCCTCCTGCTGATGCAGAGGTGGCACCCTGGGAGTCCTGAGCATGAGGTGCTAGAGTCAAGGGGCTGCCACCTGTCCAGCCCACTCTTACAGCCAGAGCAGGAAAGCTCTCTTGGCACCCCCTCCCTAAGCATGGGTTGCATTTACTGATGTTTACTGTATTAGGAATAAAAACACCTTAGGGTTATGAGGAACTTGGTTTTGACCTCATAGACCAGTCGTTCTTTCTCTGAAATCCCATGATCCTGAGGCAATCAGTCTACCAGTCAACAGGAGAGATATTCAGAGCAGACAGGGGCAGTAGGGAGACCCCGCATGACAATACTAGCATGTGTGTGACCATTTGCCAACATTAGCTCATTTGTGTCCTCACAGGGCGGTTCTGTCATGATGTTCATTTTACCAATGAGGGAACTGAGTCTGCCCAGAGTGACACAGCTGGTTTTGGAGTCAGTTTTGGACTTAGGGGGAGGCCAGGCTGAAGCTTTTGTGGAAAACTTCCTAGCACAGTCACCTGCCTTTGTGGAATGGGCTGCCGTGGGAGGCTTCGGACAAAGGACTTTGGGTCAGGCCGGGTTGGACCAGCTGGCCTTGAAGGTCCTTGTCAGAGTCAGAAGGAGCCTTACAAGTCAGCCGATCCAGTCCCCTTATTCTAGAGAGGAAAACACCCAGGACTGGAGGGGCATGAAGAGCTGGGCCACAAAAGCAAAGATGGGAGGAATTTTAGGAACCATCTAGTCCAGCCCCTCATCTGACAGATGAGGAAACTGAGGTCCAGGAGGTGAGTTGACTTTCCCTGAGTCATGTAGACAGCAAGTATCAGAGTCAGGATTTGAACCCAGGGCCTGTGACTTCAAATTCAGTGTTTGTTCTCCTTCTCTATGTCAAAATTCCTGAAAAAAAATAGAGGGGGGTATTTGGCTAGCCATGAACTTGAGAGCCCTGAGCCTGTCCCTGGTTCCCTGGGCACTGGTGGTCAGCATCCTTGTCCCACTTCTCTCACCCCTTCCCCCCCCAAGATGGGGTAAAAAAGCAGCAAAGGCCAATTGGGGGAGAGCCGGAGGATTCTGTATTTTCCTTTGAAAGGATGTTATGTAACTTGATAATGAACCAGGAGAGCTTTGGAAACGCTCCCCCTGACAAGGATAATTTAATTGCAGCCCTTCCCCTTCAATTAGTGCCCAATGTAGGGATGAGGCCTGGAAATACAGCAGCAAAAACCTGGGCAGCAAACAGAGGGAAATTACCATCTGATGGCAGACTCTGTATTTAAGAGCACAGCGGAGCTGTTATCTCCGGGGAGGGAGGGACCTGCCCCGGGCGCCTGTCAACTTCCACTGCCTGCTTTCTGGCTTCTCTTTGCTTTAAATGGAATTGGCCCCATGTCTCAGAGACCTACCTAGGCAGGATCCAAGCTGGAGGCCACATGAGCACTGCCCAGATCTCCATCTAGAAAGTGGACTCCGGGTCATCAGACCACAGACCCAGAGCTGTGAGGAAGCTCAGATATCACAGATGGGGAAACTGAGGTCTGGAGAGGAGAAGTGACTTGTCTAAGTCACACGGCAGAGCCAGAATGATCTGATTCCAGATCAGGGGCCTTTCCACTCATCACCCTGCCCTGATCCTCTCATAAAGCCAGTAAGAGAAGCTCCTTATTGGTTGGTTGACCTAGTCTGGAAAAATCTTGGAGCCTGCTCTATACCTGACCTAGAATCCCTACCCTCAACAAGTGGTCACACAGCTTCTGCTGGGGAATCTCCAGGGAGGGCAGTGGGCAAAGAGAGGCACTGGACCTGTTTCCTTCTCTGGGAAATCAAGACTGGAAGACTCCACCCATCAGCTTCTCTCCTCCGAGTATAATATCCTCACTTAGGTGCTAAGTGGATTCTGGCCATAATAATGATGACCCTGGATTGGACACTTCAGAGGAGCCTGAAACAGATTTTGGACTTGGGGGGTCATCAGGAAATCTGTGTCTGAATTCCAGCTCACCCAGCTCCTGCCTGTGTCAATTGATAGTGATAGGTCACTAGTGACTAGCATTTAGCATTTAGGTCACACAGTGAGAGAGTGGAATGGCCAGGGCTGGAGCCAGCTTTCCACCGCACTGGTGATGCCTCTCTGTGAAGTGTTCTCGGCAAGATCATTAAGCTTTCTGTCATTAGGGTGCAATTCTTCCCTCTCCTTCTCTCCTCCCCTTTCCTCTCCTCCCCTCTTCTCTCTCCTCCTTTTTTCTTTCTCTTCTCCTCTGCTTTCTTCTCTTTCCCTTCCTCCTCTCCTTCTCTCTTCTCTCCTTTTCACCTCACTTCTTTCCTTCCCTTCCTTCTCCTCCCCCTTCTCTCTCCTCCTTTCTTCTTTCTCCTCTCCTCTGCGTTCCTTTTTCCCCTTCCTCTCTTCCTCCTCTCTTCCCTCCTCTCCTCTTCTCTCCATCTCTCACCTTTCCTCTCCTCAGCCTAAAACTACTTTCACTCCTTTTCTTCCCAGGAATCACCCCTCCTCACAGCTCTTCTCTTCCCTTCACTACAGTATCCAAATCTCAGAGGTGAAAGCCACCTCAGAGACCATTTACACAATCAATAAGTGAGCCTTTCCTCAGCACCTGCTATGTATCAGGCACTGTGTTAGGCACCAGAGATCCAGAAACAGAGACTGGCACAATCTCTGCTTGAAAGGAGATTATGGGTGATCAGAGAATACACACATACATACATACATACATGCATACATACATATGTACATACATATATGTGTACAGATATTTATATGAAGATACAGGATATATCTAGATAGAATAAGTAGAAAATAGATAAAAAGGTAGTTACAAACAACTCATATCTGAGCAGAAAATCCATTTAAAACATGGTAATAGCTGATGTTTACATAACCCTTTAAGGCTTGCCAAGTGACAACAGCCATGCTCTTATCAGACACTCACAACTCTGTGAAGCTCAATGGGACAGCCTTGGTGTCAGGGGTTGACCTGTAATCTATGACCCTAAACTTTGACCTTACATGTACCAAGCTCAATCTTAGGAGTCAAATTTTATAAGAAGCACAAAAAGCAAAACCATTCAAAGCTGTCTTTGTGAAATCTCAGAGTATATCTTGGATATAAATTGTGCCTAAATCCCCATAATGAAGGTAAAAGTGTCCTTAAGTTCCATACAAGCATTCAAGGTAACAAATGCATATGTTGGGTAGGACAACCTTTATTCTATCTGATAGATCATGTTAAAAAAACTCACAAAGAATTTACAGCAGGCCATGAATAGAAGTCTTTCCCCTTTCCACTTTGTCCCAACTTCTTTGGGATCCTAAAGTCTTTTAGAATCATAGATCTACATTGTGGTTTGTACTAACTTTGGTGGGGAAATCTATTTGCCATTGTTGGTGGGGCAAGTACCCAAACATTCCACTGGGTTCCTCTTTACAGACAGACAAATAGGCATTTGGATTAATAATACTAGCCTGTGTTTTAGACTCCCTCAGTGACCCTTGGGGTTGATAAACAGGTGACCCTTGGATATTTTGTGAGTTTCACATTCATCTTCACATACTTATATACCCATGCAGCCTTATGGTACTCTCCCAAGGAGCTTGGACTCTTTACAGAAGGAAAAAAATTGGGATTACTAGAGTGACAACCTCTTTTACCTGTTTACATAATTTAAAGTAATAGTGGAAGTCCAAGCCCAGGTCTTTTGGTCTCTTCTCTTCTATTCATCATGGTGTAGATTTCCAAATGGCTTCTACAGCTTCTGGCATCATGACTAAGACCCTCTCTTCTCTCCAAGAGGTTAGTGCTTCTCAGGAAATCTGACTCTCACATTAGAAGACAGGACTCCAGAGCTCTTGAACTTAGGGCAGTATCTAACATAGTGCATGGTTTCTTGGGCATGAACAGTATCTCCATCAAGAGGTCACAGCCCCTGTACATGTCTAGAAGTCTTCCAGAGTTGCCATGGCTGAGACATTCATCTATTCGTAGCCAACCTGGAGATTACAGTGATTATCCTTTGTGGCTCTCAAGTTACTGAGATATACAGTCTGACAATGGGTTTATTCTCAGAGTCTTCCCTGCTTGGTGGGTTTGGGGGCTAGTGCAGCCTTTAAGAACTCAGGGTCATCTCTACACCATGGTGAGCCACCAGAGGAGGGCCTTAGTGGAGCCCCTAAACACAGTAGGCATTTGATAAATTCTTGTCAATATATGATTTGTTGAAATAATGCTTGCATTTCCTGGGAAAAGTTAATCATTCATTCACGGCAGAGATTAATTTCTTAGATTATCTGGCAGAGAAGGGGGCCTTGAAAAATGGAGGTGACACATTTAAGTTTGATGGCATTATGGGGTCAAGGAAGGATAATGGGACTGAGCGTGGGTGGGGCAGAAAGACTTGGGTTGCCACAGGGAGGCATGCCTAGGAATGCCTAGAAATACAGGGACTTCAGAAGGGACAGCAGTGGGGGACCTGACACAATTTTGCTTTAGAGAAGATTGCTTTGTCCTGGGGGCAAAGGATGCTCTGGAGGACAGAGTATGAACAGGACCAAGGCACTGACTGGCCAATAGGCAAGACTTGATAGGCTCAAAGCAAGACTCAAGCAAAACGTGTGCTCACCGTTGGGAAGAATGTGCCATTGAAGGCCAGATAAGTAGCTAAGAGGGAGGGATGGGCACATTGGGGCTGGCAAGGTCTGGACAGGCTTGCCCTGAGACCAGCCAGAAGACAGCACCACTGCCAACATCATAGGGGCAAAGCAGGTGAACTCTGGGGGCACCAATCAGGACACCCACTGTTTTCTATTCCACTCAGGAATTCCTGTCAGGAGCATCAAAAAAGAGGGAGATGTGGAGTCTCAGGGAGAAGGGTTTTTATTGATGGGTCCATTATATTTCAATTGTCCAATTGTAAATGTTAAAAGGAAGGAAGGAGAGAGACAGATGAGGCCTCTCTGTGGTTCTAGGACAGTGGTGACCTAGCTGACTCCCTGAGTGTCTGCTTTTATGATCCCCAGTCTTGTAGGTCTCCATGGGCTTGGCCTATAAATGGTCTGGGTTTCTGAGCATGCATCAAAGAGCTGAGTGATGATGGCTCTCTGTCACATGCCCAGCAGTACCTGTGTCCTTTATAATACCTTCAGACCCCTTCTGTATTCTTGGGTATGTCTCAGTCAGGGTTGCAGGACCCTGGAAACTAAAGGTTTAACGAGCATCATGGAAAAAATCGGAGGCACTTCATACTCCACCACCTGGCTGAATTTATTCCAAGAGTCTCCTTTTATTGGCTTACTCCACTCTTGAAATAAGGTCAGATTGGTCTTAATGGGCTGTTTATCTCAGTAACAGAGGCAAAATCCTCTTCCATTCAAGACTACTTTTTTTCAAAAGTGTGTATGTTTGTGTGTGCATGTGCATATGTCTGTGTGTTTATTTGTATATATGTGGGTGTGAATGCACATGTGTGTGACTGCTTGTGTAGGTGTGCATATATTATGCACATATGTGTATATATGCATGCACCTGTGTTTGTGTATATGTGCGTGCATATATGTGTGCACATGTGTTTGTGTGTATATTTGCATATGTGAATATGTATGTTTGTGTGTGTTTAAGTGTGTATGTGTGTGTGTGTGTATGTGTGTGTGCTATTCAATGTCCTTTGGGTAAATTGGGACAGTACAAGTTTCCTCTTGGCTCTTTGAGTACCCCTGAAACTTTTCATTTGCCCTTCATTGTGGTCTCCCTGTCCTCTTCTTCCAAGTACCAGGATCATACTTGTGGTAGGAGGGCTTTACAAACACATAGCTTCTGCCCTCCAGAATCTTAAAGTACAATTGGAAAAGAACCCAAGAAATGTTGATGTAAATATCAATTTGTTGCATCCTCTCTTTCTGTGGGACTCCCTCCATAGAGATTAGAGACCTGGGAATGACTAGAAATCTCCCCTCCTGCCCCACTTTCATCTTGTAACTTTCAGGTGAGGAGTCAGAATGTCCATACTTGAAATGCTTCCATGATTCCCTTTATAATATAGGGCAATACAATTGGTGACCCAGGCAAAACATTGAGATGTGCCCCTCTCACACATAAGGCACACCAAATATCTGCAAGAATACCCTTCCTAGATAATGCAATCCCACTGGAAGTCAAGACATGAATTTCCTCTGGGTCTCCATATTGGAGAGTGCCCCAAATTTCCCCAAAGGATCCCTGCAAATGTATTAGGAAAATCCAAATGGAGTTCCTAATGCACTCCTCACTAGGATAGGAGGATTAACTGAAAATGAAAACAAATTCAGAAAAGCCCCAAAGAAGTGTGGCTCCCCCAAAAGGGCTTCAACACTGAGGATTAATGACTTAAGTTTTTAGGACAACAGGCAAACCTTATCCTATGAATTGTGCTTCATAAGGATCTGAACCAAGTTGTCTGGACTCATGACACAAAATAAGACAAGAAATATAGCTCGGTTAACAAAGGGGGGAAATTTTAAAAAAAACATTTATGAGCTATCATAATGTACTGTTGGTGACCTGCCAGGTGTAGGGATTGCACGGATATGAAAATCCATATAGCCTCTAGTTTTATACTTGTAAAAGGAACTAAAAATAAGTACCTACACACTCAAATAAGCAAAAGTTATCACAAAAGAACTGGTCTTATGTTTAAAGGGAAGTAGAGAGTCTAATGGTATTCTAAAAGGAGAAAAAATGGTAATTTCTTTTTAGTGTATCTAAGAGTGAGGGTCACAGATGAAGTCTTTTAAATGACTCCTTGTCAATATGTGGAGCCCCAAAATTGTTCCAGAAAGGTCCCCATAGGCTAGCACCCCCTTATGGACTCACCTCTGCTATTTAATTGATGACTGCTCTACAGAGTTCTAGGGATAACCTTGAAGGTTGCTGGGTTATCATTTCTGGCATGTTATTCTTGAGCCCCCGTTGGTGTAATTCCCATTCATTATCAAACAGAATTCATTAGCTTTTTGAAAGTGTATTAATAAGCAGATATGGCAAAGTCAGTTGTTACAGGAACAATCCTATTTCCTGCCACCACCACCCCAAAGCCAAGAACACACTTTCTCCTTGTACACACAAAGTTTTGGGGGAGACTTGGATCAACATTATAGCAAAATTGTAGTAAGATAAATGTGTAGGGAACCTATGTGGCAAAAGGCAGCTCACAGTCTTTGGTTACTGAGTCTCCTTTTCTCCCTTCATTGTGTTCTTATGATGTTCAGCTTATGTGTAGCTCTCAGTTGGGCTTTTGTAAAGTCAATAGCCTGTCTTTCTCTCTACCATGACGGGGTTATGTTCCTGGAAACAGCGTTTTTTTGGGGGGTGGTGTATCTAGTCTGTCCTCAGTATGTCTCTCAAATCCCAATGCAAATGCTGCCATCAGGCATTATTGGTTTGGAGACATCACCACTGAGCCAATGGGAATTCTGAATCTTCTGACTTTTTAAAGTTCAGATCATCAACTGGTCAGCAGGAGGTGAGGAGAGAAAACTGTCCTCCCACATAGCGATGATTCCCTTTCAGAAGTCCTCAACTGTTAGAATCAGCCAGCACCCAAACAACTGGCTTACTCTGTCATATGTAGGTCCAGAGGCATGTTGGCTTCTCCCAGGCAACCACGAGGTATTGCCTGCGTGGCATCATCCATATTTATCCAACGATCAAAGAACTTTATTGCTCTCAAATTGCTTACGGGCTTGTTTACACCTATGTTACACTTCTGATTGATTGATTGAATCCAGCTGTCTGAGCCTTCTGTGATTACATTAATTACATCATAATTACAGATGAATGTTTTCAAACTAAAATTCCTAAGTTTATAAACCCCAAGGAACTCAGAGCATGGTGGCAAATCAAAGAACTGTCATTATTATTTTTTTCCCGTTTGTCTTTTCTGAAAGGCAAGTAGGTTATAAGAGAGAACTTGCCTTATGATCAGAGGTTCCCCTATGTAATTGTACTGATGAAGAGTTCTAAGGTTCCTGATTCTAAGATTACCCCACTCCCACTCCCACCCCCAATTCAGTGATTTTGGGTTAGGAAAGTCACAGCTTTGGGCCATTCCTAAATGTGGAATCCTTCCTCCTGGGCTCTTCTTGACTCTATATGTTGTTTAGTGTGGTGACCTATCTCTGCCCCCTCATCTGTTCCACAACTAGGAAACTGGATCTCTATAAACTACCATTTTCTTCTTTCCCAGTCCTGGCTCTGAGGGTGTTCAGTTTTTTCCACCCTTCAACTCTGTACATATGCCAGCCAACTGTTTTCCATTCAAAACTTTGCAATTAAAATTAGTTTTTTAGTGAAATTGAAGACGCCAAGCACACATATCGTGTAAGTCCTCTCTGTTTGCATGGTAACTATTGACCGCTTAATTACATAGTAATTACAATGTAGTGGCAGAGTGATTACATAGCAAGGACCGTATCATTAGACGTGATTACTTCTGTCTTCCTAAGCATAGGGCAGGTTACATGGTAATGGCTTTTGGACCTTCCAAATGCAGATGCAGAGTAATCTAGTGCAGCCTGTAATTAGCAAGGAGTTATATGGTGTTTGCCAAGCAAGCAAACATTGTAGGCTGCCATTTATATAAAGGCCAGGATGAAAGGCACTATGGGATTGACTGATCAGGGTTCCAATATACACCCTTGGGATATGGCCGTGGTAATGGGCTCCCAACGTACTTCATATCATTTGGCCAATGTACGGGTCATGAAATCCAATGTTAGGACTAACTCTCCTCTCTCCTTGGGTTGGAAGGAAGCACTTTCTTTGTGTCTCAGACAAATAGGAGTTTGGTAGTCGTACATCCTTTCTTGTACCTAGTGGGCATTCAATAAATACTTGCTGAGATATCTGAATGACTAAGTCAATGAGCAAGCTTTCCTTTATTACCCATTTGGTCAAGATTTCCATTACTAACAACAGTTGGGAGTTAAGGATTGCAAAGTGCTATGCATCCACCATCTCATTTCTTTTTGTATTCCAGCGCCCAAAAGGTTGCCTTACACACAGTAGGCTCTTAATAAATGCTTATTGAATGAATGGTTCTCACATCAAACTTAAGAGTCCTATAGGTATGATTATCTCTATTTTATAGATGGGAAAAGTGGGGCTTAAAGTGGTAAAAAGACTTGTCTTGAGTTGAAAGACTAGTACATGTAAGAGGTGGGATTTGAACACAGGTCTTCTTCCTGACTCCAATCTAGCACATGGATAGAAGTTGCAGAGAAGCAAATTTACACTTGATGTCAGTGAAAACTTCTTCAGTACTAGAGATCTCCCAGAGTGGAATGGACTGCCCCAGGATGTGGTCTTTAAGGAAACCTGGGCTATATAACCACTTTTTGGAAATATTGTATAAGGGATTTTTTCTTCGGGTAGAGCTTGGAGTAGATGGCCTTGGAAAACTCTTCTAACTAAGACATTCTATGATTCCATATTTCTTCCCTCATCCTAATCCTAAATATTAAATAGTTATTACACTCTGGCTGTGCCCATAAGATGCTGTGAAAGCTGGCTAAAATGTGAAATATTTTATTACTGCATACAGATTTAATGCACTTTCCATTTACTCTGAACTTCTGTAGATTATTGGGCTCAGTGCAGTAGAAATTCAATAATTTGTAGCTGGACACATCTAAAATCATTGAAATCCAGTAACAATGCTCAGGAGGTGGTACAACAGTAGATGAGGAAGATCTTGGTTCCCATCTTGTGTCTGATACACATTGAATGTCCGATCCTGGGTAAATTCCTTAATTTCTCATAACTCTGAGCAACTCAGAACATAAGTTACTTGGAAGGCATTGGTATTCATTAGTAGAGGAAGTTTCCTTACCCTGGAGTTCCCTCCCTAATGAAACCACAGGTTCCATCCCTACCCCTTGCAATGCTTTTGATTATCTCACCCCACTATAATGTCAAGGAAGAACACTTCTTCATTCAATTAATCAAAATCCACTGTGAACAGGGCCTGTACACCTCCTTGAATCAGTCAAAGCCATTGTGTAACAGACTTGGTCACTTCCCAAAGAATTATAAAAATGAGCTGTCTATGAAGCAGAAATTCTAGGGGGGTGGAAGTGGAGAGGAACTGAGCTGGGAAGAATTAGCCACACAGGGGTAATCATCAAAAGGAGAAATAGAAAGTGAGACTAAGGGGTATTAATGAGGGCAATTGGCCCTCTAGGTATCTCAGCTGAAAGAGTTGGACTGATACCCTAGTGCCCAGCTAGATGTCCCACCTACTCAAGGACTAAGGAACATTCCAACATCAAATTCTACTCTACCCCCAACTTTCCCTCCTGAGGCCTGTCATGTTGCCTAAGCATTTCAAGAAATCTCAATCCTGCTTCATCCATAAAGGGATTAATGAAAAAAGTTATAGGATTTTGGAACTGCAGGTGACTTGGTGGGAGACTTAACACTTTGGTTTGTTGTTCAAATGCGACACTCTCTGTAATCACCAAACCTTCTTATCCTATGTGACTTTTAGCCATGTCCTCCCTAGAGGATCTGACCAATGTCCTGGGGGCTATAGCTTTCTTGACATCCCATTTTCTATCAGTTATCCCTGCCTCTCTAGATATTGCTGGTCCATCATTTTTTCCAGCTACACACCTCTGGGAAGGCACCTTGATGCAGCTTTTCTTGTACCCATTATTCCTTGATGATATGCTTCAGTCTGCTCATGCCTTCTATTTATCCATAAATCTTTAGGTGACTTACACCTTTAAATCTTTAAGGATTATGGCTTGTAATGATTGACAGTCTTAACACATAACTGGAAGAATGTTGGTATTTGTTTACAATGGGCAGTTATCTAGAGGAAAAGCTTAGGGTCATTATAAGCACTGTATGCTTTTCCAAATGCAATTTAGCCAACTTTCTTCAGGCAGCTGATGGCACAGTGGCTAGAGGGCTGGAGTCAGGAAGACCAGGGTTCAAATTGGAACTCAGCCATTGTTAGTTGCGTTATCCTAGGCAAGTCCCTTGAACTTTGTCTCATTTTCTTCAACTCTAAAATGGAAATAATGATACCGCCTACTTCACGAGATTGCAAATCAAATGAGATAATATTTTGGTACTTTTGCAAAGAGCGTCTTGGATAGCGCCAAGCTCATAGTAACCACTATACAATGTTAATTCCTGTCTCCTTCTTCTCCTAGTCAATTTTAGGATCAGTTCTTTGTCTACCCACTGTGTATGTCCAAAATGGATGTGTTGATGGAACAGTTCTATGAACGGTCCATACAACTGTGCATTGTGCTCAAGATAATAGAGAGCCAAAAAGCAAAAAAGATAACAGAGACTTTTCATCCACTTGGATTTTCTTATGTGGATGCTTAGACTTAACTCTTTTTTTTTTAAAAAAAATCACTTATTTTAAATATTTTTTTCTTTTTAAATTTTAAGTTCTAAACTCTCTCCATCCCTCCCACCCTTCACCGAAATGGTATCAGCCATACACGTACAATCATGCAAAACATATTTCTGTATTAGCCATATCACCAAAAAAGCAAAAAGAAAAATAAACCTAGAAAATTATACTTCAATTTGCACTCAGAGTTCCTCATTTCTCTCTGGAGGTGGATAGCATTTTTCTTTTTTCTTTTTTTGTTGTTCTGTAAATTTATTTTTCAACATTGATTTCCACAAGATTTTAGGTCACAAATTTTCTCCCCATTTCTAGCCTCCCCTTAACCCAAGATGGCATATATTCTGATTGCCCCTTTCCACAGTCTGCCCTCCCTTCTGTCATCACACTTTCCAACCCCCCCTTATCCCATTTCCCTTTACTTTCTTGTAGGGCAAGATAGATTTCTATACCCCATTGCCTGTATATCTTATTTCCCAGTTCCATGTAAAAAGTTTTTCGAACATTTGTTTTTAGAACTTTGAGTTCCAAATTCTCTCCCTTCTTCCCTCCCCACCCACCTTCCTTGAGAAAGCAAGCAATTCAACATAGGCCACATATGTATCATTATGCAAAACACTTCCATAATAGCCATGTTATAAAAGACTAACTATATTTCCCTCCATCCTATCCTGTTTCCCTTTATTCAATTTTCTCCCTTGACCCTGTCCCTTTTCAAAAGTGTTTGCTTTTGACTACCTCCTCCTCAATCTTCCCTCCCTTCTATCATCCCTCCCCTCTTAGCCTCCCCTCTTATCCCCTTCCCCCTACTTTTCTATATGGTGAGATACCCAATTAACTGTGTATCTTATTCCCTCCTTAAGTCAAATCCAATGAGAGCAAGATTCACTCGTCCCCTTTCACCTGCCCCTCTTTCCTTCCATTATAACTGTTTTTTCTTGCCATTTTTATGTGAGATAATTTACTCAATTCTATCTCTCCTTTTCTCCTTCTCCCAATATATTTTCTCACCCCTTAATTGTATTTATTTATTTTTAAATATAATCTCTTCATATTAAATCCACCCTGTGCCCTCTGTCTGTACATATATGAATATTCCCATAAGATACCCTAATACTGAGAAAGGCCTCATAAGTTACAAATATCATCTTTCCATGTAGGAATGTAAACAAAATGGTTCAACTTTAGTAAGTCCCTTATGATTTCTCTTTCCTGTTTACCTTTTCATGCTTCTCTTGATTCTTGTATTTGAAAGTCAAATTTTCTATTCAGCTCTGGTCTTTTCACTGAGAAAGTTTGAAAGTCCTCTTTTTATTGAAAATCCATATTTTTCCCCAGAGTATTATACTCATTTTTGCTGGATAGGTAATTCTTGTTTTTAATCCTAGCTCCTTTGTCCTCTGGACCATCATATTCCAAGCCCTTTGATCCCTTCATGTAGAAGCTGCTAGATCTTGTGTTATTCTGATTGTGTTTCCACAGTACTCAAATTGTTTCTTTCTGGCTGCTTGCAGTATTTTCCCCTTGACCTGGGAACTCTGGAATTTGGCTACAATGTTCCTAGGAGTTTTCTTTTTGGGATCTTTTTCAGCAGGTGATCAGTGGATTCTTTCAATTTCTACTTTACCCTCTGGTAAAGGTCAGTTTTCCTTGATAATTTCTTGAAAGATGATATCTAGGCTCTTTTTTTGATCATGGCTTTCAGGTAGTCCAATAATTTTTAAATTATCTCTCCTGGATCTATTCTCCAGTTCAGTGGTTTTTCCAATGAGGTATTTCACATTGTCTTCCATTTTTTCATTCTTTTGGTTCTGTTTTATAACATCTTGATTTCTCATAAAGTCACTAGCTTCCACTTGCTCCAATCTAATTTTTAAGGTAGTATTTTCTTCAGTGGTCTTTCAGACCTCCTTTTCCATTTGGCTAATTCTGGCTTTCAAGGCATTCTTCTCTTCATTGGGTTTTTGGAGCTCTTTTGCCATTTGGGTTAGTCTATTTTTTTTCTTTCTCATTATTATTTATTTATTTAATATTTTTAGTTTTCAGCATTGATTTTCACAATTGTTTGAATTGCAATTTTTATCCCCATTCCTACACTTCCCTCCCCACTCAAAGATGGCATATATTCTGATTGCCCCATTCCCCAGTCAGCCCTCCCTTCTCTTGCCCCACTCCCCCCATCCCCTTTTCCCTTACTTTCTTGTAGGGCAAGATAGATTTCTATGCACTATTGCCTGTATATCTTATTTTGCAGTTGCATGCAAAAACAACTTTCTTTTTGAACATCTGCTTTTAAAACTTTGAGTTCCAAATTCTCTCCCTTCTTCCCTCACCGCTGACCCTCCCTAAGGAGGCAAGCAATTCAACATAGGCCACATGTGTATCATTGTGCAAAACACTTCCACAATACTCATGTTGTAAAAGACTAACTATATTTTGCTCCTTCCTACCCTATACCCCTTTATCCAATTTTCTACCTTTACCCTTCCCTTTTCAAAAGTATGTGCTTTTGATTACTTCCTCCCCCTATCTGCCCTCCTTTCTATTGACCCCCCCCCCTTTTATCTCCTTTCTCCTTCTTTCCTGTGGGGTAAGATACCCAATTGAGTGCATATGTTATTCCCTCCTCAGGTCAAATCCAATGAGAGCAAGATTCACTCATTCCCCCTCACCTGCCCCCTCTTCCCTTCCTACAAAACTGCTTTTTCTTGCCACTTTCATGTGAGATAATTTACCCCATTCTATCTCTCCCTTTCTCCCTCTCAATATATTCTTCTCTCATCCCTTAATTTGATTTTTTTTTTAGATATCATCCCTTCATATTCAACTCACCCTGTGCCCTCTGTGTATATACATACACACACACACACGTACATATACACATATGTATGTATGTATATTCCCTTCAGCTACTCTAATACTGAGGTCTCATGATTTATACACATCATCTTTCCATGTAGGAATGTAAACAAAACAGTTCAACTTTAGTAAGTCCCTCGTGATTTCTTTCTTGTTTACCTTTTCATGCTTCTCTTGATTCTTGTGTTTCAAAGTCAAATTTTCTATTCAGCTCTGGTCTTTTCACTGAGAAAGCTTGAGAGTCCTCTATTTTATTGAAAATACATATTTTGCCTTGGAGCATGATACTCAGTTTTTCTGGGTAGGCAATTATTGGTTTTAATCCTAGCTCCATTGACCTCCAGAATATCATATTCCAAGCCCTTTGATCCCTTAATGTAGAAGCTGCCAGATCTTAGGTTATTCTAATTGTGTTTCCACAATACTCAAATTGTTTCTTTCTGGCTGCTTGCAGTATTTTCTCCTTGATCTGTAAGCTTTGGAATTTGGCGACAATATTCCTAGGAGTTTTCTTTTTGGGATCTTTTTTCAAGAGGTGATAGGTGCATTCTTTCAATTTCTATTTTACCCTCTGGCTCTAGAATATAAGGGCAGTTCTCCTTGATAATTTCTTGAAAGATGATGTCTTGGATCTTTCATGGCTTTCATGTAGTCCAATAATTTTTAAATTATCTCTCCTGGATCTATTCTCCAGGTCAGTGGTTTTTCCAATGAGATATTCCACACTGTCTTCCAATTTTTCATTCCTTTGGTTCTGTTTTATAATATCTTGATTTCTCATAAAGTCACTAGCTTCCACTTGCTCCAATCTAATTTTTAAGGTAGTATTTTCTTCAGTGGTCTTTTGGACCTCCTTTTCCATTTGACTAATTCTCCCTTTCAAGCTATTCTTGTCCTCATTGGCTTTTTGGAGCTCTTTTGCCATGTGAGTTAGTCTATTTTTTAAGGTGTTGTTTTCTTCAGTATTTTTTTTTTGGGTCTGCTTTAGCAAGTCATTGACTTATTTTTCATGGTTTTCTTGCATCACTCTCATTTTCCTTCCTAATTTTTCCTCTACTTCTCTAACTTGATTTTCCAAATCCTTTTTGACCTCTTCCATGGCCTGAGACCAATTCATGTTTTTCTTGGAGGGTTTTGATGTAGGCTCCTTGACTTTGTTGACTTCTTCTGGCTGTATGTTTTGGTCTTCTTTGTCACCAAAGAAAGATTCCAAAGTCTGAGTTTGAATCGGCATCTGTTTTCACTGCCTGACCATGTTCCCAGCCAATTACTTGACCCTTGAGTTTTCCATTGGGGCATGACTGCTTGTAGAGTAGAGAGTACTGTGTTCCAAGCTTGAGGGGATGTGCTGTTGTTTTCAGAGTTATTTCTACACAACAAGCTCTGCCACACCAGCACTCCTCATCCCCCAAGAACTGCCAACCAGGACTGGACTCAGATCTTAAGCAGACTCTGCACTCCCACTGTGATCCTCCACTTAATTCCTCCCACCAGGTGGGCCTGGGGCCAGAAGCAACTTCAGCTGTATTTCTCTAGCTGCACCACCTCTGCTGCCCCTGGGGTGGTGGCCTAACCACGAACTCCTTTCACTCTGTCCCCGCAGCTTTTCCCACTAACCTTCTCTGTTGTCTTTGGTGTTTGTGGGTTAAGAAGTCTGGCAACTGCCACAACTCATTGATTCAAGGCACTAGGGCCTGTTCCTCCTGGCTCTGGGTCTGGTTGGTCTGGGTGCAGCCCATGCTGGGCTCTGCTCTCCTCGGCTTCCAGCTCCATGCAATAGACCTTACCCAGCGACCAACCAGGCTGTCCTGGGCTGGAGCCCTGCTTCTCTCTGCTATTTTGTGGGTTCTGCAGTTCTAGAATTTCTTCAGAGCCACTTTTTATTGGTGTTTGGAAGGTCTTGGGGGAGAGCTTTAAGTGAGTCCCTGCTTTCCAGCCACCATCTTGGCTCCACCCCACCCTAGTGTATTTTTTAAGGTGTTATTTTCTTCAGTATTTTTTGGGTCTCCTTTAGCAAGTCATTGACTTGTTTTTCATGATTTTCTTGCATCACTCTCATTTCTCTTCCCAATTTTTCCTCTACTTCTCTTACTTGATTTTCCAAATTCTTTTTGAGCTCTTCCATGGCCTGATACCAATTCACATTTTTCTTGGAGGCTTTTGAGGTAGGATCTTTGACTTTGTTGACTTCTTCTGGCTGAATGTTTTGATCTTCTTTGTCACCACAAAAAGATTCTGTAGTCTTAGTCCTTTTATGCTAGTTGCTCATTTTCCCAGACAATTACTTGACCTTTGTGCTTTTTTTCAGTGTATGACTGCTTTCAGAGTGGAGAGCTCTTTGTCCCAAGCTTCAGGGGTTTTGCACTGCTGTTTTCAGAGCTACTTCTGTTCTGAGGTGGTATGATGTTCCTCTACCGGCCTGTGCTCTGTCTGTGAGTGCAAGCACTCCTTTCTGCCATGTAACTACCAGGAGGACTCCCTCTCCACAGTCACCACAAGCTCTGCCACACTAGTGCTCCTCTCCAAAGAACCACTAAACAGGACCACAACCCAGATCCAAACAGGGAAAAACAAGAGAACCCTGCCTCAGCTCCAGCAAAGCAATCCCTGCACTCCTGCTCTGATCCACCACTTGATTCCTCCCACAGTATGGGCCAGGGGCTCCTGAAGCAGCTGCTTCTGGAGCACTGGAAGCAGTTGCTAGAGCTTCCTGCTGCTGCTGCCCACTGCCCTCAGGGCTGGGGCTGAACAGCACACTTCTCTCACTTAGATCCAGCACTTTTCCCACTGACCTGCTCCATTGTCTTTGGCATTTGTGGCTTGTGAAGTCTGGTAACTGTCACAGCTCAGTGATTCAGGGCCCTGAAGCCCATTCCTCCCGGTCTACTCTGTTCTGGTCTGTCCTAGCACGGCCCACACTGAGCTGTATTCTGCTCCCAGTACAGTGTGATAGACCCTTCCCAGTGACCATCCAGGCTGTCTTGGGCTGGAGACATGTTTCCCTCTGTTATTTCATGATTTCTGTAGCTCTACAATTTGTTTAGAGTCATTTTTTACACGTGTTTGGAGGGATTTGGGGGAGAGATTAAGTGAGTCCCTGTTTTCAAGATGCTATCTTGGCTCTGCCCCCTGGATAACATTTTTCATCATGAATCTTTTGGAATTGTCTTGGATCATTGTATTGATCAGAGTAGCCAAGTCTTTCAGTTGATCATCATTATAACATTGCTGTTTCTGTGCACAATGATCTCCTGGGTCTTCTCACTTTGTTTTGCATCAGTTCATATAGGTTGTACCATGTTTTTATTTTTCTGAAACCACTCCCTCATCATTTCTTAAAGCACAATATTATTTCATCACAATCATATACCACAGTTTGTTCAGCCATTCCCCAATTGATGAGCATCCCCTCAATTTTCAATTCTTTTCTACCATAAGAAGAGCCACTATCAACATTTTTGTACACACAGGTACTTTTCTTTTTTCTTTGATCTCTGTAGGGTATAATCCTAGTAGTATTATTGTTGAATCAAAAAGTTTTATAGCCCTTTGGGCATAGTTCCAAATTTTTTTCCAAAATGTTTGGATCAGCTCACAGTTTCACCACACTATTGTGCACCTATTTTCCCTCATCCCCTCCAACATTTGTCATTCCTGATAGGTGAGAGGTGGTACCACAGAGTTGTTTTAATTTGCACTTCTCTCATCAATAGTGTTTTAGAGCACTTTAAAATATAAATATGGAGAACTTTGATTTCTTCTTCTGAAAACTCTCTGTTCATATCGTTTGACCATTTTCAATTGGGAAATGGCTCTTATTTTTATAAATTTGACTCGGTCTAATGAAGCTTTTATCAGAAAAACTCACAGTAATTTTATTTTAATATCTCTTCATTATCTCTGGTGCCATTTAGCAAAATATAGTTTCCATGATTTTCTCTTTTAATTAGTTCTCTTTGCTTTTGCTTTGTCTGAAATCATGATTGCTTCCCTTGACCTTTTTACTTCACCTAAAACATAATGGATCCTGCTTCAGACCTTTATTTTAACTCTATGTGTGTGTTTCTGTTTCAACTGTGTCTTGCAAACCACATATTGTTGCATTCTAGTTTCTAATCCATTCTGCTATCCACTTCCATTTTATGAGTGAGCTCATGCCATTTACACCCACAGTTAGGATCAGTAACTGTATTTTCCTCTATCTTATTTTCTTTTGTTTAGCCTTCTCTTTCTCTTTTTATCCTGTCCCACCTCCAAAGTCTGTTTTTCTTCTAATCACTGCCTCCCTTAATCTACTCTTTTATCACCCACCCTCAATATCTCTTATCCCCTTGTCCTCCTTTTTCCGTATTGGATATGATAGACTTCTATACCCAACTGAGTGTGTGTGTGTGTGTGTGTGTGTGTGTGTGTGTGTGTATTCTTCCTTCTTTGAAGAAATTCTGATGATAGTAAGGTGCAAACATTGCCTGCCACCTCTTCCCCATTTTCCTCTTACTATAAAAGCTCTTTCTTGTGTCCCTCTTTTCTACCTCTCCCTTTCACCTTTTCCCAGTGCATCTCTCTCACTTTTTCGTTTTTTTGGAGATCATTCTAACACAATTGATTCATAAACATGCCCTCTGTCTATACAGACTTCTTACAACTGCCCTAATAATGATAAAGTTCTTAGGCATTACATATATCATCTCCCCATATAGGAATGTAAATAGTTCAAAATTATTGAGTCTCTTATGATTATTCTTTCATGTTTATCTTTTTATGTTTCTCTTGATTCTTATGTTCAAATTTGTTATTCGGCTTTGGTCTTTCCATCAGGAATGTTTGAAAGTCTTCTATTTCCCCTGAAGAATTATACTCAGTCTTGTTAGCAAGTTTATTCTTGGTTGTAATCCTAGCTCCTTTGCCCTCTGGAATATCATATTCCAAGCCCTCAACTTCTTTAACATGGAAGCTACTAAATATTGTGTGATTCTGACTGTGGTTTCATGATATTTGGATTGTTTCTTTCTGGATGCATGTAATATGCTCTCCTTTACCTGAGAGTTCTGAAATTTGGCTATAATATCCCTGGGAGTTTTCATTTTGAAATCTCTTTCAGGAGGCAACCAGTGGATTTTTTTCGAATTCTATTTTATGCTCTGGATCTAAGATATTGGAGCAATGTTTCCTTGATAATTTCTCAAAAGATGATGTCTAGGCTCTTTTTTTTCGATCATGGGTTTCAGATAGTTCAATAATTCTTAAATTATCTCTCCTTGATCTATTTTCTAGGTCAGTTGTTTTCCCAAAGAGATATTTCACATTTTCTTCTATTTTTTTAAATTTGACTTTATTTTATTGTTTATTAATGCCTCATGGAGTCATTAGCTTCCAGCTGCCCAAGTATAGTTTTGAAGGAATAATGTTCTTCGTTGACCTTTTGCACTTCTTTTTCCATTTGGCATATTCTGCTTTTTAAGGAGTTCCTCAGTGAATTTTTGTGCCTCTTTTACCACTAGGTCAGTTCTGTTTTTTAGGGTGTTATTTTCTTCAGTACTTTTTGTGCCTCTTTTATAAAGATGTTGATTCTGTTTTCACATTTTTCTTGCAGCACTCTCATTTTTTTCCTCAAATTTTTTCTCTATTACTCTTATCTCTTTCTTTCCCTCTTTCAGGAATTCTTTTGGGCTTGGATCTAATTAGCAAATTTTCTTTGAGGCTTTCTTTGTAGTTGTTTACATTTGTTATCTTTTTCTGAGTTTATGTCTTGGTCCTCCCTGACACCGTAGCAGTTATTTATTGTCAAGTTATTTTTGTGGTTTTTTGTTTGTTTGTTTGTACATTTTCCAACCTATTTCTTGATTTTGAACTTTACGCTAAAGTTGAACTCTGCTCACCCGAGGATATGGAGGCACTGTCCCAAGCTTTAGGCTTTTCTGTGCTGCTATTTTCTGAGCCAGTTCTGGGGGACTATAAGTTTTTCATACTTCCAAGTTGGAGTGATGCAGGGAGAGATGTGGTCACTGCTCTGCTGGTCTGTGTTCTGGTCCACCCAGGAAGGGCCCATGGTCCTTTATAGCCACTAGCTCTAGTCCTCCTCTTGGTCCTGGAACTGTAACCAGGGCTCCTGCTCCCTTGTGACTGACCCCCAGCAATCCTCTCTGCCCTGGAACTGTGACCCAAAGTTGCATATGGGCAATAGAGTTGCCAATGAACACCAGCTGCCCCCAGTGGCAATAAAGGGTCCCTGTAATCTCTTTCTGATTAGTTGTCTGATCCCTTTACTATCTATGGGCTGAGAAGTCCTGAAGCCACTGCTACTGCCACTGTTACTATCATGGGAGCCTTCAAGGTCCACCATTGCTTCTACTGCTGTACTTCAAGCTGTCCCCAATCTCAATGTTACTGTGGCCAGAGGAGGAGAGTCAGTTTTCACAAAGGGTATTTTTTCACAGGGGATAATAATCACTTGAACTATCCTATCATTGCTACAAAATTGTACAGGTTTTTCACCCATATTCTGGAGTGTCACAACAATTTCTTTTTGATAACTCGAATCTATCACTCCAGCCAATACATGTATTCCTTGAGCTGCTAATCCTGGTTTAGGTAATATCCATCCAAAATGATTCTTGGGGATTCTCATACATACTCCAGTGGGGGTTTTTCTTATCTCTTTCCTATTCAACCTAAAATTCTCTATACGATGTAAATCATATCCTGCCGAACCACATGTTCCTGGACATGGTAGTGGGACATCTTCCCTCACAGTCCAAAATTCAATATTTTGGATCTCACGTGTTTGCTGTTCTCTAATCTGCAGATTTGGGGTCATCATTCTGGCTAGAGGTGTACTCCCTACTAAGGGCCTATTATTCAAATTACATAAGGCAATAGATAAATTATCCTTCCAATGTCGATGTGAATTATTAGAGCTTAATTTTCTCAGCTGTTCTTTCAACAATCCATTCATTCTTTCAATCAGCCCAGATGCTTGTGGGTAATATGGAATATGATATATCCATTCTATATTATTCAATACACAATATCTTTTCACTTCTTTGCTCTTGAAATGTGACCCATTGTCACTTTGAATCTGCATTGGGGTTCCATAGTATAAAATTGCAATATCTAGGGTTTTACGGGTGTTTTTCTGAGTTGTGTCCTTATAAGGACAAGCCACTAGTACACCTGAATAGGTGTCAACACACGTACATACATATTTACATCCTTTTTCCTGGGGTAGTGGGCCAATATAATCTATCTGCCAAATTTGGGCTAACTGAAAGAATGAATGAATTGTTGAAAGAACAGCTGAGAAAATTAAGCTCTAATAATTCATATCGACATTGGAAGGATAATTTGTCTATTGCCTTACGTAATTTGAATAATAGGCCCTTAGGGGGGAGTACACCTCTAGCCAGAATGATGACCCCAAATTTGCAGATTAGAGAACAGCAAACACGTGAGATCCAAAATATTGAATTTTGGACTGTGAGAGAAGATGTCCCACTACCATGTCCAGGAACACGTGGTTCGGCAGGATATGATTTACATCGTATAGAGAATTTTAGGTTGAATAGGAAAGAGATAAGAAAAACCCCCACTGGAGTATGTATGAGAATCCCCAAGAATCATTTTGGACGGATATTACCTAAACCAGGATTAGCAGCTCAAGGAATACATGTATTGGCTGGAGTGATAGATTCGAATTATCAAAAAGAAATTGTTGTGACACTCCAGAATCTAGGTGAAAAACCTGTACAATTTTGTAGCAATGATAGGATAGTTCAAGTGATTATTATCCCCTGTGAAAAAATACCCTTTGTGAAAACTGACCCTCCTCCCAAAATAACTACTAGAGGGGCAAAAGGGGCTTGCTCCATTGATAGAATAAAGATGGGAGCTAAGGTATGGGTAAAATAGAAGCCAGATGATATTCCAAAGGCTGCAGAAGTCATAGCCCATGGGAAGGACAACACTGTAACAGTTGTCTATTCAGGGGAAGATAATTACCAAATCGTACCCCTGAACCATATATTTTACCATGAAGAGGGCTATAATAATATATTCACAGACCCCACAGGTATGGCTGATGCTGGTAATTGCCACAAGCCACTCGGAGTGAAGGTGACCTTGTGTGATTAATGGATGAAAGCTTGTACATCTGGGGAAAGGCTGGGAGGACAATCCTAGTCTCTATCTAGGATGGGATCCTCATGGTTTCCCTTGTACATCTGGGGAAAGGCTGGGAGGACAATCTTAGTCTCTATCTAGGATGAGATCCTCTTGGTTTCCCTTGTACATCTGGGGAAAGGCTGGGAGGACAATCTTAGTCTCTATCTAGGATGGGATCCTCTTGGCTTAGTTTCCTCATTGTGTTCTATTTGAAAAGAAACATTTCCCATCTGAGTTTTGCTATGATATTGGATCTTTGCATAACTGAAATCTCAACCAAACTGGAAATGATTTTATTTGAAGGATACTAGCTCATACTTGCCTACTCTTTTTGTTCTTTGTTTTGGCTAACCTTGTTGCTAGTTCTGTCTCCTTTAGGCTTAAGTACCCTGCACTTTCCGGTGACTGCCTAAGCACGGAGCAGTCTTGGAATTTCTGGAAGCTCGCTAAAGAACTGACCTTTGGAATGGGACTTTTTGGGGCAGGGACACCTCAACATCCAATTTCAGCAAGAAGAAGCTATGGAAAAAGAGACCTTCACCCCTTACCCCAAGATTTTGAGCCCCAATCGTTCGAGGTGGGGGGATGATGATAGTGTTCTGTGTATTTATTTTGTGTTATCCTTGCTATATTGTTTTATTGTTATGATATTGATCCTATGTAATGGATACAAAGATCTAGGGGTGGACATTTGAATTATTAATAAGTATTTTGGGGATGATTGATTGAAGAGATTATCTTGCTGGGACCTAGGGGTGGATCACATTTGAATCGTAAACCAATATTTGGGAATGTCACTGAATATGTTTTGCTTTATTGTGAATGATATGTTTTAGTTTCCTGTGTAATTGGACCACAATGTTCTAGGATATATAATTTAATTTAAATTATGATTGGATTGTGCATCCTAGTACATTGTGAGGGGTGGAGTGTGGCCAGAGTGGCCTTTGTTTTCTTTGAGTGACTCAGTTTATCTCATTGAGCCTTGCTGGGCCATGCCTGGGAGCAGAGAACTTCCTGTGTGGCCTCTTCCAGGGCAGGAAGCCCAGAAACCCATGCCTGTGAGCAGAAAACTTCCTGTGTGATGAGTCATGCGGCTGGCTGAGGTAAGGTGTTGACTCCAGAGCCACACCCTATTGGGTGTTAACCTAGGGGAAGGGGCCAACTCAAGAACCAATCAGCCCTGGCCATTCAGGCAGTACTTGACGATGTCAAAAACTCTATAAGAGAGGAGAAGACTGCTTGAAGACTCCTCTTTCCTTTTCCAGTTGGCGTGGGAGCAGTGGCGAGCATGACTCTGGGCCAGCCCTTGCTCTCAGGCCGAGCCCAGATGTTGGTAACTATGAATTGTATTGGGTCTGTTTGTTGATATTTGTAATTTGTTTGTATTTTGTTCTGAAGTTCAGGGTGCTGGTTTTATTTTCCCCTGAACTAAATTAATGTTCTGAACTTCAGGGTGCTGGCTGTTTGTTCCCCTGAACTAGCTGAATGAATCTGTATTTGGTATGTCTCTTGATGATTGTCTGTATGCCCCCTGAACTAACTGAATGCTAACTGAATGCTGGCGTTTTTCCCTTGAACTAAATGAATGTTGTCTGTATGCTAACCGAATGTTGGATTAAAGTAAGCTGGTCAACCTCTTCACCGTGCTTTCCTTGTTTAAGCAGATAAAAAGAACCTGTGCTTTCCTGGCATCCCGGCAGCCTCCTGGGTGCTGGCTGTGAGGGGATCTTACGCCCCCACAGAAGCTGCTAGCTGGGTTGTTAAAACAGTTACAGATCTCTCGGTCAGTGTCACTGACCTTCTAAGTTGTCTTAGGCTGAAAAATATGTTTCTTTTTGATCTTTCATTGGCTCTGCTGATCCAAAATTTGATTTAATAAGCTATTTCAAAGTTTTTTGGAGAGGAATATTGGGAGAGTTCAGCTGGTTTGCTACCCTGTACTCCACCATCTTGGCTCCCAAGGCTTAACCCTTAAGTGATTATGGATTTCTCTGGGAAGGCTCTCCAAGGGTCTGGAGTGTGATGCAATGATCGCAGCAGCATCTGACTAGTCTCACCGTCTATAGGGAATTCCTCTGCCATTTGTATTGTGTGTCAGACATCCTCTATGCTGGTGGCAAACATCTTGGGTGAGCACAGATCTCCTCTTTTAAGCCTTGCTCAATCAGAGGTCTATCCAATGATCTCTCATCATATTGTTCAATGAATCTTAGATGACTTTGACCTATATGTGGGAGGTGCCTTGTTGGAGGAGAATCTTGAAGGCTACATTTTGCTCTTCCATATCAAGTGTTTTTTTATAGCCCTCAAGGAATTAGTTCAGGGAGACCCTGTAGGCTCTGAACCATTTGATAGCTTGACAAGCCCTTTAAGAATAGTATTATTTACAGGGAAATGCAAAAAAATAAGAATGGCATAATTACTTCTTGTCTTCATGTACAACAATTTTTTCAAGGCCCTTCAATATCCCTGATGTAGGCTTCCCAGTCAGAGGACAGAGAGACAATTCCCTTTACTTTATTTCCACATGCACACCCCAGTTTTGTTCCTATAAAATCTTGTGTTCCCCCATCCTGTGCTGGTGCTGTGCATTTTGGGAACCCAAGTGTAGATTTTCCCTTTTCCCTCTTCAGCTCCATCTTAATCTGTGTTGCTCATTGTTCTAATATTCTCAGATCTCTTGGCCTCCTGACCCCACCTTCCTAATGGTAGCTCCCATTTAAGGCTGGCCAAGAGCCTTTGGCACATCATCTCACTTCATTCCTCAAGAACAACTCTATGAGGTAAACATTGTTATTATCCTCCCCATTTTACTAAAGATGAAAGGGAATCTCAAAGAGTTTAAGTCACCTGCCCAGAGACATATAGCTAGCAATTACCAGAGACAGGACTTGAACCCAGGTCTTCTTGATTCTGTGGTCAAAGTCAATTCATTATTGCATGTTGCCCTCCTTGTTAAACCATCCTCCCTGTGTCTGTGTCATCTGGACGTTTAATAAACATTCCACCTATGACCTCACTCAAATCATTAATAAAAAATGGTGAAGAACAAGGGACCAAGAACAAATTCCTAGGAGCCTCTGATAATAATAACTAGCTTTTATATAGTGCTTCAAGATTAGCGGAGTCCTTTGAAAACATCAGTAACAATAATGTGGCTAGCAGCTGCTATGGCTGTGTAAGACCAACAACATCAGCACACAGGAAGGGACTGCCAGCACAGGTTCTTTGATCTGCTTTTCTAAGGAAAGCAACTTTAAGGGGTTAACAATCTCACTTTAATCAACATACATATATAATTCACTTAGTTCAGGAGGAAAAGCCAGCAACCTGAACTTCAGAGCAAATATAAATAGAAATCACAAATAGAAAACATTAACAAATCAAATAACACAATTCAACAGACAGGCTTTGTCTGATCAAGACATCACGTACATAGTTACCAAAAAGAGAAGCACCAGCATCTGGGTTTTCTTCAACGTCATGGGGCTCCAGCAGCTACCCGGAGTCTCCACACCAACACTCTTCCAGTGAGTGATAGCCCCAAACAAAGTGCCAACCTCTGAGTTTATACACCCTCTTCAGGGCCCAAAGGCTTCACACCTAATCAGTAAAAGGGTGTGGGCCTGGGGTTTAACACCTAGTAAGACTTAATCAAAGGCACTTGATTACTTTAGCATTCTAAAAGAGAAAACAGTAAAGAAAAGTCCCACCTTAATTAATTTTATAACATCTTAGGTTCTAAATCCTTCTATCAACCCTGGGAGGTAGGCACTATTATCATCCCCATCTTACAGATGAGGAAACTGAAGCAGGGGTGACGTGACTTCCCCAAGGTCATCCAGCCACTAAATGTCTGAGGCCAGAGTGAACTCCAACTTCCTGACTCCAGGCCCAGAATTCTGTGCACAACGGCACCACCTAACTGCACCTCACTAGAGGCTACTCACCATGTTGACATTGTGTCATTCATGATTAGTCTAGATCTGGTCTTTGGGTTTGCCACTTACCAACCCATCTGACTTTACTGCGATCCTGCCAGATGAGATCAAACCAGCAGAGCTTTATCACCTCCTGCGTACACTCTGTCTACAACATTCCCTTGACCTGCCAGCCCAGTAAGCCCACCAACAAGAGAAATGAAGTTACTAGAGAAGGGAAGTTCTCCATGAAGACATCCAGGCTCTTGGGATCCCTGGTGCTCTTTCTCAGTGCTCATGGACCATCCCTTTCATGACAAGTCATAGGATTTTGCCAAGAACTACAGTTGAGTCTCTACCATCTTCCTCTTTTTTTTTCTGGGAATTGGCTTTAGTGCCTCCTTTCCTCTTGGATGCTCCTAGGACCCTCCTCTGGTCTTCCTCTCCTGTTCTCAAGCAGCGTGAATCATGGTGATCATGAGAGTGAACGGTTATCAGAGACACCTGCCAGTTCTTTCCAGTGTATGTTTCCCTCTCTTCTCCTCACCTCTCCTCTCTCAGGATCCACTCCCATGTGAGATCTCTGCTCTCCAGTGCAAAGATCCACCTCTCTTGCAAAGGAAAGCAATGTTAGCTGAAGGTCTAGCTGTTCTGCCTGACCTCCAGGATCCATTACCATTGCCACTCTGAGCTCTGGAGCTCTCTCTTCTCTGATCCTCTTTTTGCTGAAAGTCTTGGTTTTTTAAATCCTGTTTTTGATACTGTGGTCATCAGCATTCAATATCAGATCATCCTAACACTACCCCTTACAGACCTTGGTCAGACTCTCAGCTCTGCACCTCCCCTTCTCCCACTCCAGGGATTGCAGGAAAATATGGTACTTTCTTTATTCTAAGATTCAGAAATCATCTTTTTCCTTTCTTTATACCTCCAGTACTCAGCACAGTACTTGGCACATAATAGGTACTTAGTCAATTCGTATCAACTGACTGAACCAAGGAGGTCCTGCTATTTACAACAGAAAGCTGCCTTTCAGCAAAGTTCTATGCCTTACTAGGGACCACCTATTGTACTGGCCAAGGAAAAGAGGAGGTTTACCATCTCCTTCTCCTCATTCCAAATAGTGGGAAGGTACCTTGGTATCATTTGAGAATCAGGATACTAACAGTAATGTCGAAGGATGTGGTCTAATTAGATTGGACACAGTCCCTGTCCCATGACTTTCCTTATGCCCCCTAGGAATGAAGCTGCCTGTGAGAAACACAGCTTCATGGTTCTCCCTGAAATTCTAGCACCCCCTAACCCTGATTGACACAGGCTTCCAGCCCTCTGAGCAGGGACAGCATCAGCTTGTTACGCCTCAGGGAGCAGCCTCTTCCTTCATGTGGGCGTGATATAAAAAATTCCTCGATTCTCTTCAAGACTGTGAAGTCTTTTCTTTCAGCTGAGCATTTGGTTTGTGTTTTTGGCTTGTTGTGTTCTGGTCCTGCAAGGCACAGAGAACTATGTCACAGCAGATTGGGTTAGTTATCCATTCCAGCTTGAGAGGCAGCCGCTTCAAAGGGACCAGAGCCCAGGGCTCAGGATGAAGCCACAGTTAAAAGGGATTTTAAGGGGAGGTAGGAGGAGGCCAAAAAGAGAATCCCTTAGATTTTGGCAGCTTTGCACAGCTCAGCCACAGTCTTTTGGGATCGATAAGAGCATGCTTGACCATAAAATTCAGATGAAAACCCCGAACAATGGCTTTGAGCCCTAAAACCCTGCTTGAACCCAGAAGCCTTTCTGATGTGCTGTCCCACCCCTGCCCCCAGCTGCTCCCTCTCCCCATCTCCATTTAGAATATGATTCCTAATCTCCCAGTCCAAGACTAGAGACAGAGAAGAGTGTGTCTTTCTCAGAGATATTTTTCTTTTTAAAAGCAAGCAGGTCACCACATATGCCAACACACACAAGTGACACTCCCTCATGGATTGCCATGCATATCATTAAGAAAGCCATCTCTCTTCACAGATGGAGAAACTGAGGCTTGCCCAGGGTCACAAGAACTAGCTGGGAGGTTGTTTTTGTTTCCTTACTTGTTCTTACCTGTAGCCCTATTTCTAGTGGCCCATCTTAGGATCCTAGTGGAACATTCATTCTAAAAAGCTTCATGGTAGGTCTGCCACCTCCCCTCATGCGAGGGAGACTGGAAAGGGCCATGACTGTGTTGGATGACTTGTCTTCCTCCCTGAGATGATTCTTTCTCCAGAGACTCCTTGGTTTTCTCACTGCTGGTGGAGGGGCAGAGCATAGACAAAGTAGTGACTCTATATTTAGAGGACCTGGATTCAAATCTTGTCTTGGCTCTCTACCTCTGGTATCAGTCAGGAGTCAGGAAGCATTATGGAGTTCCAACTATAGGCTAGGCACTGAACTGAGTGCTGGGGATACAAAGAGAGGCAAAAACAGTCCCCAGTGTAATCAAGGAGACAGCATGTAAATCAGTGGGTCCAGGGAAGATCGAGACTAAGGATGGGAAGGAAGGGGTTGGCACTAGAAGCTTGGGGACCACAAAAGGCTTCTGGAAAGATAGAATTTGAGCCAAGCCTCGAAGGAAGCCAGAATTTGACGATGCAAGCCAGAATTTGATGATGCATAGACATTGTATGGAGGATGTTGGGATGACCTAGAGAGTAGAGAAATTCTCCTGAGGAAAGAATTGCCTTCCAGGTTCATCTGTTTGCTTTCTGCCTAAGGCATCCTCATCTTCTTGTCTCAGGGCAGGCAGCAGGAGGGGCCTCTGTCATGTTTCTGTCTCTTCCCTCAGCTGGGACACCCTTTCCAGATCCCCCTTTCATCAGAGCTCCCCTCATCACAGCAGCCACCTTGACTTCCTTACCTTTCAAAGGGCAGGGCTGTCCACACTTGATGTCCATTGTCACTGGCCACAAACACAGGTGCTGAATGACATAGATGGTATAACCTTTCCTCAGCTGTGGGTCTTGAACCCTGACTTGACAGGGCTTACTGGGTTTAAATTCAAAGAGGAACTTCTAATTTTTGCCCAAGATCCTAATAAAACAAACACCTGGAAGTTTGACCCTAGACCCTGGAGAAGATGTAACCTCCTGGTCTATCCCTGAATCTGCAAGTTTGCTCTTTCGGCTACTGGATGATTTTATGACTGATATGGATGTGGGGGCTTTGGGCCCATATAGTTCCTTTGGGGAAGACAAACTAACCAAGGCTGAGTAACCAGCTAGGGATAATCTAAAAAACATTTTGTGCTTCCATTAAGAAGTTAGATTCCACTCAAAGATTCTTCATGGATTCCCCTATTGCTACTTCATCATTTTGGTGAAGGGCAGTCTTAGAACAATACAATCACAGACTCTATCAGCTAACTTAATAGATGGTATAGCTAATTCAATTTGGCTTTAAATGGGGCCTATTAAGTAGGTCATTGTTTGAAGGAAGCTATATTTAATTGTTGAAAGTTAAAAATGGAAGTTCTTCAGGTCTCTATAGCCTAGACTCCTTATTATTAGATCCCTGGTTTTCCAAATTACATTATATTTATAGATGACGTTTTTTCACAGAGAAGCAAAGAGGAGAGGGACGTTTATGCTTTTGGTTACTGTATTGGCAATGTGGTCATTAGGTTCATTTTATTGCATTATTGGATGTGGGGGAAAGGAAGACACGATGCATTTTGGCCTTACTTGTGTGCTTGACAATATACATAAGAACACTCAATTCAGACCAGTAGCTTATCCAGCCCAGGAGGGTCTTTGACTACCTGCATGAATGCAGCTGTAGCTTCCTGGAAGAAATAAGCCTCTAAGTTGGGTGTATGGTCCCCAGCCCCTCCCTATGGTCTCACTGGTAGGGAGGCTACATTTGGGCCAGCCCAGGGTTTTTGTAGTGATGTCAATAGGCACATGGGGCTGGTATCTGGAAAGGAGATCACTCAAAGATAGCCCAAAGTCATAATTCCACGAGACAGTTGACAGGAGGGGTCAGACCAGAGAAAGGGATCAAGGGTCAGCAATTCACTGAGAGCAGATCCAGAGGCAAAGGTTTGCAAGTCCAGATAGATCCAGGGTTCGGAGTGCAATGGGCAAGGGAGTGGGGAGGCTCATTTTCTCCCACATTCTCTGAGGCCAGGCTTGGCCTTAATAGAGATGCAGCTTTCACTCTCATTTTTTTTGTTCTTTCCATTGACACTGTGGTGCTTCCTGTGTGTGTGGTTTCCCTGGTTCTCCTTACTTCACTGTGCATCAGTTAATGCAAGTCTTCCCAGGCTTCTCTGAGTTTGTCATATTCCTCATTTCTTGATTGAATATATCCTAGATGAACCCAAACTGCTTTCCAGAATGGTCAGGCTAGCTCTACCAACAGTCATGATCCAGGGTCTTTCCATAGACCCTACATCCCTGACTGGCTCACTGGATCTCAGGATTGAGAGGCTGAGCAATAATGGCAGACATGTGGCCCCACGAGAAAGAGAGAGAACACGCCTGCTTGCTTGTTTCAAGGCCAGAAGGCCCCAGGCACAAGAAGAGAAGTTCAGTCATGTCCTCACCATTTCCTCAGCATATAGATGTTTATTAAACTCTTTCTGTGTGCTTGTGCAAAGTGTTAGGGATATAGGGAAAAGCAGGAAGAGGGCAGTAGGGATGGGGAGGAGAGGGAGGTCCGGGCTGTTACCTAAGGAAGGAAATGAGCATCTAAGCAGCAGGGATGGCCAGCAGCAGCTACAGGCAGCCCTCCTACCCCAAGGCTGCCTCTAGGCAGGGGTTCACATTTTTTTGACAGGAGAAATGGGACTTGGGGCTAATGTTTGCAGGTTCACTAGGAGAATGTCCGGGGCTCCAGATTTGGGGGGAGGGTCCAAGGGCTTCTACAGGCTGGCTGAGAGCTACTTCAAGAATACACCACTTGTCAGTGAATTCTGTGTGCCACAGCTGAGAGTCTGAGAGGAGGTGGGGGGGGTAGAATGATGCATTGTGGGACAATGATGCATATACATCTACATACATTTGTATATATGTCAGGCTGTCTGTGCCTCTCTATCTACACATAGAAACATGCATCTATACACCAGCCTTAGAAAATCCTGACTCAGCCTCCCCATTCCTGTTTCTTGGCTTGTCAAGAATGAGAGCTCTTGTCTTCCGTCTCCCCCAATCTCCTGAAGGATTTTGTCCTCTGGCAGGGGCGTGCTGGAGCCAGCTCAAACTGGATAGGGTGAGCCAGTTGTAAAATTTTCAGTGTGAGCTTTTGCATCTTGGAAATTGGTTTAGACTACATATCAGGGCTTGATTTAGGGTTTCATTGTCTAAATTTAAGAAAGGGATAGAGAAAATTGCAATAACACAGAGTAGAATTAAAAGTGTGTTGTGGGTAAAGGTTTGTTTGGTATTTTTTCCTTTCCAGAGAGCCAGTTGTTAAACATTTACCTTGACCTCCCTGTTTGGGGACTTCTGCCCTTTTGATGTCTTTGATCTCTGCTCCTACTGAACTGTATATCTTCCTCTCAATCAGAGCCTTTGTACAAAGGAGCCATATTCCGCTTCCAGTCCTTTGGGCTTGAGCCAAATTTAAGCTTGCACACAAGCTGGACTAAGTTTCAAGTCTAACCTCACTAACCAAGGGCAGACAGAGTGTTCTGAGAAATGAGCTTTCCCAAAGACAACCGATCCTTCATGTACATAAGAATATTACACTTACTCCATGAGAGCATTCCCTTAAATTGGCACTAATCAAATATAACATCGTATTAGCATCAACAAAACCAGGAAAACAGGAAGCCAAGGCAAAAATAACGTCTGCTGATAAAAGGAGATAATATCCAGAAATGGTCTAGGCAGACCTTAAGGGACTATGAAAATGCTAGCTGTCGTTAGCACTCTCATCTCCTTCCTTCTCCTTTCTTCTTCTCCTCTACCTCTTCCTCCTCTTTCTCCTCCTCTTCTTTGTCCTCCTCCTCCTATTTCTCCCCTTTCTTCTCCTTCTCTTTCTCCTCCTCCTCTTCATCTGTACTGATAAGACTTCAACTAGTTAATTGAATTCATTTCTGATGACAATTACCCCAGATGAGCTTATATGTGTCCATGACCCTCCCCTTTCCCATCTCTTATTTTGGCCACAGTAGGAATCCTCATTTTATTTTCCTTATAAATTAAGCATTTCCCACCTTCGGTGCCACTTATTTTAATATTACCTTTAATGGTATCTGTCCATAAAGTTCTAGGGAGAATCCTGCAGGGCTTTACACTTTCTAATTCTGCACCTTCATCTGAGGTCTGTGAGGCTCCAATTCCCAAGATAATAGAGTAATTTTTTTTTGAGAAGTCAGTCTGTCCCATGATGCACACGCTTCGGGAGAGTTTTGACAAAGTCTGCGGGAAAATGCCCTTGGAGTGAAGAGACAAGTAAGATGGATGTGACGGATGGGGCCATTCTTGGGAAAGCTGTATGGAGCCCTCTGAGTTTGGAGTCGGAGGAGCTGCTTTGACTCTGTGCCTTGGCTCCCTCACCAGTAAAATGAGAGAGATGGGCTGCATGACCCCAAGTTCCCTTCTAGCCTTCCAGTTCCTATACCATACCACACTCTGGATGGCTTGGGGAACTTGTAAGTGACATCAAGGATTGCAAAGGAAGTTTTACAAACAGTACAATTGTACACATAGTATTCAGTTCCATAAGCACTGGTCTTCCATGTGTTTTCCATGAGCTGGGAACAGTGCTGGAAGCTGTGAATACAAAGATGAAAAAGCAGGTCGTGTCTGCCCTTGGGCTGCTCCTGACAACCCCCTCCCCCACATCTTAGGCTTATTTTGCAGAGAATTGTATTTACTCACATATGTGTGTATTGTCTCCTTTATTAGAATGGGAGCTTCTGGAGGGCAGGGACTATTCCATTTTTGTCTGTATTCTCGGAGCCCAGTATGGCTCCTGGCACAGAGTGGGTGCTTGATAAATGTTACTGAGGTGCTGTAGAAGATACAGATCGAAGAAGACATGGGCTCTGCCATCAAGGAGCTTACAGTCTGCTTGAGAAGACAAGACTCGAATACAAGTAAGTAACCAACACATAAAGCCGGTTGCATGAAGGTGAATCCAGAGCAGGGAAAGCAAATTGCCATCATAGACTTCTCACTAAAGGGGACCTTCAACCCCATCTTGATGAATAAAGTGATGGCCAGAGGGGAAGTCACTTGCCAAGGTCAAGAAGAGAGCAAATGGTAGAGTCACCTTCGAACTCAAGCCTTCAAATGCCAAGTTCAGTGTTTTCTGTGACATTGCCCTGACTCTCCCCAATTACTAACTTTTATCTATTAAAAAATGACCCAGTAGTGAATTCTTCTCATGCTCCTTGCTCTGCCCAGTCTGCCCTGGATCGTTTTACTTTGGATTTTTACTGAATTCGAATGAGTGGAATTCTATTGAAGACGGAAGAAGGGATGAACTTTGAGAATGTAAGCCAAAGGGTTTAGTTCTTTTTTCTCTTTCTTTCTTTTCTTTCCAGCAACAATCCCTGCTAATGCCTATTATCGAGCTGGCTGCTTAAAGGCTGTAGCTCCCTTTGAACCCCCTCAGACAGTCCTGCTCCACCTTTCATCTGGAGTCCTTCAGCAGCTTGTCAGCATCTGGAGCTGGACATTCCAGAGATGACTTTGGCTCTGTCAGGGCAGGGAGGTATGTGCCATTATCAGTATGGAAAGGGATGTTAACTCCTGAATCCTACTCACTGATTATCATCCATTAGAAACTTGGACCTTGGACTGCTTGAGTTAATTGTAACCTTTATTCTTGGGGAGGCATCTGGAAGCCTTGGGGAGAATGGGATGGTGCTAATAAAATTATTGATTGACATGCTTGGAGAGCAGTCAAGATGAGGGGCTTTTGGAGATGTGCATTCAGGCAACCCCCTGATTGAGTCAGTGTTCTCAAAGCACGCCTTGGGGAGTGACTCTGGGAAAGCGTGGGCTTGACCTTTACCCTATTGGTATCTTATTAAAGGATGGAGGCTCATGTAGATTAGGCCTGAGTTGTGAATGCATATTTTTATTTGTATGGGGAACTCCAAGAATAGGCAACATTTACATAGTGCTTTAAGGTTTGCAAAGAACTTTATATGTGTTATTTGTGCATGACATAAAGCCTGGTACACACTAAGTGCTTTAGCAAGGCTTTTCCTTCCTCTCCCTTCTTCCCTTTCCCTTCCTTCTTTCCTTCCTCCCTCCCTCCCTTCCTCTTTTCCTCCCTCCCTCCCTTCCTTTTTCCTTCCTTCCTTCCTTCCTTTGCTTCCTTCCTTCCTTCCTTCCTTCCTTCCTTCCTTCCTTCCTTCCTTCCTTTCCTTCCTCCCTCCCTCCTTTCCTCCCTTCCTCCTTTCCTTCCTCCCTCCCTTCCTTTTTCCTTCCTTCCTTCTTTTCCTTTCCTTCCTTCCTTCCTTCCTTCCTTCCTTCCTTCCTTCTTCCTTCCTTCCTTCCTTCCGTCCTTTCCTTCCTCTCTCTCTCCCTTCTTTCCTCTCTCCCTTTTCTTTCTTCCTTCTTCATACTTTCTCTCCCTTCCTCCTTCCCTCCTTCTCTCCTCCCTCTTTTCTTTTCTTCATTTCTTCCTCCTTCTGCCCTCCCTTCTTTCCTTCCTATCATTTGAGCCTCACAACAACTTTGGAAGGTAGGTGCTGCTATTATTGTCCATTTTACAGAGTTGAAAACAGAGGCAGACAGAGATGAAGTGGCTGCCCAGAGAGTAAGTTTATCAGGCCAGATTCTAATCAGCTCCCTGCCTTTAAGTGCCGTGCCCTGGCTCCCATATCAAGATGGCAGCCACATTATTCCTACTGAATGACAAACCATCTCTGAGCTGTTAGCGAGTCCTCTTATTTTCCTAGCACGTCTGCCATTTTCACAGTTTATCCAAAGTGGATCCAGGCTCACCGTCCGAATACAAAATAGAATGAGGCAGGCACAGCAGCAGCTTCACATAACGATGACTATCACATCAATTCACTTAGAATCCCAGATGTTCCTAAGGGGACTGAATTGTCATTGGCCTATCTAAAGCAGAGCTGCTGTCTTTGCCAGGCACCATCTTTCACATCGAAATGATGTCTTTGGAAACGACCTTGTGGAGATTAAATCAGAGGAGTGGAAGGAATGAGATGCAGCCTCCCAGGGCATCTAGATCGCTCCAAGTCTTGGCAGTCCACCAAAGGTGAAGCTCCAAGAGGAGCAGGCCGTTTGAGAGGAAAAGAGCACAGTTCTTCACATGACCTGATGTTCTTAATCTCCTGCTTTAATAAGTACTTATTGAATGGAATAGAATTTTATCACTGGACTGTAGTCACCCATCGATGAGGTACTAAAATGCCAGATTCAAATGCTTATCCTACAAAGAAGGAGTCATGTTGGATGGGCAGTGTGACGTGAGACCTCGGTCCAAAGGGCTTACTTCTAATACAAAAGGGCCATGAGAGCTGAAGCAAAAGCAGCCAGCTTTCTGCTGGCCATCTAGTAAATTAAAATGTTCTTTCTAAGGCCATATGAAGGGGTTCTTACATTCAAGGTGGGTTGAGAAATAGATTGGGTGAGAGCGGGGCAGGTAGGACAGGGGGTGGAGGTAGTGTTACCACAGATGAATTTCCCCTGCTTGGTCATGTTTAACCAAGGCCTACCTTTGGGTTTTGGCCCCCTGGAAAAGTGACTTATCCTTCTTTTATATGGAAAATGGAAAGATCCATGCAGGACTTCTACCTTCTGCACACGGACATGTCTACAGAGTTTTCTGGAGAAAAATACTAGCTTCACAGACAGCAGAATTTCAGAGAACTTGTAGCTTGCAAAAAATTGTGAGTGTCTGATGTGGGAAATAAAGTCCCTAAAGTAGAACTGGGGCTTCTTGGTGGGTGCCCCTTCATCCCCATTCCTCCAGCCTGCCTTCATAGCCTCTAGTGGCCCCCTGCTATACCAGGTGTATTTCTGATGGATACCTATACATACACGGGTACTAGTCCTTACGGGTGTAGACAGGCTTTTAATCTCTGTCCTCAATGGTTTCAACCGTGCAGTACAGAGGAAAAAGCATTGATTCTGGAGTCAGAAAACCTTGGTTCAAATCTGGCCTTTTGATAGTTACTGCCTGTGGGACCTGAGGCCTCTTCAATCTCCAGGTGTAGAATCCTAATTCAACAAATGAATAGTAGGTGCATGAAGCTTCTTCTGGAGTGTGGCAAAGGTCACCTGTGATAATAAGTCATCAAACTCTGAACTGAAAGCTGACATGTGCAACACAAAACAAAGCCTGACTCAGGGATGCCACGAGAAAAACTCTTCTTCGTGCCCCTCCCCCAACCCACCCAGTACCAAGTGCAGGTTACAGCACATAGATATTCTCTGAAGGGAAAGATTATTTCTTTCTCTTCTTTCTTCTTTTCTTTTCTTTTTTTTCTTTTCTTACAAGAGTGGGGAGGCAGGGTGGAGAGTGGGAAGAAGAGTTTCTATGGAAAACTGAAAGCCAATAGTAAGACAAGGAGACAGATGAAAAACCTTACAATCCCAAGAATGATTTTAAGTTCAACAGAATAAGTATTTTTTTTTCTTTTTCCAAAAGAAGAAAATTATATTCAATTCAAGGCCTCCAGCATAGGTAGGGGGCCTTGCTTTGGGCCAGAACATGCTCCAGGCCTTGTGGATACAAATGCAAAAAAGAAATAGCCCCTGCCCTCCTAGACTTTGCTTTCTGCTGGTGAGAAGCAACCCCAATAAGTAAGATGCACCAAATGGAAAGGAAACATGAAGTAACTGAGTTGGGAGAGAGAACACTAGTGCCACAGAAATCAGGGAAGGCTTCCTGTGGGTGGTAACATTGGCATTGATCCCTGAACAAAGCTAGGGACTCCATGAGGTAGGGGTGAAGAGGGAGGGCACTCCAATGCCTGGGGAGCAACCTGTGGGGCAGAACAGTTTGTCAAGCACCTAAGAACAGGGAGACAACTTTTTAGAGGCTTCCTCAAAGCTTGCTTAGATTAAGGCCCAGTTAATTGGATGATATTCAGTGGGCCCCAGGGATTCTGGGTTCTCTTCTGGTCCCTGCCAGAGACTCCTCACCTTACCTTAGGCAAGTCAGGGAACCACTTGGGGCTTCACTGTCCTTGTCAGGATGCCTGGGATGATCCCTCCTGCTCTGACCAGCCCCAAGGATAGTTGGGGACCTGGGCCAGAGATCTAGAGCTGGAAGGGACCTCAGAGGTTTATTTGTTTGCTTGTTTAAGCTTATAAATTTTATTTTTTATTTTTAAAATTTAATATTTTATTTTTTCCCAATGACATGTAAAAACAATCTTACATTTTTTTTCAAATTTTGAGTTCCAAATTCTTTCCCTCCCTCTCTCCTTTCCCTTCCCCTCATTGAGAAGGCAAGAAATTTGACCTAGATTATACATGTGCAGTCATGCAAAATGTATTTCTGTGTATGTCAGGCTATGAAAGACAACATACACACAAAGAAAAATGAAGAAAGTAAAGAAAAAGTCTGCTTCAATCTGCATTCAGACTCCCTCAGTTCTTTCTCTGGAGATGGATAGAATTTTTTACCTTAAGTCTTTCAGAACTGTCTTGGATTATTGTATTACTGAGAAGAGCTAAGTCATTCACAGCTGATCATCATACAATATGGCTGTTACTGTATACAGTGTTCTCCTGATTCTGTTCATTTCACTAAGCATCAGTTCATGTAAGTTTTTCCATGTTTTTTTTTTCCTGAGAGCATCCTGCTGGTCATTTCTTAAAGCATAATAGTATTCTATCACAGTCATACATAACAACTTGTTCAGCCATTCCCCAATTGATGGACATCCCCTCAATTTCCAATTCTTTGCCACCACTAAAAGAGCTGCTATTTTTGTACATATATTTTTGTGCATATAGGTCCTTTTCTTTTTTGTTTTGTATCTTTTTGGGATAGAGACCTAGTAGCGGTATTGCTTGGTCAAAGGGTATGTGTGGTTTATAGCCCTTTGGGCATAGTTCCAAATTGCTCTCCAGAATAGTTGGATCAGTATACAACTTCACCAACAGTGCATTAATATCTCAGTCTTCCCACATCCCTCCAACATCTATTATTTTCCTTTTCGGTCATATTAGCCAATCTGATAGGTGTGGGGTGGTAGCTCAGAGTTGTTTTAATTTACATTTCTATAATTTACATATTTCTAATCAATAGTGATTTAAAACATTTTTATATGACTGTGCATAGTTTTGATTATTTCACTGAAAACTGCCTGTTCATAACTTTTGACCATTTTTCAATTGAGGAGTGGCTGTTGTCTCTATAAATTTGACTCAGTTCTCTATATATTGGGGACTTTATCAGAGAAACTTTATAATAATGATTACTAACTGTGTATTTTCTCCATCCTATTTCCTCCTATTTATCTACTCTCTTCCTTTCACCCTATCCATTCTCAAAAATGTTTTGCTTCTGACTTTTCCATCCCCCAATTTGCTTTCCCTTCTATCAGCCCCATAACCTTCTCTTATCTCCTTCCCCTCCTGCTATCCTACATGGTAAGATAGATTTCTACACCCAACTGAGTTGGTATGTTCTACTTTCTTTGAGTCAGTTACAATGATAATAAAATTCACAGGCTCCCTGCCCCCTACTTTTCCAAATTTCATCTTCACTGTAAAATCTCTTTTGTGCTTTTTTATGTTAGATAATATACCCCATTTTACCCCTGCCTTTCCCCTTCTCCCAGTACATTCTTCTTTCTCACCCCTTAATTTTATTTTTTAGATAATCATCCCATTATATTTTATGTGTACTCCTTCTAACTGCCCTAATAATGAGAAAGTTCTTAGGAGTTACAAGTATCATTTCCCCATGTAGGAATGTAAACACTTTAACCTTAGTGAATTGCTTATTCTCTTTCCTGTTTGCCTTTTTATGCTCCTCTTGAATCTTGTGTCTGAAAGTCAAATTTTCAATTCAGCTTTGGCTTTTTCATCAGGAAAGTTTCAAAGTCCTCTATTTCACTGAATATCCTTTTGACCCGAAGGATTATACTCAGTTTTGCTGGGTAGGTGATTCTTGGTTGCATTCTAGCTCATTTGCTTTCCAGAATATCATATTCCAAGCCCTCTGATCCTTTAATACAGAAACCACTAAATCTTGTGTTATCCTGATTGTGGGTCCATGATATTTGAATTGTTTCTTTCTTGCTGCTTAACAATATTTTCTCCTTGACCTTGGAGCTCTGGAGGTTGGCTTTAAAATTCCTGGGAGTTTTCATTTTGGGATTTCTTTCAGGAGGTGATCAGTGGATTCTTTCAATGTCTATTTTACCCTGTGGTTCTAGAATATCAGGGTAGTTTTCTTTGATGATTTCTTGAAAGATGATGTTTAAGCTCCTTTTTGATCATGGCTTTCAGGTTGTCCAATAATTCTTAAATTATGTCTCCTGGATCTACTTTGCAGGTCAGTTGTTTTTCCAATGACGTATTTTACATTTTCTTCTATTTTTTCACTCTTTTGATTTTGTTTTTATTGTTTCTTGATGTCTCAAAAAGTTGTTAGCTTCCAGATGCTCAATTCTAATTTTTAAGGAATTATTTTCTTCAGTGAGCTTTTGTATTTCCTTTTCCATTTGGCCAATTCTGTTTTTAAGGAGTTGTTCTCTTCAGTGAATTTTTGTGTATCTTTTTCCATCTGGGCAATTCTGTTTATCAAGGCTTTCTTCTGCTCATTGGATTTTTGTGCCTTTTTTTTTTTACCATTTGGCCAATTCTGTTTTTTAAGATGTTACTTTCTTTAGTATTTTTTGTGCCTCCTTTACCAAGTTGTTGACTCTTTTCCCATGATTTTCTTGCATCATTCTCATTTTTCTTCCCAGTTTTCCCTTTACCTCTCTTATTTGATTTTTAAAATCCCTTTTGAGCTCTCCATGGCCTGAGAACAAGTCATATTTTTCTTTAAGGCTTTGGGTGTAGGAGCTTTGACTTTGCTGTCTTCTGAGTTTGTGTTTTTATTCTCCTTGTCATCATAGTAACTTTCTATAGTCAGGATCTTTTTCAGCTGTTTGCTAATTTTTCCAGCCTATCTCTTGACTTTTAATTCTATTCTAAAATGGAGCTCTGCTTCTGGAGTGGAGGGGCCATTGTCCCAAGCATCAGTATTTTTGTACAGCTGTTTTCAGAGGTAATTCTGGGACCTGCAAGTTTTTGGTTCATCCAAGGTGGTATGATCTAGGGAGAGGTGTGTTTACTACTCTGCTGTTCTGAGCTCTGGTCCATGAGGGACCACTAGCATTCTTTTCTACCCTGGAATTGTGACCAGGGTCCCATCTTCCCTGTGGTCATAAGCTCTGGTGTACTAGTGCTCCTCCTTGCCCTGGGACTGAAACCCAGGACTGTGACCCAGACCCAAGTATGGGCAATGCAACGGAGTCCTGCCCCTGGTACCAGCAAAGGGACCCCTCTGATCTCCTTCTGACCAGTTGTCTGACACCCTTCCCCCTACCATCTGTGGCTGAGAGGTCTGGAAACCACCATTGACGCTAATAATTCAGTCATCCCCAAAGCCTACTGCTGGTTTGCTGGGGTGTGCCCTGTACTGGGCTGCACATGAGTAAACTGAGGCTACTTTAAGTGACTTGTCCAGGATCAAACAGCCAATAAGTGTCTGAGGCTGGATTTGAACTCAGGTTTCCTCACTCAGTCCATCATTCTACCCACTGTACCATCTAGGTAAGATTTGAATCTGGGTTCAGTACTCTGAGCCTACCTGTATTATCATCTGCTGGCTCAGCCACTGGGGAAGTAATTCTCTGAACTTAGGTTACATCTCAGACAGTCTATCATTGGGAGCAGCCTCTAGCACCTTCTCTTTGAGCACCTGTTAGAGCCTGTGCTCCTCTGGCATGGAGGCTCTGGGGTCACCTTCACACTGTGATAGGGCATTCAAGGAGGGCAGTGGAAAAAATGACTCATTCAGAGGCCTGGCTAATGAGCCACATGGATCAGGAACTATTTCACTTGATTCTCCCAATGATCTGATGGGTTTGGGGTCAGGTAAGCCCAGACTAAATGGAAGAACTTGGAAACAAACCATAGACTTCCCTTCTGCCCCCAGCTCAGCCCAGCTATCTATCTATCTATCTATCTATCTATCTATCCATCTGTCTATCTATCCATCCATCTATCTATCATCTACCTATCATTTGTCTATCATCTATCTCCCTACCTACCTGACAATTCTGCCATTTACCCCTGCTTGGAGTCAAAGCTCAGCCTCTCACACAGCCAGCCTGCCATGACAGAGGTCTGAAGGAAGGGCAGGCTTCTGCGCCGAGGGCACCATCAATGGTGGCTTTGTGCTGGTGAGTGCAGCCTGAAGAAGGGCTGCTCAGGTTCTCTTTGAAGCCTTGGATGAGCCAGGCTGAAGCCTTTAAAGATAAGCCCCATTGCAGGCCCACCTGAGGGAGAAGGAGGGGCAGCTCTGACACCATCATTCAGTGAATTTAGTCAGCAAGCGCTTACTAAATGCCTGCTATGTGCTGGGCCCCATGCCAGGCACTGGGCTCATAATGAAAAAAGAGACCCCTGCCCCCCAGTGACTTACCTTCTGTTGGGGGCATGTGGTGCAAACTCTGACACCAGAAGGAGCCTGACTGCACCAGAGGACCTGAATTCTAGACACTTGATATGTGTGTGATCTTGGGTAAGTCACAACCTCTTGCACAGGCAGCCTCTGAAGCCTCCTTCAGATCTAGACCTTGGATCCTACCAATAAATTCTCCAAGTCATATATGTGACATTTATTCATATTACCTATATAGAAATAAAATCGTGGGGCTGGCCTGATGATTCCACTGCTGTAGGAAACTGCCTCTACCCATATGGACTTGTGCTTTAGGGTCAGAGAATTGTTCCAGGGACTAAGCGGTGGAAGTGACTTACTTGGGGTTTCAAAGATGCTTGAGCCCAGATCTTCCTGGCTCAAGGCAGGCTTTCTGTCTCTTATGCTGCAGCCTCAACAATGTAGAATGTACATGAAGGAAATGGTGGTAGAAGATGGGGACTCATCCTCCACCACCGCTACCCCAATTAGATGCAAGAGACATTATGTGGAGAGAGGTTATAAAACAACAGCTGAGTGGATCTCTGGGGTAAGAAAAGTGGAAAATTGAGGAAGGATCAGAGTTGGGAACCCAGAGACTGGAAGGATGACATAGTGGGGAGTTCAGAGGCAGGATGGCTGCAGGACCAGGTGCTGGAGGACAGGAAGAGGGGTGTCTTTGTCAAGAAGAAGGAGTTACCTCTTCCTCTGGAACTGGAGCAAGATTGGGAGGAATTGGAAGAGGATAGCCAGGGGTTGGGAGAAGAGGAGGAGAGAGAGGGGACTCCTGAGCACAAGCGACCTCAGGGTTGCTGGTTTCCCATCACTAGACAACCTAGAGAAAAGCCTGGATGATCACTTGTCAGGGATGTGGGGACAAGATCCTTGTTCAGGGCCAGGCTGGATTAGATGGCCTCAGAGGAGCCTTTTGACCACTTCTGTGGGTCTAGTTTGGAATCTCCCATGGTGCTCCCTGCTGCTTACTTCTAGGACTTTTCCTCTTCTCTAATTGACTCTCCATCAATGTCCTTATAGTGATGGCTCAGCTCCTTCTCTCCTGGAGACTTCTCTCCTGCTCACTCCCCTTCAGCAAAGGACCTCTCCTTGCGTATTACCGTGGAACTTAAGGTCACTTGTGCTCAGGGAGTCACTCTGAATGTTAAGAAGTTCATCCTGGCAATCAGATCCAGAGTTATCCCTTGCTCTTGGTTCTGCCCTCTGGAACAAAACAGAACTCATTAGCACCAGATATTCGCAGAATTTCACTATATGAAAAAGAGGTAGAAGCCATGTTCTTGCTGAGACTTTTCCAGGCTAAACTGACTCAGTCAATTCAGCTGGTCTTCTTACCAAATGAGATATTTATAAAGCACTTAGCACAGTGCCTGGCACATAGGAGGTGTTTAATAAATGCCTTTTCCATTCCCTTCTGTTCCTCCTCATCACATGGATTTAAGATGTTTCACCAACATTGTCATCCTCCTCTCCAGGTTATCAATATCCTTCTTAAATCATGGTGCCCAAAATGGAGCAAGAGGCTTCAGATGAGATCTGACAACATACAATGGGACTCTCATCTCTCTAAGCCTGGACACTCAGACCTTTTCATGCAGTTGAAGGTTGAATTAGCTCCCCAAAAGTTTCACCCTATGTGGATGAAGTGGGAAAGGTAAGGAGCATATATCTACTTCAGAGACTGACAGACACAGAAAAGTGGTGGAGAGAAAGAGAGACAGAGACACAGAGAGAGGGAGGAGAAAGAAGGACACAGAGAGAGACAAAGGGCCTGGGGGGGGGGGTAGAAAGAGAGAGGGGGAAGGGAGAGCTAGGGAGGGAGAGAGGAGAGAGGGGAAAGACAGAGAGAGAGACAGAGAGACAGACAGACAGAGACAGAGACACAGAGAGAGGGAGGAGAGAGGAGGGGGCAGAGAGAGACAGAGGGTGGGAGACGCAGAGAGGAGAGAAGAAAGATGGGGGAGAAAGAGGGAAGGAGGGAGGGAAGGAGGGAGGGAAGGAGGGAGGGAAGGAGGGAGAGAGAGAGAGAGGGAGAGAAAGAGAGAGAGAGAGAGAGAGAGAGAGAGAGAGACAGAGAGAGACAGAGAGAGACAGAGACAGAGACAGAGAGAGAACAGAGAGAGAACAGAGAGGGAAACACAAGAGCCTTTCCTAAAAGTTTTAGGCTGAGAAATATCTTCAAGTTACAGAGAATGTAAGGAACTAGAACTCTGGTCCCAGACCTTTTCCCATTGAAGTAAGATGTATTCCCAGATTGGCATCTTGATGACATCCTGACTCTTAGAGATCCTACATGGGTCACTCATTCCATCAATAAAGATTTGACAGGCATCCAATACGTGGACAGTATCTTGGCATAGCAAGTCAGGATGGCCTGGGTTCAAGCCTCATCCATCCTGGCTATGTGACCCTGAGCAGTTTACCTCACCTTTTGGTGTCTTAGCCATGTCTAAGAATCTGCCTCTTGGCAGAGCAGGGCCAATCCCCCACAGGGAGTTCCCCACACCCATAAAATCTCAGCTATTGTCTGGAAAAAAGTTTCCCATGCCAGGTAATAAAGATACAAAGAACAAACAACACATGACCTCATGGAGCTGCCATTATTAATATCTTGTGAGCTGGAGGAGACCTTGGAGAGCTCCTGGTCCAATTTCCTTCTTCAGTCCTTTGGACAAGCTGACAAGTGGAGGACATGTGAATCTTAAGGAAATCTTTAGGATGGGAGGATCAAAGGCTCACAGATTTAGACCCAGGAATCTTGGAGCTCATTTTGTCCAAACCCCTCATCTTATAAACTGGGGAAACTGAGGTCCAGAGTGGGAACTGATTTGCCCCAGTTTGCTTTCATCTTTTCTTTTGATCTTTCCCCTCAACCTTGTGAGTTAGGCATGACAGATATTATTATCCCCTTTTTACAGACAAGGAAACCGAGACTCAGAGAAGTTTGTTCCTGATCGCAGAGCTAGTAAGGGGCATGGATAGAATTCAAATTCAGTCTCTCCTAACTCCATGTCCAATACTTTTTCTATCCCAGGCGACTTGCCCAGCTCACCCAGCTTTTGACTAACAGTGTTAGGGAAGACAGGTCTGGTTTCCTGCCTTTCCACTGGGTGCTCATTCCCTTGCAGCATACTGTAACAATTGGGTGAATGGGAGGACTTTCCCTTTGAGGCCAGATTCCAAAGAATTCACTTAGTGCGTGATTTGGGGGTAACATTTTGTGTTTGCATCAAAGCTGTATTCCAGCCCCATATTCTAGAGCACCATCTCCTTTTTCTGTCCCCCTTCCCCCTCCCCAACATTTTGGCTGCTGAAGCATTACATGTGGCATGGTGAAAACAACAATATGCATGGATTCAAAAGATGTCACTGTGCTAGCACTGAAGCGTGATCAGCCTCACTTAGTACACACCACGTGCACACGCGCGCACACGCACACACAGAATTCAGACACGCTTCTTTGCCGTATTGTCAGGAATAACAGAAACATCTTTCACTTATGCAGAGAGCTGTCACCACACATTTCCCCCTTCAGGGCTGGAGTTGGCACTGGTTTCAGTCCTCTGATTGATGGAGAGCACCATCCCCTGCACTCTTCTCTAGAGGACCTGGCACTCCAGGCAAGCAGAGGGTGCCTTACCTGGGCATCTTGAGGTTCACTGCCACCATCTGCAAGGATGCAGAAGCTTTTAGTCAATCAATCAATTAGTCAGTTAAATATGCTAAGCACTGCAGATTTAAGAAGAGGTGAAAGATAGTCCCTGACCTCAGGGAGCCTCTCCATGGATTAGCCCTGGGGCAATGGGGGCATTCCTCTAAGAAAGTTATAAAAGTTATATGAAAAAGATGGGGAGCAGCACTCAGAGTTGAAACCACAGAAGGGCAGACCTGGAGTCGGGGCACCTGGGTCCAGTCCCTGCTTCTGACATGCTATAGGACCATGGCTAAGTAACTGAAGCTCTCGCAATCCCAAGCATGCTGGGCTTGGAAGCAGGAAGACCTGACTTCCAACTCTGCCTCAGACACTTACCAGCTGTATGACTCTGGGAAAGTCTTTCAGTCTCTTCCTACCTCAGTTGCTGAGTAAATGAAGGCAGTTTCTTCACATGAACAGAGGAAATCGCAGCCCTAGAGATAACAGAAGGAGAGGATAGCAATGTTTTCACTCAAGCCTGAAATGAAGTTCCAGGACTAGATTAAGCAGTCACTGATAAGAGCTGAAGATTAATGAGCAAAGTTTTAATTGTATCCATGCTTTAAATATTGTCCTGCAAATACTGCCAGGAATGTTCATGCCTGGAGGCCTTAAATATGAGTTTCATCTTTGTAACCAAAAGCAGCCGTGAGCAGGGCAGGATGCCACTCTCCCTTCCCCTGAGCACATTTCTGGGAGGCTGGCTCCTCTGACCAGGAAGCCCTAGGGCTCTTCACCCTGATTCCAGGGAGAAGTACAGGTCTCCTGAGTGCCCAACCTGGGAAGGAAAGGCAGACATCCCCCCAGACTTTCAAGGTGCTGGGAGTGTTACTTGAAGGGTGCCACGTCCACAGACTGAAGGCCCCCAACCATGACCATCCCATGGCAGCGTTGTTTCATTGGAGGCCATTGTGTGCTGGGCACACTCTTTTCTGCTTGAAGGACTGAGCCTGGGAGAAACCATGAGGCTCTTGAGAAGGGCACTCTCCTAATGAAGGCAGTGTTTTAGGAAGACGAATCTGGTAGCAACATCCAGAGGGTTTAGCGCAGGGAGGCCTGCTGGGAGGCCATTGCTGTACCTTCAATGTGACTTAACAAGGACCTGAACTGGAGGGACGGGAGTGAGAGGTAAGAATGGTAGAGAGTACAGGAACTGGCGACTCATTGGTCAATGTTGGCATCAAGGTTTCAAGCTTGGGACCCTTGGTGAATGGTGATGCTGTGAACTGGGAGGATTTACTAGCTCATGGAGTGGATATGGAAGGGCCAGGCTCAGCACAGGGCCACAACTGTGATAAAGAGACAGCTACTGGTGGAACAGCTAAACAGGTCTCCACACCATCTGAAAATGATCCAAGTCCTACACGGAAAGATTGGGAGGAGGCACTAATATTGTCTCTGTTAACCAACAGGAATTTATTAAGCCCTACTATGGACCAGTCACTGTGCTGAGCCCTGGGAACCCAAAGAAAGGCAAACCCCCCTCAACATCCCACAACACCCCTGTTCTCAAGGAGCTCCCAGCCCAATGGGGGAAGATCTCATGCAAACAGCTACACAGAAACAAGCTACAGAGAGGATTAATGGGAGAGAATCAATGGAGGGAATGCACTAGCATTAACAGAGATCAGAAAAGGCTTCTCAAGGACAGTGGGATTTGAGCTGGGGCTTGAAGAAAGCCAGAGACACCAGAAGAGAAAGGAGGGAATACCCGGTCTCAGGGACAGTCAGTGGAAATGCCCAGAGTGGGGAAACAGAGGGTCCTGCTTGAGGCACAGTCAGAAAGCTGAGGTCACTGGATCCCAGGGTATGTGGAGTGGGGGGTACGATGTAAGGAGCCTGAAAAGGTGGGAGGAGACCTTTGATCACCAAACAGGATTTTCTATTTGATCCTGGAGGGATAGGAAACCAGTAGAATTTATTTAATAAGGAGGCAAAGTGGTCAGATCTGTACTTCAGGAAATAATCTTGACAGCTGAGTAGAAGAAAGGCTGAACTAGGGAGAGGCTTGAGGCAGGGAGACCAGCCAGCAGGCTGCTGCACCAGTACAGGCACGAGGGGATGATGTTCCATACCAGGGAGAGAACAGCATGAAGATGAGAGATGTTGCAAAGGCAGAAGCCACAGCTTGGATATGGGGGGCAAGAGAGAGCACAGTTGAGGAGCATACCTTGGTGTTGAGCCTGGGGGGTGGGGAGGATGGGGGTGCCCTCAACAGAAATGGGGGAGGTGGGAAGAGGGCATGGTTTAGGGAGGAAGACAGCGTCTCCACTCACTCACTCTCACTCTCTCTCTCTCTCTAAGATCTGTCAAGCACATTCTAGGTCAGGATGCTACATTGGTTTGTTCGTGATATTTGTAAGAACTGTCTGAGATCTTATTTCAATCCTACATCTAAACCAATCCAAAACCAACACTTCAGTGTCAGCTGACCTGAGGTCTGACCCAAGAAGTGATCATTGGGCATAAGTTTTATGGGGCTTTGCACTCATTTCTATAGCATCTCTCATCCTGATGGGTTGAAAATGGCAAGAGCCTAAGAAACAAAATAAAAAACAGAGGCAATAAATAAATTCATCCTCTTTGTCCTCCTCATCCTGAATATAATTATTGTTGATAGGCAATGTGTTCTAATGGATACAAAGCATCCTCAGAGTCAGAAAGATCTGGGTTCAAATCCCAAGGCCAGTACATAATCCTTCTAAGCCTCAGTCTCCTCTTCTGCGAAATGAGATGCCCTGTGCCGTCCATTCCAGTTCTGAGTCTATGACATCATTATTAATATCATTGGCAGACCCCACCATGGCAAGCTTGTTGGAAGACATGGACAGGAAATGGCTGCACAGTTGTATGTGTGGGTACCCTGGAGGGAGCTTTTCAACGTATGAGAAAATCATCACAACAACAACGACGTTTACGTAGCGCTTACTTTGTGCCAGACACTAAGCCCTTTACAAATATGATCTCATTGGAGCCTCAAAACACCCTCGAACAAAGGTTCTATTATTATCCCTGTTTTACAGATGAGGAAGCTGATGCAGACAGAGTTAAGGGATTTGTCCAGGGTCACACCATTAGTAAATGTCTGAGGCCAGACTTAAACCCAGGTCTTCCTGATCCAACTTCGCTTTCTACCTACCCTGTGACCTGGCTGCCCTAAAGATCATGTAGCCATTGGAGTATTTGAGTTAGAGAAGACACAGTGTAGAAGAAATCATTGGAGAGCCTATGTTAATGTGCACTGATGTGGCACCACTTGTATACATAAGCACTAGTAGGACAGTATTTGAGTGAGCTCTCTGAGTAGCCTCTTGGAGAACCAAGAATGTTCTATAGGTCTGGTAAACAGAGCAATGAGCTTTGTCTGGTGAAGTCTGAGTGCTGCAGCACTCAAGAGGGACAGCCTGACTGTACGTTAGAAAAGGAGAGCTAAGACAGACATGAGAGAGAGAGGAGCAAGAGAGAGACACAGAGAGAGAGACAGAGACACAGAGACAGAGATGGAGGCAGAGGCAGAGACGGAGGGAGAGAGAAAGGGAGGGAGAGACAGAGAGAGAGAGAGAGAGAGAGAGAGAGAGAGAAGAGAGAGAGGGAGGGAGGGAGGGACAAGCTACCAACAAGAAAATGTGGGCATAGTCTGGGCCTGGGCTGGGGAACGTTGTCCTTGGACCATCAGATGAGCACATCAGTTGCCCAGGAATGGACTTAGCAGACTTCTGTCTGTCTGGGAGAGTGGGCATCAGTGGGAGGGTATGGAAGGAGGGGGAGTGGGAGAAGAGGGCTGAGGGCTCCCGTGGGGTTCCTGGAGACTCCAGCTGGCACTATGACACCCAGATTTCTCTTTGCCTCTCCACCGGGGGAGGGGAGCAATCTTAAAGTTGTCAATAGCCCATCTTTGCTGGTGAGCTGTGGTGGGCTGACAGCCGGATCTGGCCCCACAAAGATGGAGGCAGAATGAGAGGCTGAAAAGAAGCCAAGAAATTGGCCTTTTTCTCTTTAGCTTTGTTTGCCAGGAAAGACTACCCTTCTCACCCCCAGAATCTCACGAGATGCTGAGCGCCTGATGCCCTAATAAAGAGGATTGTGATTATTCTAAATTCAGCCGAAAAGCACATTTCCCAGAGTTTTTGCCCCATCTGTTGGAGCCGAAAGCTCTGCTGTTTGTGATGAGTCACTTCTTCCCCGAGTGATCCCAGACCCTTTGGAAATGCCATCCTGAGCCTCCCCTTTTCCCATCATCCCTAGGGGCTCCTGGTGACTCTTCAGGCCTTGAGGCCACTCTCTGAAGACCAGCCTGAGCAGCTTCTGGTCAGAGAAGGGCTGACTAAGCAGGTAGCTGCCCCCAGAACCTCTCCTGGGGTCATCAGGTTTCCGTGAAGATAGAAGCCCACACAGAAGGGTCTGTGCACTCCTGGTGTTCCCCCGGGCACCGAAGGATGGGAAGAGGTAGGCTTCATCTATCTGGTGTTCTGCTGCTGGAGACAGCTGCTCTAAGCTTCACCAACTGCCTGGTCCCTGCCCTATTTGTCCTCAACCCTTTTTGCAGGGTACCAGGGCTAGCTCCCCTGACCAGTGGGATGCTGTAGGTGTCCCTGGTTAATTCATAGTCACACCCTCTAAAGTTCTACACCCACATCAAATGTGCTAAAGTGATTGCCCTGGGAAGGGGTTTGAGGGGCATTCAACTGATCCCTCCCTTTTCCTCACCAACAGTTTGGTATCTTCTGTTGAGCGTAAGCCCCTGGAGGACAAAGACCCTGCCCAGGGTTACTAGGCAAGTATGTGTTGGAGGCAGGACTAAGACAAAGATCAGTTTTTTATCCACTGGACCACACTGCCTCTTGTAGGCATCCCTGACCACACCCTGTTTGCCCACCGATGATCGTGAGCAGAAGGAAGCATTTACACAGGACTCCCGTGTTTTCAGAACATTTTGCAGGTGTCATCTCACTTGATATATGGCACAGTGGGGGAAGAGCAGAGCACTGGAAGGGTTATTTACTTTCATTCATTTATGAAGCACCTACTATGTGTGTGGTTATTCAAATTTCAGTTTTCTATTTGTAGAACTGATAGATTTCTAGGTTTGTAGAAAGCTTGAAATTTTCCTGAAAGTCCATGTGGCTGCTAGTTCTCATTAAATCTCTCTTTCTTTCCCTCAGGCAAAATTGTTTGTTGGGCTAGGATCAGCCCACCTAACATGCTGGGATTCAATTCGGCATAATTCCAGAAACATTTACTTGGGACCTAAGATCCTAAGACATGAGATCAAGAGCTGGAAGAGACTTTGGAACCCAGTGGTTCCAAACTCCTCATTTTATAGGCAAGGACATTGAGGCACAGAAAGGTTAAGGAACTTGCCCAGAGTCACACAACCATGTGGTACAGTGGATAGTGTTGAATTTAGAGTCAGGAAAACCTGAGTTCAAAACCTGCCTCAGAAACTTACTAGCTGTGTGACCCTAAGTAAGTCACTTAACTTGTCTGTCTCAGTTTCTTCATCTTTAAATTGGGGGTAATGATGGTAACCACCTCGCAGGGAGGTTGTGAGGGTCAAATGAGATAATGTTTGTAAAGCATAGATAAAGAGATGAGGTGTTAAGAGGACCTGAGCTCCTAGAACTGGCACCAATTTGGAGAGGGCTTTGATTCTACAGAAGCAGCGTGGTAGTTAGGTGGTTCACTGATTCTAGAGTCAAGAAGTCTTGAGTTCAAATCTAGCCTCACACACTTACTATCTGTGTGACTCCGGGTAAGTCATTTAGCCTCTGTCTTCTTTAATGTCTTCAACAGTGAAATAGGGATGACAACAGTACCTGCCTCCCAGGGTTGTTGTGAGGATCTAATGAAATAATAATTGTACAGAGCTTGGCACAGTGCTTGGCACATAGTAGGTACTATAGGAATACTTGTTTCTTGTTCTACCCCTCCATCCAAGAGGGAAACAGTGTTAAGTTGTAATAGTCTGGATATGAGGGAGAGGAGCATCAGCTGGAGCTGGGACCTCACTGGCATAGGGAACTCCCAGGTGAGAAAACTCCTTCTTCCCTCCCTCCCTTCCTTCCTTCCTTCCTTCCTTCCTTCCTTCCTTCCTTCCTTCCTTCCTTCCTTCCTTCCTCCATTCCTTCCTTCCTTCCTTCCTTCCTTCCTTCCTTCCTTCCTTCCTCCCCTCCTCCCTCCCTCCCTTCCTTCCTTCCTTCTTTCCTTCCTTCCTTCCTCCTTCCCTCCCTCCCTCCCTTCCTTCCTTCCTTCCTTCCATTCTCCCTTCTTTCCTTCCTTCCTTCCTTCCTCCCTCTGTCCCTCCTTCCCTTCCTTCCTTCCTTCCTTCCTACCCTCCCTCCCTCCCTTCCTTCCTTCCTTCCTCCCTCCCTCCCTCCCTTCCTTCCTTCCTTCCTCCCTCCCTTCCTCCCTCCCTCCCTTCCTCCCTCCCTTCCTTCCTTCCTTTCTTCCTTCCTTCCAGAGATGTTAAGCATACATGTGTCAGTGTAGCAACATTACCAAGTGCAGGCAGAATCAGATTAAAATGGAATTTGGAAATATTTCATAAAATAAATAAAGATACAATAAACTGTAGCTAGAATCCCATTTCAAATCTAAGTCATTCTGCTGCCCTTACATACAGAGTCGTGGCATGGTTTCTATTAGAGTTTGATGCTGCTGGTTTAGAGAATTCCTGGTATGGAAACTTTCTCCCCTCGTGAAGATCAGCCACTCCCCTGTAATGCTGTCTTAGACAAGTCCTGGCAGCACTGAGAGTTCAGGTAATTTTCTTGGAGTCCCCCAGAAGGTAGGGATCAGAGATGGGATTTCAAGCCCAGCCCCCAGAGTCATGCTGCCCTTTGCCTGCTGAGATGACATTTTGGAGAAGGAGTGATGGCTCATTGGCCATACTTCAGGTACAGGTTATCCCGAGGTCTCTGCCCAGAACGATGGATGCGAAGTTGGTTATCGTTTTTCTACAGGGTGAAAGGTTGGCTTGCATCCTTCATGCTCACTTGGGCAGGCATGGAGGCTTTGGAATCTGCATCCTCGGAAGGGACACCTTCGTGGATGAGCCCCCAGTCCCGTTGGAGCCCAGGCACACAACTCGGGGCCATCTCTATCTGTCCTGTGTCTCTGCACTGACTTTGGGTGCTCACTAATTCTGAATCATAGATATCTGAGGAAAAACGGGTGTTAAGGGAAAAATCCTTTTTGGCTTCAAGGAGCACGTTGGAATGGCTGTTTCTTGGACGTGGCATCCCACCTCCCATCTCCCTTTGTGCCTAGAATACTCTCCCATCATTTCTCCACCTCTGAGGACCCCCAGATTGCTTCTCCACGAGCCCTTTTTGCCCCCCCCTCCTGTTACTTGTATGCATGATGAATTCGTTCCTGTGAATGGGATCTGAGTCCTAGCCCATGAACCAGGCATGCCCAGACCAGCCAAGATCACACAGAGACATGTTTGCCCAGATAGAATGAAAGCTTCCTCAGGGCCAGAGATGTTTCATTTTGACCCAGACCTTTGATTCCACTGCTCTGGAAAATTTCTGGTGAGGAAAGGCTGACTTCTGCAGCTTTGGAATTCAGCCCGAGAGCTGGTAGGGCCCTATGAGGTCCTCTAGGCCACCCTCCTCATTTCAGAGATGAGGAGGCTGTGGCACAGAGAGGCAGTATAGCAGCCCAAAAGCTTGTGTCTGAGGTGGGGCTCAGACCTGCGTCTTCTGGACGCAGAGGCTGGTTCTCCATCCATTTCATCACACTGATGCCTCCTATGGTGCTTACTGGGTGCTTAATAGATGCCGTTGATCTTTGGGTGAATTGAAAGTGCTGCACTGTCTCCCAGACACTATCCAATCATTTCCCTTATTCCTCTTCAGTTCCAAACTGGGCTTACTGTTTCTGTCCTTCTACAGTGGCTGCCTGGGAACTATGCATTGCTTATTCCTTATTCTCCCTGCTCTTTGCCTCAGTTTCCTCACCTGTAAAATGAGAAGTTTGGACTGGGTGGCCTCTGAGGACCTTCCAGGCCTCGGCGGATGACCTGAGGACTCTCCCTCCAGCGATCTCGGGCCACTTTAAATTCTCTCACTTTAAATTCATCATCTTCTGAGCCCAGCAGGCCCACCCCAGGCTGTCAGGCTGCTCTTCCCTCCCCTCCACACTGCCTTATGCCTGTTCCTTGCACCTTCCTCAAAGGTTTCATTTAGCCACCCTTTAATCATCTCTGGATCTCTGCTGTTCTTGGGACATGTGCTGAGGCAAGATGAAAAGCCCTCGAAGGCTCTGGAGATAGCGGGTGGGTGAGGAGGCTGGAGAGGAGGGGGCTGGGGCCCTCAGAGAAGGGGGTGGGGCTGAGATCTACAGGGGGCCCCTGCTTGCCTCCCTTCTCCCAGGCTTCACAGGGAGCCCCTAGATCTGAATCAGAACTGGGATACCCCCCACACCCCACACTGCCCATTCTGCAAATTAAGAAAGTGAGGAAGTGAGTGATCCAGAGTCACAGAGGTCATCACTAATGATGAGGCCTCAAACGCAGGCCTTCCAGGTTTAGGGTCTGCCATGCCAGACTCCGAAATATGCAACGAGGGTTCTGTCCTTCCCTTCTCTTCCCTCCCTACTTTTCCTTTCTGTTAATGAATCCTAAGACGGAGGCCGCTCTTCCTGAAGCAACCAGCTGAATAACAAAGCCCAGAATGAGGGAGGCCTCCCACTTAGGATTATCCCATGAGACATCACTGGTGTCTTGGGAGGAGCTCCGGGTGGGGAGCTGGGAGATGGTCCTCTTCCCAGGCTGGATACTCCTGAATTCCCCCTCCCTGGGCCCTGGATTCCCCATTCTAAAAAGTAAGGGTTGGTTTGGCAGGGTTTGGTCTCCAAGGCCTCTTCCAGCCTACAAGCCATGTGTAGCTCAGATACAAAATTCGGAGCCAGGCTTTCTCAGGGGAACGGTGGTTCCCAGCTTGACTCATACCCAGGTACATGGAAGGACGAGGCCAGGTCCTCAAAATACCCAAAAGGAATAGAATGGCAAAGGCCTACATCGTAGCTGTGCCTGGTGGTGCCTCAAGTGCCCAGTTCCAGGCCCAAAGGCAGCCCAGAGTAGAGTGGGCTTTCTCTTTCCTGAGCTCTCAATACCCCTTTGCAACGGCATCCTCCTCACCCCTCACATCTCCCTGGTATTTCATTAGGAAAATGATTCCTTGCCATTAGTCTGGGCCACATTTAATGGGGACGGAGCTGGAGCAGGGGTCAGAAAGGCTTGGACTTAGAGCCTGCCATGGGTCCCTTAATGCTCTGTGACCTTGGGCAAATCCTGGCATCTTTCTGAGTCTCAGTTTCTTCATCCTTAAAATGGGGATAACCCAATCTGTGGCAACTCTCTTCAAGACGACCTCATGCTGGCTGACTTCGGGTGACTCTGGGTGAGTCATTTGACATCTTGCTGACCCCAGTGACTCTTGGAGAGTTGAGATGTCCTGGGGCTCGTCTGCATTGGTGGACAGAGTTTCCTCATGTGGATCTCCCCTGAGCCTGAAAAGAAATGTGGGATTCTTACAGAGTGAAGGAAGAGAGTGCCCTCATGGATGCCCACGAGGGTGTAGACTCCCGGAAAGCAGAGGCTGTTTGGTGCCTCTAGAGGCTAGCCTAGTGTTTGGTACACAATAGACACTTAATAAATGCTCCAGTGTTCTAAGGTTTTAAAATAAGTCTCTGTCCCTGAAGAAGGCACTATGGGAATTATTGTGTTCATTTCTTAGACCAGGAAACTGAGGCTGAGGGGGTCTAAGTGCTTTCTTGTGTAGAGCCCCAGAATCACAGACTTTGAGAGCTGGAAGATACCAGGGAAGAACCAGGGCCAGAACTTGGACCCTGCTCCCTCAACCCCCTCTCCTCCCCTACATTGATGTACCCTTCCCCTCCTCATCCCTCTGCCTTCTTGGGACTTGGTATCCCTTTCTTGTCTCTCTCTCTATCCTCTGCTTGCTCCCTTCCCCAAACCCCCGGAAAGAAGAGGGAGGAGCCTCTGGGGGAGCGGAGGCTGGCCCCTCTCCTGATGGGCCCCGCCCTCCATCCCTTGCCTCCCCCTCAGGCCTTGTGCCCACCAGACTGAAGGCCTTCACCACAAAGGGTGGGCATGACTGAGGAGCTTCTCTAGGATCTCACTCCTTCCATCTGCACGAGACAAGGAATGTGGCCGGGGGCACTGACACCATGTGTGGACCGGATAGGACACACGCACACAGACACACATATACACATACACGTGCACATACGCATATATACACACGCACACGCTGGCTCTGCCTTTGTCACGCTCCCTTCCCCAAAGTGACAGGATGTCCCTGGCACGGTCGGGGTCACTTCCCCTCCCCCCATCTCCAAACCCTCCTCTTTATTAGCAGGTGCTAAATTGTCACTCCAGCTGCTGAACGGTAACAATTAACTCAATTAGCAGCTACACAGCTGTAATTTGGGAGGAAACAAAAAACATTAATAACCACCACCAAAAAGCAAAAGGAAAAAAGAAAGAGAAAGGCAAAGAACAAAAGCTGCGCTTAGGAGCGCGGGGGAGAAGCCTTGGCGGGTGCAGGCGGCTCCCCAGGAGGCAGGGCCAGCTCAGCCTCCTCCGCGGGCTGGAGCCGGGCTCGGCAGGGGGCCCCTCGACGGGAGGCTGCGGGGAAGGGGCCACATCCCGGCTTCTGGTCCATACTGGCGTCCTCCCCACGGGGAGGGGCTGGGCCGTAAGGAAAGCGCGGTCTCCACCTCCCTGCTCCTCATCTTTGGGGCAGGAGGGCCGTTGACACACCCCTGCGTCAAAGGACATGATGGGACTGGAAGTGATTTGTAATAATAACTATAAACAATGACAAGGATGGGGTCTGAGACCGAGACTTCATTGGTAGAGAGAATTCCCGAGTAAGGAAACTCCCTTCACTGATGCCGGATGGCACCTTCCCTGTAACTCTCGGGCTTGGAGCCTGCCATCGGAATTCTCTCCCACATGGATGAGGGCTGAGCGGCAGAGTGGATGGGAAGCCACGGGGTCCGTGGGTCCCTTCATTCAAGGATCTACTGACTGACTAACCCTGGCACGTGGAGGCTGAGGAACATTGGTTTACTGAAGGGAATTAGCCGAAAACAGACGCTCTCGCCAGAGGGGATTAGTGAGGGGATGGAGTCTGTCCCTGCGCTAAGGGAAGGGGGCTTTCCTGCCAGGGGTGAGATTCCTTTCATCGTAGGAATCCAAGTGGGTAGAAAATGAATGTTGTCCAGGTTATAATATACATTCAGATGGATCATGTTTTGGGAAAGTCCATTAGAGAGGGCGTGTGTGTGGGGGGGGGGAGGGGTGTGAGTGGGGGGAGGGTGAGTGTGGTGTGGGTGTTTGTCCCCCGCGACCTCGCTGGAGACCCAGGGCAAATTTTGGCGGTGGCCTTTCCCCCTGGCTAGGAGACCCCAGCCCTCCTGGCCCGCGATCATCTCACCAGCCCCACCTGTCCTTGCCTCTTCTACCAAGAATCTCTCTGCTTTCTCCCGTAAGTGAATTCCACCTTTTTACGTGCCCTCCAAGTGTTGGCATTGCTAATCGCTCCCTCGGGGTTTTCCTTTCTAGATGTGATGCATTCTAGGTATGAAGGAAGCATAGTTTAGACATGGGAAATGTGCTGATTTATGCTCATTAGCATGCAAACGTGCGGGATAAATCAGTCTATTCCCCTGGATCATTTTAATATGCTCTGAGAGAAAGGCCTCTGTCACATGGAATCCTAAAATAAAGAGATGTCAAAACCAGTCTATAAAGCAGGCCCATGGGAGGGAGTGTGTCACAGTGGGTAGAGACCAACCTCAGAGTCACAAACACCCGAGATCAATCCCAGTTCTAATGGATACTATTGAGTCACTTAACCTCTCAGGTCCAAGTCACATAAAGAATAGATAGTGACCTCTGCCCTGGTCACCAGGCATTACCCCCTGGGAGCTTTCTGGACCCTCCTCCTTCTCCCTCAGCCCCCTCTGTGAGCCTCCAGCAGACAAGTCAGAACCACTGTCCCATGGGTTCTAAATATGACAGTATGGAGCTGTCTAGAATACTGGCTCATTGCCAGCTCTGGCAGTCTGCTGGACATGGAGAGAGATTGCATTTTCCCCTCTCACTTCTGGCTTTTGAAGACCTGTAGTACATGGGCACCTTCCTTCAGAGTGTAACCTTTCTGACTTTCCTCAGACTTGCAGAGTTAGCGGGCATCTCCGATGATGGTGGCCTGAGTGAACTTGGCTAACTCCCCTCTGGGATGGCTCTCATGGACAGAGTAGATATTTCAAGAAAGCCAAATTGGCGACTTCACCCATGGCTCCTGAGTCTGCCCTTTAGCACCAAGTCAAATGGCCCTTTGTGTATCTGGAGATGATTTTCATTTCTTTTCGTGGCCACCTCTCCTCTAGGTTGCCCATTCCTTCAACTGACCCTTCTCATAGAATAGTATCTCAAGGCCACCCCCATGCTGGTTGCCTTCCTTTGGAGATCCTCCAGCTTATCAATGCCTTTCCAAAACTGGGGAGTCTAGAGCTGAGCACAGTCCTGTGGGCGTGCTCTGACCAGGGCTGGGGAGAGGGGAGCTATCACTCCCTCCTTTATGGCCAAAGTTCAAATCCGGTGTTTAAAGGCCGTATTGCCCTACAGCGGCATCACACTTAAGGGGCTGCTTCTGGAGGTTGTGACTTCCAGCCCCCTGGAGACTTTAGTATCAAGGGACTAGGAGCTGAGAGGGGCTCGGAGCCCTCATCTTGTAGGGGAGGGGCCTGAGGCCTTGACGGGGGAGAGATTTCCCCAAGGCCACACAGACAGTGATCGACATAGCCTGGGTTGGAGCCTCCATCTGATTCCAAATCCCCCGGCTCTTGACACTGCACACGCTGCCTTCCCATCATTACTTAGTTCCCATGTCCTTCTCTGAGCTCAATTTAGTTCCCTCCTCTTGTTGTTGACGTCCAGTGACCACAGTTACCCAGCACATGTCAGGGAACAGTGAGTTGCGACTTTGTAAAAGAATCCAGCAAAGGCTTCCTGTTCTTGTTCTCAGGTTAGGCCTTCGAGGCTGCCTCCACGTGGTATTATGGACAGCTCTCATTGGGTCCTTCCAGTTTATTTAAAATCATATTTTATGCCGCTTTCTGAATACAGGACTATGGGAATTGTAAGTCAATCCTTTGCCGACCCAGGAAGGGAAGGTTCTTTCTGGGCTATGGGCTATATTATGTGCTACCAAGTTTCCATCCAATGCTGAAATTCCTTATTTTTTATTTACAAATTCTTTCATTTTTCTCTTTACTCGTTCTCTGACTGTGATAGAATATAATCTCTTCATCTAGTATCATGGCAATTTAATATATATTTTTTAAAAAGTGACCATTGGGGGCAGCTAGGTGCCACAGTGGACAGAGAACAGCCCTGGAGTCAGGAGGACCTGAGTTCAAATCTGACATCAGACGTTGACACGTGACCCTGGGCAAGTCACTTAATCAGTTGCCTCACACACAAAAAGTGACCATTGGCACCTTGTTTTCCCTTGTTGTATATAAACTCTTTGAGAAAAGGGTTATTTGTTTGGGGGGGGGATTCCCGCACTTGGAGCATCACACATCACACAATAAATTCTTGCTGACTGGTTGACCAATGGAAGCGGGTTTACGTGCATCTCATTCACGGTTCCTCTCATTCACAGTCCTGCTCTTGTGCCTGATGGGGCACCATACTTTTCTGGCCATACATGTTTCCAGTAACATCTCTCACCCACTTCTCATACGTGGGCTATTCCTTACTGGTAGCATGCTGCAGCCTGCTCAAGCTCTCCGTGTTGCTCTTCATTGCCCTTTGGATGCTGCAGGCATTTACTGACCTCGAGACTGGGCATTCTGCACTCCTTCTATCAACCCTATTCTTCAAATATGAGGGGTTGCTCCCTTTGGAGTACTAACCAGTTTATTTGTGAGACTGTTTGCTTGGACCCAACAGCTACTGGGGGACAAGACCTTGGATTTGTTCTGCTTGAGCCCAGAAACATTGATGGAAAGTATAGACAATGGCTGATTTGGGCCAGATACAAAGAAAACAACTTCCTACCAGTTGGAGCTGTCCAAAGATGGGAAGGGATTTCTCAGAAGGGAATGGCCATTTCTTCACTGGGGTCTTGAGGCAAAAACTAATTGACCTCTTGTTAGGAATGTGGTGGGAGGAGATTCTTGTTTGGGGATGGGTTGGATGAATCACCCTTTGAAATTCCTCCTGGCCTGGAGATCCAGTGACTTCCATTATTCAGATAATTCCCTCCCTCTATAGAAAATGCATGGCTTTTCGCCTCATTGGTACATCATTCTCACCTCTGTGTTTGATGATGCTACTCTTTGTTATGTATTCTCTGGGTTGTCCAGAATGGCACTGATGCTTTGTGGATTCTGGGGTTTGGCCCTGATGCCTCCTTGAGGCAGCTTGGTGGTACAGTGGATAGAACACCAGGGTTGGAGTCCAGAAGAATCTGAGTTCATATCTGGCCTCATATTCTTACTAGCTGTTTGCCTCAGTTTCCTTATGTATAAAATGGGGATAATAATTACCCCTGCTTCCCAGGGTTGTGGTGACAATCAAGTGCACAGATATTTGTAAAGTGCTTAGCATAGCACCCGGTATATGGTAGGTGCTTAATAAATGCTTGTTTCCATCAACCCCTCCATTGGAATGGCTACTTATAATTATGGGTTCCATATTTTGACCTAAAGTCCTCACACTTTCCTCTTATGTTGCTTTCAAACACATGGGTGAATGCCATCTGGTCCAAGTACTTTACTGAATCCAGTCCATTAATTAGGTCAATGATACCCTATGTGTTTGCCACCATCTAACCTAATGGCATTTCCAATCTCTCCTTTCTCACCCCACATATCAAATCATTTGCCAAATCCTATTTAGTCCTCTGCAACATCCAACTACGTGCCTATGCCCACTGGCGTAGCCACCACCTAGTTCAGCCCCTCATCCATCTCTCCTGTCTAGCATGCTCTCTGCCCTCCCCTCCCCAGCTCTTGGCTTCCTTCCTTCCTCTTTTGACCACCAGGAATCCTCCTCCCCCAATAGCACCCTCTACTTCTGTCCTCTTTCTGTCTCTTTGTTATAGATTCATCATTTGATGCTTTTCCACCTCTCTTTCCCCCCTTCATCGTGTCATATTAAAGTTAATTCCTTCTGTCTTTGGCAGACTTGGGATTTTGAAGTCTTCTCTCCAGACCTCCATTCAAATTCTCACTCAATCTTTGCTCCCTCAAATTAGGTAGAGAATCCCCAGTGCACCTTAGGTCTTGGAAGTGATTCAGGGTTTGCTTTCTCCCTGTCTCTCTCTGCAGAGAATGCTTTGGTAATAACCAATGTCTCTGTTTCAACTGAAATCTCTCTGATGAAGGATTATTCTGTAAAGGGCACAGAGAGAGCAAGTCCAGAAGCATATGATGGCAATGGTGGGAGAACAGAGAACAAACATGCTATATATGAAGTGTTGAAGAAATAGGCTGTTTAGCCTGGAGAGGAGCAGACTCAGGGGTAGCATGTGGGAAAGCATCTGAAAGGCTCTCCTGGGGAAGGGGGGTTAGGCTTATCTCTTTGGCTCTGTAGGACAGAATCAGGAAGAAGGACAAAGTTTTCCAAGAGGTGATTGTAGGCCAGATGAAGGGAAGTCTCCCCGTGTCTCCCATTTAAGCTTTGGGGATCCTCCTCACAATTCCCTCATTGCTGAGAGTCTTGGTTCTCAGAGCAAGGTTCCCTCTTCCCCTCTTGATTCTAGGAGTATTCCCTGAGGATTTGGGGATGATTCTCTAATGCCATGGGTTTAGCCACTACCAATGAGGTTCCCCCCCCAAGACTATCAGTTAAGATAATTTATTCAGTCAGTCTTAAGAGACTTTTAGAAAGGGGCATTTACTAAGATTATGGGTTAAGAAGCTGGTACAAAACACCTCCCTGAAGTCACACTGTCCCCCATGTATACAGAGTTCAAAGCTCCAGCATAGAGAGGATCTGTGGCAGAGAGTTCCAGGCTGCTGGAATGCCTTTTCTTCCTCTCATGGGATACTCAAGAATCTCTTCTTAGGCTTGGTAGAGCTTCTTCTCTGGGATTCTTGTGGAGCCACAGATCTATGTCTAGCCTGTCTTTGACACTAAATGCAGATACTTCCATAAGCTCATCTAGGGATGCTGCTAGGACACCCAGGGGAGTATGGGTAGTCAGATATCCTTGGGACTCTTGGAGACTTGCAGGATCCTCCTCTGACCAGAGGGATTGGGAGATAAGAGCTAAGCCAAAGCTGAGCCCAAAGCCTTTCCTTTTCTCCCAACGTGGTTTCTCCTCAGCTCTGTGTTGAAACATTCTCTCTTGACTCAACACTTATGGACTCTTCAATTCCAATCAACTTGGAATGCGTTTATGTAAGACCCAGAAGGCATGACCAAATCCCTTGTCCATTGGAAGTGTTCCCATCTGGCATAATTTCACTTTTTCTAGTCTAAAGGCTATTTGAGATTAATTGCGTATCTTATCACTTACTTTAAGTGGGGTGTGATACCTTAATTGGAGGTTCCTTCCAACTCCAAGGTTCTGTGAAGTTTGCCACAGGATTCGTAAGGGGCCTTTTATTCTGGGTGTATTTCTGAGAATTAGTTTAAGAGCCACACAAAGGACAGTAATTCATTCCTCTCCCTTTATTTCTACTGTGCATTTCTTTTTCCCATTTTCCTTGGTCCCGGGTCAGCTGTTCGGCCTAACTTGGCCCTGTTCAACATTGAGGACATTTTGGTGCTTTGGCCTAAACATTAGTGTTTACATGCCTGTACAGGTGAATGTAACAGAGCTCCCTTAAAAGAGACTTGCCCTCCCCAACCTGGCCAGAGGCCCTATGGCTCCAGGATGGGGGCCTTTGTTTGCTTTTTTCATCATTATGAACTGCCCACACCAGCAGACTACACTCATTGCTCTTGCTTCCCCCATAGGTGGTGTGGATAAATGGGGCCCTCCCTTCTCAACTTTGGGGAGTGAGGCCCAGCCCAGTCCAGCTCAATCAACCTTTGAAGTGAGTCTTATGTAATGGGAGAGTAAGGGAAACAGTTGTCTCTGGAAGTCCCTTCCAAAGTTAGGGCTCCCTCCTTCTTCTCCAAGAAATCGACCCCACTCACAGCATTGACAATGTCTCCCCTTCATTTACTCCAACACTCATGCCCTCTCCTATTATGGCTCCCTCGTTGGGGGAGCGCTAGGATTGGCTGAAAGCAAATAGTCTTAAAAACCTTCCCCTCCTACCCTTTTCTCCCTCCCTAAAAAATCGCTATCAGATATGAATAAAAACCACAATTAAAGGGGGACTTGAAGAAGGGGGATGGGACTATGTTTCCTTCCTGGGGCCATTGGCTCATTTATAAAATGAGAGGATTGGAGTAGACAACCTCTTCCATCCCTTACACTTCATGCTTCTATGGTCTGGAATAGAATTTCTAGGACCTCCTGGTGTGGGAAACCTTTCCACCCTGACAAAAGGGATGGGCCAGCCTTAGAACCCTCAGTGCCTGAGAGGTACCAGGGGCTAAAAGGAGAGGAAGGGTCAGAGAGATGGAGGGAGAGGGTCATGGAAGCAATGAACTTGAGCTCGGACAGACTTTGGAAGATGTGGAAGATAGAAGGGCCTGGTGCACTGTGGCCATGGGGTCACGAGGAGTTGGACATGACTGAACCACAAAATAAAGCATTCTACCTCTGCCCTGCCGGGGGAGGGGTACTTCCTGACCCTTGGAGCCTTCTGTCCTCCGTGGAGTCCCTCCCAAGTTCACTTTGGGGTGTGGCACTAGCTGATGGGTCGGTCACTCTCTGGCCCAGATGGCCAGTACCTCATTGGACTGGGCCATGCAGACCCCTCCTCAGGGCTGCTGTGGAGCCTTTCTTCCAGATCGGGCTGCCTGGCACTAGCTCGAGGATGCTGGGCTTTGGCGCAGCCTCTGATGTCTTGGATGGATCTATCAGCCTCTCTGATCATTCCCATCTCAAGCTACTCACTCACCCAAGATCAGGAAAGAAGAAAGACAGCAAGACAGGGGCCATTTGCCCTTTTGTCTTTGTGTACCAGTGTCTGTGGGCATGGCCTATCTCTCCTACCTGGCTCATGTATGTGCATGGCTGCTGGCATGTTGTCTCCTCCACCTCAATGTACGCTTCTTCAGGGCAGGGACAGCTTTGGCCTTTCTTTGTAGTCCCTGCTCTTGGCACAGTGCCTGGTACATACTAAGCGCTTGATGAACCTTTGCTTGAGGGTTGCTGGTGAGGGGGAACTCACTTCCTTCCAAAGCATCCCACGGCTTAAGTTTGAGCAAAATGATTGAATTAGCTGGCCTCCCAACATCTTGAGATGACCTACTCTCACCCTCCTTCCTACTTGCCGATGCAGGGCTGATCATATTTCAGTCTTTGGTTTTTTCTTACCTAGTCTTTTCCTATAGAACATGGGTCTGGATGAGGATGGGCAGAATGCTGCCTGATGAACATGATGCACACTGGGAAACCTGCAGATCACCTTCTCTGCGTCTTCTCTCTTGGGAAAGAGAAGCCAGAGAAGCAGCTTCTGCCGGCTGGCTCCATCGCCACCCGCTTCCTTCCAGGCTTTGCTTCAAAGGATAAGAAAGCTTTGGGAAGCCTTCCCTGGACCCCGTCCCTCACTGACAGTGATTGACAGTCTGACTGAGCTGGTATTTACTGAGCTTCCCAAGGGGAGAGAAGATGGCAGAGGCGCGTGGGCGCTGGGTACAAGATGGCCCACGAGCATCCTGGCGGCCATGGCCCATGTCCATGCAATTGGCACAGGCATGAGTGTCTGCAGAAGGAGACAAAGCTGTCAAATCCTAGAATCTCAGAGAGGAAGGGCCCTCAGAGTGGGGTAGCCCAGCCCCTCTACCATGTGCCCCGTCCACAGTCACTCAAGACCCTGCATTTGCCCCTTTGCTGAACCCCATTCTTCTTGCTCCTAGCCCTGACCTTTGGGGCCAAGAAGCCAATAAATACCATCCTCAGGTTCTAGACAATCCCCTCACCTCCTCTTCTGAAGCCTTCTCTTCTCCAGTGCAGGCTAGCCACCCCCAGGTCCTTCAGCGAATCCTGTTATAGTATGGTCTCAAGGCCTTTTAGCCTCCCAGTCCCCCTCCTCTGGACACAGATTTTTAATGGCCTTCCTCACATGTGGTACCCAGAACAGGGCCCTCCTCTAGCTGGGGTCTGACCAGAAAACAGAGGGATTATTACCTGCTGGCTTCTGGACAGCCAGTCATTCAATCCACAAGCATTTATTAAGTACTAACTATGTCCATGGCACAGTGCTGCATTCTGGGGAATGCCAAGACAGAAAAAGCGAGAGCCCCTTCTCTTGAGAGACTTCTATTCCATAGATTTCTTAAACACCACCAAACACCTCATGAGCCTTTTTCTATTTAGGGGCTAATTTCATCCTATGTTTTAGATTTGCCAGAATTAGACCAGAATCTCCTGATGGTTTCTTGTAAGATACAAGGAGAGCCCATCTTGAGACCAAGAGGCTAGGTGCCTATCTTTCACTGGGGTGGAAAGGAGATTCACCCTGTCCTAAGAAACTAAAAAAACTTGGTGTCGCAGGGAAGCTTAGAGAGGAGAGAGAGAGAGAAAGAAACAGAGAGACAGAAAGAGAGAGATGGATAGAGACAGAGAGAGAGACAGAGAGGGAGAGAGACAGGCAGACACAAAGAGATAGAGACAGAGAGACGGAGAGAGACAAAGAGACAGACAGAGAGAGACAGAGACAGACAGAGAGAGAGAGATAATCACAATAATACAAATAGCTTTCATTCATTTCATTTGGGGCTCTGAGGTTTGCAGAGTGCTTTGTATAGCTTGTGTCAAGACAGCTCTGGAAGATAGGGGCTATTACTATTATTACTATTCCATTTAATAGAGGAGAAAATTGAGACTTAGAACAGTTGCATGACTTGCTCCCCCAGCCCCGCTCAATGAAGTCCATGGCTCCCTCTTACCTCCAGGACCAAGTATAAAACCCTGTTTGGCTTGGAAAGCTCTTCACAATCTGCCCTTCCCTGACTTTTCTGGTCCTCTTAGAACCTACTCGTGGACTCTGCTCCAATGACACTGGCCTCCTGGCTCTTCACAGAAGACCCTCATCTCTTGATTGCGTTATCTGCTGTCCGCCAGGTCACAAATCCCCCTCTCTTCAGAGGGCTCCTGGTTCCCCTGACTTCCTTCAGTCCCATCTAAAATCTTGCCTTCTGCAAGAAGCCTTTCCCATCCCCCCAAGGCTAGCGCCTTCTTCTAGGAGTATCGACAACCTGTCCTGCAAATGTCATGTTTGGACAGAGTTGTCTGGGTACCATCTTCCCCATTCAATGATGAGCTCCTTGGGAATAGAGACTGGGTAGCTTTTGTTTTGGCCTTTCATGGTATCTCTAGTGCCTAGTGCAGGACCTGGTACACAGTAGGTGATTAATAAATGCTTCTTGGCTTGGCTTGACCAGGATCACACAGGTAGTAAGTGCCCGAGGCCTGAGATAGAGGAATAGGGAATGGATCTCTGATCTCATTGAGAGCCCCCTCTCCCAGCCCAGGTCAGCCCCTTCCCTCCCATCCATAGTCAGAGAGTGGTGTAGACCACTTGGAAGCTGTGACTTGGCAAGGGTAATGCAGCCAGGAGAGGCAGCATTCAAACTCAGATCTTCTGCCAAGAAGTTTGGTCACTCTCCATCAGAAGTCAAACTCAAGGGCTGCAGGACTCCCACTGGACCAGATTAAAATATTATTGGGAAATGTTTAAAGTTAAAAAATACAACAGTCCCTGTACTCCAGGAGCTCCCCATGGAGTAGGGAAAACACCACGCAAACAGCCAGGTACAAACAAGCTCAGACCTGGGCAGATTCCCCAGAGGAAAGGCCTGGCTGCCCCCACATGTCACAGATGGGAGAAGAGAATTCTTCAGATCTGTGTCACAGCAACTTCATACACAATGGGCGGTTGACCAAAGATGGTTGAATTAAGTTGGGGGTAGGAGAGCAAGGCACGGCAGCAAGCATTTACTTATTCAGGGCTTGCTGTGGGCCAGCCCTGGGCTAAGTTTTGGGAATCCAAATACAGGCAGAAAAAGACACAGCCCCTGCCTTCAAGGAGCTTACAGTCTAAAGGGAGGTGGGATGCAGGGGATGGGGGAGGCAGAGGGGGAGGCATGGGACTAAAGTCTGGAAAGTCAGAGGCACAGCTGAAGCGGGGATGAAGCTTGGTCAGCCTGGGCCCTGCCCCAGGAGGGTGAAATTAAGACTCCATGACTTCCAATTTCCTAAATGTCTGAAAAACAGCCATAAGAGAGGCCCAAGATTTAAGGGTCTGTCTGGTACCGGAGTCAGCTTTCCCTCCCTCTGTGCCCCTATAGCCTCCTGGAGGGCCAGACTGCCACTAGCACCTGCTACCCCAGGATCTGCCGTTGGAAAACTGATCTGCCAACCAGACGCAAACCAAGGTCTTTTTAAAAAGAACTGGATGGCTGCCACAATGGGTGGGGGGAAGGGATGTGGGGGAGTGAAGAGGGGAGTAGAGGCTCCCCATCACTGGAGAGGCTCCTGTTCAGGCCCTGATGTGCCTTCCAACCCTGGGATTTAGGAATTCTGAGGTTAGTATACACACACACACACACACACCATACACTTTTAAGCTTAATCTGCATTATTAACATTTTTAACATCACTTTCTTAAATCTAGACAACCAATAAAACACTAAATCAAGCTGTGCTTTGTCACACTTGTTGATGGCCAAGGTATAAAGGCTCCCACTGAAAATGGGGCAGTTAACTCCATGAGCTGGAATGAAGGCACTCAAACATCCCCTACTCACTGACCTGCAACCCCTGAGCAGTGACCCCAAATCCCCAGATGGGTGGGTCTTGAAGGTTAGAGAAGTGCCCATAAGGGCCACACTGGGAGTGGAACCTTACAGGGCTCCCCGAATGGGTAGCTTCCCTACTGGGCATTGCCGGACTCCGTGACATGACACAACAGCCCCTCCTCCAAATATCACCCCATCTCAATCACTGAATGGGCTAGAACCTTCTCAAAGGAGAAGAGCCATTCTTGTAGAATGTAACTTCTGAAGAACCAGACGATGTTTTCCATGGAAACATAGATTTTCGTTGATGTCGGAGAAATTTTCTGCCAGCTTCATCTATAGGGCATTTCATATTTTTACAACCCTGCTTAATTTATACAAGTTCATGCAATCCAATGGGAAGAACAAATAACCCATTTATTTCATACAAAACAAACAAGAACAGTAATCAAGGAAATAAACCTTCAATATTCTCTTATTGATGGGTCTGTGCAGAAACAGCATTTCTCGGATGGGGAGCAACGCTCCACCTCCCAGGCTAGGGATTCATCACAGGAGCTAGGTGACTTGTGTGCATGTTAATGAGATGAGTCAACACACAGGTACAGACTTGTTCCTTCATCTCGGCTACAAGAGCTTCACTGATGTTCCCCGTGATCTCAAAGAGCTGCCTTTGTCTCCAGATAGCCGCCCCTGGGCTGGGCTCTGAAGGCTCCCATTGAGATGGGAGCTTTGGCTGAAGAGATCATTCATCTAATCTGCCAAGGTGGAATCCATTAAGGAGACACTCCAGTTGCTAAGGCCCACCTCACGCTCTCTTCTCACCCCTTGCTTTCCATTTCCTCTGTGTACATTTTGTATGTATTTTTTTCATAAAATGGGTAGCATTTTGATAGCATTTTAAAGTCTGCAAAGCACCATCAACAGCCCTGGTAGGCAGGGGCAATCAACCATTATCCCCATTTTATACATTAGGAAGATGAGGCTGAGCGCATTTAAGGCACTTGCTCTGAGTCAAACTCTCTCTCTCTCTCTCTCTCTCTCTCTCTCTCTCTCTCTCTGTCTGTTTCTCTCTCTCTGTCTCTGTCTCTGTCTCTGTCTTTCTCTCTCTCTCTGTCTGTCTGTCTGTCTCTCTCTCCCTCTCTCCCTCTCCCTCTCCCTCCCCCACTCCTTCCCCTCCCCCTCCCCCCTCCCCTCCCCTTCTCTCGTCTCCTATCCTCTCCTCGTCTGTCCTCTCCTCTCCTGTCCTCTCCTCCCCTCTCCTCTCCTCTCCTGTCCTCTCCTCTCCTCTCCTGTCCTCTCCTGTCCTCTCCTCTCCTCTCCTGTCCTCTCCTGTCCTCTCCTGTCCTCTCCTCTCCTCTCCTCTCCTCTCCTGTCCTCTCCTCCCCTCTCCTGTCCTCTCCTCTCCTCTCCTCTCCTCTCCTCTCCTCTCCTCTCCTGTCCTCTCCTCCCCTCTCCTCTCCTCTCCTCTCCTGTCCTCTCCTCTCCTGTCCTCTCCTCCCCTCTCCTCTCCTCTCCTGTCCTCTCCTCTTCTCTCCTGTCCTCTCCTCTCCTCTCTTCCCTTCTCTCTATACATACACACACACACACACACACACACACACACACACACGAACACGCACACACGCACACACACACACACACATGCTGTATTTCTCTAACAGAATGTAAGCGCCTTGAGGTCTGGAGCTATTTAGTTTTTGCTTTTGAATCACTAGCCTGACATATTTGGTAGAGTACCAGCCTTGGAGATAGGGATACCTGGGTTCAAGACTCTGCCACAATGACTTAACCCATCAACATTGTAGGCAGCTCTCTGAGCCTATAAACTGCAGAGAAAGTGTTAATCTGCGTTAGTGAATGGAGGTTCCTCCCCTGGGGGTTCTGCGTATCAATGAAATCACGAGTCCACTCCCTATCCTATCCTTATCCCTATCCCAATCCTAGCACCTAGCACTAAAGCTGGAACATGTAGGAGCTTAACAAATGCTTGTTGATTTATTCACCGAATCTCAGAACTAGAAATATCCTCACAGGTCACAGATGAACGGAGATCCCTTTATTGACATCTCTGACAAAATGGCGTTTAACCTCCATTGGAAGACCTTAAATAGGGGGGCACTCATCCCCTCCAGGGCAGTCCAATCCTCTTCTGAGGAGTTCTAATTGTTAGGAGGTTGTTTTTTACCTTCAGCTTAAATGTGCCTCTTTCATGTTCCATCCTCTCAGTACTTGGAGATGGAAATGATCTCTTCTCCTTCTCTTCTCTTCTCCCAGTCACCCGGGCCAAACATCCCATTCCTCCAGCCAACTTTCCTCTGCTGTGGATTTTGTTTTCATCACTTTTCTCATCAAACGTTTCTGCTCCCTGGTACAGTACCATGCGTGCATTAGGCATTTAATGTTTTCTTCAATCAGATTGATGTGGACAAGATGTTTAGAGTCATATTCCAGTCACGGGCTCATCCCCAAGTCTCGGTGATACCTGTGGGGCCAAATTGGCCTCCTTGAGTCAGGATCTCTAATTTCCCTCATTTATTACCCATTCTTTGTGCACTTGTGTAGAGGAATCTCTTGTTGTTGAGTCCTTTCAGTTGTATTCGCCTCTCCGTGGCCCCATTCGCGGTCCTTGGCCATTTCCTTCTCCAGTTCATTTTACCAATGAGGAAAGTGAAGTAAGCAGAGTGAAGTGACATGCCCAGGGTCACACAACTGCTGTCTGAGGCTGGATTTGAACTCGGGTCCTCCTGACTCCAGGGCCCGCACTCTTCCCACTGCACCACTTATCTGACCAATAGCCATCTAGTACCACGTAGGTTATTATTACCTCTTTTTCTTAGAAATTGTCTTGGGTAAAATAAAGGTTCTTCTCATTGATCCTTTTAGGTCGTGCCTTTTGGGGATGACTGGTGGTCTAGTGGATAGAGCCCTGGACCTGGAGTCAGGAAGACCTAAGTTCAAATCCTGCCTCAGAACTTGCTAGTTGTGTGACCCTGGGCAAGTCACTCAATGTTTGTTTGCCACAGTTTCCTCATCTGTAAAATGGGGCTAGCAATAACACCCACCTCCTAGGGCTGTTCTGAGGATGAAATGATATAATGTTTGTAACAGTCTCAGCCAACCTTAAAGCGCCAAATAAATGCAGCTGCTGTTATTAGGGGTTCAGCAGACATGTGCGGGTGGTCTTCTCCATGCATTGTCAATATCCAGTCCTCTGGGTCAGCTCTGCAGGTCTCCAGGCAAATGGCTCTTTCACTCTCAATTCTCTCTTGCCCTCCCCCATGGATCCTTTTATGTATGTATGTATCTACCTGTCTGTCTGTCTGTCTAATTTATCTATCTATTTTTCTGTCTGCCTCCATCTGGCTGTCTGTCTGTCTAATCTATCTATCCATCTATCCATCCATCCATCTATCCATTTTTCCATTTATCTATCTATCCATCTATCTACCTGTCTAATTTATCTGTCTATTTTTCTGTCTGCCTCTGTCTGTCTAATCTGTCTATCCATCTATCCATCTATCCATCCATCCATCTATCTATCCATCTATCCATTTATCCATTTATCTATCTATCCATCTATCTACCTGTCTGTCTGTTTGTCTGTCTGTCTGTCTAATTTATCTGTCTATTTTTCTGTCTGCCTCTGTCTGTCTAATCTATCTGTCTATCCATCTATCCAACTATCCATCTATCTATCTATCCATCCATCCATCTATCCATCCATCCATCCATCTATCTATCTATCAATCTATCCATCTATCTATCTATCTATCTATCTATCTATCTATCTATCTATCTATCTATCTACTTGTCTGTCTGTCTAATTTATCTGTCTGTCTATTTTTCTGTCTGCCTCCATCTGTCTGTCTGTCTGTCTAATCTATCTATCCATCTATCCAACTATCCATCTATCTATCCATCCATCCATCTATCTATCCATCTAGCCATTTATCTATCTATCTATCTATCTATCTATCTATCTATCTATCTATCTATCTATCTATCTATCCACCTGTCTGTCTGCCTGTCTGTCTAATTTATCTATCTGTCTGTCTATTTTTCTGTCTGCCTCTGTCTGTCTGTCTGTCTAATCTATCTGTCTATCCACCTATCCAACTATCCATCTATCTATCCATCCATCCATCCATCATCTATCCATGCATCTATCTAATCTATATCTAATCTAGCACTTAATTTTCTTAGATTCACTCTCTCCCTTCCCAACAGTTCTTGAGGAGTAATGGGTCTACAATGTGGATGGGTTAGCAATCCAGCCTGGTCTAAAAATCCACATCTTATTGCTCAATGCCACCTTGTTAGCCAATAACTTATGTCCTCTATATCTCTTTCTCTTTAGAAGACAGTCTTGCCTTTGATTTACACCCCCCTGGTGAAAACACCACCTGTGTACTTCAGTTTCTAACCCAAACTTTAAACCCTAGAAATGGCTCCTGACTTACTCCTTATGGAATCTTTTATCCATACAAGTATCGCCATGAACGCTTTGAGGCCATCAGGTCTGACAAGGCTCAGGATGCTCTGTGCAATACCTTAATCCACACCCCAGGAAGGTGGTGGTCCCTGATCAGTGCTTTAACCCTTCCTCTGCTCCTACCTTCCCTATCCCTATAGGGGCACCCCTACTCTCCCAGTCCCTCGGGCTCATGGCCTAGGAGTCACCCTGCACTCCTTACTCTCTCACCCCCAGATCTAATATGGCTCCAAGGCCTATCCATTTCACCTCTGTACCATCTCCCCAATACTCCCTCTTCTCTTCTCTGTTGCTGTCCCCACCCTGGCACAGACTCTCATCCCCTCATATATGGACTATGGCAGTTTGGGGGCGGGGTGGGGAGCTGGGTCTGCCTGCCTCAAGTCTCCCCTAGCTCTAGCCCAGCCTCCATTCAGCCACCAAAGTGAATCTCCTAAAGCACAGTCTGACTATGTCTCCGCCTCCTCAATAAAGTCCAACGGCTCCCTATTACCTCTGTGATCAAATACAAAATGCCGTTTGGCCTCCAAAGCCCTTCATCACCTGCCCCCTCCTCCCCACCCCTTGCTGTGACCCTGATCTCTTAGCCATGAACAAGACACGCTGTTTCTCAGCTCTAGGCATTCTCTCTGGCCGTCCTCCCCCAGGCCTGGAACACTATCCCTCCTTTGCCCTGACCACTGACCTCCCTGGCTTCCTGGAAGTCCCAGCTAAAATCCCACCTCCTCCAGGAAGCCTTCCCCAACCCCTCTTAATTCCAAGGCCTTCCCTCTGGTCATTATTTCCAATTTATCCTGTATCTGGGTTGCTTTGTATCTATTTGTTTGCATTTTGTCTCCCCCCTCTTAGATTATAAGCTCCTTGAGGATAGAGACTATCTTTTGTGTCTTTTTGTATCCCCATCATTTATCACAGTGCCTGGCACATAGTAGGTGCTTAATAAATGTATATTGATTGATTGCCCCTAGAATAGAAAAGAATGAACAAAAGGGCCAAAGAAGGAGCTCACATCTAGGGGCCATGGCCCAAAGGGAGAGGAGAGGAGAAGGCCCTCAGGCCCTGCCCATTGCTGCCCCATCAGAGGTAAACTCAGCCAGTGCTCCCACAGGCCCAGAGTCAGGCAGGTTTTAAAAGTCCCTGCTCTGGGCTGAGGGAGAAAGAAGACTGAGAAGGATCAGCCAGAGAGGTGGGAGGACGAGCAGGCCAGCCTGAAGCTTTCTTCATGGGCAGCTGGGATGGACTGATCTCCGGTCTTCTTCCAGGTATGTTCTCCCATTTCTCTCAGCATATGTCTGCAAGACAAAGCTGAATCATCTTCGTCCACCCTTGTTCAGAACTTGTTCCATCCCCTGGAGCTTTTGAGTGCCCTTCTCTGGACTTTCTCCTAGTCTTTCATGCCTTTCCTAAAACTTGGAACCCAGACGTGCATGCTGCTCCAGGTGTAGCGTGACCACAGTCAGGTCAGGCAAATCTATCCATTGATCTTTGTGCAGCTACGGGCAGGAGTTTGGGGCAATGGGTGGGTGGGCTTCGGGGAGAGGCAGTGGCGAGGCTGGCGCTGGGCTGCGGTCGCTAGTTCTAGGAGCTTCCTGCCAAAGGTCACTTCCCTGGAAGGAGAATTCTCTTTCTGGAGATAATCGCCTTCTTTGCCATTTGCTCTGAATGACTTGTCTCCGAGGAGGCCCAGCAACCAAACCAAGGCTGCTCCCAGGGAGACTGGAAGTATATTTATTATGAAGTGTGTGGGAAGTTTGCCTACTGCCTGTGTTTAGTTTCAAATGACTCAGGCCCTCGTTTTAATTAGTTGCATTTAATTAGAAGTCATGTTGTCCCTTAAAAAAAAGGTTTGCAAGGAAACAGTACCTTCTTGTTAGCGTGTTGCTGAGGGTAGAGCTTGAGCCTAGGAGAACCACGGAAGGAGGCCGGCTTCTCATTCGCTTTGCCATTCGCCAACTCCATGACCTTGAGGTAACCTCTCTGGGGCTGAGTCTTCTTTTCTGGAAAGCTGGAGCAATAGTGCCCCCTCTGTCTCCCTCCATCAGCGTTTCAGGGGTGGCAGAGAAGAGATGCCCTGGGTACTTGAGAGCCCAGGGATGTGGCAAGGAACAAGCAGCCCACTCCTGCTTGGTGGAACTCATCAGATGTCAGCTCCATTCCCTCCATTGGTGGATCCACCATGGGGAAACATGGCCAGAGAGAGGTGGCCTTGGTTGGGTCCCAGGAGGCCTGTGATACCCACTTCAGTAGAGGGGGAGGCTTTCACTCAGAGAGGGAGGCTCGGTCTGTGTTGGCCAACATGAGGGAGGGACCTGGGTATCTGTCCCGGTTCATTAGGAAGAGGTTATTTTAAAAAATTAAATATACCTTCAATGCCTCTGGTCTCAACCCCTACCTCCAAAATGAGCTCTCTCTTCTGACAGAGAAAAAGAATGAAGCCAAGCTCCCCAGAACTGTGACCATGTCTAATGATGAGGGGAGCCATTCATGTGTCTTTCTCTGTTCTGGGTGACCTTGATGACCTTCACTGGCTATTTAATATTGCAGAGGGCAACTTCCTTTTGGCAATCTTTTAATTAGGTTGTGCAGTAAATAGGAGACCTGAGTTCAAATCCAGCCTCAGACTCTTACTAGCTGTGTGACCCTGTTTGCTTCAGTTTCCTCATCTGTAAAATGAGCTGGAGAAGTAAATGGCAAATCACTCCAGTATCTTTGCCAAGAAAACCCCAAATGGAGTCATGAAGAGTAGGTAGGACGCACATGAAAAGTGACTGAACAACAAATTACACCGTTGTAGTCATTGTCTGTCCATCGGCTCATTATTTAGGAGCATTGAGCTGGAGGCAGAAGACTCGAGAGGCGTCCGGTCCAGTGCCTTTGTTTTAAATACAAAAAAAGAAATGGAGAGTTTTGAATTCAAGTGTCATAGCTCTCCCTACCACACCACACTGTCTCCTGTGTCTCTTGACCCTGCTCCTTTACTTTGCATCGGCTCATACAAACCTCGCCTCTTCCTGAGTCCTTGCTTCCTCCATTTCGTAGTAGATGGTATCAGATCGCATCAAACACCGTCTGTTTTCAGTCCTTCCCTACCTGATGAGCAGTGACCCTATAGCTTTCCAGTCCACTCCAATGGCTTCCTGTCCTTCGATGCCCGGAGAGTGGCACTGCTCTGAATCTTCATGGAGGGGAGAATTTTTATTCTGACCTTCTTGGGGCCTGTGGCCAGGCATGGGATCCCTGGGTCAAAGCAGATGGCTTGCTTGGTCATTTTTCTTGAAAAATTCATGCTGAAATTCAGAAGTCAGACCTGTTCCTGGGTCCCACAATGATGCCCCTCCCTCCCTGACCCCCCCCCCCACCCACAAGGACTCAGACTCAGCAGAACGGTTGCCATGTTGGGTCATCTTGGCCCATTTGTGGGCCAGAAATTGAAATCTCAGAGGTTTTTAATTTATATTTTCCTTCCTATTAGGGTTCGGGGCCTGTTTTCATGTGGTCACATACAATTCTTCTTTTGAAAACAGTCTGCGTCCTTTGATCACTTATGTCTTTGGGAATGAGTATTGGTATGTGTATATATGTGTATGTGCATATGTGTGTACAAGTACTTAAACATACACAGTACACACACACATATGCACACATACCTAATACACACACATATATTACATATCTCTGTGTGTGTGTGTCTGTATGGCTTGTACTGGCTACAGGTGATGCCAATATTCTTTCCCAATATACTGCTTCTCTTAATTTGGGAAGGGTTAAGGCAGAGGGGTGAGGAAGGACAGGGAGCTGGACTCTCCAGGTTGGCAGATGGGATGCCAGCATGAGAGGTTGCATGTTGAAGGCTCTCCTCTTCCCCCTGCCCCTCCCGTTTTCTGGGATTTCTTCTTCAAGCAGCCCCTGGCATGATGAGTCTGTGTGTCTTCTTCTTGGTCAAAGCCTGAGGCTGAGCCTGGCACATAGTAGGTCTGAATAAATGTTTCAGGATTGAAGCCTTCTGCCATTCTTCTCCATGTTCTTCTCTAGATACTGGGGAGCTTCTTCTGGGTCTGTGCAAGCGCTGTCTTCTTTTCCTTCCCTCACTTTGGCCCCTATGACAATAGACAATGCTGGTGCAATAAGGGTTCACTTGGAGCACTTTCAGGTTTACAAAGGGCTTGCTGCCATTGGATCCTCACCAAAGCCCCAGGAGGGAGGCTCTCTTGATATTACTGTTTTCCAGATGAAGAAACAGGCTCAGAGAGGTTAAATGATCACACAGCAGGCACCAGAGGCAGCAGACCTGGAAGCCATAGCTTTTTGACTCTGAGTCTGGAATTCTGTTGTATAACTCAAACACTTACTTGGGTAAAAGGAGTCCACTGGAAGGGGTTTATGGGGCTGATATCAGTGTGGGGGTGACTGTGGGAGCAAGGAGACTCTATGCTTTGCAGGCTGCTTATCTTAGGTTGGGTTGTTAGAATGGATTTGGGGAGGGGGAAGACAAACCTGAGGAGATATGCAAACATTCAGGCTGTGTGTGTGTGTTGTATGTGTTGTGTGTGTGTTGTGTTGTGCTGTGCTGTGTGGGTAAGGGAGGGAGGCTGACCTCTTCAAGGAGACCCCACAGAATTGCAGGGTTGGTGCCCCAGGCTAATGCCTTCTATAAACAGGAGCATCTGAAGCACCTCACCATCCTCGTCTACCCCTTCTCCAATTCAGATCTTCCTCTGAGCATGTTCATTCAGTCAGTCAGCCAACAAGCATTGATTAAACATCAGCTGTGTTCCAGGCACTGTGCTAAGTGCCTGGATACAAAGAAAGGCCAAAGACTGTTTCTGCACTCGAGGAGTTTGCATTCTAACACGTGCAAAAAACCAAACCAAACCAAACCCATGTGCATACAAGATCTGTGCTGGGTAAATGGAGGGTATTTCTGAGGGTAAGGGGCACACTAGGACAGGCCTCTTGAGAAGGGAAGATGTTCCATTTGCTTCCCTGGGGAGCTCAACTCCCCCCGGGGGGTCACACCTCCTTTTGCACCCTTGTTGATGCCCCTACCCCCATCATTCCTGCTTACTTACAATGGCTTGGTGCCAATGGTCTTTGTGTGCACCCTTCCCCTTCCCTCAAGGATAGAAGCCTCTGTGTCCTCCCTGACTCCCTCAGTGCTGAACTTTATGCCCTGAATATTTGGGGGCTGGACTCATGATTTCTTTGGCGTAAGGAACTCCCAGTGCTAAAACTCCCTCTCTGGGGGCAGACTGATGACTCCTTTGCAACCCAGAGTCCTCCTGAGCTGCCGGGGGTATTGGGAGGTGGAGCCATTGTCCGGGGTCAGAGAGTGGGTACATGTCCCAAGTAAGACTTGAACTCTGTCTCCCTGACTCCAAGGCCGGATCTCTACATACTATACCACCTTGCTTCTTATTGCAGCCACTTGATAAAGGGGGATTCAGTTAAATTGGAATGAACTGCCAGTAGTATACAGAGGACTGGGACAGGCCCCTGGGGAAGAGGCAAAAATAAAAGTCCAGGATCTGCTGTCCTTGCACCCTGGAAGCCTGCAATCTAGGTGGAGAATGACAAACAGCAGGCAGCTACAAGAGGCCTCAGTGAGAAGGGTGGAGCTCACAGAGGGGAGAAAGGCTGTCACTTAAGAGATGCCCACAAGTGTTCACAAGGTTGGCCAGGGCGCTGGAGGGAAGCACAGAATGGCCCAATGTACTTGTTGAAGAAGGAAAAAAAACCCAAAACAAAGAGTCCCCTTCCGTTAAGGAATGGCTGAGCAAATTGTGGTATCCACATGGAGTGGAAGGGAAACAATATGAGGAATTCAGAGAAGTGCGGGAGGATTTGTATGAACTGATGCAAAGAAAGTAAGATGAACCAAGAGAAAAACAGGAAGAGAGGAAAGAGGGAAGGGAGGGAGGGAGGAAGGAAGGAAGGAAGGACAGAAGAAAGGAAGGAAGGATGGAAGGATGGACAGAAGGAGGGAGGGAGAGAGGGAGGGAAGGAGGAAAGAAAGGAGGGAGGAAGGAAGGGAGAGCATTGGTATGGTATCAGGAAGATAGTCTTTTGCTTCCCAAAATCCCTTCCAGAGGGAATTGTTGGAGAAGCACTCATTGGCATGGAGGAATGGAAAGAAGACCAATTTGGTGTCAGAGGATCTGAGTTCAAATCTTTCTCCTGTTACCTGCTTTACCCTGGACCAATGACTTGACCTCCCTGGCCCTGAAACTTTGAACCAGGCAGGATCTAAGGTCCCTCCCAGCTTTAGGCTCAGGGCAGGGTGACATGGAGCCCAATATGCCAGTACACAAGGCTTTCTATGTAAAAAGTCCATAGACAAGAATTCAGAAAAGCAGATTCATGTGAAGTGCTGCAGGCTAAAGTAAACAGAACCAGGAAAACACCACACACAGTGACCATGGCAATGTAAGTGGAAAGAATAGAGAAGATAAGACTGAATATTGAATAACTACAGTGCTCAAGCCTGGCTCCACAGAAAAGGGAGAAATATGCCTTCCTGCCTTCTGCATGGGGGCAGGGCAGCCAAGGGGGTGGGACAGGACATCACGGTCACAGGCATCATGGGAAAGATGTGCTTCTTCTTACTCTTGGATGGGCATGTGGTGCTGAGTGAGTATGGAAAGGACAGGGGTGTTTGAGCCATAAATCCAAGCAAGCCTGGGCTTTGACGCTCTAAGGAGAGTGCATCCCTTATGGAGAGAGAGGCTTCTTGGAAGGCTGGGCACCACCGCACCCCAACCTGACCATTTGGGTTGAGTCATTGGGATAGGGTCCTTGTGCAGCCCAAAGGGAAGCACAGCAGACATCTCCAACCTCTTCTCCCCTGCACCTTCTTTTCCAAAGGAGACTATCATTCCTGCCAGGAGGGGAAGCAGGCAGTGGGGACTAGAAGCCAGTGCTCTGCTCTCCTTAACTAGAATTGTATCTACCTGCTCCCTCAAATATTATTAGTCTAGGGGATATAATTGGGTTCCATCTGACTTCTGATTCCCCTTTCTCCTCAGTTTCCCCATCTGTGAAATGGGCTTCATATTTGTCCACCTTAGAAGATTGTTGTAGAGAAAGAGCTTTGTAGACATTAAAGTCCCATAGAAAGGTGAATTATTGTCATCGAAGTGCTGGGTGAGGGTCCTAGGAGGGGGTTCAATCTGAATGAGATCTGATTAGTTCCATGGGTCAGCCCTGTTGAAGAACCAGTTACTGGAAGCTGGCCCAGGTCCTGCCAGTATTCTATTCAGCTCTGCACAGTCCTGTGCTGAATCACTTTCTGGTTGTCCTATAGGTTACAGTCCCTTCTCCTGAAGGATCCTCTGGGAACCAGGGCTCATGCCTTACTCTTCTCCACCTGCCCCAGAGGGCCTTGCCTAGGTGGGGGCTCAGTTCACATGGATTCATTGGTTGGTTGATTTCCCACTGGCCTGGTCTTCATGGCCACCAAAGAAATGCATGTAGCACCAAGTCCTTGTGGATGGAGTGGAGTGTGGCCCTAAAACCCACCCAAGGCAGGGAGGAAGCCAGAAATGCTCATCAAGCTCTCTTCACAGGCCCTGGAAAGTAAGACACAAAAAACTGTGGTCTTGTCCCATTCCCAGTGACTCACCCAGAACTGGAAGTGGCTTCAGGGACCCCCCATCTGGATCTCCTCTTCAGCTTCACCAACAAGTGGCCATCCAAGCTGCTGCCTCAAGCCCTCCAGCCTCTCTCCCCATCACCCACCCCTAGCCCATTCCACTTTAAGATAAGTGTAATTACTGATGTCCTGACATTGAGCCTGGGTTTACCTCCTTGGGGTCCCCACGTAGCGCCCCCCATTCAGCCCTCTAGGGCAGAGCAGGGCAAGCCTAAGCTTGCTCCCCTACTGGTCCACTCCTAAGTCCCCAAGTCTGCCTGATTCTTCCCTTCTTCCAGGTCCTGATCCATTTTGTTCTGGTGTGAGCTTCAGGCTCTTGGCTAAACTGGTGGTCCTTCCCTTGTGGACACTCCTCAGCTTCCTGGGGCTCTATTGGAAATGAAGTGAATCCCGAGCTCCAGGAAGTGTGCAGCTAAGTGTCCACACTATATCTCTCTAAATGTAGCCCAAGATGGTGCTAGATTCCCAGGCTGCCCCATTCCATGGTAGGCTCATACAGAGTTCACACTGAGCCTCCTCCCCCAATCTTTTTTCAGATAAACTAATACCTAGATACACATTCCTCATTTTATACATTCATATACTCATCATTCATATTTTATATTCGTATATTTTTCATGCTTGTGAGTTGATTGTTTAACCCTGAATATAAGACTTAATTTTTATAGTCATGTGTGATTTACTAGGGGCAAAGAAAACTAATTCAATTTCTTGACTTATACAGTAAACTACACATTTTTACATATTTAAAATGATAATAGGCAGCATGCCTTACTTTTGCTTCAGTCTCTTGTTTACCATGATTCGCACTGAGTTCATGGTATTTGGATGTATTCTTTAATTCTTCATGAAGCCATGCTTCTGTCACAATCAGTCACCTTCTCAAGTCTGGCATTGTAATGCATGTATCTTCCATGGGAGCTGAAATCAAGTGAATTCTCAGGCCGCTGGGGTGGGAACAAGCATTCATTAGCTGCCTCCTACATGCTCGGCATGTGCTAAGTGCTTTAAAAATATCTCGCTTGATCCTTGAGACAACCCAGGGAGGCAGGTGCTATTCTAATCCTGATTTTACAGTAGAGGAAACTGAGGCAGACAGGTGAAATGACTTGTCCAAGGTCCCACAGCCAGTACGTGTTTAAGGCTGGATTTGAATTCAAGTCTTCCTGACTCAAAGTCTGACCTCTGTGCACTGTGGCGCCTCCGAAGCGTGTTTATCTCCATGCTGTGTAGACCTTTCTTAACCTGTGATGACGTCCAGCATGGTGTGAACTTTGCTGCATCTCTGCTTGGGAATTCCCGTCATTCTGGGACAAAGCTGCTTCTCAGAGGGATGTTTTCAAATGAGTTCATTGTGCCCTCAGTGGGGACAAGGCTCAGAAGCCCCCTAGAAGGTACCAATCCCCCAAACTATGGGGGGACGCTCGCCCAGATCTTGCAAGCTCATGGAGACTTCTTCCGACAGTTCGTTGGATAATCAGTCCGGCAGCTGGGTGGTCCCTGGCCTGAGTCCAGATCTGGCTCCAGACCCTTACAGCTGTGTGATCCTGGGCAAATCACTGAATCTGTTTGCCTCAGTTCCTGATCTATAAAACAGGAATGATAACAGCACCTACCTCGTAGGCCTACTGTGAGAATCAGATGAGATAACTGTCAATCACTTAGCACAGTGCCTGGCGCACAGTAGGTGTGACAAGCATGAAAGAATGTTTGTCTAAAAAAATAAAAATTCTCTGTATCCCTAGTGCTGATCGGAGTACCCGTTACCTAGAAAGCTCTTCAATGTGGGTGTGCATTTTGGGTTGCTTGGGTGCTTGGGTGACCCCAAGGTCGATGCTCCCTCTATTAGCCCACATGACCTCTCTATTTCTATCCAATTCCACCTAAGGAGATTGGAGGATCCCCGCTCCCTTATCCAGTGGGTCAGCTTTGGGTCATCTGTAAATGAGGTGGGTGGGTCCCCAAGAACTTTCCAGACCCTCTAAGAAATAGCAAGTTTTGTTCATCACCATTTCACCATCATCGCATTCTACTGCATTTAATGCTGGCCTTAAAGCCCTGAAGACCTGAGTTCAAGTCACTTCTCATCTTAAAGCTCCTAGCAGGTCCCTGGGAGTCTCAATCGCCAAGAAGATGTTCATCTGTATTGGTGGATGGAGGTTCATCCCCTGGGAGTCCCTTATACCAGCATCATCTCAGGTCTAGTTTATGTCCCTTATTTAATGCCTCAAGGCCACTGGCATATAGTAGGTGCTTAATAAATGCTGTTGATTTGACCTCATTGATGTGGGAATGTCCTTGGAGGACACAGACTGTAGCCACCTCCGACTAGGTAGATGGTCTTCTGGACTGAAGGAAAAATTCTTGCCCTTATGGCCTATGTGGTAAGGAGTGACCTCACCGAGCCCCGCCTCATTACCTCGCAGCACCTGAGGGTCACCACTCCACAGCAGAGCGGTAATGGAAGACACTGGTGGTCTAGTGTCATGCACGGTGCTGCCTTTGGGGTTAGAGGGCTTAGCTCCTCAGATCCTGGCTCTTCCGCTCGCTGCTCATAAGACCTTGGGGAAGTCACCTAATGTCTCGAGATGTCAGATAATCTATAAAACAAGGGCTCTGGACTGGAGGCCCTCTGAGGGGCTAGGACGCCCCTCTAAAATGACTGCAAGCATAAAGCACTGGAGCCTAGCTGGCTAAAGCCATGTTGTCTAGACATTCTAAACAAACGCTGCTATTCTTTCATCCTTATCTCAGCCCTGACAGGTGGGGCCCCATTGGCTCAGACCCCTCAGGGTCCATCCTCCTCACCTGCACAATTAGGATGGTCTTCAAGGTGGGTGCCTAGGAAGAATCACTGCCATATAATGATAAAGTGACTTGCCCAGGGCCACTATAGCTAGTAAGTAGCCAAGGCAGGATTCATGCTCAAGTCTTCCTAACTTATCACCTGGGAATATAAAATGCTCCTTACTCTGGCATTTAAGGCCCTCCCAAATATGACTCCTTCCTTCCCTTCCTTCCTTTCTGCCTTCCCTCCTTCCTTCCTTCCTTCCTTCCTTCCTTCCTTCCTTCCATTCCTCCTTCCTTCCTTCCTTCCTTCCTTCCTTCCTCCCTCCCTCCTTCCTTCCTTCCTTTCCTCCTTCCTTCCTTCCTTTCCTCCCCCTTCCTTCCTTCCTCTTTCCTTCCTTCCTTCCTTCCTTCCTTCCTTCCTTCCTCCCTCCCTCCTTCCTTCCTTCCTTTCCTCCCCCTTCCTTCCTTCCTTTCCTCCTTCCTTCTTTCCTTCCTTCCTTCCTTCCTTCCTTCCTTCCTTCCTTCCTTCCTTTCTTCCTTATTCCCTTCCTACTTGCATCAACCTGGTTTCCTCCCAAGCTGATCTTGCCTTGGTCTTAGTCCAGTGTAGATATCCCCATTTGAGTAAAATGCATGGTCCTTGAGGACCTAGACAGTTTTCCTTTTTCCTCCACCCCAAGTACAGTGTCAGGCACATAATAGGGACTTACTCTACATTTGTTGGTGTTACTGTCACTGGTGCCCCTGAGGAGGCTGAAAACCATCTTTTCCTTCTCTCCATCTTCCCCTCCCCTGGACATTGTCAATCTTGGGTTCTTTGTACATCCGTGGTGCAGATTTGTTCTGTTGGGAGAATTACATTATGCAAATCCTTGCTCATCAGTCACTGTTACTGGGTCTCTTCAGTCTCTCCCAATTAAGTGAGGCTGTGGCTCTGCGGGACTTGACCTTCCCCTATCAAAGATGGCCCTGACTGACTCAACGAGCTGACCTTGGGGCTAAGACAGAGAGGACTTGGCCACAGCTTTCCACTCCCCAGCATCAGTCACTGTGGGATTGCGTCTGCTACAATGCTTTGTTTGGGAAAGTTTTTCTGACTGAACTCCGCTTCGTTTGCGCCCGGGGCCCTCCATCTGTCCATGGAGCCTGTCGGCTCACCAATTGGTACATGAGCCGGAGGGGCAAAGGCTCCATCTGGTTCACAATGGAAGCCATCCCTGGGAGTCAGCTTCAGTGAGATTACTGTCGGTGTTGCCAACACCAGGCCTAGTATTTATTCCTGTAGGCGAGGGAGACCCTGCAAAACTCAACAATGGGTGGAAGGCGTTTTACCCGGTGCGGGAAGCCTGTTAATGAAGCTCAGAGGAAGGAGTAGGCAAGAAAAGATTTCTTCAGTTTGAGTGGGCAGAGAAGAGAAAGGGTTAACACAGGGGTCACTACTCCTCCTTAATGGTTTGGGGTGAGGACAGTGCGGTGCAGTGAAAGGAGACCTGGACTCGCCTCTGATGCTTGGTAGCTGCTGACTTTGGCCATCTAGTTTCCTTTCTCAACTTCAGTTTCTGTCTCTACAATAAAGACATTAGACAAGGTGGCTTCTAAAGACCCTTCTGGCTCTAAATCTGTCACCCTGGGATTCTCCTAAGGAACAGGGGTCATTGGGAAGAGAATGTACCTCGGGCTCTTAGGACCTCAAGTCAAATACCAATTCTGTCATTTACAGCCCATGTGACCTTGGGCCAGCTGTCCTCTCTTCTTCACACTTAAGTTTTCTCCTCTGTAAAAAAGGGGGTTGGAGAGGCGACCATTAGATCAATGGTTGCTTTAGCTTGATGACCCAAATGGCTGCTGCTCAGCTGGTGATAGAAAACCTGGGCTGACCATGTCCCCAGGGCCCAAGAAGAGAGGCCAAAAGGGTGGGATAAAGCTTCTTTAGGGTTAATGGACCCTGATGGTGGATAGGGGTAGAGTGGCTGTGTTCATGACATGGCCTGGAGCTGAAGTGGGGGGAGGGAATGTTCATGTATTGGCTCAGGGAACCTGGGTTCAAGCCCTGGATCAGACATTTACTACTTGGAAGACCTTGGGTAAGCCACTGAACCTCCTTGGGGCTCAGTGTCCTTTAGAGTAGAATGAAGGGGTTGGGCCAGATGACTGTTAAGATTCTCTTCCAGCTCTCAATCCATGATCTTTTTAGAGCTGCCTTTCCAGGGCTAATACTCTAACTCCCAGCAGTGGCCAGATCCCCAGAGTTCTGATGACTTCTTCCCTTAGAGTTCCAAGGGGAATCCTAAGGAGGCAGAGTTTCTAATGATGTCATTCATGAGCCCCAACTGGAGTATCCCAGCCAGAGTTAATTAGATTTTTAGGAAAGGTATTTGCTAAACACACTTAATAAGGATGGTACTCACAGAAACATCCCATTATGTGGTGGGCAAGATCTCTCTCACACACAAGATGCCTTGGGAGAGTTGGCTTCATTTTAGAAAGTATATGTAGCCAAAGGGCAGACCCAAATTGCCTGGATATGGGAAGTCCTTTTCTCTCTTTTTGGAGCCTTCACACCCTCAGTTATAGCTCTTTTCCAGGCTCTGAAGGTCAGAGACCTTGTAGATGAATAACTTGGTTTTTCCTGAGTCTACGTTCTTTGTTCACAGGGGACCTCTCAGCTCTTCTTGGAGATGCTTCGGTCAGCCTCTGCAGAGGAGGAAGAGGATGAAGAAGAAGGGGAGAAGGAGAAATAGACTATCCATAAAAGAGTAAGGAAATGTGGTGGGGATGGGTAGAGGGAGAACATCTAAGTACAAAAATGAGAATGATGGCCAAGAACTGTGTCCAATTGTTCATGGATCTAACCCCCATATATAATAGCCGTGTGCATGTTCAGTCTTGGGGGAGAAATCCTATGATTTCATGATTGTTGCAACAATGATAAATATCAAACAGCAGTGAAGTGGTTTTAATTGATCTCATGCACTGGCTCTTCAGTATTAACTTCGCTTTAATTGAATAACTTTGCTCATGTGCTAACAAACTATTTCCTAGGAGAATTGGAGCAGTCTGGAGCAATCCCACCCACACATTTCAGAGCATTCCAGTCTGAGACTTCCCATATTTATCCATTTTCCAGAAGCAAGGGGATATTACAGAGTGCTTCACATGTCTCTGTTAGGGCTCAGTTAGTCAACTAGCAAGCATTTATTACATGCCTACTGCATACCACCACTGTGCTAAGCCCACGAGTACAAAGACAAAAGGAAAACCAGTCCTTGACCTCAAAGGAGATTATATCTACCTGTGTACTGGGGGTGGGTGGGGGGTAGGGGGGAATAACATAGATATTAGGTGATTGGAGGGCATGAGGAACTGGGAGAAGGATAAGAAAAGGTCTGGTGTAGAAAGGGACCTTGGAAAATGTGTTCATAGTAATTTTATTTCATCAGAATGTAGCCTCCCTGAGGGCAGGCATAATTTTCATTTTCATCTTTGTAGTCCCAGTGCCCAGCATAGTGCCTTACATCTAATAGCTGCTGAATTAATGTTTGTTCAGTGAACAGATGTATGAATTTTCCTTTCTAGATTGGAATTTCTTTGAGGGCAGGAACCGGGCAAAATTCACTCTTTAATTCCCTATGGGATCCAGCTCATAGTATGTCCTTGGTAAATGTTTGTTGAATTATAAACCTAACACCTGTTAGGTTCTTAGGGCAGAGTGGATCAAGTGGGACCTGGCATGAAGCCTGGCTGTGCCATTCTGTGTGGCTGTGGAAAAGTTATGTTCCCCTCTCTGTTTCCTCCTCTGGGAAACATGAGGAGTTTTGACTATATAGTCTCTAAGGTCTGTCTTTCCTAGTTCACCATCTATTATTGTATGACCTAAAACTATATGGTTCTTAAGATCCCCTCTGGCTCAACCCTGTTGAACCCTTGCTCTACCGCTGGTATCTTTCCAGTTTCTTAGAGTCCTAATCTTGTCGTATTTTCTATTGATCTCTCTCCCTCCCCCACCCAACCCCTCCAATCAGCCACCACATCTTGTCAGTTCTCCCTCCACTACATTTCCCTGATGTCATGGTCCCCTTCAGAAAGGACAAACACAACATTTCTGACACACACACCTTCCACTGGCAGTTTGGGGCCCTAGAGGGCAGGGCAGGGGTCACTTCTCCTTTCCAGGTTCTCAGGGCTGGTTTTCTAGTTCTGTAGCTCACAAGTCCCCATCCAGTGTGCTTCTCAATGGTTATCAGCTAGCTAACCAAAGTAAATCAACTCTTCAAAAGGAGGGTTTACTAAGTGGGTATGAGACCAGTGGATATAAAATCAACTCACATTAAAGTCTAGAACACACTCTCTGCTCTTGCACACTGAGTCCAGGGGAAGATGGGCATGTGACAAAGGGGCAGCTCATGGCTCCCAATTATTGGAAGCCTTTGTCTCATGCAGTGGCTCCAGAGTTCTCTTCTGGGCCCAGAGAGCAGGGAGCCTTATAGCATTCAGAAGCTTCCTGTTTGCCCTCCCTCAGATTCAGGCTAGATGCACTGCAGTCTCTCCAATGATGTGGTCAGTGGTGGGGCTGGAGAGAGTCTAACATTCCCTCAAGGTTCACTCCTTCCCCTTGCTTCCTCTTCCTGGAGCTTGACGGCTTCCCCTTGGCCCAAATCCCTTCTCTGAAATGTTGGGCCCCCAGCCATTTCAGACAGGCCAAGCTCTTCACGACTCCTTTTTGAGTTTTCTTGGCAAAGACAGAGGAGTGGTTTGCCATGTCCTTGTCCAGCTCATTTGACAGATGAGGAAATTGAGGCAAACAGGGTGAAATGACTTGCCAATGGTCACATAGCTAGTAAGTATCTGAGGCTGGATTTGAACTCAGGTCTTCCTGACTCTAAGTCCAGCACTCTATCCACTGTGCCACTTGGCTGCCCTGCACCTAGGCCCAGGAGTCTGCCTCAGTTTTTCAGCCCATCTCAATTCAGTTCTATGAGACATTATTGGATTTTATCCAATGGCCAAAAAACTAAAGCCACTGGAATTCATTAAATTGGGGTGATAGATAATAGGTTTAGTATTGGACATGTTGAGTTTGAGATGTCTCTGGGACATGCAGCTTGAAACATTCAAATGGCAGCTAGTAATGAGCTTAGCACAGTACCTGGCAAAAGTAGGTGGTTAATAATTGCTTATTGACTTGGTTTAATGCAGGATGGAAGTTATGGGAGGGGGCATGAATCAGGCTTGATATAATAGATCTCAAAGTCATCAGTACAGAGATTATAGTTAAACTCGTAGGAGCCGATGAGGAGAGAGAGACAGAGAAAGAAAATCAGAGAGAGAGAAACAGAAAGAGAGACAGAGATGGAGAGGGAGGGAGAGAGAGAGAGAGAGAGAGAGAGATAGAGAGCGAGGGAGGGAGGGAGAGAGAGAGAGAGAGAGAGAGAGAGAGAGAGAGAGGGAGAGAGAGAGAGAGAGGGAGGCCTGGACAGAACTTTGGGAAATACACTCTGACTCTAACCCTAAATTAGGAGGCAAGAAACTATCCTGAAACACCAAAGGAAAAGAATGGTGTCATGAAAGCTCAGAGAAGAGGGAACATTTGGGGATCAGATGCAGCAGAAAGGGGGAGAAGGGGAGGGGAGGGGGAGAAGGAAAAGGAGGAGGAGGAGGAAAATGAGGAAGAACACAGAAAAAAAGACTGAGATGGAACCATGGAGACATCAATGGGAATTTGGGAGACAGAGTTGTGGTGGATGGAGAGTTAAGAAGCCAGATCTCAGAGAGTTCAAGGTGAGGAAGAGGAAAAGAAGCAGACCCAGACCCAGAGCCTGAAGCAAATTCCCTTTTTTTACTTACAAGGAAACTGAGGCACAGAGGGGAGCAGGAAGAAGCAGAGCCAGTTTGACTCCAGCTCCCCTGACTTCCACTCAGCCTGGCTTCTAGTCCAACACGAGAGATTCCATTGTGAATAAGTCTTCTGAGAAGGTGTGTGCATTTGGGGCTTGTGTGCACACACATATGTGCACACACACATGCACACACATACATGCACACACATGTATGCACACATATGAACATGTATGCATGCACACAAGCTTTATAGAAAGTGTTTCTTTGCATCCAAAAAAGGGCCCAGCTGCCATTGTCCATGTGGCCCTCTGGAACCTCTGAGTCTTGGTCTGCCCACAGGGTCACGTCTGGCCCTGTGCCATGGGGGCCTGGGTGACATCCTTCCCGAAGGATCGGCAGGAGGAACTCTTGAGAAAGCATCTCCACGTCCTGCCTCCTCCCCATTGACGGGCGCACAGCATCCCTCTCCACCAGCCAGATATAGCAAGCCGAGATGCCCTGCGTGGGATGTGATGTTTCACTTTTGAAATGGATACAAAAGAGAGGGAAGCTTGGTACTTTTGCCACACGAATGCATTTCATAGACTGGTGATTATTGTCAGCATCCTGCTATTAGAACTTGTCTCCTTTCTCCCCCCACACAAACACACCTTTTTTTATTTGCAGGCACGGGGGAGGCTGTTTATCTCAGAAACATACCTGCGCTCCACGTGTGGAAGTTTCGAATGCAGATCGTGGCGGGGGCGGGGAGGGGAAGAAAGGACTCAAGGAAAGGAGTGGGAGTGGGGGGGATCTCGGAGGTCACCTTGGTGCAGCCCCCTGCCTTTTACAGATAGGGAGGGAACCTGAGAGAGGTCAGGTCATTTGCTCCAGGTCATGCAGGAAGTCCCCAGCAGAGTGAGGATTGGAATCCACCTCCCCTGATTCCTAGTACAGCCTTCTTTCCTCTGTACTACACAGGAGTTCTGTGGGAATCCTTAAAATGGTCTGGGTCAGCTTCATGAAGTGGAACCAACGGGAGATCACTGACCCCAAGCAATGTGTGACCAAAAGCTGAGGGACTTCTCAGATCCCTCCATTATCACCTGCTCAGAGGGGGAAGTTCTCCAAGGTAACACCTGACCGCTGCCAGAATACCTGGTCTTTGGTAGGCAGCTGATAAAGGTATGTTGATGGAATTGTATCCATCCCTCTTCCCTGACCCTGCCCTGAATGTTAGCAAGAAGGTCCTCCAAAGGGCTCAGGTGCTCATCCGGGTCCATGGTGTGTCAGCCTGCCAGAGTACAGAAGGATTGGGGGTGCCATGCCTCGGGGCCTGCAGGCGGTAGGGAAGGCCTGGTTGCTGTGACTGGAGGTGGGGGAGGGTCCCCAGGAAAACCCTCCCAGGATTTCTCAGATCTACAAGGACAGAGTGTGAGGGGAGGCCAGGAGGCCACCCAGCTGGTGGTCCTAATGGCTGGGGCCTTATTTCTTGCTTTTTTTTGGCAGGGCAATTGGGGTTAAGTGACTTGCCCAAGGTCACACAGCTAGTACATGTGTCAAGTGTCTGAGGCCGGATTTTTTGAACTCAGGTCCTCCTGACTCCAGGGCCGGTGTTCTACTCACTGTGATACCTCTCTGCCACCACAGGGGCCTTATTTTAATAAAAACAGCCTATTTCACAGCTCAGGATCCACAGAGGAGGCAGTGACCATGTGGATACGCCTTCAAATCTCACCTGGGCCATTTTTCCACTGAAAAAGGCTTTTTATTCCCCAGTTTCCCTGGGCATCATTTTTGCTCAGAATCCCCATGGCCAAGGCCCCTAGTAGTGTAGAGGGGGAGAGCCAGTGACTGGTTAGAGGAGACAGAGGGTCTACCAAGGCTGGACAGCAGGAAAACCATTGTCCCAATGGTAGGTGTCCCAAAGCAGAATGACTCCCCTTCTCTGGGGCCAACAGCAAGCTGGGAGGGGCATGCTGCAGCCCTGGGCTGGATCAGGCAGGACTGAGGACTCAGGGCTAGTTTCCTGGTGACAGATTCAAGACCTCAAATGGCTATTCTGGCACCACTGAACTGTTCTAGGCAGGTGGCAAGAAAGATTTCCCAAGGCTATGTCAACCTGGAGTGGGATGGGGCTGGGGACCATGAATCTCTGTTTGTGCAGTGCATGCTCTGAGCTTACCTTCTCAACTCTTACTCACATTGGTAAACTGAGTCACCAGAAGGCCACTGGCATTCTCCCCTGAGCGTTCTAGGGCTAACTTCGAGGGGTTTGGAAGTGATTTACTAACTCATGAGCCCCCACTGGTGGGCTCTCCCTTGATAACCCAGGTACCATCAATTAGGTAGCCAGATTTAATTTGCTCTTAGAAACAGATTATTTCTTTAAGAATAGTTGATACAAACCTTTTCTCCCTTTCAACTTTCTCCTCTTCTCAATCTAAAACATACTTTTTCTCAGAAGTTGGTTGCTTGGTTGGTTGTTGTCCTTCATTCTCAAAGAGGACCAAAATGGCACCACTCTGTTGGAGTCAAGGTACAGTGACTGTGACTGATCAGACCAATGTGAGTTCGGAAGGCTCTATCATGAGTGGGCACAAGTACATACAGAGCCAAGGGAAAAGTGGGCTGTAGCTTAGAGGACATGTTGCAAAAGGGACAACTCAAAGATTCTGGAGGCTGGGAGTCTTTCTTTTGCTTTGTGGGATTCTCATGGAATTCTCAGCTAGAGTAGAGGACTCTGCTAAGTCCTGAAGCTGTGCTTCCTTAGTGCGTTGTTGGCTTTCCATGCAGATGCTGAGCACAGTGCCTGGCACATAGTAGGCACTTAACCAATGTTTACTGGTTGATTGCCATGAGTCACTTCCATTGGGACACTACTAGGATGCTGACAAGGCATCCAAATCTCTTCTTTCAGAGTTGACGGGGTCCCCTTCTGGTCATTGCCTGTCCTAGACAACTTCACCAGCTTCCTGATTGGTTTTCCTCACCATCATTCCCTCCCCTTTCCATTCCATCCTCCCCAAAGAAGTAACGATTGTCATCTTCATATGCAAGTTTGAACATGGCACTCTCTCGCCAACCTTTGGTGACTCCCTAGTGGCTCAAGGACATGATATATACACCTCTTAGCTTCCCTAGTTTCTTAAAAGACTTGGTTCAACTCTGTCCTTCTGCAGGAGGTCTTTCCCAGTTCCCCCCAGCACCTTACCCTCTCCGCAGTTGGAGCGAGAGCTCCTTGAGGTCAAGGATTGACATCTGCCTTTCCCATTGGCCCGTGCTTAGTGCAGCGATTGGCACATGGTTATTGTTGTTCACCCTTCACTTCCGAAGAGCGCCAATGACTCACATCATGGGTGATGTCTTGACTTGTGAGTGGATTGGATTTCAAGGAGGCAGAACTGCACAAATTCAGTAGCCTCACTCTCTTTCGCTGAGTAATCCAAGTCCAGTGGCAGGACAAAAGTCAGGATGACTGGTGATGGTCTGGGATACAGTGGATGTGACCTTGGACTCTGCGCTATCTGACCAAGCTCTAAGAACTCCACAGCGCCTGCTTCAGCCACCTCGTGGCCGATGGAACAAATTGTTTTCATCTTCCTATTCTGCTGGGGAAAGTCTTTGCATGCTTGGGGTAGACGCCTTCCCCCTAGTCACCGATGGGATTGAGGCATGTTGGTTACCCTCAGTCTAGTTTAGACCATTTGCCAAGATGGTTTTGACCAGGGTGTGGTCCCTGCACATGCTTTGGCTTCTTGGAGTTTCAGGGGAGAGTTGAGTGAATCAGGTGGACACCAAGGGTGGTTGAGCAGCCCTCCCACCAGAGGGGCTGGTCCTCCCTGAACACCCCCACATCCTTTGGCACATAGTAAATGTTTAATGAATGCTTGCTGCCTGCCTCGGGAAGCCCCGGAGATGATTAAGACACAACTCAATGTGCCCTGCCCTCATGGAGCTTCCAAGGAGCGGCAGAGGGACCACAGGACTTGGCATCAGGAGAGACGTGATTTTGAATTGGCTTTGGACGCCGACTAACTGTGTGACCGTGGACAAGCCACATCACCTCTCAGAGTCCCAGTCCCTTCATCCGTAAAATGGTGGTAATAAATACTCTTTTCCACAGCCACCTGGCAGGGTTGTTTGTGAGGAAGGCCTTTTTCAAAACCTAAAATACCAGAGAAATGTGAATCATTATAAGAAGTGGCCCAGGAGAGTGGATGGAGCACTGACCATAGAGCTAAGAGGATCTGAGTTTAAATTCTGCCTCAGTCATCAAGGCAGTTTACCAGTATGAACTGGGGAAAGCCGTTCCATCCCTGTGTGCCTCAGTTTACCAGTATGAATTGGGGAAAGCCATTTCATCGCTGTGTGCCTCAGTTTCCTTATCTGCCAAATGAGAATAGTAATGCATGCTTGTTGTGAGGTTCCAATGAGATAGTGTGGGGGAGGGGAGAGTGGGAGATGTATAAAGAGCTTGTACACACGTGTGCTTGCACATATGCATACGCACCCTGAGTCCCACCTCACACCTTCACTTGCCACACACCCTTTCTAGGACCCGGCATTTAGTTTTCCTGCCCCTCCTTCCTCCTTCCTCCTCCCCAGCTTAGCCTTGGTTATAAATAGAGGTTCATTATCGATGTGGCGAGGAGTTCTCTGTCCTGAGTCTTTTCACCTGTGAATAATGTGAGATAGGAAGAATCTAAGCTCCTGCTATCCTCTGCATTCCCGACCCATTATGCTATTTTAAAAAAATGCTTTCCGCTCTAAAATCCACCATTTTTTTTCATGTGCACTGCTGGGGAGAAATAGCTGAGACCCCCACCCCTTGCAATCGCCATCTGGTTGCTCATTGAACTCATCTGAGTAACCCCACCCCCTCCGGAGGAGGCTCAGGGCCATGCAGTAAATGACATTACCACAGTGGGGAAGAAGCACAAATGAAGGCCCTACTCTGTGCCCAGGTTATAGGCTAAGCGTGAGTGATACAAAAACAATAAAGGAACCAGTCCCTTCCCTTCACCAGCTTCCCTTCTCTTATAGAAGATTGCTCTCTCCTGAGAGGAGGGGTCAGTGGCCTCTACTTCTCTTTTTCCCACACCCCCAGATCTTAGCTCTGTGCCTGGCACACAGGAATGCAGAATGAATGCTTTTTCATCCCTCCAGCCATTGAAATAATCATTCCACCATTCTCTTCTTATGTGACCTTGGACAAGTCATTGAACGTCTGTCTCAGTTGTCCTTCATTTCTTCATCCATAAAGAAGATGGGGCTTGGACGAGAAGACCGCTATGGTTCTCTCCAGCTCTGAATCTATGATGCTATTCATTGTATCAGGAAGTCTAGCCGGTAATTGGCAAACCTGCTGAGAGGTTGTTCAACACCCATGTCACCCAGTCACTACTCTATTCAAGAGGCCCACCCGAAGAGATGATGAGACCCAAGGTACCTTGTGGAAGTTAGTAGAAAACTTAGGCCCCTGAAGCAGAATTTAGATGGCCACTTCCTCAGTGGCTTCCCTGGGATTCTCTAACATACTGTGTGTGGGTGAGGCCACTTTGGCATCCCAGCATCCCCTGTCTACTTGGAAGGGCACTGGTGCCATTGGGCTCCTTTAGAATAAAGTCAGCTTTCATTTGGAGGAGGGGGTCTTTTCACCTTTGTGTTTTTCCTGTCTTGAATTTGCTTGAGCACAAGGAAAAACCATTGCTTGGATGAGGGAGGTGGCTGTGAGCACTTCACCAACTTAGGGTTTGAAGACAATAGTCAGAATGAAGGTTGGGATCCAAGGTTGCTAGTAAATAGGTTCTGTCTCAGCCTATGGTCAGGTCCTTCCTCCTTCTAAGCCATGAGGCAGGCTGGTGTGTTAGATAGGGCCAAGTTCTGAGTCTGGGTCCCTGCTCCATCGCACACTCACAGGGTGAAGGAGCTAGGCCATTTCCTTTTTTGAGCCTTGATGCCTTCTGCTAAAATGAAGGGCTCTCTTTTAGCTCCAACTCCAGGCACCAATCAATCTTTGACCTTGGGCCAATTGCTCAAGGCCTCAGTTTCTTTCTCTGTCAAATGGGGAGAGAGGTGGCTGGCTTCCAAGTTCTCCCTGCTGAGTATGTGTGTTTCCTCCCAGGAAAGGGGGCTAATGGCGTTTACAGACTCAGGCATAGCACCCCACAGGCTCTCTATGAATACCAAGATCTCTCTAAGCACATTAACTGGAGGGATTGAAACTTCAGGGCATGAGCAGACTAGTTCACTGGAGGTTCAGTAGAACTTCAAACAACCCTCACTGTCCTGTCCTGGAAGAATGAGCCAGAGAAGTCTGCCCTCGTGACCTTTGCTCAGCTACTTTAATGATAGTAAGTGGCTTGCCCAAAGGATGCACACTGAGATGAAGGCAGGATACAAAATGGAAGTCATGGGAGAGCAATAAAAGGTAATTGTGTGATTACATAATGCATATTAATCTAATGAATTAATTCATTCATTTAATGAATTTGGCCACTGGGGCCAGATTAAAATCCACGGTTTGTCATTATCTCCAGATAATATCAGGCTACTCATGAACAAATCAGACCCCAGGTACTGACCCTCTCTTGATGCCTTCCTTGAAATCTGTGCAGTTCCTGACTTTGTTGTTGGAAAAGATGAGGCTGATGGGATCAAATGAATGAATGAATAAGTGAGTAAATGAATGAATTGATTCCCTTAGGTTTTGAATATAAGGACAACCTTGAGTACAAGGCAAGAAGTCTTGTTTCACGCCAGAGTACTCAGGAAGATATCCCAAATTTTGGACACTCAGCCATGCTCAACACTGCTTCTCCCCCTCTCAACTCTTTGCTCTAAAACTCTGAAAAAATCACAACCCTTGGGTTGATCAAAGAGATGCAGACCCTCCATAGTGCTCTATGATAAATCTTTGATGTGGTTCTTCACCAGGTAACTCACAACCAACTCAGACTATGGAGAAGATGCCAAGAACCGAGTAAATTTAGGTATGTTGAATGGATGAGAATGAAAAAATCCAGAAGTCAGGGCTTGGGGGGCTGCAGGAAGGCAGATCCCCTCACCCAGTGTTGGTGGAGCTGTGACCTGGAACAGCTGCTCCAGAGAATGAACTACTTGGATTTTTGGGAGAAAAGTCATTGTCCAGTGATCCAAGTATTGGTGAACATCCTAAAGGGTCCAAAGGCAGAAAAGGCAGCTCTTCCCACATCCCAGAAATATCTTGTATATTAGTGTAAAACTAGAAGCAAAGTAGGTTCCCATCAGTTGAGGAATATCTGAACCAACTCTGACATGTGAATATAATGCAGAAATATTGCCCTGAAAGAAACAAGGAATAGAAAGAATTCAGTTTGGTTTGGTTGGCTCTGTTGTCAGAAGAACTGGGTTCAAATCATGCTTCTGACACCTGCTACCCATGGCCAAGTCATTGAATCTTCCCAGGCCTCAGTTTCCTCATCTGTGTGGACTCTGTGGCCTGTGTGCTCCCTTGCATCCCACTAGTTAGAACTCTTGCCTCCCAGAGTTGTGAAGATCAAATGAAATAATATATGGAAAGGACTTTATAGGCCTCAGAGCACTCTAGCCATGCTCACTAGGATCATTATTATCTGAGGAACTCTAGGAACTGGTGCAGAATGAATGAATAAAAAAAGATTGATTAAGGTTTAACCCTCCTCTTTGGGAGTGTCTCCAGGGTTTAGCACAGCTCCAGGCACATAGTAAGGGATTAATAAGTACTTGTTGGCTTGATTAAGTGTGACTGTATGCTGATACAAATACAAAAGCAAAGACAGTCTCTGCCCTTAAGAAGCTTACCCTGTATTGAGGACAAGGATGGTCTTCCCTCCACAGATGCAGATTGCCACTCTCTTGTCATTTTGTGGATGGTGCCTTGAGTGCTGCAGGGACCCAAGCATTCGTCCCCGTCCCCCGCCCCCTTCCCTACTTAATCTGGTTTTTCGTCAGGTGACCTACAGGTGTGCCCTCTCTCCTTGGACATGATGAAGACTGGCCATGGAAGGAATGTTTCCTTACTCTATACTATTCTTTACTAACCATGATTCATGGTGGATACCGGGAGCATTTCCTCACCAACATTAGCCAGAGATTGAGGACTAAGCTGACTGCGCAGCTAGCCACAGCAACTCGACAACAATGAATCAGCCCCTTTGCCAAGAGCTAATGCAAACCAGGCCTGGCTGGAGCCACCCCCATCCCCACCCCAGCTCCCGTCGGCCTGTGTTCCAGAGGTTTCAGGAGCACACAGCCAGCCTCTTCCTCCATCTGCTGATGGGCCTTTGCCTGCTTTCCAGCCAAAGCACAGTTCTGGTGCTCAGTCAGTCAATCAATCACAAACAAGTCTTGAGCATCAAACATTAAGCGCCTCAGTGCCAGGCACTGAGCATTCAAATCCAACATCAAAAGAGCAGAGATCGCCGCCAGGCAGAGTTGGGAACAGAAAAGTCAGTCTGCATGAAATAGAATGGAAGTCATTCACACAAACCACATTGTTGTTACTGTTTTCTCTGCCTTATCACCAGGAAAGCAAAGGGCTGGCCATGCAAAGGGAGCCACCCTCCACCTTAGGAGATCTGAGTCTGGCTGGGTAGGCCCTCTTAAGGTGCCTCCATATTAGGTGACGTGGGAAACACCAGATATAGACAAAATAAATACAAAGAAAGCTTGGTGTGTGGAGAAAGGCCACTAGGAACTGGAGAAGATATAAAGGAACCAAGGAAAGCCTCATGTAGGAGTTGGCAGGTCAGTTGGACTTTGAAAGATGCCAGGAATTCTAGGAGAAGGTGTTTCCACAATCTGGCTAGCAGCTTCTGTGGGGGTGTAAGATCCACCCACAGCCAGCACCCAGAAAGCTGCCGGCATGCTGGGAAAGCACAGGTTCTTTTGATCTGCTTTAATAAGGAAAGCAAGGTTAAAGGGGTTGACAAGTTTACTTTAATCCAGCATACAGACTGCATTCACTTAGTTCAGGGGAAAAAGCCAGCTCCCTGAACTTCAGAACAAAATACAAACAAATTACAAACATCAACAGACAGACCCAATACAGATTCATAGTTACCAACATCTAGGTTCAGCCCGGGAGCTCAGAACAAGGGCTGGCCCAGAGTCACATGCCACCATTGCTGTTAGGAGGAGCTCCAAGGAAGAGACAGCAAACCTCTGGTTTTTATATCTTTTTCAGTGTCAGGGGTGAGTCACACATGCGACTCACCCACTGTGACCTAGAATCGTCACAGAGAGGTGAACTTAAACCCACGTGGTCTGAAAGCCTCTGCTCTCCCAGACGTGTAAACTAGGCCCTCCCTGGAGTTAGCCCCACCTTGGGCCCCACCTTAGTTGCCAATCCACACCTACTAAGGTTTTACACCTATTAGGGGTCTGGGCCTGGGGCTTAGCACCTAGGAAGGCTCAATGAATTACTCAAAGCGAACAAAAGTCAAACTATTCAAGGGCGCTTGTTGAACTAAGTGCTAAGGAGCCCATTTTTGGTTACCAACACAGAGGCAGTGCATTCTAGGCATGGGGAAGAGGTGGGGAAGGGGACATGCTGTGCATGCCACATCCCACAATGCAGATATGAATTTCCTTGGATGGCCAAGAGACAGCTTTGACATGAGGAGAGTCAACAGGTATTTCCTGAACATCTACTACAATGTGCCAGGCCCTGGGGATCCAAAGAAAGACAAAAGACAGTCCTTGCTTCCAAGGAGTTTGCAGCCTAAGTGGGGAGATCCCATGATAACAACTCTGTGCAGATGATCTATGTGGGATAGATAAATTGGAGATACTCTCAAAGGGAAGAGTCAAAGATGAAGGAGGACTAGAGAAGCCTTCTTGCAGAGGAAAGCACATTGGCCAAGCTTTGGAGGAAGCCAAGAGGTGAAAGGAAAAGGGAGAGAACTTCAGGCCTGGGGGCTGGCCAGTGAAAATGCTTAGAGATGGAAAATGGAGGCTCCCACTTGAGGAACATTGATGACGTATGAAAAGATTGGAAAGGTCGACAAGAGCTACCTTCTGAGGGGCTTCAAAGTCCAGATGGAGGAGTTTGTATTTGACTGGAGTATGATGGGAAGGCCCTGGAATTTGTTGGTTGGAGGGGGAGGACATAATTAGACCTGTGCTTAGGGGGATTGATAGCCGAATGGAGAATGCACTGGATGGGGGAAAGATATGAGGCAGGGAGACCAGCCAGCAGGTCACCAGGAGGTGATGAGGGCATGTACCAGCGTAGTGGCTATGGCAGAGGAGGAAGGAGACAGAGTGACAGGAATTAGCTTGGATATGGGGGGTGAGAGAGAGTGATAGGTCTGGGACAACACTAGGTAGCCCCCCTGGCAGTATCAGAGAAGTTCAGAAGAGGAGAGAGTTTGAGGGGAAAGTGATGAATTCATTTGGAGATCTATTGAGTTTGAAATGTAATGAAACACCCAGTTTGAGACATTAAATAGGCAGGTGTAAGTGTGAGATTGGAGATCAGCAGAGACTTTAGGGTTGGAGAAGTATATTTGAGAAACTTCTTTATAGAGATGATCATTGAATCCACGGGAGCTGATGGGATCACCAAGTGAAACAGTAGAGAGGGAGAAGAAAAGAGGTCCCAGGACAGAGTCTTGGGGGACACCCATGGCTACTGGGTATGAGCTGGTTGAAGATCTAGCAAAGGAGACAGAGGGAGTTGTCAGAGAGATAGGAGAAGAACCAGGAGAGTGTCCACAAAACCTAGAGAGAAGAGCATATCTGGGAGAAGAAAGTGATTGACAGTGTCAAAGTCTTCAGAGATGTCAGGAATGATGAAGATGTTGAAAAGACCATTGGATTTGGCAACTAAGAGATCGCTGGTAACATCGGGGAGTAGTTTTGGTGAAATGGGAAGAGCAGGAGCCATAGTGTAAAGAGTTAAGAAGAGAGTGAGTGGGAAGAAAGTGATGTCACCTTTGAAGACAGCCTTCTCAAAGAGTTTAGCTACAAAAGGAAAGAGAGATATCAGATAAAAGATAGTATGGATAGATGGATCATGTGAGAATGAGGAGACATGGCTATGTTTGTAGGCAGCTCAGAAGCAACCAGAAAATGGGGAAAGATTAACGATTAGTGAGAAGGTGGGGATGAGAGAAGAGAGGATCTCTTGGAGAAAATGGGATGGGCACTCAAAAAAGAGAGGGTCCTTGTTGCCAACAACAGCAGTCAGAATATCAGTTGAAGATACTGAGTATTTTTGACCTGCACAAGGGGATGTAGGAGGGACCAGATGCTGTCTTCAAGCATCTGAAGGGTTGGGATATTCTATAAGATAACATTTGTTCTCTTTGGCCCCAGAAGGCAGAACTAGGAAGAAGGAACCCAGAAGCCCAGAGGTCACAAGGAGAGCTGCCTTAAAGTGGATGGGGATTCCTGGGGCAGCAGGGGGCTCCCCTTCCTTGTAGGTCTGCAAGCCAAGGCTGGATGATGATTTGTTGGGCCGGATAGGGTCAGAATGAGCATGATAGTTATCCTTTGGGGTCAAGATGGATAGATGACCACTGAGGTCCCTTTCAACTCTCAATTTCTATGATTCTGTGAAAAATGTTTGAAAGAGTTTGTTTCTTTCCAGAAGTCTGGGGTATCTTGCCACTTTAGTGTCTTACCTATACCTCCTTGCCCACTTGCTAAATTAGATTCCCTACTCAGATTGGGCAGAGCCTCTGGAGTAGCAGTCTGTCTCCCTGCATGAACCCAGTCCTCAGGGAGTGTGGGTGGAAATTTGCACTCAAACCACCCAGTCTCTTCCATGCCTGAGCCCTAAAGTACCCATCGCCCTTAACTGAATTCACCAAATGAAAACTGATCAGCCCCCTTAGCAGAGATCATTTGCAGAGGGTAAGAAAACTCAAGTAATTCCATTTTAAAATCACATTGCTTCTGCTTGTCTGTGTCACATTTGGTGAGGCATTTGGTGAGGGAGCATCTTTTTGTTTAGTTTATCAGACCTCTGGGAGCTATGAAGAGAGCTGATCTGTTTGAAGAAACCCACCAGATTCCCAGAGTTTGTCCATGATGGTTTGGCTACATCTTGCCAGGGTTATAGAGGCAGCAGAGTGGAGTAGTTCAGACACAGACCAGGAGTAGCATGGATGGGTGGAGGTGAGAAAGGGAAGAGGAGAAAAGGGCCAGCTATCAAGATGTGGGTGGATTGGGGTCCCAGCACTAGAATTCTGGAACAAGCTGAAGGTCTGGCAACCAGAAAATTACCTTGAGGGCCCAGGAGTTATTGGTTTGCCATGGTTGGCAGCAAGCTCAAGGTCTTGGAGTCAGGAAGCCAGAAAAGCAGGAAGAAACAGTAAAATCCTTAGGGTCATGGCAGGTAAGGGTCCAGTATCCAGAGGGTCAAGAAACTTGGTACTGCCCCCCCCCATCTGGCGGGGCCTATATTGCCATGGAAGAAGCCAACGCTGTGAAGAGAAAAAGGTTAGGTACCTAAGACTATGTATAGGGCTGGGCATAGGGAGCTGTAAGGAAGGATGGAGTCACAGTCAAGAGACCATGAGCAGAGCTAGAACTGCTGGGCAATTGACACGGAAAGAGCCTAGGAATCACTGTCACCAGTGGAAGTGGAAGGAGATGAGCAATCATGAACTGATGAGGGCTAAGTCCAAGGATACAGGGATTAGAGATAGGAAAACAAAAGCAAGCTGGGCTCTAGAGCCAGAACACGGGCAGGGTCAACACAGAAACCTTTCCATCAGTTCATCTGCCTCACCCCTATCGTGTCCCTTAAATGCCTAAGAGCTGGATGTGTTGTCCTCCAGGTACAGGAGACAAGGTGGCACAGAGAAAATACTCCATCCCAAGCACTGGAGACCACGTGTCTTTGCTGCCATCAGAACACTCTGATTAATCAGAAGCAAGGCTATTTACCAGCCACACCAGCCAGTATCATCCAAGAATACTTATCAACAATGAAAAATGAAAGACAATGCCGGAATGCAATATACCGAAAAGTAGAGGAAAATGACTTGAAAGTAAGGATAATTAGGTTGCTAAGCTGAGCACAAATCCAAAGGAATTCCATTTTTAGCAGAATTAATGACTCTTGAGCATCCTTTTCTCCAAGAAAAATCAGAATTGAACAGTGTTTAAAATGCAAACACAGCAGACTGAAGAAACTTAAGAAAGGTAAATAATTCCAAATGTCCTGAAGACAATAGATGGCCCAGTGTCTGTGTCCTGTGCAGGGGAGGGAGGCAGACATCGAACCTACTCTCCACTGGTGATTAATTCCACCCTTTTGCATTCTTCTGTGCCTCACCATTCCCATGGCCATTACCCTCATTTAGCACCTTATAGACTATAGCAATGAGATAACAGCAGTTTAGCTCTGGGTCTGGTAGGGAGGTTGGGAAGGACATCTGTGGGGAGGGAGAAAGCTGAGGGCTGATGGTATCCAGAAAAATAAACTGCAGGGACATGGGGCTGATTAAATAAAGTGAAAAAAGGGACATGTTCAAAATCTGCAGAGGATTGGGGAGGGGTTCCTGGGTTATCATTTTTAACTGTGAAGGCAGTAGCCAACCGGAGGAGCTGGGAGAAGTCCAGTCCTGGGAGAGCAATTTGAGGGATAAAGGTGAGATGAGAGAACACAGGACAAATGGCCTGGATTTTCAGTCAGTCATTTGAGAGACAGAAAGTTTGGGTGAAATCAGGGCCTGGAGGAGAAAAGAGAAGTTTTGGAAAAGGTATTGGCTGGAACAGAGAGTGTATGTAGAGGGAATACTTGCTTTAAATGAAGGATGAAAAGGTCGCTGGGAAGCTGTGGGATCTCAGTGGAGGTTCTGTGTGAATTCATTGAACAGCATTCCCCAGAACTAGAGTGGAGACAGAGGATGGAGGTGATGGTTATCCTGCATGGAGGACTGGCCATGGCTGGCCGGTAAAAGGTCAAGGGAGCCGAAGGTGGAGGCCAGTGTGCTGTTGATGAAGAATGTGAAGGAAGAAAAGGGAGACCAAAGCGGGAGGTGGGGGGTGAGGATCAAAAGAACAGAACTGAGCTGGAGCTGCAAGGATAAAGAACAGACTCTTCAGGAGAGAGAGAGAGAGACAGAGAGAGAGAGAGAGAGAGAGAGAGAGAGAGAGAGAGAGAGAGAGAGAGATGGGAGGATGAGGGAGGGTAATTGCCGGTGGAACAGTGATGAGTAAGGGTAAGACCTCAGGTCCACCCACCTCTGGAGTGTCTGAGAGACAGTGAACAAGGAGGTCACAGAATGGAGGAAGCTGATGAGGAGGAGGTGCAGCTTAGCTTCAGGGATGGAGCCCTGGTTGGTGAAGCTGGCTCCAGTCCTTGCCCAAGGCTCCAACCCTCCTGGCTTCTGGTTTCTTGCATCCTCTGTGTGACAAGGAGAGTCAGACCTAGCCAGAAAATAATCACACAAAGGAATTCTTTGCCTGTATCTCTCTGTGAGCTCTGGTAGTCAGAAGGGGCCACAACATGCGTTACCAAAACAAAAGAAATTGATGTGTTTTCCCATCATTCAGTGTCTGGAGACTGATTAGTGTTTCAGATCCCAACCACAAAAAAAAACCTGAAAAAAAAACTCATTCCAGTTCATCATTTGGCTTCTAGACCTTAAAGTCACGCATGGAGAACTGCAGAGTAAGCAACCCTCACGCTGTAATTAACTTTTCTCAAAGTAATTAAAAAATTGGATGGTCCCAAATGTCTGTTATTTCCTCATTTGGGGTTTAAGTGCAGCATTAACAGCCTTGATTCACGTCTTAAAAATCTTGTGACATAAACTTTCTGTCCTTGGAGGCAGTTTCCATCCTTCCCCTTGACATTGCGTCAGTCTGCAGATAGGAGCTGGATCCATTCTCTGTTGGAGTAACAAAGGAAGCCACCCTTCTCAGGCAAGGTCTGAAGGCTAATTGATAGGTTTGTCTTACTCTGGACCCCAGGCTCCTCTGAATGCATTCTAACAATGTGTTGGCCTTTGGGGCTTCCATGTTATTATGGAATAGACACTGATCCAGGAGAGGCAAAGAGTGCTGACCATTCTTTCTAGGACTTCAGCAAGGAAGGGGATAGGATATAGCACATTTGTCTATAGTGAATTATTAATAGGTCAAGGTGATGCCAAATGTCAAGGCAAGGGTGTTTGAAGTGGGGATTCCTGTTTGTCTTTGTAAGCAACAGAGAAAGCTAGGAGATAAGGGAGGTGAGAGGGAGGGAACGAGTGATGAATGAACTTCTGATGGCTCTGAGAGGGACTAGGTCCGAGGGAAAAATGGCAGGGGTCAGTCTTAGCCACTGCTGAGATGAGAGAAGACAGGGGAATAAAAGAGCAAAGAATAAAGAACCATAAAGGATGCGTGTGAGGGAAGCTGGGATGGAGGATCCAGTCTGTCTCAGAAAAGTAGGAGGTCATCATGTCCTGGGGACGGCGCTGGGGTTGGAAAAGCAAGTCATCAACAAGCTAGGTACCAGGGGTAGAGAGTGAAAAATGAAGATACCTGCCCACAAGGCACTTATGTTCTTTCAGGACACATAATGTATACACATGGGCGGCTAGCTAGGTGATACAGTGTCCAGAGTGCTGGGCCTGGAGGCAGGAAGCCTCCTCCTCCTGAGTTCAAATCTGGCCTCAGACACTGATAAGCAAGTCTTTGTGTTTGCCTCAGTTTCCTCATCTGTAAAATGAGCCAGAGAAGGAAATGACAAGCCACTCCAGTATCTTTGCCAAGAAAACCCAAATGGGGTCACAAAGGGTCAGGCACAACTGAAAAATGACTGAAAAACAATGACAATGTATATAGAAATATATTTTGGGAAACTGTTTCCAGCTGGGGGGATCAGGAAAGTTCTCATAATATTGGAGGCTTAAGGATAATATGGAACAGCCGCTGAGGGGAGTGGGCGAGAGCCCCCTTCGAAGAAGAGGAAACGTTGTTTCCATCTATGAGAATACATTTGAGGTTAGATACCATGAAGCATAAGGAACCTAGCCATAGGGTTTCGCGACTTCCTGGAGTGTGTGTGTATTTTGTTTAGTAGTTAAAACTATCATGTTTAGTTAGAGATCTATAATATACGAGTATATTGTATATACACACATACTTACATTTTGTGTGTGTGTGTGTGTGTGTAATGTCCCTTTCACCCTTCTGGTCACCCTCCTCTGGACACTGTCCCACTCATCCAAGTTCTTTCTGAACCTCGGTGCCCATAAATGTGCACAGCGTAGATCCAGGTGTGGTCCGACCAGGGCAAAGGACAGAGGGATTGCTGTGTCCATGGTCCAGGACACTTGGAGAGGGAGATTTGCTTCTCCCATTCCTTGGGGAAGCCATTCGAAGAGGAACATATTGGAAGAGCAGCCCAGTCAAGATGACTGGTCCCTTGGACTTGTTGAGGCTCCATTGGTTAAGCAGGATGAGTGAGAACCTGTTCATTTCCTCTATTGACCCCATGGCACAATATCAGCTCACATTGAACTTTGAACTTGAAATCTGTTAAAGCCCACCTCCTCCCATTTTTTTTTAAATGAACTATTGTCTACCCACATTCTCTGCTCTGGTGAAAACTTTTTTGGACCCAAATGTAAAGATTAAGCTTAAACCTGCCAAATTTGGTCTTCTTGGTTTGGTCCAGTGTTCTAGATCTTTTCTGAATTCTGTCTCTATCCACTATAGGCATAGGGAATGTAACCTAAAGAATGAGGTTGGAAGCAGACTGGGAGGAGCTAGGGAGGTGATGGTCAGAGGGTTCTAGGCTTGAAGCTGTGAGGGACCCTTCCAGAAGCCATCCAGTCCAATGTCCTCATTTCACAGAGGGGGAAACTGAGAACCAGGAAAGCAAGGCCCCTTGTCCAAGGTCATTGGGTAGCAAGAATCCCAAGCGGGGCACAGGCCTTCAGACCCAGGGCTGTGAAACATCCTGTTGCTCCATGCTGCCTTCCAGGCCAGATGAAGCCTGGAGAGTGTGTTCAGGTCTTGTATATAAACAGGTACATATAGGATATATACAGAGTAGATACCCAATATCTACTGGTTAATCCCAGAGAGGCAACCTTTGAGCTGAATCTTGAAGGAAGCCAGGGATTCAGAGGCAAAGGTGATCCAGGAAAGACATTCAGAAGCTGGACAGCATCTGTGTTGGGTCGATGACAGAGAAGAGCCTGGTTCATGGATGGCAGAGTCTTAGGGCCTTCAACTCAGCATTTCCACAATGCTGCCGTCCCTAGCTGTGAGACAGCGTGGCCTTCTGGGAGGGCGCTCAGCTAGGAGGAGGGATTTGGGGCTTTGGCCTCCACTCTGCAGGACCATTTTAGACAGGACACGATGTCCAGGGAGCCTGGGGTTTGGTGTTTTGTTTTACCTCCTTTTTTATCCTGTTCATCCTGCATTTCCTCTTGTTCCACTGGCTCTTACCCTCCTCAAGTCTTGGTGAATTTCCCAGGTTTTCCAAGTCTGTTGTTTATCTTTAGTTCCTTTAGATGCCTCTGCATGTTGGCTGCTCATGCCTTCCCAGTCAACATCTGTATCGTCTCCATGGAAAACAGGACTCCCCTGCCCTCCCACATGAATATTCACACATGTGGCCCTGGAGGAGTGACAGCCTTGCTGAGCAAGGTTACCACCAAAGGTAGCCCCAGAAAGGGGCAGAGCGGGGATAGTCCCCCGAGATCCTTATCTACTTTATAGACATGCTGCTTCCCGACATGCTGTTCTCAGAGAGTCAGCAGAGTGAGTGGTCGTCATCCTGGCCTCTACCCTGGACTGATCAGCTGTGGGACCTCCCCTCTCCAGCCTCCTTTCCTCCTTGGTAAAATGAGGAGGCTGGACATGGGGATCCCTCGCATCCCTCCAATTCTGTGGTTTTCATAGTTCTCGGTAGGCTCACCACTTCCCCAGATAGTCACGTGCTCCCCGGTTCTCCTGGCCTTGAATCTTGTTCTGAGGAGCCCCAGTATGCTCTTTGCTCCCCTCAACTGCCGTCAGGTTAGCCCTTAACTGCTCATGTGAGATGAGACTGTCTTCTTTAATCTATACTTCTCATAATCCAATCAGTTAAATAGAAGAAATTCTCAGAATCACAGGCACTCTGGGCTAGGAGGGGCCTCAGGGGCCATCTAGTTTAACCCAGATGTGAACAACCCCAGTTTCTCCCTCTTATGTCATGGGCTCCAGTTCTCACCCTCCTTTCTCCTGCTCTGGACATGTTCTGGTGAGCTTAAGTGTTCCCTAAAATTGTGGGGCAGACAGGGATCTTGTGACCATCCCTCCCTCACTCCCATCCCTTCCACCCTGAGGAGCTGGCTGGAGCTTTTCCCTTTGTAGAAGGTTCCCCCTGGATTCAGCTCAAGCATGGGTGGTGACTCTCTCAGCGTCTCTTACACCAATTTATCTACCAGTCATGTGGGATATGATGCAAATGGGGCCAAGTGGAATCACAGACCCGGACCCCTTCATTTTACAAGAGGAAACTGAGATGTTATGAGTGGCTGAAGGTCCCATGAGAAGTGGAAGGGGGGTGGGGAATCAATTCAGCCTCAAGGTCCATGACCAAGCCTAGCCCGCTCTGCACCAGGTGCTGGCCTCCCACGAGAACCAAGAGACACAGGTTCTGGTCCCAGCTCTGCCAGGGGCTACTTGTGGGACTTTGGGAACCTCGTAGAACTTCTCTGTATCTGTTTCCTTGTGTACAATTTCCTCAAGTTCAGCCAGCATTTATTAAGTCCCATGTAGCATTTATGTGCCAAGTACTGTGCCACTGGCTGACAGACAAAGACACAAAGGAGGCAGCTCCTTGCCTCTAGGAACTCCCATCCCACCAGGGCGGCTAGGACATATCACCAGGTGAGCACCTAGCAAGAGGACACTCAGCCAGAGCATCCCTGGTGTGTTTGGGGAGGGAGAGTGAGGCAGGAGATGGGTCAGGAAAGGCTTCCTTATGGGACCAGATGGCCTCTGAGCTAAGCCTTAAAGGGAGCTTCAGATTCTTAGAGAAATGAGGAAGGAGAGTATTCCTGAAGTAGGGAACATCCTGTGTAAGGAGGATTCTGGGTGGGGGAGGTCTTTAAAACTGCTGTTATAATTTTTTTCTTTTGGGGGGGGAGTTTGAAGGGGGAAGGCAGGGCAATTGGGGTTAAGTGACTTGCCCAAGGTCACATAGCTAGTAAGGGTGTCAAGTGTCTGAGGCTGTCCTCCTGACTCCAGGGTGGGTTCTCTACTCACTGTGCCACCTATCTGCGCTGCTGTTATAATTTTTAAATGTTCATTGACATCTTTTAGTTTTTCTATGACCTTCCTTTCCTTCCCCTTCCCATAGGGTCTTCACTTGTAATACAGCTGTCCAGCCAAATTCCCCAGCACATCCCCTGGGTCTGGTGGGGTATGCGATGGGCAGCTCAGTAGCCATCGGCATGACCCTTTGGGGTCTGCAGAGCACTTTACAGATGTTACCTCATCAGAGCCTGTAAGCAAAAGGTAATATAGTGGCCAGGATATCTCTTTAGCAGATGGGGTCAGAGATGGGAAGTGATTTGCCAGTAAAGGTCAGAAGTGGGATTTGAGCCTGTCTCTCTCTGACTCTAGCTGTTTGCCTGTTACACTCCTTCTCCTCACCTGAGATGAGGAAGGAGTTCTTTCTATAGTGGTTGGGGGTGGGGGGAGTGGCTTGTACAATGTCTGGAGGTAAGAGATGGCAGGTTGCCTTTTGGAGACTAATTTGCTGGAGATGGAAAGTGTGCAGAGAGCTGTTTTATTCATTTTTTAATTTAATTTAATTTTTTATAGTGAGAACTCTAGAAAGAATCTCCCCCAAGGTCTGAAATGCATATCAAGTACCCAGTTTCCCTCAAGAGTTGCTGGCATTGCCTTGTGGAAAAAACAAAGAGGTGAATAATACCAACTCTAAATTGGTTACAGAAGCTTACTTTTGATTAATGACTCCTGGAGAGAGGTGTGTGGTGGCTCTATGAGCAATGAATTCTAAACAACTTCAAGTCGACATTAATTATGCCTCAGGCTTCCATCTGATGAGCGAGCCCAGAGGAGAAACTGGAGATGATTGGGCTTCAATGGGAAGGTAAGGCCAGGAGCCTCCCACAAACCTTTGGGGCCTTTTGTCCCTCTGTCTTGTCATCCCGGTCAGGCCTTCAGTGGCCCACAAGATATGCCATGGACTTTGGGTCTCACTTTAAAACTTTAATAAGTGTTGGTCTCCTCCACTCTCTAACCTGATTTGGGAGAACAAGATCGTGGCTCCACCAGCAAGATGAGAGATGTGATGATGAAGCTAGACTGGGACAAGAAAGAACTGAAATCTGTGAAATTGTATCTTGGAACCAGCTACTGGCTACCCTGGGCCTCAGCTGGTGAATCTATAAAATGGAGGCCTAGAGACAGAACTAATATTAGCCCATGATTCCCTGCCATTCCCTGCAGAGAATTCTAGATCAACAGTGGGAAGACACCTCAGAGGCCAGCTGTTCGATTTCACAAATGAGCAGAGTGAGGGCAGAGTGGCTTGACCAAGCTTTCACAGGTCATCAGTAGCAGAGGCAAGATTTGACCTCATTTAAAAGCCTACTATGTGTCAGCCACTGTGCTGGGCACCAGGGAAACAGAGATAAAAGTAAAGCCATCCCTGCCTGTAAGAAGTTTTCATGCTCCTTGGGTGATTCTAATCCTGCCTTTGATGGTTGCTATATGTACACAGAGAGTAAATACAAACCATATTCCAAGAAAAGACAAATTAGTTTCTGGACTGAGGTGGGCTGTGGGGGACTGGAATGGGCTTCACTTAAGGAGGTGCTTGAGTTGAGTCTGAAATGGAGTGAAGGCATCCAAGAGGTAGGGGTGAGAAGGTAGATTATTCCAGGCCTGGGGTAAAATCACAAAGCCAAGAAATGATATTTTGGGGGGGATGGAATGGGGTGGCGCTTCACAACTGGGAGATTTGTCATGGACTCTAGGCCCTTATTGCTTTCTCTTCATTTAATCATTGGGCATAAAAAATGATGGCTCATTATTTAATTGATATCATTAATCCTACCTAGGATTTCTTTCCATTGGTCTAAGATGCCTACATTGGCCCTGGGCCAATGAGAAATATCAGCCCTACTATGCAGATGTGGAAAAAGAGGCTCCATTAGGGCCAATGTCCTGTCTGAAGGCACCTATCTCATCCTTTGAACCAGTCTTCAATGTTGAGTTCCGCTTATCTTCCAGTGGCCAATCTGAGAGGTGTGTGGTGAGTATGGAAGCTCAGCTAACTCTCTCTCCCCCACCCCCAGGACGTGTGTTCTTTTATGTGTCCAATGGGAACACATCTCATTATTTTCCTTCTCAATTTAATTAATCCACATTCAGTAATGAACCTTGAAATTTCAATTAAGCACATCATTACCAGTGAGCATAGACCCAATGGTAGCTGGCAACTTTTACATTTGAGGGTCTTCCAGGCCAGAAGATTTCCTGTCTGATGGCTAAGCATTTGAATCTTAGATGCTGACGCCCCTTTGCATGACTTTGGCAGGGGCGGTGACCCCTCCAGTGCTTTCAAGGAGGGCAGGGAATGTTGATGGAGGCTTTCTTTATATTGCACTTCTAGGATGGCCTCCCTTGGAATGGCGCCACCGAGACATACTGCCCTAATGTCTCCTCTTCCCCTTGTCAAGGTACTCTTCATGCAGGTTGTCCTGCCATTGTACAGTGTGAGGAGCTTGGAATTTATGGTGGATCTCAATGGGCAATGTCAACATTAACCCTCTCATAGGTACAGCATATGCAGGGAATTTTGTGACTTTGCCAAAGAGGGTCGAATGACCCTACAGAGGAGCTCAAGTAAGTCTGCATGGTAAGGATGGTTTCCAGAAGGCATGAAACCATGGAGGATGTCCCCCAAATCCGCTGAGGCTGCCTGACCTGAAGATGTTTCCCTAAGACAATGAGCTCATGTGCCCTGGGCAGAGTCTCATGGAAACTGAAGACAAGCAGTCGATGATGATGATGATGATGATGATGATGATGATGATGATGATGATGATACTCAAAAGTGGCACAAGACCTGGTTCAAATCCTGTCTCTGATAGTTCCTACCTATATAACCTTGGGCAAATTGTTTGTCTCTGGGACCCAGTTTTCCCATCTGGGAAGTGAAAGATTAGACCAGGTCGCCTTTGAGGTCCCTTCCAACCATAGAGCCATGAGCCAATGATTTCATGGCTGTCCTCAGCAACATCAGATCTTGCCCCCTACATCTTTTTTTAAGGGCCAATTCTTGGTTCCATTATTTACTACCCTTGAGGATCCTGAGGTTCTCTGAGCCTCAGTTTACTTATCTATAACCAAGGGGCTTGGACTAGGTGACTTCTAATATTCCTTCTGGCTTTAAATGGATGGTTCTATGGTCTTCTGTAGGACCTTCCTGATCTCCCCCTCTCCCACTGGCTCTCAGCCTTCTCTCTCTAACATACTGAAATTAGTGGTCATTTTAATAGTCTTGTACCTATCTGGGACATTGTTGTACCACTCCTTCCCCCAGCCCCAGCAGAATATAAGATCCTCAAAGGCAGAGATGACTTCTTTGCCTCTGTATACCCAGGGTCCAGCACATAGTAGGTGCTTCATAAAGGTTCCCTGACTGAACAAGGAAGAGCAATCCCAGATAAACAAAGGAGAGGAAAGGGGAAACAGAGGCCCCTTTCCTGCACTGGGCAGCTCAAAATTTCACTAGTTCAGGTTGTTTTATTTTAACTGTTGCTGATGCTTGTGGCAAACGAAGTTCCAGGAGCTGTTTCTTCTGCAGAGAATGAGCAAAGAATCGCGATGCTTGGAGAGGAACATTGCACCGGTGCCTTGGTGTCTTTTTAAATCAATCTTTTAAAATAATAAGATGCCAAAGAAAAGCTACAACAGTTTCCTTCTTCCCTTCCTTCATTCCTTTCTTCCTCCTCCATCCTCTCTTCTTCCCTCTTCCTTCCTTCCCTCCTCCCTTCCTTCCTTCCTTCTTTCCTTCTTTCCTTCCTTCTTCCCTCCCTTCCTCCCCTCGTCTCTCTCTTTCTGTCTATCTCTCTGTCTCTGTCTCTGTCTCAGTCTCTGCATCTCTCTCTGTCTCTCTCTCCCTTTCTGTTTCTCTTTCTTTCTTTCCTTATCCCCCATCCCCTCCTTTCCCTCCATAACAAAGTATGTCATCTTCAATGTGGGGACAGCAACATCTGCTCTGGTCTGTGTCTTGTCAAAGGATTAGAATCTTGGGGCAAGGGGTAAGGGAGAAGAGAGATATTGGTGCTTTTAATGGCCTTGCAAAGCCTGCTCTGTATGGCTTGGGGCAGCCACAGGACTGAATCTGGATAATGTTGGCATTATCCAACCTGACAGGAGCTCAGTCAGTCATGTCCCTCCCCACCCCATCCTGCCCCAGCCGGGCCTCAGAATGAGATTTGCACTGAAGGACTCCCTGACCTCCCTCGGACTCCCTGACCTTCCTCAGACCCCCATCCCTTCCTGGCACTCCACAGATGCTTGGGCTCTCTAAGTGAAATAACCTGTTCTAGGGTATTGACATCAGGGCTTAGAAAACATCTCAGGGACAAAGGAAAGGAACTGTGGTTTCTCTGGGAAAACCTCATAGAGGCATGGCTTGGCATAGTGTGCGGTCAATGGCCTGGAGAGGTGGTGGGGGTGTGGCCCAAGCTGGGACCCCAAGTCTGGGAGAGCCGGATTCGAATCCCGGTTCCACTCCCTGGAGTCTGAAGGAAGATTCATTGCCTACCTGGGTCTGTTTCCTCATTTTACACATGAACAAGTTGTGGTTCAGAAAGGATGGTGCTTTGTCCAAACTCACATACATTATCAGTGGCAGAGGCAAGATTTGAACCCGTGTCAAAAGAACCTACTGTGTGTTGGACATTGTGCTAGTCACTGGAGATATAGAAACCAAAAAAGATTATCTGGAGCTTGCAGTCCACTGATACTTCCAGACCCTTTTCTAATAAGCATGCATTGCCTCCCTCATGCTAAACTTGGCAAGTATATGGATTATATGGTGTCCCAAAAGTCTGAATGTAGTTTTAAGCTATTAAAGCTTAAGCTAACGAAGCTAGTAATTTAGGGTATTAAAGCTTGAAACTGCACTCAGCCTTTTGAGACACCCTATATATAATAACATGATATATGAGATGTCACAATATATTATACAATATAAAATTATATTTATCCCATAGAATCTATAGTAATAATAATCATGGTGTGCTATAACACAGTGATTTCCTGTTGAGTTTTGCCATGTTTGATCCATCTGGGGTTCTCATCTGTCGAGTTCTTTGGGGATCATGGGGCAGCCACCTTGAGGGGCAGCGTTCCCTCCAAGCTCCCTCCCAGCTTAGGCTCTTTTGCCCATTACAGGAGCAGGGCTGTCTACACCTTTATCGAGGGGGCTGCTTAAAATCAGATTCTAGGTCCATGGACCCAAAACCTGTGTAGGCCTTGGACCTTGTTCTGTAAGTCTAAGACATCTGATTTTGGGCGTGGTCTTTGAAGATGTAATCAAAATGATCCTTTCAGGCAGCAAGGACATAAATGAAAGCCAACAGAAAGTGAGAGGCCAAAGGGAAGCCCCAAGTCAGTCAGCGAGAGGGTTGGAACTAACATTTAACGTGTCTGGATTTTAAGTAAAATGTGCTAAGCTGCTTCTCTGGAAGGTGTCTTTTGTTTGGTTTGGAGGAGATGATGGAGTAGGTGCTCATGGAAAAGATGAGAGATCTTAGGGGTATGTGTAAGAGAGAGAGGGAGGAAGGAGAGAGAAAGGGAGAGAGGGGGAAAGGGGGGGAAAGAGAGGGAGATACAGGGAAGAGAGGAGGAGAGAGGAGAGAGAGGAGAGGGAGAGAGAGAGAGAGAAAGAGAGAGAGGGGGGGGAGAGTTAGTTTATGGAGAGAAGAAGCATGTGGAAATGACAGGTGGTGTATATGTTACTGGGGTACATTCTCATGGGAAGGACTTTTGGAGGGTAACACCTGTTTCAAAATTGCTGTTAATTAGCTCTTTCCTTCAGAATATGATTTCTTTCCTCTCCTTCTTTCTCTGGGATAATCCAGGGACCTGGGAACAAAGATGAGAATGGGGAGTGGAGGTGTCAGAAGACAGATTGGAATAGGGGAAGGTAGGGGAGAGGACTAGACAGGAGGGGGGAAAGAGAGAAACAGAAGAGGAGAAAGAGGAGAGAGAGACAGAGAGAGACACAGAGACAGAGACAGAGATACAGAGAGAGACAGAGAGACAGAGAGAGAGACACACAGAGAGAGAGAGAGAATCACTCCCAGACTTCAGCACCAGTGACTCGAGTTAGAAATAGTTACTTTTGTTCTCTGGCTTCCCCATTGCTGACTTTTCTGGCTCTCATCATCAGAGAATTTCAGGGCTCGAAGGGATCTTATCGGCCATTTAATCCCATTCATATTTGCACGAGAATTCCCTCCTACACCATAACCAACAAGTGGTTATCAAACTTCTTGAAGACTTCCAGGAAGGGAACCCCCCCCACCAGAGACAACCCCTTCCACTCTGGGCCAGTTCCAATTGCCAGGAAATTTTCCCTGACATGGGCCCAAATCTGCCACTCTGGAGCTCTCTCCCCCCAATCCCTTCTGGTTCTGTCCTCAAGGGTCAAGCCAAAGAAGCTGGATCCCTTTTTCACATAACAAGGTCACTCTGATATCCCTCATCATCTTCTGTCTTTTCCAGGCTGAATCTCCTCCCTTCCTTCATTATATCCTAATAGGATCTGAACTCAAGGTAACTCCTCCCTATCTTGGCTGCTCTCCTTTGGATGCCCCAACCAGTAAGTCACCTCCTAGAGCCCACTGGACCAACCGGAGGCTGAGGACAGAAAGGAACGGTCTGGTTCACAGGTTCAACAGTTAAACCCATCAGGAGCCTTTGATGGCCCATGTCCAGAGTTAGACTGTGGTTGAAGCCATGCTGAGCACCTCAGTGAAGGGCCATCTGAAGGAAGCCTGCAAAGCGGGGAATGAGTCACTCCTTTTGGTTTCTCCATTTAGCATTGGTTTAGTTTCCTAATTCCTCCAGTGTCTCATTCTCACTTGGATCAAAGCATGTTATTAATTGACACTCACTTCAGCCCCTCTCCCCTTGGGCTGGCCTCACAGTCTGAACAGGGGAAGAATTGACTGGGTGAGAGGAGAGGAAATATCAGACCCAGGGATGTTTCCTTGGGCCAAGGCAGAGTCATGAGTTTAGCCTTAAATTTTCTTTCTTTTTCTTCCTATCTCCTTTTCTTTCTTCTTTCCCTCTTCCTCTTACTTCCTTCCCTCTTCACTTCCTTCACTTTCTTCTCTTTCTTCCTTTCTTCCTTCCCTCCCTCCCTCCTTCCTTCCTTCTTTCTTTCCTTCCTTCCTTCTTTTCCTTCCTTCTTTCCTTCCTTCCTTCCTTCCTTCCTTCCTTCCTTCCTTCCTTGTTCTTTCCTTTCTTTCTATAGATAGATAGTAGGGAGCACCCAATGAGGAAACACACTCCACCAATGCAGATCAGCAATCCACTCTGCAATTTATGGTCTTTGTGAGTCACCTAGAGTTCTGAGAGGTTAAAGAACTTGCCTAGGATCATTTGGCCAATGCATCCAAAGTGAAAATGGAAGCTGTTGGAGGCTGGCTTTCTACCCACTAAGGCCACATGACTTCTCTGATGTCATCAATACTGGGGAATATATGTGGCCTTTCTTCCTGTCTTTGACCTTCAGGAGATTCGTCTCCAGTAGCATCAGCCAATCTTTCTCTGTGCTTAAAGATGCTGGAAGAAGCTAATGGGCTCAGATCATTTTCAGCAGCCTTGGGGCACACAGGGTATGATTATCAGCTGCTCTATCCCTTTGTGGTCCAGATAATGTACTCTATTTGGTTACCTGGTAACAAAGTCTGGTATCATTTTGGGGAATGAATGAGATGCCAGTTTCTCTTCTCTCTAGCTCTCTATCCTGAACTGGAATTTTAGACTGTCACCCTCTCTGAGGAGGGAATGACTTCCAATTCTGCACCTGGTAATCAATCAATCACATTGAACACAAAGAATGAAGTGAAACAAACAGAAGAAGTGAAAATCTCTGCCCTCAATAGGCTTACAATAGATCTGGAGGTGGAGGTTGGGTTAGGATATGCATGGGGCTGAACACAAGGTAATGGGGCAGTCAAGTGGGCAGTTGATGCTTGGGCTTAGTCTTGACTGGAGCAGATGTGAGAATGGAAGGACCTTCAGATCTGGGGAATAACCAGAGTGAAGACATTTGCCTGATTCTTGATCCTGCTCTGTAACTGGTAGATAAACTTTATAGATAAATTCTATAGCTGCTTAGGCATAGTAGCCATGGTCCTGTCCATGGCCTCTCCATCTTAGAATGTGAGCTCTTGGAGAACAAGCCCTACCTTTGCTTTCAAATTTGCATCCCCAGTTCTTAGAGCATAAATGAATGCACCTATTCATTCCTTCATTCCTTCCTTCCTTCCTTCCTTCCTTCCTTCCTTCCTTCCTTCCTTCCTTCCTTCATTCAATATTCCTACAAAATTTCAGCTCTAGCAATATGTTCTCCAGATTGCCCTAGCTACACATGCTCTTGCTCCCAAAATAACATTTTCTTGAATCTGTATAGATTGTTTCTTTACAGGTTGTCCCCCCAATCATATGTAAGACCCTTATTTCACTTTTTATTTGGATGCCCAGTTCCTGGAACATAGTGGGCATTACCAAATACTTGTTGACTTATCCATTGACTCTTAAACAGGAAAGATTGCTGTCTTTAATGTGGTGGAAAGTTGTAAAAAGCTGAAGGTAGAAAAGGTAGAAGAATTGATTGATTTTTTTTAGGTTCATGGAATAGTCTTGAAATCCATTTAACAGGGTCCCTCCATCACAGGGCACCAGGACAAGACAAGACACCAACACCTCCATACATGACATGCAGGGGTTAGGAGGTTAGGTTATAGGATGTCCAAGGCCCTTTAAGATGCTGAGATTCTATGGTTCTCAGATACATCAGGACAGGGAATGAGGCCCAGGATTTCACTATGGCAGAGAACTTCTGAGTGAAGAAACTCCTACCAGGGCAGGTTGGCACTTTCTCAACAATCCATAGTCCTTGTGATCTGCCTAGAGCAATGGGGGGAGGGAGTGTAACTTGCCCACGTAGTCTGTAGATGTCAGGGGCAGGACTTTAAGCCAGGATTTGAACTTTCTGGTTTTGGCCCTTTCTAATAGAGTTATACCCTTTTCCCTATTATAACTGACCCTTGATCCACAGCACAAAATAGATTTACCCTAACGAGTTTGGTTTTCTCCACTATCACCATGGACAGCAACAGTGGCATTGTCCCTCCCCCGCCCCCCCCCCAGCAGCCCAGATCTTAGCCCATATACCTTTACTCATCTTTTGCCAACTCTTGTCCATGTCCTTGTAGAGATTCTTCATAAGGGGTCCTCCTATTGGGTCAATGGTCTCTCAACATTTTGTGGATGCCAATATGTCTTCTGAAGACATCTAATCCAACCCATACCTAAAAAAGAATCTCCCCTATGACATTCCAGACAGGTGGTATGTTGTCTGGCAAAGGGGAACTTGACCTGATTGCATCCTCACTACCTGGCTGACTCCACGTGACATTTGTCATCATCCCCCCACCAAGAACATGCTTGTTTGCTGACCTCCAATGGGAGGTGGAGGAAGAATCAATCAATCGACAAGCACTGATTCATCACTTACCATGTGCCAGGTGCTGAGGATACAAAGACAAATGTGAAAATGGATCCTGTCCTCAAAAAGCTTCTAGTCTTGACATGGGGAAACAACATATACTTACATAGATATAGACAAATACACACAAATAAATACAAGATAGTTTGGACAAGGAAAAGCACTAATGGCAAGGGAAGGATAAATCTGGGTGAGCTTCTTGGAGGAGGTAGTGCTTGTTATCCACTCAAGTGTCTGAGAAGAACCCACCTCCCACCTATGGACTGATGTATAAACATTGCCAGTTTATGACAGGTCTTCCACCTGTCATAAAAATCACAGCAACGGCCATTCTTTGTGTCCGTCAGGAGGACAAAGGCTTTGGTGGCAGTGACTGTACCTTGACGTCCTTTGCAACTTTCCCCATCAACCCCACTCAAGACTCTGCACACGACCAGCTTCTGGTTAAGCATTGCTGCCTAACAGCCTCTTTCAGGATATGAGGAGCAAGGCAATCCAATTTTTCTGCAGCAGCTCCTCAGAGATGGTAATTATGAAAAGGCTTCCTTCTTGTTCTTGGAATGGCTTGGAGGCAGCTTCTCTCAGCAGCAGCATTCAGAGACATGGATGGCCCTGCAGCAGGTGGCTGGAGTACTTCAGGACCAGTGTGGAGTGGGCAAAGGGGACCTTGGCCTGAATGCACGCCCATTCCTGACTGGCTCAAACTGTGTTAGCCATCACCCGCCCACTAAAGACATACTTAGGAAAGGCTCTCAATGGCTGATGTGGGATACACAGTTCAGCAGACAGTTGTCTACATTGCTCCAGAACAAAAATTGGACAAGTGACCCCAAAAGACTGTAGCTGCCCAAGGCTAATACCTTTGGAAGGGAGATTCCAGCTGTCCACTTTTCTCTCTCTCCCAACCTGGATTAAAGAGCCCCTTTCTATGGTGATGTAAACTAATCACATTTTATCATTGTTCCTCTAGGAGGCCATGCATACCCCTCCTGACTCAAGGAAAATAGCAACAACAGAAATGCCAATCTCTCCCTCCCCTCCCAAAAAGGAGGGTGGAATATTGCTTTGCTTAGTTCTCCAAAACTATTCAAAATCTTCTTTAACACACTCCATGTTGCAGCCAAATTGTCCTAAATCTATCATCCTCATTCCCCCCACCAACCAGGCATCTCTCTGCTTCTGTGCAGTTTGCTACCCATGCTTGGAGTCTCAGAGTCCTCAGTCTCAGAGCACAGTCCTCTGTCTAGGACCTGGGTTCTAGAGTCAGGCTAGGGGAGGACAATTCTTTGCCTGGACTCAGATTTATGCAGGGATCCCCCTTTTATATAGGGATCCCCCTTCCATACAGGGATCCCCCTTCCAGTCCTTCCAACTCTTTTGTTTTGTCTCTTTTTTGCTCAGCCCCCGTTCCCTTAGAAACACATTGGATTGGGTGGATTTTGTTGTCTCCAGGTCTTGGTGGGAACATTGGGACCTTGAGCAAGTCATTTCCATCTCTAGAACTCAGGTTCATCATTATAAAATGAAGATAACCTCTAAGGTACCTTCCAGCTCTAGACCTGTGATGACATTAGCTGACATCTCCATCTTACATGCAGCATCTGATCAGAAGCTCTCAATAGCCTCAAGAGGTCAGTACCAATGACAACTTTTCCCCCCATCTTGCAGTTGAGGAAATAGACCCAGAAAATTGAAGTGACTTCCCCATCATCACATCCCCAGTCAGTATGAGAAGTAGAATTCAAACCCTGGTCTATCCTGGCTGAGGTCCACCATTACACCACACTGCCTTATCACTTAGACTCCCTGGCATTTATCCTCATCAGTGACCATAGTAGGTTGTACTTAGCAGTGTGAGCTGAGTCCATCCATGGAAGCTCCATACACAGAAAAGGGCTATCCCCAAACCAAAATAAACGCAGGAGGAACATGGTGGCACCGGAGATGAGGAGCAGCCCTCTCAGTCAGGAAGACTGTGTTTGCACACAAAGTCTTGGTGACCCTGGACACGTCCCTTCATTATTCCTGTGGAAGTGCTCTACGGCTGTAAGCTGCAGAGAAGGTGCCAATTCACACTGGTACAGGGTTCGTCAGTGGGCACTCCCCACAATGCTGATGTCATAGGTCTAGCAAAAACTCAAGTGCAGCCAGTAAGCCTTTATTGAGCACCAAGATTCAAATTCTTCAGTCCATTCTCAGTTTTGTTTTTCTTTTCTGAGGATTCTGTCTGACCATCTCTGCAGATCCTTCTCTTCATTCCTGTTCAGTTTCTCCCAATCTCCTGAACCCCATGCCCATTCTCTCCTCGTCTCCTCCAGTCTTTATGGAAGAGGTGACCCTTCTCTTTTCTAAGGCTTATGGCAATATTTGTTCCCAGAGTCCCAACCCTCTACCACACCTAGCAGCTTCTCCCTTTAATCACCCACCTCAACCCTGCCCCAGCCAATCTTGAATGTCTTTCTTGACTATTCCTTTCCTGTTACTTACAAATGTACCTAGGTCTTCTCCATCATTAAGAAAGGGAAAAAAAGAGCACTCCCTTGAACCTGCCAGGCCTTCAAGCTATTGTCCTTTATCTCTGCTCCTCTTTTTTGAGGAGAAATTCATCCTTTTTTATTAACTAATTAATTTTTGAGTTCCAAATTTTCTTCCCCTCTCTTTCCTCCCCCTCTCCCCCAAGATGGCATGTAATCCCTTATAAGTTCTATATATACCTTCACATTAAACTTATTTTCCCAACAATCACGTTGTAAAGAAGAATTATAACCAATGAAATAAACTATGAGAAAGATGCAACAAAACAAAAAAATTAAATTAAATTAAATTTTAAAGAGAGAGCCAACAGTTTTCTTCAGTCTGCATTCAGATTCTGTAATTCTTTCTCTGGATGTGGATAGCCTTTTCCATCATGAGTCTTTTGGAGCTGTCTTAGAATCTTTCTGCTCCTCTTTTAAAGCTGCACTCTTGGAAAGAGCTGTCTACACTTGTTACCTCCATTTCTTCACATTCTACTCACTCTCAATCTCTTCCAAGACGTTTTCCAACTCCACAGTTTAGTTGATACTGATCTCTCTAAGATTACCAAGGGTTTCTTATCTGTGGAATTCCATGGCTTCTTTTACATCCTTATCCTTCTAACCTCATTGGAGCATCAACAATACTGACCATCATCTCCTGGGTGCTCTCTCCCCCCAGGTTGTCACAACATTGTTCTCTTCCAGTCCTCCCCACACTTCTCTGACCGCTCTTCCTTAGCATCCTTTGCTAAACCATCTTCATGCCACATCCTTTTTGGAGGGGGCACCCCCCAGGATGCTGGGTTGGGCCTTCTCTCTCCTTGCACTCCATCTCTAGCTGATCTCATCACCTAGGTTCACAAAACATATCAATGCCGATGACGCCCAGTTCTACCCAGCCATTTTCCATCTCTCTCCAGAGCTCCAGTTTTATGTCATTACCTACCTGCTAGGCACCTCACACCCATACGTTGCCTGAAACACTACTAAGCATGAGCTACCTTATATCCTTATCTATCATTTCTTGGTAGGGAGAAACTGTCAGCCCATTTGTCAACAAGCATTTATTAACTACTAGGTGCAGGTATTGTCCTGATGCCTGGAGATACAAAGAAAGGCAAAATACAGTTCTTGCCCTCAAGATGCTCACAATCCAATGGGAGGGACACCAAGCAAAACTGGGTATATTCATGTTATCTACAGGATAGATTGGGGATGCTCAACAAAAAGAAGGCACTAGCTTCAAGGGAGATCAGGCAAGGCTTCCTGTAAGAAGGTGGGATTTTGGCTGGGACTGGAAAGAAACCAGGGAAGCCAGAAGGTCGGAATGAGGAGGGACAGCATTCCAGACATGGAGCACAGCCGGGGGAAATGCCCAGAGTTGGGAGATGGAGGTCCCTGTTTGATTCCAGTGTCACTGGGTCAAAGAGTACATGGTGGGGAGCAAGGTGTCTTCAACTGGAAGGAGCTGAGTCATGAAAGGTTTTGAATGTCAAACAGATGGTTCTGATTTGATCCTGGAGGTGACAGGGAATAATTTAAATAGAGCTAGTGGTGGTGGGCTTTTCCAGTGAAGGCCATGTGGTCCTTTCAGAAAACTTGTGGGTCACTCATAGGGTCATTGAGGGAGAATTGGAAGAGGTCTTCAAGACCATCAGGGAGTCAGAGGATCAAAGCATTTCAGAGAACCTGAATAACCTCTACAATACCCAACAAGTTGCTCTCCAGACTCTTCAGAAAGCCCCCTAACCCTAAGCCTAATTTTCAACTCCCTGGGTGGTCCAGGTCACAGTTGGTCAACTCTGACCATTGAGGTGTGCCTGCAGCTCCTTCCTCCTTGTCACTAGCTCATACCTTTGGGGCCAAGCAGAATCAGACTAAAGTCCTCTAGTAGACAATAAGGCTTTAGGGACCTGAAGACAGCTATCTGCCAGGTCCCCTTCCTTCTCTTTTTGAATCCAACAGTCCCCTATTACTTCAAGCAGATCATGTGTCATGGCCTCCAGCCCTCTCACTGTCCTCTAGATCTCTCCAGCTTGTCAATATCCTTCCTAAAATGTGGCATCCAGAGCTGGGCCTGGAAGTCCAGATGGGGTCTGACCAAGCCAATGGATGAAGGGCACCATCACCATCCTGATGCTGGATACCACACCCCTGAAAGCTGCAACCTACCACTGTATGAGTTTTCCTGGCTGCCATATCTATGGACACTCTAGATCACTACAACCATCAAATATGTTTCAAATGATTTAGCCACACCTCCCTCATATAGTATGGGCAAAGTGGGTAGGGGTGGGTATAAGAGAATTTGGCCCACATCTCCTGCTCAGATCTTCTTGGATCCTGATTGTCATCTAGAGAGTTGGGGCTCCCCACTAGCCTTGTGACATCTTCAAATTTGTCATTGACAAAAGTGCTGATCTGCCCAGGATTAAGGCTGTTACCATTCATCACAGCTCAGGAGTAGGTCTCTCTGGACCACTGGAAACTGGCAGGGTCCCCATGACTGGAGGAATCATGGAAGAGTTTCCAGTCTTGAATTGCATCTTCATGACCAACCTTGTTTGCTTTACTGCCTCCCCTCACTTTTGTCTATTCCTGTTTTTCAGGATACAATGGCTTTTTGTCCAGAGCTTATACTGGGATGGCCCCTGGAAAAGCAATACCTGGTACCTGGGGCATTCTTCACTCTTCTGGAAAAGGAGTCAGTCACACCCCAGCTATTCTTGAGCCCTGCAAGTACTTAACTGAGCCGTGATTTAATTGCTTCGTGCTATTTGCAATAACAAGAGGCGGCTTCAGTTGACTGGATGCCAATGCCACACATCGCCTGCTTCACCTTCTTCACAGAAGTGAGAACGTGGGAAGGGGGAGAGCTCTGGCCACTGCCTTCCTGCCTTCTGCAGAGGTGACCAGTGGGCAGGAGGCAGCTCAGCCCAGAGGTGATTTCCTGGCTGCTGTCCCCTTGAAGAAATAAACAAGTTTAAAGGTGGAAATTCCAAGGGAATAATTCCTTAATGTAGAAAGTGTCCAGTTTGGATCAGGAATAAAAGAAAGTGAACCGGTCTGTGAGTTCAGACAAGTATTGGCAAGCAGGGTGCTCAACTAGGTCTGGGTCACACCTACAGACTTTTGGGAGCAGCCCAGAGGACCTGGAAGAGGGGGTGGGCTTGGGACACAGAGGGCCCTCCAACCTTCTCTGGGCCTGTGGAAGCTGCAATTTCTTCTTGTCCAGTGGCCTGTAAGATCATGGGTTTAGAGCTGGAAGAGAACTTACAAGTTATTGTTCCCAAATCTCTCATTTTACTGAGGCTCAGAGCATTAAGGTGACTTTCCCAAGAAGCATACAGGGTAACATTTGACTCCAGTATCTGACTCCAAGCCTGACACTTTCTCCACCAAACTCTGAATCTTAAGCTGGGTTCACTGCTGGGCCATACCTGGGTAGCTCAAAGTCTGCCCTCGTATCCCCTTAGACTGGCCAACTCCACTGCTAGTGCCATGGGGAGAGAGGACAAGAAATCAGCAGTGAGGTTGAGACTCTGCTCCCTGAATGACCCCTAATAAGGTTTCAACCCAATATTCATTATAACTCAGTAAGATACAGAAGCTAAGGTGGCTCCCTCCCCTGTGCCCACTGTCCCTCTGTTCATGGCATCCCTCAGCTTCTCCTCTCCTCTCCTGGCCTCGGACCATGATGGCTGAGGATCCCTGCTGCAACAGGTTCTCCAGTCCCGAGAGAACAGCCCTTCCTTCGGAGCTATGGAGGAGGGGCTCTGGGTCAAGTAGAAGCAAGAGAAAGGTCTTGGATTGCATTGCTGAAGTGTTCTAAACACTTGTTCATGTTTGAATTTGTGTGCATGCATGCATGTTTCCTCCCAGACCTTTAACTGATTCACAACTGGAACTTCTTGTCCCTCCAGAAAAATTCAGTGAATCAGCCCCTGGCTTCTATGTTAGATCAGCCATGCAAAGCCACCCCACCCCACCCCACCCCCATCCCCATGGTTTGCCAATGCCTATTTTGAAATAGGTGAGCTCCTCGAGGTTTGTGCATAGTCAGAAATAACTATGTGCATCTTTCCCTGGCATGCTGCTCTCTGAACAGATTGAGCAACAATCGTGCCCGAGGACCTGAGGATGCCATGGAGGGCAAAGGTCCTAGCCCTGGGACTCTCTGTGTGGCCCATGCTCCCTGACTTGCAGCATTAGAATCTGTGCTTCATGAATGGTTGGCTAGGCAGATCTGGGGATTCAGTTTGATTCTGCCGCGTTCTCTCTCTTGATCTGGAAGCTGCCTGTGTCAGCTCCATTATTCAGGGTGGGGGAAGGCTGAGCACCCATCACCTCTCCCTAAGGAGTCTTACACAGTTAACAATACTGAGAAGTTGCTTACACAATTGGCAGTGAAAGTCTGTTTCCTCAGAGAAGATGCTGAGGCAGAAGGGTAAGACATGGGTTCTCCTGCAGGCTGCCTCAGTTTCCCCATATGCACCATAAAGATTCTCTTATGATCATATCCAGATGACCTCCAAGGATCAGTAATACTTGGATTTGGAGGGGCTGGAAGAGTAGCATTCTGTAAGCATGGCCAGCGAGGCTAGGTATGGGAGGAGGCCCCCATTTTGGCCCTTCCACATCCCAGGACAAGAGGTGACTGGATCTGCCTGACCGTGGCTTATGGAACCAGAGCCCTGGAAACTCAAATCTGTTAAACACTTGTGCCAACAAATTGTTTACCTTTTCACAGAAGGAATTAGTTGTTGGACACCCCAGGAAGGAAAGGTGAAAGTTTACCTAGAGAAATCTCCAGCCTGGAGAGGCTGACCCAGGGAGTGTGAAGCCTGCTCCTCTAATTCCAAATCCAGGACTCTCTCTATGCCTTCTCTCCTCCCTCTGGGCCTTCCCTCCTCCCTCTGGGCCTTCCTTCCTCCCTCTAGGCCTTCCCTCCTTCCTCTGAACCCTCCTTCTTCCCTCTGCATCCTCCTTCCTCTCTCTACTCTCCTCCTGACTTTCTAGACTCCTCCACCATTCCCCAGAAGCCTCCTCATCCAGGAGGACCCTTCTGTCCTCCCTTTGGCCTGTTTCTTCCAGAACCTCCATGTTGATGACATGCCTAGGAGAGCTGTACTCATGCCTTTCCTACTCCATTTCTGCCCCCCAGGGGGGAGCCTTCCTCTCTGCCCTTCTTTGTGTTGCATCCCCCGTAGAATGGGAACCCATCAAGGCCAGGCGCCATCTTACTTTGGGCTTGTATCTGTATTCCCAGCACTTAGCATGGTACAAGGGATACAGAAAGTGCTTAATAAACACTTGTTGACTTGACAACTCTCCCATGATTCCCTGTGGCCTCCGGAAGCTGTCTACAGGCCTGAGAAGTCTGACTCACCCATCATCACACAGTGTCAAGTAAAACTTGAACCCAGGCCTCCCTGCCTCCAAGCTGGGCCAGTTTTCCCTGGTGCCACATTGCCTGGCTTCCATCTCTACTTTCAAAAGATTAAACCAGGCAAAGGTCATCATTCTTCTGCAGGACTCAATCATTTTGGGGGCTCCAACGCACACTAATGAGCTCAGCATCACGCACCCCAAAGGGCCTCTGACCTGGGATCTGGACCCGCCTTGGGGGCTGTCAGCTGGCTGCTGTCACATGTCTTCTTCTGGCTCTCTCTTCTGCATTTGACCTCCAGCCGGCCTAGATCTGGGCCTCTGATTGATCTCTGCAGCTGTGTCTGCTTCTCAGAAACACGACACCTTGTTGTTCAGAATGTGGTATCTGCTCATCCCTGCCTGCCAGCTAGCCGGCGTCCTGTCCCCTGTCCTGTCTGTCTTGGATAGCCCAGAATGTGGCTGCTCACGTCCTGCCTGAAAAGATGCCGACGAGCAGCCTGGGGCTGGGGTCACTCCAGGGGTGCAAGGGGCAAGGAAGAGCATCAGGAGGCTTTCTCAGACCCACTGCGCCTCCTCCCCTTCCTGCTTTAAGTAATTCACGATAAAGGAATGAAGATAAAACAACAAGAATAAGCATACATAAATGTGTAATTTAGAATATTCCTTTTCCTTTGGTCATATTTCTTATTAAGATGCTAATAAATCTGCTGATGAGGGGAACTTTCTGAAAAAAGTGTGGCAGGCACTGGAGAATTCATGTGTGTGTGCGTGTGTGTATGTATATGTGTATTGTGTGCATGTATATGTGTATACAGGTATGTGTGTATATGTTGAATGTATACGTGTATTGTACATGCATGTGTGCATATGTGTATCGTGTGTACATATATGTGTATTCTGTGTGTATGTGTGCATTGTGTAAGTATGTGTATGTATGCGTATTGTGTGTATGTATTTGCGTATTGTATGTAGGTGTGTGTGTATATATGTATTGTGTGTGCATGTGTGTGATGGGCATGTGCGTGCTTCGTAGCATGACTAGGTAGGAAGAAAACAGATTGCGTCTAATGAGGAAATGAATAAATTCAGACATTCTAAGCTCACCCCTCATGAAGGCGCTGAATTGAGTGTCTGTGGTCGGGTCTCCTCTTTCTAGGATGACAGAACCAGAAGAGACACTGGAGACCGTCTCATCTGATTCCCTCCCTTCACAGGTGGTGCTCTGTTGGGCCCCTAGGGAGTGCTGATGACTCCTTTCCTAAGGGCTCTAGGATAAACCGAATTTACCAGTGTGTACCCTGTTGCTTACTGGCCACACAGACTTAATTAGGTTTTAGAATTCAGCATTTGCAGCCACAGAAACATCTCCTCCCCAAACAGGGTGGGCACGCTTTTCCTTACATAGCCAAGGTCCTGGGGAGAGTGGGCTCCCACGGGAGAGGTCACGTGACCAAAGGATAAGTGCTCCTTTGTCCCCTTCCAGATGGTCTCTGCCAGGCTCTGAGGGCTCGGGGCCTTGTCAGGTCTCTAAGCTCCTTTCCTCAGTGGGTCTAATTGTGCCGATGCAGATGCTGCAATCAGTGACTGCAGCCAACACTATTATTCATGCTGTGGGAACTCTAGACCCTCTGACTTTTCAAAATTCACAAGCCAACCATCCCTCCGGTCACTGTCTGATGCTGATCTTGGTTGCTGCATTATACAGAGCCCTAGAGGGCAGCCACATGGTGCAGTAAATGGAACAGGAGGCCTGGAATCAGGAAAACCTGAGTTCAAATCCAGCCTCAGACACTTACTAGCTATGTGACCCTGGGCAAGTCACTTAATCCTGTTTGCCTCGGTTTCCTCATCTGTAAAATGAGCTGGAGAAGGAAATGACCAACCACTCCAGTATCTTTGCCAAGAAAACCCCAAATGGGGTCACCAAGAGTCAGACATGACAAAAATCGACTGAACAACAATAGTGGCCTAGAGGCCTGATTCTCTTCAACCCACAATCAGAACACTTTGCACCTAGATCACCATTATTTGATTTATTTGATTCATTATATTTAATTGGGAGGGAGGATACTCCCCCACCCTTCCATCTAAATGAGGACAGTAAGGGCCAGGGAGGACAATGACCTGGCCAGGCTTCCCCAGAGCTGGGGGTTCTGAGGCCCTGCAGGGTGGCTGGGGTGCCATCACATCCTTCTTGGTGCTTGGCCACACCCAGAGAAGTCACTCATTGGATGAAGGGAAGCATGTAAGAAACATGGGAGAGGCAGCCTTTGCCTCAGGACCATAACCCTCCTGTTTCTGGTGGTGTTGGGCTCCCTTGGCCTCTCCCCTCCACCGTCCCCCCTCTGCCACTGCCCCAATACCCCTTCCCCCACTTCAGCTGCCCCACCTCGGCCACCCCCCCTCCGCAGTCCTCCCCTCCTCAGCAGCCTCCCAGTATCTTGACTTCCTGCTCTGACTTCTTCCCAGCTCTGTTCCCTTTTGGAAAGTTGCAGGTCAGCTTGGCCTGCACTGCTGTCCAAATGTTGTGTGGATGTTTCTGGCTGTAACAGCAGGTCCCCATGTCAGTGACTGCCCATGATCCACAGCGACAATAGCAGTCAAAGTGATCAGTAGAAAAGAATGAAAATGCAAGATGGTGTTCAAGTTCAAAGCCCACTTCTGACAGCGACAAGTGGTGTGACCTTGGGCAAGTCACCACCTCCCTGGCCTCAGTTTTGCAATCTGTGCATCGGGGATGATCATATGAGAGGGTCCTACCCTGGAGGGCTATTGTGAAACAAAGAGCTTTGCAGACCTTCAAACACTTTCTAACTAAACATCAGCATGCATCCATACTTCTGTGATCGAGGGGTTTGAAGAGATGGGGTCTCCTTCCCCAACATGTCTGTAATTCAGTAGCTATGTCTTGGGGAGTAGCCTGAGACTCAGACAAGGAAAATGCAGCTAGTATGTGTCAGAGGCAGGATTTGAACCCAGTTCTTCCTAAGTTCCTCATCCTATTTACCACAATATGCTGCTTCTCAATGCAGGTACCACATATGATAGTAAGTTCCATAATTAATATACAGCTTATAGGAGATCACTATGAATGAAGGAATGAGTGAATGAATGAGTGAGTGAATGAATGAGTGAATGAATGAGTGAATGAGTGAGTGAATGTATAAATGACTGAATGAGTGAATGAATGAATGAATGAATGAATGAGGTATTAAATACCTACTATTCTAGGCACTGTGTTAGGTGCTGGGTAAAGGAAGACAGAAGTGGAACCATCCATTGATGGTTTGCATTCCAGGTGCCTTAGGGAAGCTTAGGGGAAGAAAACACAGAGAGGGGTGTGTTGGCCAAGGTGGGGGCACGGGAGGGGGGGGCCGCTGGGGAGTTACAGAGATGAGTAGAGCCAGAAGACAGTCATTGGGCATCCATACCCTTTACAAACCAATGCTACTATGGATTGGGTTTCTGTTCACAGAACAAATAATGGAAAGGGGGTGTATAAGTTGGTGGAGGGTGGCCACAGGGAGAGGGGGAGTTGGGAGGTATATAAATGGAAAGTTAGAAATCAGACCAGGGCAGTGTTCTGTTTTTGTCTCTGCCCCTTTTGCCTGTAGCATGAGCATTTGGAATCTTCTAGGTGGGGAAAACAGGGCTGAGACAAGCTCTAGATTCCCAGTATCGTCACCAAATTCAGCAGTTTCTCAGCAAAAGGAAATTCATATTCTGGGCACCCAACTTGGCGTCTGCAAAAGAAAAAAATTACCGCGTTCAGCATTACATATCCAGGGATGCCTGCAGCTGGCAATTAAAAGGCTGAAAATAAGTGAAGAAATCATCCTTTCCCAGCCAATTCACCAGATTATAAAACCAGGAACAGAGATTTTTCTTCCCCTCACCCTTTATGGAGCTCACAGGACATTGTTGGTGAGTGAAATGGGGCCCTTGTCATTCACAAAGATTCAGAATTTGCATTTGGAGAGTTTGGGGAGGAGAATGTCCATCAAAGATGGCCTCTTGAGCCTCAGGTTAAAGCTTTGGAGCCCGTCTAGGCAAGATTCACATCACGAAACTCAAGGAACATGAGAGCCGTTTGTTGAGTCTGGCGCTGCCTGTACTTCCCGATGTCCGAGATGAGCCAGCAGATAGCTCTGAGGAGCAGGAGCAGAAGCATCCTCTGGCTGCTGCCCCCTCCTGCCGGATGTCCTAGCCTGGGGCTTGGGGCTGGCTGCCCTCTTGGTTTGCATTCAAATTCTCCCTCTTGTTTTTCAGCTCTCTCCCCTTGGGTTCAGGGGGCTCTAGTAGAGACTAAGTGAGCTTAGGAGTCATTCTACATTGGTTCCCAGGCTGGCTTTGCCACTTGGGCTTATGACCGGGCCAAGTCCACTTTGTGCTCCTGTAAAGTGAGAGGGCAGAATGGAGCAGATGGCTTCTGGGGTTTCTTCTAACTCTCAGTCTATGAAGCCACGACAATCCCACTGTGGTCTCTTACTACTTGTATGATCTTGAATAAGTCTCTTGGCTTCCATGGGCCCAGTTTCAGAATCACATCACAAAATTGGAGATTCAGCCTTCAATGATATATTGAGCAGATATATTCACAGATATATGCATCTTCCAAGGGCCTGTCCAGCCTCTGCTGGAAGACCTCCAAGGACCAGGAACTCACCATCTCCCAGAGCAGCCTGCTCCACTTGCGGACAGCGAGCCTCACTGGGGAGTTCTCCCTACCATCAAGCCTCATTCTGCCTCCTAATGGCTGCCCCTCCCTGCTCCTGTTTTGCCCTTAGGGCCAGGCAGAACAAGGCTTTAGACACTTGGAGGCAGCTAGCATATCCCACCTGTCTTTCTCCCATGCTAAACTTGCTCTGTTCCTCACCTATAAAATGAGGGGATCAGACCCTCAAGGATCATTCTAGCTCTAAATGCATAATGCAATGATATTTTAATGCTAGTGCAGACCATACTAAGTAACAAGTCATGGTTGTATAGCTGTGACTCTCCATCACAGGAGCAAAGGAAGTTTCCCCCGGCTGAACTCAACGTAATGAACTCAAAGCATCAGCCCTGGAGAAAAGCATTTCTGGGAGCAACCAGGAGCCCCAAAATGGTGAGTGGGCAGTTAGAGTCAGGACTGATGGTAATGTCTCCCTAACAGAGTGCTGGAGGTATCCCCAGGGCTATGGTGCCCATCCCTGAGGCCATAGTGCACTTCCTTCTTTTAGCTAGAGACCTTTTAGGGAGCCCAAAGCACTGTGCAGGCCACTTCTCATTAATGACTGCATTGCTCTGAAAAGCAGATACGTGTGTATGTGCATGTGCGTGTGTGAGCATGTGTATGCGTGTGTGTGTGCATGTGTGTGTGAGTGCATGTGTGTATGTGCGTGTTGGAGGAGCTGCTGTGATTATTTTCCTTTCACCAAGATAGAGAAAGATTAAATGACTTGACCCAGTTCTCAGAGTCCATCAATGGTGGCACCAGGAACAAAGCCTTGGTCCCTGGGACGCTGGCCACTCACTAATTCATTAGACCATCAGCTTCCCCCAAGAATGCTAGCTCATTTTCTTTTCAGTGCCTCGAATGTCTCCTCAGACAAATTAATTGTCTAATTGGCTGTTGACACCTTTGTCTGATCTCATGGCTCATCCCAATTCCCTGGACTGGAGTTTCAGCACTGTTCAAGTTAGACCTCCCCTAAGAAGACTTCCTCCTTTCTTTGATACAGTTGCCTTGTGAGAGGGATGTCATGTGTCCAGAGGTTGTCAAAGGATTCTTGGGCATCCTCGTTCATCCATTCACTTACCAAGCATTTGTTAAGCATCTTCATTTGGCCAGGCCCTATGGTAGAGCCGTGATTACAAATGAATGGATGAATGAAAAAGCATTTATCAGTCAATGAGTGTATGACAGGCACTGTGCCAAGGCATTAGGGTCAGGACAAGGGCCAGGCCTTGTCCTCAATGAGCTTAAATTCCAGCCTGAAATCAGGTGCATGTGTGCATTCATTAACCAGTAGTAGGTGCTTAATCAATACTTGTTTACTGGCTGACAAGAAGCATCTCTTAGGTGCTCAATCACCATGCATTGGGCACTGGGCAAGAGGCTAGAGCTGTGAAGATTAGCTTGAAAACAGACCTGCCCTCAAAAGCTTACATTCCATTGACTGGGGGATGCACCTTGTAAACAGATAGATACATACACCAATCAAGCTATCAGCAAGCAATTATTAAGTACCTACTATGCACCTGAGTTAGGTGCTATAGAGACACAGAGACACCGATGGAAAGGTCCCATCCTCAAGAAGCTTCTAGTCTAACAGCTAAGACAATGGGCATATATTTGAGGATCAAACAATCCATGCACAAGCACTTATTAAGTGGCTGCTGTATGCCAAAACCTGGATCTACAAAGCTCAAAATGAAACAGGCTCTGTCGTCAGGGAGCTTCCAGTAAGCATAACAGACACACACAGACACACACACAGACACAAAGACATACACACACACACACACAGACACACACACATACACACACTCACACACATACATATACACACAATAGTCATATATACACATATAAAATACACACACATACGTACATATACCCACATGCACATGCATACATACATACACTCACACACATACACATGCTTACACAATATGCACTCATACACACACAAAAATACATATCTCATACACATATACATATGCTCACAATATACATATACCCACACAATATGCACATACATATGCTTACACACATACAAATATACATATACATACATATACTCATAACGCATACACATAGTCATGTACACACTCATATACACAAAAATATACATGCATACATACACTCATATGTAGACATACACACTCATACACACACACAGTCATACACACACACACACACATACAAACACATACACATGTTGCTCTCTCTATAGTTTTTACAACACGTGCTTTGCCGGGGTTTTATAAGAAATCAAATTCCCAGAAGGACTAAGACCATGACATCATAGACACCTGCTTTCTCTTTGTGTTTTAATTTTCCCTGTTTTTTTTTTAAGCTGATGACTTTCTGTACAGTCTCTAGCTTGCCCCAGGCAGTTAATAAATGCTTGTTGATTGGACGATGGATTTTTTTTTAATGGACTTGGAAAGGATGCTGGATTTGGGTCTGGGGGCCTGGGTTCAATTCTTACCTCTCACTTATTCCCTGGGAGACTTTGTTGAGTTGCTTCCTTCTCTCTGGGACTCAGTTTCCTCCCCTATAGGGTAAAGGCATTCAGCCATATGGCTTCGAAGGTCCTTGCATACACACAAACACACACATATACGTACATACATACATACATTATATATATGTATATATATATATGTGTGCGTATACACACACACACACATATGTATGTTAATAGCAGCCTTCTCTAGGTTGGGCGTGGAGGGAAGAAAAAAAATTGCATGATAATTTTATTATATTTAAAAGGAATAGCAAATTGTACATAACATTTGCAGTTTCATGTGCAATCATTTTTTTCCTATTCTAATATGTTATGGAAATGCTTGTTTTATCCCATAAATTAAATAAATAAAAAATTAAAGAATAGAATTCCAGATAGAATTTGAATACAATTTCAAATTCCAGACACAGCTAATGTTTTGTTCCAGATCAGCTTGGGGAGGGAGGCAAGTGGGACCTAGTGGTGTGAGCTTGGGATTAGGGGTCAGATCTGGGTTAAAGCCCTGCTCTTGCTGTGTAGCAACTGTACCACCCTGGACAAGACATTTCATGGCTCCGGATCTCCATTTTCTGATCTATAAAGATGGAGCAGGGATGCTGGACCACATGGTCTTGAAGGGTTCTTCCAGTTCTAGGTATAGGATCCCAAGTAGAGTTTTCATGCAGCTTGAAGCCCCATCTTGATCTTCAGTGCCTTGCTTGCTCCCTAGTGGTGAGAGTTCTCCAGACATGGCCCAACCAAGACCCATCATTATCAGACTATCTTGGTGCTACCCAGACCCCACGTGCGTCCCCTTTGACATCTATCTCTTGGAACAAGATTCAAATCCACCCGTCTTGGACATCAGCATGTCAGTCCTTCCCAATCAAAACCACCTCAGATACCACTCCCTTTTATGTACTATCTTTTCTTCTTAGGATGCAAGCTCTTTGAAGGCAGGGCCTGCATTTTTTTTCTTTGTATCTTCAGAGTCCAATGCATTTCCTAGAACATGAGAAGTACTTAAGTGCTTTTTCATTCATTCATTCATTCGTTCGTTCATTCATTCATTCATTTGTTCATTAGGTGGGCTTTTATCTCTTTCTTTTCTTCTTTTCTTTCACAGCAGTCAGCAGTTGATTCCTGCACAATACTTCATGTCTCTGATTGGATAATAATACCTCCCAAAACAGCTGGGAAGCTCAAAGGAGAGAATGTCTGCCAGGTGCTTTGCCCATGTTTAAGTCCTATAGAATGTTGGTAGTTGTTATTTGTAGGATCATAGACCCAGAGATGGATGGAACCTCTGAGGCCACCTAGACCAATTTCCTCATTTTATAGATGAGAGAAGTGAGGTCCAGGGAGGAGAAGGTTGTCCAAGGTCAGATGGGGAGTGTTTGAGGCAGGTTTTGAACCCAGGACCCAAGCAAAGTTATGGCAGTCATCATTGTTTCATTGTTACAGACACAGGCATCCATTTGTTTTTCCAAGACCCACCAGGATAGGGTTTATTTGAAAAACTGATCAGACTGGATTAGTTCCCCAGAGCTTCCTGAAAAATTGAGAAACTGGTTGAGGCTAAATCATTGACCCAGAGCTTAAAGAGACCTTAGGGGCCATTGAACCCAACCCCTCCATTCCCCAGATGGGAAAACCAAAGAAGGAAATGATGTCCCCAAGGTCTTACAGGCAGCCAGTGGCTAGCTGCAACCTGAATCCAGCATGGAAATCCAGCGCTCTTCATTGAGATCACATTTTGGGCAGCCCAAATAACAGTGTCTCCTTTGCATTTTTCCCTCTCACTGCCAAAATGCTCTGGGCTCTCATGCAGAGAAAGTCTTAAGGCCCACATCATAATTCCCTCAGGATTCACCGGGATCTCTCTAAGACTTACTTAGGTGCGGTAACTGCTCTGCGTGGCTTCTTGGGAACACACTGTGTATCTTCCATACAGGCACTGAGAGCACATTTCCAGATCTGTTGCCTTAAGGCATTCAGGGCTTCCACTGACCCATGACCCGTTTGCCATGGATTTGAAAGCTCTCTCCAGATTAACTGATAACTGGGACAAAAAGAAATGAGTACCCCCTAAGACATTCCCCAATGCCCATCCTGCTTAATGGTGCCACTCCAAGGTCATGGTTTCATTTAAAGGATCCCAAAGGGGGATTTGACCTCAATTTCAGTCATTTCCTCACTAAAATTCAACATACACTTATTTGCTCACTGGTCTTCATCATCCCTCAGTGCTCTGGAAAAAGTTGAAAGTTGAAATGGCAGTTCTCCTCAGAGTTTAAAGTCGGATTCAAAACATTCTACTTTTAATTGCTCAAGGATTCTTTGGGAAAACAAATTCCAACGTGATTTTGTTTTTCTAGACCAGAGACCCATGAAAAAAGGGGCAAAGGAAAGGATGAAGGCCATCATAGCTGGCCCTAGCTAAAACCTCTCCCTAGAAGTGGTGATGCCAGGGACTTTGCTTCAGTATGCAGTCCAAACCCACATTATATAGAGCTTAACAGAAGAGAGTCCTGAGGTCATTTTAGACACTGGCATTGGTTCAGTTGTCCATCAATCACAAAATCTTTATTGAGCACCTATAATATGCAAGAAGCTGGGGATACAGACAAAACAGTCCTGCCCTCAAAGAGCTTCCATTCTATTTATTGGGTGAAATATTACATGTACACATCAATAAACGAGGAAAAACACTTTGATTTTTGGCCAGACCTGTGATTTCTTGGTCATAGGGAGCTACAGGGGAGGAAACACCCTCTACCCATGCAGGTTGGCATCTACTCTGCAGTTTAGAGTCTTAGGGATCCTGAGAAATTGGGACATGGCCAAGAATATCCAGCCTGTAGGTACAAGATGCTGAACCCTGGTGCTCCTGACTCTGAGATCAGCCCTCTACCTACTACACCACGCGGCTTCTCATACCAAAGACGCATAAAATTAAACCAAGTAATTCCTCCAGCCAGGAGCTTAGCAGTTTGCCTACCCTTTCTTCCCCAGGGTTAATTCTCACATGTGCCCTCCTCTAATCCCAGAAAGGCAGACACCTCAATGTACTGGTAGCCTTCCCTAGAGCTCAGGAACCAAAGAGTACTCAGCCTGTGTGTTGCCTCCTTCACTGTATGTACAGTTCCTTGATAATTGGCTTTTCTCAAGCAATTCTTCATTGGTCATACCCTGTGCCCCACTCACTCCTGAGAAGGTTGAAGAATGGGCACTTTTAAATAGAAAACAACAGAAACCTTGCAAATGCCTTCTAAATTCATTTTCTCTTTTCTATAACATCATGAAAAGAACATATTTTAAATCTTGACAACAATTAAATTATGAAATCTGCGAGTTAATTCAGCAAGTGTAACAGAGAAGCTACTAGAAGGCCCCTTCCAGATTTAAATCTATAATCTCATTATACCTCTCTCCCTCCTCCCTCACTCCACTCCTTCCTTCCTTCCTCCTCCCTCCCTCCCTCATTCTTTCCTCCTTCTCTCCCTTCTTCCTTCCTTTCCTCCTTTCCTCCTTCCCTCTTTCCTTCTTCCCTTCTCTCCTTCCTTCCTTCCTTCCTTCCTTCCTTCCTTCCTTCCTTCCTTCCTTCCTTCCTCTTTTCTCTCCTTCTTTCCTTTTTCTCCTCCCTTCCACAAATACTTTACTCCTCTGTAAAAAGGGGATAGTAACCAGTAAGACACCCTCCTCCTTCCAGGGCTGCCCTGAGGCTTAAATGAGATAATATCTGTAAGGTGTCTGTACTCTTGAAATCTGTTATTTTCATCACTGTTGTTCCCAGCCCATGCCCTGCATTGTATGAGTGGCAGTAAATCCATTTCTTTGCTCCAGATGAGCCCCTGCATTTCCATGCACCCTGCTGCAATACTTGGGGATCCAGTGGGGAACAAGATAGAGGAAAGTACCCTGGACTGAGGATCAGGAGCCCCAGGTATGAGGCTAGTGCTGTCATAGTTAGGGGTTGTTGACTTTGAACTAGTCACTCTCCATTTCTGGGCCTCAGGTTCCCCCTCAGTTCCCTTCTAGCTCCCAAGTAGATGCTTTCTGTGTCAAGTCCATAAACTGAAGAGCTGAGTTGAAAGGTTGAAACTTTGCTTGCCCGTACCATCAAGGAGGGTGTCAGAGGAAGGGACCCCTTCCCTCTCTCGCTCCCTTAGAGGCCCCCAGCAGCTTTTGCTGGAAAGAAGGTCTAGAGTGACTATAATTAATTAAAGGAAGGCATATTTCTCATAGTAGGGTTCTCCAGGAAAAGTGTCCACAAAGCTCCCGGACCCAAGGGAACATCTACAGAAGGGGACATGATGAATCATGGTAGAAAAGCTACTAGTCATGTTGGAGTCCTGGCTCTGTGCCTGCTATCTATCTGTGTGACTTTGGGCAAGTCACTTCCTCCTCTGACTCTCAGTTTCATCATTATTTTGAGAGAGAAGAAGGGGGGCAGAGAGACAGAGACAGAGACACAGAGAGACACACACACACAGAGATAGAGACAGAGACAGGGAGATGGAGAAAGTGGGAGAAGGGCTTTAGTTGAATGACCTTAAAGTTCCCTTACAGTTTGCAAACTAAGATCCTATGAAATTGCATAAGCTACATCCCAATAAACAAAGGCAGACACACTGGGCTCTAGGAATGACCCCCCAAACCTCTGAAGTTCCAAAGCATCTCTTTCTTTTGAAATTAATACGAGACAAGAAAGTACTTTTCTGAGTTTCTGTGGAGGGTTTGGTTTTCAGTTTTGTTTCTTGTGTTAGATACCTACATGTTTAAACCTACAATGATGCTTGAAGGATAAGGAAAAGCTGGGTAGAATGCCTCGGTTCTGAAGGTCATCCTGGGGTGGTTTGTTGAGCCTCAGCTCCTATCACAGCGAGACAGTGCAAACGTGAGCAATTCCATCTCTGGGGGCTGGTGGAAAATGGAATGGGAAGCCATGTGATCATTTCTATTGGATTTATTGGCAGGTGAGTGGCCAGCTGGGGACCAAAGGTGACCAGGATAGCACTGGCCAAATGCTGAGCTGGGAAAGTCCTGGAGCTAAGTCTGCCAGGACACGTGGTGAGACTCAGGCCATCCTGAGCTCTGGCTCTGCTCCTTACTACCTGTATGATCTTGGGCAAGGCACTCAGCCTCAGTTTCCTCATCTGTAAAAAGGAGCAGGTTAGACTCAAAAATCTTCGTATCTTTTTTCAGTTTGACACCAGGGATCCTGCTGGGCCAGAGTGAAAAGGCTACTGTCCATAAAATTCTCCAGATGATAAGCCCCTTTTGGCAGATTCTTAGGAGCTCTTCCTCACATCTAAAACCCATGTCCATTGTCTCTTGTCTGCATTATAGACCTCGAGTTAGAAGGACCTTAGAGGCCACGGGGTCCAACTACATTTTACAGATGATGAAACTGAGGCTTAAGGTCATGCAAGGAGTCAGCATTGGAGGTAGGGCTGGAACCCAGGCCCTCCTGACTTCTAGTACAGGGCTCAGTCTACCACACTGAGCCACACTCCTGCCCCAAAGGGTACGTTCTCACAAAATCATAGATCAAGATCTGAGGGAACCTCACAAGTTGGGTTACCCAACCCCCTCATTTTAAGAATGAGGAGAAGTGACTTAGACATGGTCATACAGGTGGTAAGAATTAGACTCAGAACTTGACAATGACTCTGGAGTCAACAGAACTCTTGCCACTGTGCTCTGCCCTCTGGCAGGCACTAGGGGGCACCATAGTGCACAGACCACTGAGCCTGGACTCAGCAAGACTCATCTTGAGTTCCAATCCAGCCTCAGACACTTCCTTGCTGTGTGACTCTGGACAAGTCACTTAACCCTATTTGACTCAGTTTCCTCATCTGTAAAATGACCTGGAGAAGGAAATGGCAAACCACGCCAGTATCCTTGCCAAGAAAACCCCAAATGGAGTCATGAAGAGTCGGAAATGACTGAAAAACCACTGAAAACAATAGCATGAACCACAGCATGCCTGACATTCTATGTATCTTCTCTCTGACAACAAATTCTTAGGATCCTCCATCCAGACCTGTCAGCAACCTCAGAGATCATCTAATTTAGCTCCCTAATCTTCAATACAGGGAAACTGAGGCCCAGTGGAAGGGAGTGGCTTGACCAAGGTCACTGAGGTCATAAGGAGCAGAGCTGGATCTTGACTCCTTACTCTTGGGCCGAGGATCTTTTCCCTTTATTTTCCCAGAGGAATCCAGGAATAAAAGAAGGATGGGAACCTTTGAGATTCTCTCTCATTAGACTGGGGGTTCCCTGAGGGCAGGGCTTGTCTTTCACCTTTCTTTGTATCCCCAGTGCAGAGTTCCTGGAACATGTTGTTGCTCAGTCATTTCAGTCCTGCATGACTCTCCAGACCCCATTTGAGGCATTCTTGGCAAAGATACTAGAGTGGTTTGCCATTTCCTTCTCTGTCCTGGAACATAGTAGGGACTTAGTCAATGTCTATTGGCTGATTACGATCATCTATTGCACAGCTCCTTCCTTTGACAGATGTGGAAAACGAGGTCCATCAAGCAGAAGGGACTTGACCAGGATAACAAAGGCAGTATTAAATATCCCAGCTGGATTCGAACTTACATCCTCTGTTTCCCATGCCAGGAATTCTGTGCTTTCTCCCTTTCCTAGCAGTATTTTCTACTTGTAGGAGGAGTCCAGAATAGCCATGTTGAATGAATGAAAGAATAATCTTTTAGCCCATTATCCACATGTGGTCCTGTTCACCGTGGAGATGCCACTCGATTCTTGGAGGCTGGGCTCACAGTGTGGGACTGTGTGACTCTCTCTTGGGATGAGCCTTGCTAATTCCAGCCTGCTTCATCACTAAGGTGGCCATAACTGGGAGCATTTCCTTAACCATAGATGGCCTGCTGAGGTGTAGAGGAGTTCTGCTTTATGTTGGTGGAGAAAGGACCCCTGCCACTGAAAAGATAAACATTTGAAATCTTGAAATCCCAATTGATCATGCGGCATACATAAGAACACAAACTCCCTAAGGACAGGCACACAGGCATACAGCAGGCACTGAATAAATGCTCTTTGACTGGTTGATTGATATACATAGATGTATGCATTGTTTCTGTCGACAGACTGTAAGCAACTTGGTTACAGGGAATGTTTCCTTTTTGTTTTTGTTCTCCAGCACTCAGCACATAGTAGATGCTTGCTGACTGATTGATGCTTATATAGGTATATATTTTTGTTGCTAATAGAATGTAAGTTCCTTGAGGACAGGAATTATGTTTTGTTTTTTTTTTTTTGGTTTTTTTTGGTATCCTAGGTGCCTTACATACAGTAAGCACTTAATATATGCATGTTGAATTGAAACAAACTATTGAAGTTGTGGAGCCAGGAATTTTACCCAGATGTTCTTTTTGACCCCAAATCCAGTCTTCTCCCCAGCCAGCTCCTTCCCCTCAGAAGGCCAGAGGGTCCGAGATCTCATGGTTGCCAGCTCTCTTGTTACTTCATCTCTGATTTACGGGCAGTTTGGGTGTAACCAGATGAAAGACTGTAGAGTTGAGTTTGGGAGCAGACAGGTCCTTCTTGGGCTCTGTCTGAAAACTTTAGTCACAATGCTAGGTTATTTAACTGCCTCCACCACTACCCTCCCCCAACAACTGCAACCAGATTATGATGGGGCAATGAGCTGTCTAGGTAGCAAGCTTCCCTGGTGGTATCCACCTTAGCATTGAAGATGAGAATCTGAGCCTGTTCACAGTCCAGGCATCCAAGTGACTTTGTCTTGACGCTTGCCAGACATCCCCTATGACCTAAGCTAGGCTTAGGTCAACACTTTATGGCTGGGCAGATGTGGAAAAATGAGTGAGAAGACATGTCAGCCACTGCAGTTGGAGGGTGGCATTGGTGTTACCAGCACAGGTTGGGGGAAGGCTTTGAGGGCATGCATACAGAAGCTGAAGAGGTAGCCTCATGCCTGAAACACTTGCAGCTTTGTTCAACTCTGCCCTCAAAGCTTCCCTACAGAAGACCTAGTGCTAGAACACTGGAAAACAAGAGTGGTCAACCAACCAGTGTAGTGCCCATCAAACAGTAATGGGCCTAGGTGGGCATCGCTTTTCAGACTCGTGCCAGAAGAGAAGGTGGACTCCTCGTGGTCTTAAAATTGACTAGTCAGAGCTGCAGGCACAAAACAGCAGATTCCAGGTGATTCATGGAGTGCTCATACATGGGGGGCAAAGTCTCATTTGAGTGATTCCTGCATCTGTCAGAGAAAAACAAGTTAACCAAGGGCTATCAAATATCCTAGCATTGTGAGAATTTCCCAGACTTCTTCCTGTGTAGAGGTAATCCAGTGCAAATCCTCATCTCTCCTAGGTGAGTGTTTTCTTTGGGTACCTTGAAGAAGAGGATATTTTCTAGGCAAGGCCAGTTATAATGTTGTGCCAAAAAAAATGAGGAGACCCTACCTGTCCCAGGTCTCGGGGGTGCCACAGACCACCCCTAAATCTCGCTGGGGCCTCCAGAAATGTTGTGCCAAAAAAAAGCAAGCGAGACCCGGATATAAATTTAGATGTGGATTTATTGAAGCGCACGACTGTTTGGAGTAATTACTCAAATCGAACAGCAGTGAGCAAGGGAAGAGAAAGGGTACTTAAAGGGAAAGAACACAATTAGATTTCTGTGGAGATGGGGACAGAAACAGTGGGACAAGCTGAGACAGGATTATTTCTGTGGAGAAGGGAACACAAACAGTGGAGTCCGTGGAGATGGGAGTAAAAACAGTGGGATGAGCTGGGGCAAGATGGAGAAACTGGAGAGGGGGGGCAAGGCATAACAATAACACTTCATTAAACAATTAGATAACAATTACACTGGAAACTATAGGGAATTCACTGGGCACCGGAGCTGATGTGATCATAAAAGGTCAAGTGCAGGTCTGTCGGTCTAGAAACTCCAGGTAGCTCAAAGGTAGAAAAATCGAGAACTCCACCCAAACGTGTTCCAGAGGAAGGTGTAACTAGAGATCAGGCCAGCCTCTCCTGTCCATCACTCTGATACTAATGGTCCCCGACCCCACCCACACTCTGTTGACTAATGGTCCTCCTCTGACTCATTGCATTATTTATTCATGGTATTGTTTTAATCCAACTTAGAGATGAAATCGATATGTTTCTTCTTTAGACACAAACCTGTGCTCACACGTGCTGGTGCTGGTGCTTCCTGCCACCATTCCCAATGGCACGGCTCTTTGCAGAAGTCATTAGGGTCATTGGTGGGTGACACACTCTTTTTTTTCTAAAGGCCTTTATTGAGCAATCCACATTACAATGCTTTATCTCTGACTCACACTTTGGGGTTTAGGTGACATAGGTATCAGCTGGAAGATACGAAGGAAAGCCAGGCATCTTATTGAGGACACTTGGCCAGCTCTTTTTTAGAGTAAATGACTTCATATTCCTGGTAGGAGGGTGTAACCAGAATGGCCTTTGTTTTCTTTGAGTGACTCAATTTATCTCAGTGAGCTTTACTAGGTGCTAAGCCCCAGGCCCAAACCCCATTAGGTGTTAACCTAATCCATGTGAATGTGAATCTCCCAGGGTCCTAAGGGGAGAGGCCAACTCAAGAACCAATCGCCAGAGCCTGAGCTCTGGTGATTCAGATGATGTTTGATGATATCTGAAGCCCTATAAGAAGGGAGGACAGAGCCATTTGTGCGGGGCTCTGGAGATGGTGTTGATGAGGAGACTCTGGGCAGCTGTAGCTAAGGAGCCCTCCAGCTTGTAAACCCAGCTGTTGAAACTTTGTAGAACTCTGGTAACTATGTGTTGGGATTGAATCAGACAAAGTCTGTTGATGTTTGTAATTTGTTTGCATTTTGTTTTGAAGTTCAGGGTGCTGGATTTTTCCCCTGAACTAACTGAATGATATTTGAATGCTGAATTAAAAGTAAGCTTGTCAACCCCTTCACCTTGCTTTCCTTAATTAAGCAGATCAGAAGAACCTGTGCTGTTGGCAGCTTTCTGGGTGATGGCTGTGGGTGAATCTTATACCCCCACAGAAGCTGCTAGCCAGATTGTTGAAACAAATGGCATAGTCGGTAGGATATGATTTACATTGTATAGAGAATTTTAGGTTGAATAGGAAAGAGATAAGAAAAACCCCTACTGGAGTATGTATGAGAATCCCCAAGAATCATTTTGGATGGATATTACCTAAACCAGGATTAGCAGCTCAAGGAATACATGTATTGGCTGGAGTGATAGATTCGAATTATCAAAAAGAAATTGTTGTGACACTCCAGAATTTGGGTAAAAAACCTGTACAATTTTGTAGAAATGATAGGATAGTTCAAGTGATTATTATCCCCTGTGAAAAAATACCCTTTGTGAAAACTGACCCTCCTACCAAAATAACTACTAGAGGGGCAAAAGGGTCTTGCTCCATCGATAGAATAAAGTCGGGAGCTAAGGTATGGGTAAAACAGAAGCCAGATGATATTCCAAAGGCTGCAGAAGTCATAGCCCATGGGAAGGACAACACTGTAACAGTTGTCTATTCAGGGGAAAAAGCCAAACTATTCAAGGGCACTTGTTGACTAAGTGCTAAGGAGCCCATTTCTGGTTACCAACACAGAGGGATGATGGCACATGGAGGGCTTGGTTTCTCTTACATGTCTATGTTGGGGCAACGAGGAACCCAAGAGATCCTGACCAGGATGGTGGGAATAGCAATTAAGCGGTTTGGCTAGAGTGGGGAGTAGGAAAGAGGGAAACGTGTTAGCAGCCTAGCTGTACTGTGAAGGGCTTGCTAGACCAAACAGAGGGGTTTGTCATTGAACCCAGAGGCCATGGGGAATAATGTGCTCAAATCTGGGCTTTAGTTATGTCAATTTGGCAGATATATGGAGGAAAGATTGAAAAGGGGAAGGACTGGAGGCCCAGAAACCAATTTTGAGGTTATTGTAGTAACAACAACAACATTCCATAGCACCCACAATGTGCTGGACATTGTGCTAAACACTTTGGAAATATTAGCTCATCTGATCCTCGCCAGTCTTGGGATGTAGGTGCTGTCATAATCTCCTTTTTATAGATGAGGGACCTGAGGCAAACAAAGGTAAAGGGACTTACCTAGGGTCACACAGCCTCTGTTCAAATGCACGTGAATGGATATTTTCCCAACACATTTTTTGGCCTTATCTGTACCTATTTGCTCACCCCCACTAAGGGTCCATTGTTAACGGTCAGACTTACCAGTGCTGCTGGACCTGTTCAGCCTGCTCCAAGGAGCACAGCTTCTAGCAGCTCTATCATCTCATTCACCCCAGGAACCATCACTTGGCCCTACCATGACTTTGCCTTCATTTCGGAGCCTCTTCAAGATGTCTCCTTATGATCGGTTTGGCCCCCCAGTCATCTGATGGGTCATCTTACAAAGAGCCCCCATACCCCTGAATGTCCCCCCACAGCTCCAAAGGCAGGCCCAAGTCACCCCTCTACTCAGCTTTCTCAGCCTCCCAGGCACCCTGGCCCATCATCAACAGAGTGTCTGATTGAGGTGACTTGCAATGCCTCATTACTCCAGAGGGTGGTCTGAATGGTCCAATTATTTCACTGTTGGGGGCTTGAACCTTTCCTGCTAAATTATGGCTGGGGAGCCCAAAGAAGTAAAACCTGGGCCTACAGAAGTCTCTGGCTTAGAGATAAATTACAGCTTGAATTAATTCCTTACAAAAGTACCTGGGGAGAGTTTCTTTTCCAATTGGCTAAAGATGATTGTACCTATTGAGATTCCTGGTGGCACAGAATATTCTCATCAAATGTGTCCCCTCTGTTCATTGTTTGCCCTGTGGGCTTTCTAGGACACCAGGAGTTTGCAAATATTTTCAGGGAAATTTTGTTTTGTGCCATGGAACTTATACACACAGAATTTTTCCCAATTAGACATTATATGAGTTCTAGATAAATTAGGTAGGAGTGTTAGGGTAGGAGCATTTGGTACTTCCTCTTGCTCTCTCCCAAAGAAAGCATTCTATTCCTTATTGAAATTTCCTACTCAACTTCTTTGCTCAGTGGTAGGCACCTTATTTGAGGAAGGATGTTGACAAGCTGGAGATCACCCAGAAGAAGGTGCCCAAGATGGGGAGGGTCCTGAAGGCTTGCTATATGAGGACTGGTTAAGGAAATGGAGATGCTTACCCTGAATGAAAAGAACACTTGGGTGGGGGTAGGGAAAAGTATTATAACTGTCCCCAAGTATTTTAAGAGCTCTTACTTGGAAAAGGGAAGAGACTGTTTTTTTTTTTCCACCTTGGCCTGTGAGTGGAAAATGAAGGGTAATGGGTGGAAGGTAAAGGAATGCAGATCTGTGTTTGACTTCCCGGCAGAGCGGGGTGTGATGGGTTGTTGAGAGAGGCAATGGGTTCCATCTCTTTGGAGTTCTTCCATTGGAGGATTTGTGATGGAAGGCATTCTTGGTCAGGTCTGATGGGGGTTTGTTCATGAGTCGTATAAGATGGCTCCCAGGATCTTGGCTTCGGCCATTCCAGGATTACATCAGGGCAACGCCAACTATTCCAGGACCTCCCATAAGGGTTCTTGGAGAACAAAGGTAACTATGCCATTGTAAGCAGATCATTGGTGATAGAAATCCCCCATTGGTTATTGGCAATCACCTGCAGAGTCAGTTCTCATTTCCTGAAGAGGAGGAGGAGAGGAAACCAAATGAGATATATGCTTATGACATACATGAGAGAGAAATTATCACCATGCGAGGAGAGAATGCTGCCACCACAGGGCACTCCAACTAGGGCTGCTGCCTCCTTGGGCACCCCAGCATTACAGACGTCTCAGCCCAGGAGGGTGGAAAAAAATCAGAATAGAGACAGTTCATCTAAGCTGAGCAAAAATGTCTAGCTAAATTTATGCTGAGATCTGAGCTGGGGACTCAGTGCTTGTCTGCTGATTCTCCTCTGCCCCTCCTGCTTTCTCAAGAGAGACATGGATCTGGTGGGGTTTTTTCCAATCCTGGTACTTTATGATGCTGTTTTGTTTTCTGTTTCATTATTTATTTTCAAAGAAACCACGTTCTTTAAGATAACTTCATCGTTCATTGAAGGACTGATTTGTGTGTGTGTCACCAGAGGGCTTAAATAGAGCTGAGATAGAGGATATAGATTAAGAGGTACAAAGGGAGAGAGATTGATGTGTTTTATGACTATGGGGAGACATTTCCTGCCATCAAAATTGCAGAGGCTACAGTAACCAAAAGATTTTATTGATACATAGTTTTATAACTCCCCCAAAGTGGAGACAACTTGTTAATTTGTATCAATACCTATAACAGAAAGGTCTGAGGCCCATGAGGGGCAAATTTGGGCTGTAATTAGGAGTTGTCTCAGATATTTCTAATTTTTATTCTTCCAGAGTCAGGTTAAAAAAATGGTGGAGCCACAGGCATTGACTGGGGGAAAGTCACTCCTAGAAAGGAACAACAGGGAAAGAGTGGACATTCTAAGAAGGTCTTAAGAAGGTTTGGGGGGCAGCCAAGAGGAAGTAGCTAGCTTTCCTACTAAGCCAAACATCTTCTGCCTTTGAACAATGCTAGAGCAGAATTATCCATTGCCGCTGGTGCTAAGTCTCCTGACTTCAAAATTACTAGCAAGGCCACATAGGAATTACAAAACTGATAAAATTCTATACAAATTTTTTCAATGCTTTCCTACCCCTATCCAATCCATTTCTGTTTCATTGCCTCTCATCCCATCCCATCCCATCCCATGCCATCCCACTCTACTCTATCTCATCCCATTCTATCCCATTTCATGTTATTCCAACCCATCCCACTCAATGGTTTGAGCCATTCCATTCTCAAAACATTTCATCCAATCCCAATTAATCCAGTATCACCCAGTGGCTAGTCCTCTCTCTGGGCCATTTTTCTCTGTGTTGTGCTTTCTGAAAGTGCACTTTTTGTAAGTTGGTGAGAGGATTGGAGATGATCTTCATTATAGCCCAGCCCAGGGAGAATGCCACAAACATGTTATTCAAAGGCAATGCAGCTCAATGAAGAAGAAGAACAAAGAGTATGTTTTTTCTCCATATCCATAGAGGTAAGTGTCTCTCAATTAGTTATCAGAGCAAAAGTCCAAAGCATAGCAGTCTGGCCCAAGAGAATCCAAGAACCTGTCAAAATGGAGTCAAGAAACTATTTCTGTCTCTGAAACAAGGTATCAAAGGATGACCAAACTCATGTCCTTTTCCCCCACTACGTTGAATGATAAAAGGAAGAGAGAAAGGAGGGAAGAAAGGTGAAAGGAAAAGGAAGAGGAGGGAAATAAAAAAGAATGGAGTAAAGAGGGTCCAAAGGACAGGAGAAAAAATGGAGAAAAGGAGAGTAAGAAAGGGAGGGGAGTAGAAAATTAAAAGAGTGGGGAGAGAGCAGGAGTAAAGAGAGATGTAGGAAGGAACAGCAAAGGAGAAGGAACAAAGGGGAGAGAAGAGATAGGAGAGAAGGAGGGGGATGGGAAAGATGAGAAGAGAAGAGGGCAAGAAGAAAGGGAGCAGACGAGGGAGAGAAGAGGATGAAAGCCTTTCTTTGGAAGGAACAAGCTTGCTCTCCATCAATTTGTTCTCCCTGGACTATTTATCCTCCTCGCCCAGAGAGAACACCTTTCTCTGGCATCAGCTCTGGTTGACTTCAGAATGAAAGCTTTGCTCTCAGCAATGAAAGGCCAACATGAGTCCATGCTTGTTTTCTGCATCCTGGGTCAGAGTTCCCTTCTTTCCATGTTGTGCCAAATCAAAGTTCACTTTTTCTCCCATAAGAAAACTGCAGACTCAGTCTTGGCTTTGCATGGGGGGATCCAGAGCATTGTAGCCCCATACTTAGAAGAGATGTCAGAGGCTACCTGGTGATATGGTCAGAGACTCAGAGTTGGAAGGAACTTTGGAGGCCATTGAATCAAACCCCTCATTTTACGGAGGAGAAAACTGATGTCTGTGGAGGTGTGATGACTTGTCCAGGGTCACACAGGTAGGAAGTATAAGGGGTGGGACTTGGACTCAGGGCTGTGACCCCATGAGCAGCTCTTATTCCATCATGCCATACTGCCTTCCACACAAAGCATCCCAGGGACCATCTGGCTCCATACATACCTGACCAAGAATTCCCCCTCCGACAACTCCAGCAGATGCTCATCCAGTCCACTCTTGGGGGAACTCACTGCTTCTCAAAGGGTGCCCATTGTACTTCAGAACATTGTTAGGAAGTTTTTATTCCTGCTGAAATTCAGGCATCTGTAATTTTTATCCTTTGCACCTAGTCCAGCTCCCTGGAGCCCAAAAAAGCTTCAACTTAACTATACCTCTTAATTATGTCACAGACATTTTTAGAACAAACAAATATCCTGCACAAACTTGCCTGGACAAGAAAAATTGTCCTAGTTCATTTCCAAGCTTCCAGGGTGGGCAGGGACATTAATAGACCGGGAAGTAAAGGGATCTTTCACTTTAGTGGAAACTTCCAGGCAGGCCTTTTTATCGTCATCTGGTGCCTCCTCTGACCTGTGCCACTGCTCTGCTGGTGTTGGACCCAAAGGAAAACTGGTGAAAAACCTCTAGTTCTCAGGAGAATGGATGGATGGGTGGATGGATGGATGGATGGATGGACAGATGGACAGAAAGATGGATGGATGGATGGATGGAAGGTTGGATGAAATCTGGGAGTGAGGAGGAGAGCACAGTCCTCAGCACAGCACCTGAGGAGCTAAGGTAAAAGGGAAACCTTTTAGTATCTCTGTTCCAAGATGTCAAGTTTAAGATTAACTCTTCAGGGAAAGAAGAAGATAAAAGAGAGAAAACCAAAGGGTCCTTAATATGGAGGGCATACCCATCATATTCTTCTTAGTTACCCCATGCCCCTAACTCCACTTTGGCCCAGCCACATTTCTCCATTCCCTAAAAAAATGCAGACAGAAACCCCGGTAGACTTCTGCCTGAAATGACATCACTAGTCTCTTGTGGACTGCTTGGAAATGTGACAGAACTGCTCTGTTCTTAGTTGTTCTCTGCTCCAAGATTTCATTCTTTCATTCAGCAAACATTTATTGAGCAACTACTGTATGACCATTTGTTTCAACAACCCGGCTGGCAGCCTCTGTGGGGGTATAAGATTCACCCACCGCCAGCACCCAGAAAGCTGCCAACAGCACAGGTTCTTCTGATCTGCTTAATTAAGGAAAGCAAGGTGAAGGGGTTGACAAGCTTACTTTTAATTCAGCATTCAAATATCATTCAGTTAGCTCAGGGGAAAATTCCAGCACCCTGAACTTCAAAACAAAATGCAAACAAATTACAAACATCAACAGACTTTGTCTGATTCAATCCCAACACATAGTTACCAGAGTTCAACAAAGTTTCAACATCTGGGTTTACAAGCTGGAGGGCTCCTTAGCTACAGCTGCCCAGAGTCTCCTCATCAACACCATCTCCAGAGCCCCGCACAAATGGCTCTGTCCTCCCTTCTTATAGGGCTTCAGATATCATCAAACATCATCTGAATCACCAGAGCTCAGGCTCTGGCGATTGGTTCTTGAATTGGCCCCTCCCCTTAGGACCCTGGGAGGTTCACATCCACATGGATTATGTTAATGCCTAATGGGGTTTGGGCCTGGCACCTAGTAAAGCTCACTGAGATAAACTGAGTCACTCAAAGAAAACAAAGGCCATTCTGGTTACACCATTGGACCCAAGATAGAAGGAACCAGCTCCTGCACTGAAGGAGTTGACAATATATTGGGAGGGCTACATTGAGGAATAGCTCTAGTAGAATTTGGATGGCAACTGAATCTTAGGGTGTCGGTTGATAAGTGGCCCTTCCGCCAATAACAATATCACAACCTCTTGCTTGAGCCCTCATTCTCTTCAAGTCTTGCCCATGTACCCCAGAATTCTCATAAATACCCCCAAAGTTCTCACCCAACCTGTTGGAGGTCTTCCTCTAGGTCTCTAACATCACATGGTTTCCAGGGCAGCCTGTGGAGATGACTGTCACTCTCACAGATTCCTGGAATTCAGAAGGCACAAAGGAAAACAATTCCAGAGAGAGGGAAGAATGAGATTTGTCTGAAGGGACTAATGTTTCTCCAAAGCACTATGAACTCACCAAGCAACTTGGATTTACAAGAGCAACAAGAGGGGCACAAAACCAGGAAACAAGGGAGTGGCATGGTCCAATAAAAATGAGCTAAGGTTGGAGAGGGAAGTTCAGGACAATTCTTTAGGAATTTTAAGAGAAAGAAAGGATCAAAGAGGGGATAAGACCATTTACTCAATGTACGACCTTAGGAAAGTCATTAGCCTTGCAACCCCAAACCCTCTTCTTTGTCCTTACTACTCCCTCCAATCCCTTGACCCATCAGTTCTTTCCCAGACCATCTCCCCCCCCACCCCACCCCCACCCCCACCCCTACACCAGCTACACTTTCCTAGCTTCCCCATCTTGACTCCTTGGTGAATCTCCATCATTCTCGTAAGGTCCCTGCTTTGCCAAGACTCAGTCTTGGATTACTCCCACCACCCACTGCCTTCACTCCTACTCACGTGCTGCTGAACGAAGCTAGAGAAAAATCACAAAACTGTGACTGGAGCCACTAGAAATGGGTGTTATGTAACCTTAGCTAGCCCCTCACTGCTGCCAGACAAGCCTTTCCCACCTCCCTATTCAAGTCAGTAGCCCACTCACCACAGCTGCTCTAACAAACGCTCTGGTCCTTCCCAAACCTCTCATGGCTCCCCTGCCCCCACACTCTCAGCTAAGAAACTTGCCTCATATTGCACTGAAAATGTTCAGGTCATTCCATGAGAGCTCTCTCCTCCCCTCCTCCTCATGTCCCATCACTCAGGTGCTTTCTGTCCCTTTCTCCTTTGCCCGTCCACATAAAGGAGTCGCCTTACTCCTTACCAAGGCACAGCCTCTACTGTTCAAGGGATCCCATGCTATCCTCTCTCCTCCAAGAGATTGCCCCCTTTGCTATCCCCACTCTCTCACTCATTTTCAGTCTCTTCCTGTTTATTCACTCCTTCCCTCCTGCTTGTAAGCATGCCCACGTCTCCTCTCTCCTCAAAAACCTTCACTTGATCTTTCCATTCCAATAATCACCATCCTCATCTCTCCTCCCCTTTGAGGCCAATTCCATTGAGAAGGTCATCTCCAATAGCACTTCCATTTCTTCTCCTCTCACTCTCTTCTTAACCCCTTACAATCCAACTCCTGACCTCACATTCCCCTGAAACCTCTCTCCAAGGTGACCAGCGATCTCTTAGTGGCCAAATCCAGTGGCCTTTCCTTTGTCCTCATCCTTCTTGCTCTCCCTATAGCCTTTGCCACTGTTGATCCCCCTCTCCTTGAAGCTCTCTCCTCTAGGTTTGTGGGACACCACTCTGGCTCCGTTCTCCTGCTACCTCTCTACCTTCTCCCTTTGCTGGATTTTCATCTAGGTCGTGCCTGCTAAAGGTGAGTGTTCCCCAGCACTCTGTCTTCTCTCTCCCCTTCACCTGGTGATCTCGGCAGCTCCCATGGGCTCAATGACTATCTCTATTCAGATGATTCTCAAATCTCTTTATTCAGCCTTCAGTTTTGGATCTTCGGCTGCCCATTGGGCATCTCAGATTCAATGTTCTCCACACATCCTAAGCTTGCAATGTCCCAAACCGAACTCATTGCCTTTTTTTGCAAACTCTGCCCCTTCCAAACTTCCTTATTCCTTTTGAAGGTGCCACCATCCTGCCAGTCACCTAGGGGTGTCAGCCTTGACTCTTCACTCTCTCTCACCCCCAAATCTAGTCTGTTGACAAGGCCTGTAGTTTGTATCTTTGTAACATCTCTTGTGTGTGCCCCCTTCTCCCCTCTGACATTGCCACCCTGGTGTGAGCCTTCTTCTCCTCCTGCCTGGGCTATTACAATATCTTGATGGCTGGTTTGCCTGCCAAGAGTCTGATCACTCCAGCCCAAACTCCACTCAGCTGTCAAGTTGATTTTCCTAAAGAGAAAGTCTAACCATATTACCTTCCTCCTCTCCCTGTCCCCAATGCAAGATGCTCCAGTGTCTCCGCATATCCTCCAGGATCAAATGTGTGACCTTCAAAGCCCTTCCTAAGCTGACCTCTTCCTACCTTTCCCATCTTCCTAGACCTTCCTCTCCTCCACATACTCGTGGAGCTAGTGGCACTGGCCTCCTGCCTGTTCCTCAATAAGGCACTCCCTCCACCACCTGATTCCAGGGATTTTCGCCACCCATTTTCCTGGCTGGGAATGTTCTCTCTCTTTGTCTCTGCCTCCCCATTTCCCTGACTTCCTTCAAGGCTCAACTACAATCCCACCTTCTGCAAGAAGCCCCTGTGAGATCTGCTGAGTAGCCCCACTATATCCTGGCTGTGCCAACTTTGTACATAATTGTTTGCACGTTGTTTTACTCAGTTTACTGAGCTCCTTGAGAGCAGGGACCTTCCTTTGTATCCCTGGCACCAAGCACCATGCCTGGGCCATAGCAGATGCTTAACAAATGCTTATTGGCTGACTTTGAGCCTCAGTTTTATCATCCAGAAAATGGAGATGATAACACTTGCTAATAGGTTTGCTCTGAGGAGAGCTATTATGTTTGTCCTTCGTTCTCAAAGAGGACCATGACATCAGGGAGATGATGCCATGACTTGTGGTTGACTTTGATTTGAGTGAGGGAGGGCTGTGCAAGGTCACCAGCCTTACTTTTTCCTCCAGAGCCATCTGGGTCCAGTGGCCAAATATTCATCAAGATGACTGGAGATGGCCCAGGATACATTGGGAGACCCTGGCTCTTTTAGGCTTAGGCCTTTTCATGTACTCACTCTGAGGAGAGCAGTTATTATCAGAGATGCAGAGCCAAATTTTTCACATTTAGAGGAACACATTTAAACCTTTGAAGGACTTTGGAAGACACTGAATTCAACCCTCTCATTTGAGAGATGAGAAATTAAAGACTCAAAAAGGTTTAAATACTTGCCAGGCTCACACAGGTAGTAAGTGTCTGAAGTGGGATTTGAACTCAGGGCTTCCTGAATTCCCTTCCCATGATACTATGCTGCCTCTTCATTTTGCTTGATCCTGAGTTTCTTAAACTGGGGGGTTCCCATGGCTGGGCTCTGGATTGGGGATGTGAAACTAAGGAGGAGGGAAGGCTCTTCCCAGAAGCCAAAGGGCTCCCATGGCTGCACTCAAGCAATGGCACAGTTGGCCCTAAAGGCCTTTACCAGGGTATAAGGCACACTCCGAGTTCCAAATGGAGAGGCCTTTCAGAAGTTCACTTTCTGGTGAAGTGCCCATGGAATGCTCAGAAGCCAGTGCCAGGTCTCCTCCTCCACCCCCACAGCTTGTCCCTAGAGACTCTCCCTTTCAGCTGAGGCGGCTTGTTCCTTGAGCAGGGCTGACCTTTGCTCCCAAGGAACGTTAAGGCTTCTTCATCAAAAGATGACAATCTGTTCAGAACACATGAGTTACAAACACAATCTGCTCGGCAGGCAGCACAAATATTTTCCACAGTGTCCTGTCCAAGGGACACAAAACTCTGTATGTGAGTCTGTTGGATGAGTGAGTATATGTGTGTGAGTGCATACATTCTATGAGTATGTGTATGTAACTGTAGGTTTGTGTATTTGTGAGTCTGTATATGTGTGAGGGTATTTGTGAGTGCATATGTTATATGAGTGTGTGTATATGTGAGTGTGAGTGCATGTGTTTGTGAGCATGCATGTTATGTGAGTGTGTGAGTCTGTGTATGTGTGTGAGTGTGAGAATGTATGAGAGTGTGTATGTTCCATGAGTATGTGTATGTGAGTGTAGGTATGTGTGTTTGTGAGTCTCTATATGTGTGAGGGTATTATGAGTATATACTTGTGAGTGTGTGAGTCCGTGTGTGTGCATGAGGGTATTGTTTGTGTGTATGTTATGTGAGTATGTTTGTGGGTGTGTACGTATTTATTTGTGAATGAACATGTATATGTGTGAATGTATGTATATGTGTTCATATGTATCCAAGTATGTGAGTATGTGAGTGTGTGACTGTGTGTGTGGAGCAGCAAGAGCTGCTGTCAGCTCACATACTTCAGATGGAATGAAGATCATTGGGATGCTATGGCCCCTGGAGCCCCTGGGGTATACGTGGGGAAATGACCACTCTCCTTGAAACATGTAAAGGGCTCTTCAGTGGAAGAGGTGAGCCTTGCTCAGATTGGCCCCAGAAGGCAGAAGGAAGAGCAATGGGGAGCAGGTGTTAAGGAGCCATTTGGAACTGAATGGTCCAGAATACCTTCCTCCCAATTAGCACCACCCCAAAACAGGCTTGGCTGCCTTGGGAGGTGTGCACTCCTCATCACTGGGAGAAGCTTTCAAGTGGAGGATGAAGGTCCGCTGATGTTTAGGGGATTCCTTCCCGGGGAAGGGTCTTCAGATCATGAGATCACAGATCCAGAGCTGGAAGGAAGCTCACAGCCCAGCTCTCCCATTTTACAGAGAAAGGAAATGACCCCAAAAGGGTAAGTAAGCTGCCCAAAGACAGGTGAGGAGTAATGGGCAGAGACAAAATTGGAATCCAGATCCTTTGGCTCCATAACCAGCACCTTGCCATTGCTCTAAGGTTGGCGTGGCTGGCTAATAAGGCCCCTCCCAATGCTGTGAAGCTATTCTAGAACTGAGCTCATCCTAGTTCTGCTTCTGACTGTTCTGTGACCCACTTGACCTTGGTTGAGTCACCTGGTCACTTCACAAATTAGTAATGTCATTATTCAAGGTTCTGGGTTAGGGCTGGTAGGGGATGTTTTTTAAAGGGGCAGAGAAATGATTTTTGCCCTCAAGGAGCTGGTAGCCTAACACTTCAATAGTGAAATAGACCTGTGATCTTACTGTTGTTGAGCTCCCTCCAGTCCCTCCTGGTCATGGTCACTCTAGCCAGCTGACTTCAGCGAGTTCAACCACAATGGCCTTGAAGTTTCCCTGCCTCGAGGATGTCCTGTGAGGCACCAGGTGTCTTGCCATGGTCCTAATAGGCCAGAAGGCCACAATCCTGTGGAGTGGCAACAGCACTGTTTTACCCTCAGCACTCAGCATAGTGCCTGGCACATAGTAGGTGATTTATAAATGGTTGTTGATTGATTTTTTTCATGCAGTTGACACATATGATCTTATAAATTATGAAATCTTGGTAGGAAAAATCCATGTTGGAGCCATGATTACTTTCTGGGCTATGCATAGAAACAGAGAGCAAGAAGGAACCCCTCATCTGGGGCCCATCCAAGGGCCAGCCACAGTGCTATTACATTACAGAGCAAAGGTCATAGAATCTCAGAGCTGGAAAGGACCTCAGCAACCATCTAGTCCAACCTACCCTCCCCAAAGAATCTCTTATACGACACATTCAATAAGTGCCTTTTCTTCAAGAGCTCCAGGGTCTACCTCCATGGCTGCCCATTTCACTTTGCAATAGCTCTCATTGTGAAGAAACCTTTCCTGATATCAAATCTAAACCCACCTCTATGAGACTTCCACTCGTTGCTGCTTTGGGAGTCAAGTGTATAAGAAGGCTCATCACAACGTCCTCTTAATCATAATCTTAACAACTTAATGTGGTGGCACACAGGGTGTCTCGAATAACATAAAATGTCCACTTCTGTTTAATAGAGTGACCAGTGGGAGAGCACAAAGAGACCCCAACAGGCAAGAGCCAATCAATTGATCAACCAGCATTTGTTGTAGTAAGTTCTTATTGCGTGCCAGATGCTGTGCTAAGCACTGGGGGTACAAAGAATGGGCAAAAACCATTCTTGCCCTCAATGAGATTATAGTCTAAGGGTTGGGGTGGGGAGAGCAACATACATGTAAATAGGTACATACTGAGGTACATACAGAGAGATGGAAGGTAGATGGAAGCCATGGCATTTCCCATCGTCATTCATGCTACCTCTGTGGTCACAGTATTGGGCCAGGATTAACATTACCCATCACAGGGGAATATCACCATCCTTCTGGGTGTAGACTACTTCTCCACAATGAGTCATCTTGGGTCATATCCCAAGCTACCTTCCAACTATCACAACATAGGACAGGTTTATCTGCCCATATGGGCTTTCCACAAGGATTCAGATGCAGGGTTCAGAGCTGATGGCCAAGCTATGGAGAAGGCTTCAAAAGAAGTTGGGAAGACAGCTACTGTTTTTCCACCACTGACCAACAGGCAACAGACATGTAGAGAACAAGCCCTCGGGACAATTAAAGAGAACTGCCCATTCAGTCGGATTGGGTACGGTTCCTGCTGATGGTGGGGTTGTTTGGCCAAGAACAGCATGAAACACTCACCCTCTCAGGTGGCTTATGGATTGTCCCCACTCACAGGCCAGAGTTGGAGCAATGCCATCCTTGTTGGATGGAAAACAATGTCTGTGGAGGAGAGTCCAGACCATTCAGCCAAAGAAAGAGAATGGGAGACAGTGGTGGGGAGAGCAATGGAGAACAACATCCCCATAGGAAGTGCATTGAGACCAGGTCTGGTGGTGGATAAAGTACTGGCATCAGGAAGACTTAGGTTTGAATGCTGCCTCAGATATCTAGCAGCTGGAAGAAACTGGGCAGGTTGCATTCCTTTGGACTTTAGTTTATTCATCTGTAAAATGAAAAGGATGGGCTGGGTGACCTCTGAGCTTCACCGTAACTATAAATGATCCAGTGACCCTGGACTCTTGGCTTTAGACCAAAAAGCATCGCTCATTGACTGAGCCCCACGATGTAGGATCTAGGACTTGGAAAATTCACTCAATTTCTTCTGCTTCATATCTGGAGCTGGGATATTTTCCCCAATTCCCATAGCAACAGCAAGAATGATGTGTCCTCACGTTGGGGAGAGGAGAGGTGAGAACTGATGTGAGGTACAGGAGATTGCAAGGAGCCCACCAAAGTGGACGTGGCGGGATTATTAGGTTGATTAGCAAAAGTACCATTCCATGGGACTGCAAATGGGGACTGATCTGGGCTGTCCACACCTCTTCCCTGGCTAGGGAAATTCATCAGATACCATTTTTAAAAAGGCCTCAATCACCTTCTTTGTGGGAGAGAAGAAAGGGAAGAAGAATCAGAGGGGTGCTATCAGCACCCTGGACAGGGGCAAAGGGGAACCCCACAATACTGCCCTACATCAATCCTGTTGTAAGAAATGTTGTTGACTAGCAGGAAGGTGAGGATCATTAAGGAAATTTGGCAGTGGTACATGGTGGGGGATTTCAGGAGGAAGAAGATGGGCACTTATAGAATGACCACCCCTGTGGCTGTGTGCAGCAGTGGGAAGAGCAGAGGGGCTGAGTCAGGAAAACCCTGGGTGTGAATCTTACTTCATGTGACCATGAAAAAGAATGCTGAAAATCGTACCTACAGAAGGGATTTCACAGGGTTTTCAGAAGGCTCAAATGAGACAGTGTAAATAGAGTGCTTCACAATCTTGTCATCACAATACAGTTAGTTACTATTTGTAGAAGTTTTGAATAACTCAGACCTGGGATGGGGTATGAATGTGTATAGGTATATTATCAGCATCCCTGAGAAATGTCCTTAAAATGGATGTGTTACTAATTATCTCCCTTAGGAAATCAGTCCCTGGAAAGGAGATCAGGAGGAAGGAAACGGACATTTATTAAACACCTACTATGTGCCAGACATTGGGCTAAGAACTTCACAACTATCATCTCATTTTATCCTCACAACAGCTCTGGGAGGTAGGTGCTATTACTATGTCTATTTTTACAGTTGAGGAAACTGAGGCACACAGAGGTTTAGGGAATTGCCCAAGGTCACACAGCTAATAAATGTTTAAGATCATGCTTGAACTCAGGTCTTCCTGATTCCAAGCCCAACACTCTATTCACTGAGCCAGCTATCTGCCACGTTTAAAATCCTCTCCACTACACTGAGATGCTTTCATTAGTTGCATATATCAAATGAGGAATGGAATTGGGAAAAGGTTAGGCAGCTTGCTCAGGGTCTCAGAGCTCCAAAGGGTCTGAGATGAGAATGGAACCAGGTCCTCTTCACTCTTTGATATTCTATGACTATGCCATGAGACAAAGATGAAGTCATCTAGTGTCCTGGTGATTGGATGGACTGCAGAGGCTTTGTGGAGGAAGAAATGCCGAGGCAGAGCAGGCATGGATGGGTGGCTTCACTACTGAAGCTGCCTTGATGAGCTCATGGATCTATTCAAGTATCAAGAGAAATTCACCATTATTAACTATAGATCTTTATATGCTAATGTGCAGTGGGAAGAGCCTTGGATTAGGAACTGGAGGACCTGGGTTCACATCTGGGCTCTGCCACCCAGTAGCTGGGTACTCCTAGGCTAGTCTCTTGGCCTCTGAATCTCAACATCCTCCTCTACCATCTGGAAGAAGTTGGATTTACCTCTAAGGTCCTTTTTCCAGACGAAATCTATGATCCAATGATTTTATTAACTGGTTTGCTGTGGCATGTTCCCTCCCATTTAAGTGCCAGAACTCTGCAATCAGTACCTTTGGAATTTTGGGCCCCTGTAACCATTAAATCACAAGCATTTACATGTGCCTTCTATTTGCCCAACACTGTGCTAGGTGCAAAGAACATAAATTCAAAATACTATTACAATAATTAACTTGTTTGAGCCTAGAGAACGGTAGAATGGTACCTAAGGTCCATACGGCAACTTTGCCTTCTATTTCTATGGGTTCATTTTAGACAAAAACATAGTTCAATCACAACTACTCTGAGCCCCCAGATAGCACATTCTTAACATTTCAGCAGAGGTTGGAGTCTCTGCCTGACTTGACATTTTGAGCCAACTCTAGTTAACTTCTGACCTCATTGGAGTTGAGGCAAAATTCAGTTTAATGGAAATATAATGAAATAGCAGGTTATATGAGTATCTGTGGATAGACATGAATTGAGAAGGGAATTTGAGGGAAAAGCCAGCTTTTTCTTGATTCTTCCATCAGCCTGTGTCTTCTGCTCTGAGATGCCTACCAAGCTAATGACTCTCTTTGATAATTCCTTTCTCTGCCTCCCATCAGTCCTACCTTTGCTCCTCTGAGGTGTGCTGGAAAGCTATACTCTGGAATTTCTCCTCCCCCCTGCCCTTCTCAACTTGCTTAATAATTTGTAGATGGTCCCTGAAGGCTGTGCATGGCCAAGTTTCCCAGCCCATTGGGACAGACTTCATGTTGGTCAACAGGTCACTTCATCCAATGGCTTTCAAAGATTTTCACACTCTGTTTAAGGTCTTTTGGTCATGTGCTTGAGCCACATCCTTTCTCAGTGAAGGCTTTGGTGTGGGTGGTGTGGATGAAAGCCCATCCTTACCCAAGGAGAGAAGTGAGACTGTCTTTATCCTCAACAAGTTTCCATTCCGTGGCTCAATTTAACTCTATTTAAATAATGTAAAATGAGGTTAACCCATAATTATTGAATATGAAGTCAATGCCAACTATTGTGTTAGGCACAGGGGGAGACATGGGAAAGTGGGAATCATAGTCCCTGCCTTCCAGAAACTTAGGATCTAATTAAGGAGGTAAGACATAAATCCTCAGTACAAAGTCTGGCATGTAGTAGGCATTTAACAAATGTTTGTTGATTGTCCTCACATATTGCTGTCTTGAAAAGCTTTACCTGTTTCTTCGGCAGATATGACTATTTGCTTTTGAAGTCATTCCCTTCAATGATGGTGCAAGGTTATGTGCAATAAATTCTCCAGCAGTGTGGGTGGTGCACTGCAAACAGGACTGACTGCACCGAATTAATGAGCCAAAGTTCAAATTCTGCCTCTGCCCAGATGACCTTGGGCCAGTCTCTTCCCCATCCCTGTGTCACTCACTTCACCTGAGAAAGGAGGGGCTTGAACTAGATGACCTCGGAGGTTCCTTCAATCTCACAGTCCCTGACCTCATGAGTCAGGTTCTCTCATATTCAGCTGAAGGAACCGAGGGAGCCCAGAGAAATTAAATGATGATAGAGCTGAGCAGAGCTGAGTTTGGCTTGGGCTACAAACCCAGTACCATGGTTCACTTTAAGGGCGTGTGTGTCTGTGTGTGTGTGTGTGTGTGTGTGTGTCTGTGTGTGTGTGCGCGCGCGCGCGCGCGCGTGCGCGCACATGCGCACGCGCACACACGCATGACAGACAAAGAGATACAGAAAAAGAAAAGAAGGAGAAAGGGGGGGTGGGAAGGAGGAGAGGGAAGGGGAGAGGGAGAGGAAAGAAGACAGAGAAAGAGAGAGAGAGAGAGAGAGAGAGAGAGAGAATGACAGAGAGAGAGAGAGAATGCCAGAGAGAGAATTATAGAGAGAGAATGACAGAGAGAATGACAGAGACACAGAGAGAGAGAGAATGAGAGAGACAGACAGACAGACACACACACAGAGAAAGAGAGAGAGAGAGAGAATGACAGAGAGAGAGAGAGTGAGAGAGAGAGAGAGAGAGAGAGAGAATGACAGAGAGAGAATGACAGAGAGAATGACAGAGACAGATAGACACAGAGAGAGAGAGAGGGAGAGGGAGAGAGAGGGAGAGAGAGAGAGAGAATGAGTTTTGTGGAATAGGTCTCTCTGGATTAGAACAGATTAACACATTTTTTGCATTAAATGAAAACTTCTGGGGACATTACAAATGCTGGAAAGTGGGAGCTGATAATGAAATTGCTTTGGAGTTCCAGAGTTGTTAAGGAAGCCATTTCCACAGCCTCTTCCTGAGTCAGGGCAGGCAGATAGGCTTCTACATCTATCTGGGAGAGAGATTGTTGTCCCATCTTCTCTCCCAGCCCAAGGGATTTATCTGCAGCCTCCTGCCTCACTGGGAAGGAAGTTCAGTGTGCCTTAGCTTCCTAGCACTAGGCCACTGTCCCACAAACAAGACCGGAAACCCATATTCACCGACCCCCCACCCCACACATACACATAAGCACAATCATGCAGGCATAGACACAAGTGTAGACACACACACACATACACAAGCATATATACACAGAAACAATTAGCTGCCAGGATCAAAGAGCAGTACACACAAATTCACACACACACATGCACACATGCAGTCACTAAGTCACAGTCAGGAGCAAATAGCAGTTCAAGCTTCAGTTCTTTACTGTACTCTGTGTGTGTGTGGGGGGGGCTTTGAGCAGCCTTTGGGCTGTGACTCAGGAGGCCATGAAGCCTGTTGAGAAGGAAAGGATCATTTATTGCCCTAGACACCGGAGGGCAAGTGATGATCCATGACTGCACCCCCCTCCAAAAGCATATCAGCTGGGGAGTGAAAGGAGAGGGGGAGGGGGAGGAGGAGGAAGGGGAGGGGGAGGGGAAAGAGAATAAGGAAAAAGAGGAAGAGGTGGAAGAGGGAGAGAAAGGGAGAAGAGAAACAGGGGACAAGAAGAGGGGAAGAAAGTGAAGGAGAAAGACATGGAGGAGGAGAGAGGAAGGGGGAAAGGGGAAGAGGAGGGAGGGGGAGGAGGAGGAAGAAGAGAAAGAAGAAATAGCAAACAAGGAGAAGGGAAGAGGGAGCAGCCTCGGCCCCCGGCCGCCTTCAAAGCTTCAGGGTTTGTTTCCTTCCAAATTCTCGAAGGCGACAATGTTCCCTGTGAGTGGCAGCCAGTCAGTCATGTTCCCTTGGACAAAATGCACGAAAACAACAAACAGCTGAGCCCCAGGAAGGGTTTCGGAATTCTTTAAATTGTGCCCTGAATGTTTGGAATGATCTGAGCACTTGGACTGGAGTCAAGAAGCTGAAAGGATAGGCTGTTCAATCCCCTGGCTCTGCTCCTTCCTTGGTTTTTTCTTCCTCCTCCTCCTTCTCCCCTTCTCCCCCTTTCTCCTCCTCCTTCTCCTTCCCCTCTTCTTCCTCCTCCTCCTTCTTTCCCTCTTCCTTCTCCCCCTCTACCTCCTCCCCCTCTACCTCCTCCTCCCTTCTTCCTCCTCATCCTCCTCCTCTCACTCTTTCTCCTTCCCCTCTTCCTCCTCCCCCTCTTGCCCCTTCCTCCTCCTCCTCCTCTCCCTCTTCCTCCTTCCCCTCTTCCTCCTCCCCCTTTTCCTCCTCCCTCTTCCTCCTCCCTGTTCTACTCCTCCTTCTCTTCTGCCCTTCCTCCCTCATTCCCCACTTCCTCTTCTCTTCTTCCTTCCCTTCCTCCAAACCTGCTCCTCCCCCTTTCTCCTCTCTTCTTTTCTCCTCTCCTCCTTTCCCTCTTCCTGCTTTGCCCTGGACACAAGTGAGTTCCAGAAGCCAGGTTTTCTTTCAGCTCAGTCAGGCATTTCGCAGTGCTGACCCTCTGATCACATCCATTCTCATCTCAGAAATGCCTCAGTGACACCTCTCCTCTTCCCCCCAACCCCAGGGTCCTTTGGTTCATTTTCATTCCAGAGCAAGGTCAGGGGAGGGACCCAGAGTACTCCTGCCAGAGCTCCAGCAAGTAACAGGGATTCTTCTCCTCCAGCCACCTGGGGCTAGGCTACTACAGCCTACATCTGTTTCTTCTGGGGATCTCTCTTTCCATCCTGGTTTGTGTTGCTTGGTTTTCACCAGAATCTGCCTGATGTTTTGTATGCAGTGTTTACAATGAGAAAACTGGCTGCTGCTGGGTTTGCAGAGCATGTGTCTGATGTTGGCACACATGAGTGTGTTCCTGGCAGGTAATAGTAACACATTCCACTGCTCCTGGAGCTAGAGAAACACCTTGTGGCCTTGCTTATTGCTAATTGCTTATTGACTTAGAAACAGAGACCATTGGGCCTTCTGGCCTTTCTCAGCATTAAGCCTCACATTTAATTCCCTTTATAGAGGGGAGGCAGAAGGAAGGATGGAGAAAAAGAAAGGACCCATCAGCACCTCAGTGTCAATGGGAACATGGTGGGTGCGGCAGGGCCTCCAGCTATAGGCCATGACAGTCTTTGGGAAGCCTCAATAACCTCCAAGTATTTATGGAGCAGTGATGTGAGCAAGGTCTCCTTCCTTCGTCTTAGTTCCGGGTCATTGAAAAGATGAAGTACTCTCTCAGAACCCCAAAGAACCATGCTCCATCCTGACATCCTTTCGATATGCTAATTTGCCCCCACCTGGAGTTTGCTCTGGGACTCTCAGGATGCAGGTTGTGTCTACACCTCCACAGCTACTGGTAAAAGGGCCCCAGCTCTCACACAATCATCCAGCTCACAAGATATTTTAGGTACAGAGCAGCCCTTATCCCACACCTTGGGAAGTGCTAGCTCTCTGTGTACCTCACCGTTCGGCCAGGAGGCTCTTACCACCTCCACTATTGCCTCCAGCTGCTTCCATCTCTCAGCTTGGGTGGGGAAGAGCAGGTATAAATGTCTTTGCAGTTGTCTTTCCTTGGCTTTGCTTCTGCCATCTCTTGTGCAATCCTCTCTGAGGCCACTGATTGCAAGGCCCCAATGAAGCCTCTCCATGGCCACTGTTAATGGCTCCCTGAGGTAGGAGGAGGGTGGCTACTGAGGCCCCCCCAGCTTCCTCCTCAGATCTGCTTGGGGACCCCACTGAGTACTTGGCTTTGCTTCATGTTTCCCTCTCCAACTTCTGGTTTAGCTCTGACTCTCCCTGTTTTACAGAACCAATACTGAACTTAATCCCGTAGACAACATCCTAATTCAGGTGAATCACAGGTCCAAGGAAAGCCCCATCAAGTCTATGTTCTCAGTCATCTCAGCAAGGTATCCATGGATATGTCCTTATCTTTCATGAGCAAATACAGTTAAAAATCTGTCTCACCTATCCAGTGAATCATCCTAGGGGCTTCCCACTCCACAGAGGTGTTCACACCTATCGAAGAAGTCCAATCAGATTCATCCTTCTAACCTCATCCAATTGAGCAGCTGTCCACATTGATGATAATTTAAGTGTTGAGCATGTATTATGTGCCCAGGAATGTTCAAAGAATGAAGTATAGGAAGGTGGGACAATCTCTGCCCTCGAGAAGTTTACAGCCTAATGGGGAAGAAGACACGTAGACAAATAAATACGACAAGATCATATGGGGCAGGCAAAGGAGAGATCCAAAGTGATCAGAAAATTTAAGGAGGAAGAGCTCAGTTCTGTTGGAAGCGAGGAAGATCACGGAAGGCTTTGTACAAGAGGCAACACCCAAGCAGGGTCTGATCCTTAGAATGGAAAGAGAGCTCAGAACCCATCTAGACAATCCTGTAGCCAACAGCAATCCCCAGATACAACATGCATGAAAAATGGTCATCTAACCATTGTGAGAAGCCCTCTTGTGAAAACATGCTGTCTCCTATGACAGCCCATTCCCCATCACATCAGCTGTCGGCCTTAAAGTCCTTCCTTATGTCAAGCCTAAATCTATCTTTCTAGACCTTCTACGTGTTACTCCTAACTCTGCTCTCCCAGGCCACATGGAACAAGTCCAGTCCCTCACCCATGTTATAGCTGCTGGACACTTTCACACAGCTTCCCCATCACCTGAGAGTCTGTTCTTCTCTAGTCTAAACATCCTCAACTCTTTCAAACAACCTTCAAATGATAGGCTATCAAATCACCATCTTGGCTGCTCTTTCTGGAAGTTCTCCAACTCACCAATGTCCCTCTTAAATTGTAGTTCCTGATACTCAACAAAATACTCAGGACAGGGTCTGATGAGAGCAGAGTACCAGGGGGCTATCATCTCCTTAATCCTAGGCATTGCGCCTCTTTTAATGCAGCCTAAGATGACATTTGGCTTGTGGGCTCTTCTAGCATGGCATTGGCTCATCCTGTGCTTGCAGTCCACTATAAACCCCAGATCTTTTCTGATGAATTTCTCCTGAACTTAACCTCCTCCACCTTCTATTTTTAAGCTGCTTTTTTTTAGCTTAAGTGTGACAATTTGCATATATAGTTACTGAACTTCAGCTTCCTATCTTTGGATACATGCATCACACATACGTACATATATGTGTGTATATGTGTATATATATTTATATGGGTGTGTATATGTGTACACACACTATATACATATATCTGTATATATGGATATACATATCTATCTGTCTATCTATGTATATGTATACGCCAGGCTTTTAAGGTTTTCTACAATCTGGATTCTGTCATCCGATGTGTTAGCCATTCCTCCCAGCCTGATGTCATCTGCAAATTGACTAAATATGCCATCTACATCTTTATCCAAGTCATTAACAAAAAGCTGAAATCCCATAGGACAAACACGAATGCCTGAGGCATTCCACTGGGCTCGTCCTATAGGGCTGTCATTGAGTCATTAATGATTAGGATCCAGCCCTTCGACCAACTCTGAATCCATATGGTTGTATAAGTGTCTAGGACATACCTCTCCTTATTCCAAATGATCACATGAGAGACTTTGTCACAACAATTGGGGGATACTTGAACAAGTCATGGGCCATGAATGTACTGGAATATTATGAGCCATAGTACAGGAAGAATAGAAAGAAACATGGAAATGTTTTTAAAAAGGAATTGTGACTGAAGATAGAGTGAAAGGACAATGTGCACCCTGATTAAAACTAGGTAAATGATAATAATCATAACAAATCCAGAAAATACAAGGGAAAAAATTCAAGCATGTTAACAAATTGGACGTAAGACTTTATCAAATTTATTAGCATATTGCTGGAAAACTGTAAGCAATTGAAATTTATGATTTTATGAAGAATTTTTTTTCTTCTTGATTGCATATTTGAAGGTTGACAAATTTTAAGAAACTTTTTTTTAGGTTAGAAGGAATATTACATGTTGAAGAGAATATCAGCTCTCGAGTCCAAAGTTCCTGGTTGGAATCCTAACTTTGCTATTTACCATCTGTGGGATCTTGAACCAGTCTGGGATACTTTACTTTATGCTATTTTTATGTTTCAGAAGAACATTTTATACTTTGGATCCTCCTTTCCCATTTAATTTACATGACCAGTCCTGAGAAGTTTTATGTGAATCGATGTCCTATAATCCTATATTCTTAAACTGTTGCTTTAAATTTCTCTGCCTCCAATTCTCACTTGTCCCTGCTCCCTGACCCACAGCCTGTCTTTTATTCTTATAGACTGGTATTATCTAGTGCTTTAAGATTTGAAAAAAAAGTATTTTAATATATTAACTTACTTGAGTCTTGTCAAAAGAAATCTGAGAGCACAGGCTATGATGTGTTGCTGTGACAAAGGCATTTTAGCCTTCCCTAGTCACTGTAACTTTTGCTACTTGAATAAAATATGATGGGGACATTGAAAGTAGCACCTTCATCCCCTCCCACCATCATAGTATTTACTAGCTGAGAAAGGAAAAAACTTATCGATATTTGCTTAGCCAGGTGGGTACGATATGATTTAAGAAGTACAATATACTTCTGACTAAGTTGTATTACAGTTATAGTAAAGCAGAAGCACTCAGAGAAAAGTTCAACAGAAGAGTCCTAAGAAAAGTCAAATAGAAGGCTTGGCTGGAGGGAATGACAGTTCCTAGCCATTCACTGAGAAAACTTTCAATGAGTTTAAGAAAGCAAGGCAAAGAGAACTGTACTCCTCTGTTTAATAGAGGGGCTTACTAATCACCGGACTTCAAGTATATGCAGGACAGAATAATAGGTAACTGAAGATAAGAGCAAAACTGAAGGCACAATAGGAGGCTGAAAGAGCTGGAGGAGAGGAAAGGTTTAATAATAGCAGCACTTGAACTGCTTCTGATAGGAAGAGGTGGAAGGGTCACATTTCAGATGGAGGGGATGGCCAATGCAGAGGTACAAGGTCATGTTTAAGGAACAGAGAGAAGGTCAGCTGAGAGTGGGAAAGAGAATGATGTCCAATGGGGCTGTAGTGATAGGTTGGGGTCAGTTTGCTTAGGGCATTTATATTTTATCTTAGAGGCAAAAAAAAAGATGCCAATGAAGCTGGTTGAGCAGGGAGTCATGTGGTTAGTCATTTAAGTGAAGCTATGAATTCGCCCCCACCCCCATCCTGAAAATACTGAGGATTCAAGGTCAGGAGATGATAGGGCAATTCTTGGCTCAGTCACTGTTCATTTTCCCCTTTACAATAGCAAAGGAGCTGTTTCAGCTCTTGGTGTCTGCGACATGAAGTAAATGCAATCACAAAGTTATGAGCTCAGAGCTCCTTGAAGCATGATACCATAAAAGCACTAGCTTCTATGAATCTATCTGAATTTTTACTGCATGTCAGATCAGGAGCTACCAGTCCAGTAAACTCTGTCCACAGTCGGTTAAATATAATTAGGCTGAGCAGGATGGCAAAACATATTTCCTATCAGCAAATGTCTGAAATGAAGGTGTAGTGGCTAGCCACTGCTCAGTCCAGTTCTTCTCTGAACACTCCTCTTCCACCTTGACCCACCACACACACATACACACACACACACACACACACACACACACACACAAATTAGCCCAGGTCAACAAGCCATTGAAATCCCTTGATCAGTTCAATGTAAAATGGCGCACCTCGTTTGTCTGGGTCCATGTGGCCATTGACCATAGTGGCCATTTTTATTTTAACTTTGAATAGTAACCACTTCTGGTGCTTAGCCCAGTGTGGGACACACAGTAACCCTTAATAAGTACTTGTTGATGGATGGATCAGCTAATTGTGTATTTATCTCAGATTCATCCCCTTTTGTGGCACCATAGGAATCAACCTGTCACCTTTGTGATTACTTAGTCTAACATCCATATGTTGCAGATGAAAAACCTGAGGACCAGCAGGCATTTAAAGGACTTTCCTAATGTCACACAGGTAGAAAGTTCCTGTTTCCAATAGAGATTTGAGGAAGCCTACATTTTCAAAAAATCTTGAAAAGAGATTGCGGACTGCCAGGGGACTGTGGGTGCGAGTGATGCTGCCTGTTCGTCTCACCGGGCAAACCCCAGGGAAATCATCAGCCATCACCCAATAGCTCTGTCCCTGGCATGGGTGAAACTGAATTCTGACCCAGTCTACAAGGACGTGGGTGTCCACTAATCAAATCTCAACCCCCACCTATTAACCATTCTCCCTCCCTTACATGCCCTGTGTGTGCTTCATCAAAGGATCTATACTGATGCCATAACTTTTTTTACAAAGCCATAAAAGACAGGAGAAGCTTACGCATTCATTGATGTAAAAGCATTCATTAATTGCTTACTAGGTGCCCAATGTTTGGCAGCTAGGTGGCGCTGTGGACAGAGCCCCCTCCTGGAGGCGGGAAGACCTGAGCTCATAATCCAACCTCTGATACGTTCTAGCTGTGTGACCTTGGACAGGTCACCTAACCTCAGTTTCCTCATCTGTAAAATAGCGATAGTAACAGCACCGACCTCCTAGATGCTTGTGAGGATCAAATGAGACAAATTCTGTAAAGCGCTCAGTGCGATGCCCAGAACACGGAAGGCGCTGTCCGTTACTATGGAGCGCCGCCCTCGAGGAGCTTACCTTCTAATGGAAAAGATAACACACAAAGGGTCATCTAGTAAAGCGCTTAGTGCGATGCCCAGAACACGGAAGGCGCTGTCTAGATGCCGTCTGTCACTGTCACCGTTACTACGAAGTGCCGCCCTCAAGGACCTTACCTTCTAATAGAAAAGATAACGCACAAAGGGTCATCTTGTAAAGAGCTCAGTGCGATGCCCAGAACACGGAAGGCGCTGTCCGTCACTATGGAGCGCCGCCCTCGAGGAGCTTACCTTCTAATGGAAAGGATAATGCACAAAGGGTCACCTTGTAAAGCGCTTAGTGCGATGCCCAGAACAGGGAAGGCGCTGTCCGTTACTATGGAGCGCCGCCCTCGAGGACCTTACCTTCTAGTAGAAAAGATAACGCACAAAGGGTCATCTTGTAAAGAGCTCAGTGCGATGCCCAGAACACGGAAGGCGCTGTCTAGATGCCGTCTGTCACTGTCACCGTTACTATGAAGTGCGGCCCTCAAGGAGCTTACCTTCTAATGGAAAATATAACGCACAAAGGGTCGTCTTGGTCCTGGAGGTTTTAGGGGCGGCCAATGGGTGACGGAGCTCGTCTGATCCTGGCTCCTGGTTCTGTACCTGCCTGGGTCAGGGACTGGAGCTGAGAGAGGAGAGGAAAGGTTGAGGGGCTGTGGGAGCGATGGAGGCAGGAGCCGAGGAGCCTGGAGAATAGGGGAGGGTAAAGAGGGCTTTTCCTGAAACAATGGTTTAGGAGAGGCATGAGGGGGGGAGGCCAAGGCAGAAGATTCTCCTGCACAGGAATGCAGTGGGGGTGGGGGCATCACTGACAGGGATCCCAGCTCTGACTGCCCCAGAATTTACACCTGGCCTATTCGTGGGCCAGGCTCAACCACTGAGCATTCAGGTTTCTATCAATGTCAAAAGAATTATTCATGGAGAATATTTACTCTGCCCACTCACTCTAGTCTGAAGCCCCTTCCTGACTCGGTTTGCCTGCCTGTCTGCCTGACCATTGGTCTGCCTGCCTGCCAGTGTGATTATCTCCTTGCCACACCTCTGCTACAGTGAATAGAAACAAAACAAACAACTATTTACAAAAAGCAAGTCTTCAATTTTATCAGGCATCTGAAATGAGTTAGTCACTGAAGTCTCAGTCTCTCTCTGTCACCCTCCTCACCAGCTCTGTCTTTCTGTCTGTCTCACTCTGTTCATCTCTACCTGCCTCTGTCTCTATCTGTCCATCTCTACCTCTATCTCACCCCCACACCCACACCCCACCAGCTTCACCCTCAGGCCCAGCCCTACCTCCTTTTCATCTATCAGCCTAAGGCCAAGTTCTCTCTCTCTCTCTCTCTCTCTCTCTCTCTCTCTCTCTCTCTCTCTCTCTCTCTCTGTCTCTCTCTCCCTCTCTCTCCCCTCCCACCCCCGCCCTCCCCCACAATCTCTCCATCCATGAAAGGAAGAAGAATACCTGATTAATTCATGACTAGCTTACAAAGTGCTGTAGATCACACCAGTGGTGTCAAACTCAATAGAAATGGGAGCCACCAGACCTTAGATCCCTGTAGGCATATGCTGACTTAGAAAACCACATATGAACATTATCTACATCTTACTGTATTTTATTTATTTTGTTAAATATTTCCCCATGCTACTTTCTTAATCGGGAGTACTATGCTGCTGCTGCTGCCACCATGTGGATGGTTCTTGGGGTTATAGCCACAAGGGCAGCCAGATCAGGAGGGTTATGCTCATGGGTGGGCCTCCTGGATCCCAACCTCCCCTGTCCTTGGGCCTCCCTCTACAGCTGCCAAGTTTGTGTGATGCAGGGATGAAATGCTCCAAAGGTTCTGCCCGAGGACCAAGGTTGGTTTAAATCTAATGCCAGCAGGGCCAGGGCCAGGGTCCTGGGTAGGGGCCCAGACCAGAACACTGTGGTGGGCCTCTATATCCCTGTTTCACCTTCCAGGACTTGAGTGTGGGTACACATGTGTCCTATGTCACCCTTGGCCCCACAGGTCTGTCGACCAAAATCCAACCCTATAGCTTCACTGATTCGCTTGCCCTGCTGTGTCTGCTCCTGGCTCTGTCTGGAGAGTATAGATACTCCTCTGCTACAGCAAAATAAAAACCAGACAAACAGTTACCTGTTCAGAGGGAGCAGAGGCCTAGAGACCACCAGGCACCTGAAACAAATCCATCCCTGCAAGCAGCACAAAGTTAGATCCCATGGTTCCTGGCTGCCAGTGGGGAAAGGAAAGCCTATAGTCCTCATTGGCCAATAGGAGGGAGCTGCAAATAGGCCTGAGGAAGCAGATTCAGTCCCTTTGTCCCAGCACTGAATTCAGGGAGGAGTCTCTTTGGTGCATCCTGATGCCAGCTGTGTCGGGTAGTCTGATGGCTGAGATCTGCCAGCACTTTTGATATTGGACCTCAGAACATCTTGGGGAACTTGCTTGTACCCTGATGAATTAGGGGAATTAGGGGAACTAGCTCTAAGAAATAGATCTGGGTTCCACTCATCCTGGGCCATTGGGCTGATGGCATGAGATCTTTTGCTCTGGAACCAATCCCCACAGCCAGCTTTTCACATGACAAGCCCATCCTGATGGCCTACTGTGTGCTCAGCACTGTGCCCATGTACTGGGAGGTGCAAAAAACCCTGCCATGGACTCCTAGAACCTTAGAGCAGACAGGAATCCAGAGAGCTGACAAGTGCAGCTGAGGGAGGCTCAGGGGCAAGTAGCCTGAGCTGACTTACTGTGCAGATGTGGAAGCTGGGATCCAGACACAGAGACTTTGCCAGGGTCATACAGGTAGCAGCAGAGCAGGAATTTGAACCCAGGGCCCTGGTCTCCATGCCCAGTGCTTTTTCTAATAAATAATTTAATATGTAAAATATAAGTATATTATATGATAATATAGAAATATAATATAAATATAAAATATAAATAATATAATAATAAACAGACAAATAAAAGGAATATAAAACAGGGCCCTTGCCCTCAGGAAGCTTACTGTCTCCTGGGGAGACTGGTCAGAGCCTGGTGACCTTTGGGCCCCTTGAGCAGGGAATCCCATTAGGAGCAACCCCACCCCCTTCTCCTCCAGTCCTCTGGAGGATTCTGATGACATGGGCACATTCTGATTTCCACAGACACTGGCTATTCAGGGCCAGGGGCCTGATGGAAAGGTCTGCTTCTCCAAGGGCATGATAGGTACTTCAGACTTGTGCCCGGTGCCCATCACTGCCACCATGGGGATGCTCGGATGCCTTCTGAGAGAGCAGGCTTGTCTTCCCGGGTGCCCTGGCCGCCTCACGTGGCTCCACTACATCAGTACACTGATGGGATAGAAACAAAATGAGACAATTTGTTTAGCCATTCCCCAGGGGCTGGGCATTTGCTTTGTTTCCAATTCCTTACTACCACAGGGCTGCTAACAATATGGCGGTATATATGGGCATGGGCGTGGGGTGCAAGGATCGTCCTCAGGAAGACACGACTCAGTCCTGCCTCATATACTTAGTGAGGAATGTTTTGCAAAAAGATTCCCTCTCTGTGCCTCAGTTTCCCTATCTGTAAAGTGAAGCTACCTAACTCAAAGAGTCATTACGTAACCCAGGGCTACGTAAATGTGAGTTCTCATTGTCCCAGGCTCTGGCCGTGGGCACTTCCTCCTCCATCAGGTCAGACAGGTCCGTTTTGAGGAGTTTTTGTACCATAGACTGAGAGGCCCTGTGCAAATAGAGGCTGGTGAGGGATTGTTTTTCCCCATGAAGACAAGAAGTGCTCAGTGTGTCAGGAAATTGGCAGATGTTTCCATCGACACTTTCTAAGGACACCCAAGCGATGCTTCCTCCCCTCATCTTGGAGAGGCTTTCCAGGCCCCATCTCACTGTTGAACAATGCTTCCATATGGTGTGCTGATTACAAATGCTGCTCTCACTGGAGAGGCCCCTATTCAGGCCCTAGACATGTAGGGGGTTTCATCTCTCTCTCTCTCTCTCTCTGTCACTCTCTCTCCTCCCTCCCCTCCCCTTCTCTCTCCTCTGCTGCCCTCCCCTCCTCTCTCCTCTCCTCTCTTGTGCTGGTAGCTTTTTGCCCACAAGCTGCTTTCATCCCAACCCCCACAGACACACTGACAGCTCAGAGACCCTCCCCCCAGGACTAGTTTCTTAGATCTGTGCTTTATCAACATCCCTTTTTCAGCATCTCCATCCCTAGGAAGGATGGATGGGGGAGGGGAGAGACTGGAGGTGGGAAAGGACCATTGGGAATAAGTGGCATAATCTGGATACTCTGACTCATGGCAGGACTAGAATAGAAGCCCCTTGAGGGCAGACACCATTTGTACTTTGCCTCCATCCCCAGCAGCAGGCACTTAATAATCTTTATTGGAACAAGGCACCCACGGACCTTCTCTCCCAAATCTCTGAGGATCACCTCCCTCCACCCTGGAGCCACCTGTGATAGCAACTCTAGGAGCGAGCAGGCCAGCTCCCATACTGACCAACAAGCTCTCCACTGTGTGCTGACCCTCACAAAGCCCTTGACTGGGCAGCGGTCCTTAAAGGCTCCCTCTAGCAAGGGCTCTCTTGTACACATGTTAAAATCCTAAGAGACCCCTTGAAGGATTTTAACCACCACAATAACTCCATTTGAAGATCCTCTGATTAGTCCAGTGAGTCTAAAGGAGGGAGCTCAAAGATTTAAAGCTGGAAAAGACCTTAGAGGACCCTGAATCCACTGTACAGATGAGGAAACTGAGGCACAGAAAGATTAAGTGGCTTGCCCAATGCCACACAACTATGTGAATGTATGAGGCAGGGTTTGAACCCAGGTCCTTCTGACTCCAGGCCCAGCTCATGGGGAACAATAAATGCAGGCCCAGATGGAAGAGGGATACCCTAAAAATAGTGGAGTTCTTCATATGCTCCTGTTTGCCAGGGCCATTTTGCTCTTATTGAGTTCCAAAACATTCCAGAGCCTCTTCACTGAGATCTGCACTTGTTCTAGAGTTCAGCTTACTCATCCACACACGACAAACCAAGTGGATAAAGAATGTCCATTGTTCCAATTGTAGTTTGCATCCGGAAGGACAGCCTGCCTATTGATCCGTTCCACCTCAGGGCCGGGTCCTTCTTCCTTGGAGGGCTGAACATAAAGGCCAGACAACCACTTGTCAGGTATATGAATTCTAGCAGAAAACTTTTCCTTGTATGAGTTGGACTGATTAGCTGCTGAGGTCTCTTACAAATCTCAGCTCCTGTGATTTTGTGATTCATTGTGAAGACCTGGAACAGACACTCTGGGCGAGTGATGAGGCAAGTTTAGAATTGAGCAGGAGGTGGAGAATAAGCCAGGCTGCCTTTGGGGACATGAGGCAGTGGATTGAGTGGCTCTATGCATCTTCCTGAAACAAAAGTCCGTCTTTTTATCATCTTTACTTGTTTTTCCTGGTGATGCTGTGTGCCAATGATTCATGGAAGGCAGCTGTCTGTGAAGCATTTGGGTCGAGAGTCACCCAGACAGCAATGGAGAGATGTAGGGAAGGCATGAGGAGGCTGGGATGTGTTACAGGGGATGGTAACCAGACAAGATGTGTCTGGAAAGGGAAGCAAGCTCCGCGTGGGGCAGCAGGTTGACAGCCCAGGCTCCATGGTCTACGTGTCACATCAAGAGATCTCATAGACTCGCACCCCCACCCTCACCTGGATCCCTGTATGGAGAATTAATGGGAAGGCCCACAGAAGAGTCCCACGGGATGGGAAGCCATGCACGGGTTACTGTCTGTGCTGGTGAAGAGGATGGCAACATCATGGAGAGTCCTGAGCAAGGTATCTTCCAGGCACATATTGTGGGACCACCTCAAGAGGCTTGTAAGAATCTTAGGGCACCTTTTGACAGTGTCCTAGACCTGAATTCAAACCCATCCTCAGATACTTACTAGCTGTGTGACCCTGGGCAAGTCACTTAACCCTGTTTACCTGATTTCCTCAACTGTAAAATGTGGATCATAACAGCAGCCGCCTCACAGGGATGATGTGAAGATCAGTTGAAATGGTATTTGAAAAGGACTTAGCACAATGCCTGGCGAGTGGTAAGGACTATGTAAATGCTTATCCCCTTCCTCTGTCCTCTGATATGGCAGAACCCGCACTCCAAACCCCCGGGTTCAATCCTTGAACCTAGCGCTTTTGAGCTATGTGATTCCTGGGCAAGTGCTTTCATAACGCGGAGCTTCCATTTTCTTGTCTGTAAAAGGGGACTGACAATACCTCTTGAATGGCGTGAAAAATGAATCTCGTGGTCACATTATTTGAATTCACACTATTTGAAGTCATAATTACGTGTAAAACACCATGACTGGATCCAGTCCAATCAGAAATGTATGTTTATTAGTATGTTTATTGATGGTGTGCTGATTAGAAATGGGCCTCTCACTGGAGAAGCCCTTATTCAGGCCCTAGACATGTAAGGGGTTTCATCTCTCTCTCTCTCTCTCTGTCTCTGTGTCTCTCCTCCCTCCCCTCCCTTCCGTGTTTATTAATGTAACATAACAAATTTTATTTCTGATTCAATTTTATTACAAGACAGTGCAGTAGTTATGGAAACTAAAATTTATAAAATTTAATTTTTAAGAAAATTTGAATGTTGTGCCTAGGGACAAGCCTTACCGATATTATGAAAACATTGTTGTCATTTAAACAATTTCGATTTTCTCCCACTAGCTCAGCCCAGCATAGACTGGGCTGCTTTCTCCTTCTTCCCATCTGCGTACATAAGCTGCTAGGTGCCCAGAGTCTAGCCAAATTTCTCATTCTCCCACTGAATGCTCCCATCCTCACACAATGAACCAAGCAGAGTCAGATGACCTGGGCCTTCTCTAAAATCGGTGACGCTTTCAACACAATATGGTGGTCCTTGTCCCATTTTGCAGCAGTTGGGCTAAAATCATTTGGAAGCCAGTATTTGAAAAGAGCTTAGTCACTCCTGTTTTCTTTTTGGCTGCTGAAGATTCTGAGCCTGAGAGCAAGCCTCTTTCTGCAGCACCTCCCAACAAGAGTGGAGGGCCATCTTCAGGCACCTTCAATCTAGACTGAGTTTTGTCTTTCTTAGAAATGGAAGATCCGGAAGGTAGCCTTTTCTGTGATCATCCACGGTAAAGTTCTGTGGATCAGGGTTATCACCCTCCCTCATTTACTGTCTCCCAAACATCAGACTATAAATAGCTGCCCCGTCCTCATCTACACTGGCCGCCTGATTAGTTTAGCCTTACGGAACTGAGTTTCATTTTTAAAGTGACTGAAATAACCAGTGCTTACCATCGTGCTTCTCCACCAGCCCTTTCATTTTTATTTTCTTTCCCTGCCTTAAATAAACTGGAAGATTTTGTCAGGGAGGCTGCTCCATTTGTCACCTTCCCATCACACTTGAGTAAGGTGGATCCATTTCTTCACCACAATGCTGGGAAGTTGGTATTACAGAAGCTTGTTTTCCCATTTTTCAAGAGACTGAGAGTTTAAGTAACTTTTTCATGACCAGATGGCTAGTAAGTTTACTTCTCTTAGCCACTTGACAAATGTCTATTATGTGCTCCAAGAGGTTACATGACCTGCCTGTGGTCACCCTGCTAGTAGGTCTATTTTCAGATCTCCCTGTCAATTGACAGGGCTCCTGGACAGATCACAGTAGGCACTTGATGGACGGCCCAATTTATAAATTCATCATCCTATGACTCCACCACAGACACCACCTATAGGCCATGAGCTGGGCTCAGACATGAGAAAGGAGGGGGATGGGTGGCTTGGGGAAATGGTGCAGCCATTTAGTGGATTCCAAGCTGCTCCAGTCCATGAAAGCCACATTTTCATCACTAACGTCCTCCTACGGCTGGAGATCATGGAATATCCTCATCTGGGAAAAATCAAAATGGTGGATGGTACAAAAGGCAATGAATGGATTCAGGGCAGGCATTTGAAGCTGGAAATTTGGGCTTAAAAGGAGCAACTGTATCAATAATCCAGCTAGCAGCTTCTGTGGGGGTGTAAGATCCACCAACAACCAGCACCCAGAAAACTGCCAACACAGGTCCTTTAGATCTGCTTTATTTAAGGAAAGCAACATTAAGGGGTTAACAGTCTTACTTTAATCCAGCATACAAATAACATCCATCTAGTTCAGGGGGAAAAGCCAGCACCCTGAATTACAGACCAAATACAATTCATAGTTATCAACATCTGGGTGTACAGCCAGGGAGCTCATTAGAACGGCTGGCCCAGAGTCACACGCCAATCCTGCTGTGGCTCAGAGCTCTGAGGGAGAATGCTAACCTTTGTGCGTATATATCCTGTTCAGGGCCAGAGGGCCCTGCCCTCACCCAGGCTGGGTGTGGAGAAGTTCCCCACCCCCAATATCACATCAGATACAAATTAATGGCTCCCAATTGTCTCAGTGCTGAGAAAAACAAAAACATCCCTCTATGTCTGCCCCATTCAAACAAAGGCCAGAATCATTAAAGGTCAACTGCAAAAAGTCTCACCTTAATTACTATTACAGCAACATACAAGATATTGTGAAGGGCACGTATAACAAATAGACAGTCAGTCAGCCAGCAAACATTTGTCGAGCACCTACTATGTGCTAGTCATCGTGCTAAGGGCTGAATAATGTTGTACCAGTGTTGTACCAGTTTCCTAAAATATATCCAAAGGCCCTCAAGAAGAAAGGTGCTCAGCATGTTGGGCAGACTCTCCATGAAGGATCTGCAGGAGGACACTCATGGGAGGTACATGGGATGAGAAGCTGTGGGTGGGCTGTGCTTTGTACCAATGGAAGGACTCTGCACATCAGTGAGGTCATAGGCCCAGCAAAGTATCTGATTAATACTAATCCCACCAATCCACACATCTATAGAACTTTAAGGTTTGCAAAGTTATAGATGTTTGTGTGTGTATATACATACATGTTATATGTATTTGGATGTGTGTACATATGTGTACATGTGTGTGCATTTCTCCTCAGATATTCTGTGATATCCAGAATTCAAAATCAGGGCTTCCTTACTCCATGTCCAGACCTGGGGATCTAAAAGACCATCGAAGACAACCCATCTGGGAACAAGAATGCCTTTATCTGCAGCATCCTTGGAGTGCTCAGCTAGCCTCTGCCTGAAGGCCTCCAAGGAGGGAAGGAGCCCACTCCATGACATGTGCTCTGAGCTGTGAGGGGCAGACGGGGACACAGAATGAGGTCCCTGTCCTCCAGAGTCTTTTTGTCCATTTGGAATGCTGGGGCATAATACTGGGCACCACACCAGCACTACTTGGTTCCATGGCATCGATAGTGGTCAGAGCTGCCTCTCTCTTGATCTCTACCTCTAGCCCAGTCTCACTCTCCTCCTTTGTCTGTCCACTACAGAGATTGCTTTTAATAGGTGATCGTGACATGAGGTCACCCTCCTGCCTCGCATCTTTGAGAGAAAGACTACAATCAAAGGCAGGAGAGGTTGGTTTCCTGAGCTAAGATCCTGGTGAGCAGAAAAACTGCCCCTAAAAGAGGCCTGAACAAATGCCCCAGGGAGGAAGCTACGAAAGCCTCCTGGGAATGTCCCACCTGCCACCAGCAGAGAGGCAGCCTTCCTCTCATGGCTTCCTTGCGCTGGTGAGGCTGCAGAGCCTACAAAGTGGCTGTGCAGTAACAGGCCCTAATGAATACAGAGTCTGGTAGGAAGGGGCATCGCCTCCCTCCAGAGCATGTTGCTGATGGAGACCTTGGACAGACACTCCACATGGCATCCCCCTTGTAGGGCAGGGTCGAGGACGCTGGCTGAGGATGAACTGGGAAGGCCAGAGAGCCTGGCAAGGCCCAAAGAGTGAGGCCAGAGTAGGGGTCAGGTATCAGGGACACAGCTTTAGAGAAGAGAGATGAAGTCACCAGCAGGCCCAAGGGTAGCGGGGACCTGAGCCTGGGAAGGAGAAGGAGCAGTGCCCAGGGACCCCTCTGTGCCTTCACTGGCTGTGTGGCCACTGATGGGCAGCTTCCCCTTTCTGGTCCTCAGTTTCCTCATCTGTAAAGATGTTAGACCAGCTGATCCCTGAAGCTCCAAATCCTCTAAGAATCATACACACACACACACACACACACACACACACACATGAACCTCTAGCACATAGGAGCCTTCTCCTCAGGGGATCTATGGAAAAGCCTGGGCAAAGACCCCTCCAGGAGGAGAAGAAATGGTCTGAAGGAGGGACTGCTCCCTTCAGGAAGGTCCAAGGTTCCTGGTGGGGCTGAAGGACACAGGGCTTGGTGTTAGATTGCAAAGTGCTTTTGTATATCCGATTTCATGGGCCGCCCATGGCTCCTAGGGGCTCAGGAGTCCTGGCATCATTACGCCTTCTGACTCTTGCTGACTGACAAACAGGAGCCAGCTGAGGCCCAAAGTGGCAGAGCCTGGACACAAAACCTGGCCTTCTAGGTCCAAGTTCAATCCTTGTTCATGGGGGGAGGAGGAGAGACAAAGAGCAAAGTGAAAGGCCTTGATTGTGACAGCCTAGTCTAGGGGAAAAGACACCAGGCCTGGAATCAGGAGCACCTGCTTGCAGATACTGCTTCTGACAATAGTTGTGTGATCCTGGGCAAGTCATGCTCTTTGCCTCAGTTTTCCAAACTGTAGAATGAGGAATTTGGACTAGATACCCTCAGAGGTCCCTTCCATTTTTTAACCTGGGAGTCTAGGATTTAAAATCTTGAAAGCTTAGCTCCTCCTACACAAAACCCATCTTTCTTCCCCAGTTGCTGGGGCCCCTGAACTAACTAGCTAACTCATATATATGTGTGTGTGTGTATATATATATATATGTATATGAAATATGTGTGTCCATATATGTATGTAATGCGTATACATATGTGTGCGAATGTGTGTGCACACACAGAGCTCCACAGAGTTTGTTTCCATATGACCCAGACGTCCCCCTGCAGCCCCACCTCCCCATCCCATTCCTTATAATAAAGCATTTTTTGAAAGAAGGAAAAGTGGAAGAGAAGAAATCAGGAACCCCGAGACACCAATCCCAGAAAGGCCAATGTTCTGCTTTGCAAACATTTTCCCTTCATTGACTATGCACATTTATGTGTGGTTTCCTCCCAATACAACGGAACCTTCTTGTGGGCAGGGGCTGGCTTTATTTTTGTATCCCCGTGCCTAGCACGGGACTTGGACACACAGCTGGTGTTTAATAAATGTTTGCTGAACAAATGAAAGAAAGGCACTGAACCTCTCCAGACTCAGCTTCCTTTTCAGTAAAATGGGAGACAACAAGTTCCTGCCCGTGACAGCTGCTGGGCCACTGGCTTGAGAGAGGTGTGGAAGGGGCTTTGCAAACTCTAGAGCTGGAGAAACAGCAGCCAGAAGTGCTGAAATCTATGGCCTTTGTCACCGAGATGTTTGTAGGAGATGGCATGGGAGGCTTAGCATAGCGTGGCTGAAGCTATAACAGGACAGGGGGAGCATCGATGCCAGCTGGCTTGAGTTTCCATCAGGCACCAGCTATGTTACACAGACCCCCATTTCTCGGGATAAAGTGTGGCTCCTTTTATTTTTTTAAACAGCTAAAATAAGGCAGGACAACAGGTGTCCCATGGTTGCCTAGTGAGGCCAAAGGCTTCCGCTGGCTCTGGGGGCTCAGGTTTCTTCCCATCAGGGACATCGCACCTGCCTGGCCCCTTGTGGCAGCCCCACACTCACATTCTTTCTCAGGTGTTAAATGTCATTTTGCTGGTTCCTCTCTGGGATGGACAGCTCCTTCCCACCCATTCCTTTCTAAATACAGGAAACGATAAATGGAAAAAGGAAGCCACAGTAGAGAATTATCAACATGAATTATAGGCCCTGCAACAGCAGCTCTCCCTGGTCTGCAAGGACTGCACGGATCAATGGGGCTGGGGGAGAGAATTGCCAGTAAATAATGCATGTGGTTAATAAATTGTAAAGAGCCTAACTGGGGGGAGAAAAGCCATCAGCAGATTGATTTCTCATTTGGAAGAAAATGAAAAAGTTGTACTTCCACAGGAAGAGGCAGATCAAGGCCATGACAGGCCAGAGGCCTGGGTCAGCTGCTGTCCAGCTGCTGCTGTCTCATCAGCTGCCCTTTGCACTTGGGGCCGGGCTCCCACTCAGCCACACACTCCCTGAATGGCCTTGGGTTGGCAACTTCCACCCATCTGAGCTCCAGCTTCCTTCTCTGTGAAATGAGGGGATGGTCCTTTCACGATCTAATTCTCTCTATATGTTAAGCACTTGACAATCCTCTGAGGCTGTGTAAATGCTGCCTCTCATTCTTCTGGCTCTTGTAGGCTATCAGTACTTACAAGCCTTCCCTTAGACACTGACTGGCTGGCTGACAATAGGTAAATGCCTTCATCCTTCCCCATTCTGGACCCCAATTTCCTCCCCTACCCACAAACCTACCGAATTTCCCCTTTCCCATCAAGGGCATCATAATATTCCAGGGAAGGGTCCAGTAGTCCTCAATGCTTCCTCCATAAACAAGCAGTACCAAAACTGGTCCCATCTCTTGAGTTTTATCCCACTGACCACCTTAGATCAGGTGCTCAGCCTTTCATTTGGGCTCTGGTGACAGCCTCTGGTTGGTCTTCTTGCCTCGGTCTCCCCTCTCTCACCAATCTGTGCCTACCCAACTGCTAAAGTGACTTTTCCTAAAGCCCATCTGACCATGCCCCTTTCCTGCTCCTAAGTTTTGGTGACTCCCCATCATCCCCAAGATCAGATATCAGCTCCTCTGACTTTCTCAAGCTAGCTTCAAACTATTCTTGCTGCCTCATTGGGCATCTCTACCCTTCTTTCCAGGTGCAGGCTGGCCAAATCGGAGTTCTTAATTTGCCTCCTGAACAGCTCTGTTTCCTTCTCCATACCTTTGAACTGGTTATGCCCACTGCCGGGAATGCCCTCTCTCCTCACCTCTGCCTCACCTCTGCCTGCTTCCAGACACATTCAAGCATGTCCTTGTGCACAGGGCCTTTCCTTGGGACTAGTGCCACCCTGCCCAAATCACCTGGTATCCATTTCATAAAGATGTGAGTGTATGAATATAGTATGTGGGAACATCCCCACCCTCTATCTAGACAGTAGCTCCTTGGGGACAGAGCTTGGTTTGGCTTTTGTATCCTCACTGCTTAGCACAGTGCCTGGCACCTAGCATTCTTAATAAATGCTTGTTGACTGACTGCTTGATGAAGTGGCCTACTCTAGATCCCCTGTAAGGTCCCTTTGATCATCTGCAGGGCCCTAACTGGTCCTACCTGGATGAACGGAGCCCAGGGACCAAGCTGCTGGGCTTGAGAGCTCAGCAGGCTGAGGAGCACCTCCCCTGGGCCTTGGTGCGCCAAGCCCTAATGGCATCTTCCTTTTTTAATTCCTTGCTAACTAGGGGCTAAGCTGACTTGTTCAACTACTGCTGAAGGATGAGCCTTCCAGTCACTGCTATCTATGCCAAAGACGTCTTGGTGCAAAGGGCAGGTAGCCCCACCCTCCAGCTCTCTTCCTGAGATTAACAGGTGATAATGACCAAAGCTAGCATGGGCTTGGCAGACACTGTCACACTGGGATCTCACAACCACCCTGGGAGGAAGACACTGTCATTATGAGCTTTATTTTACAGATGGCGAAACTGAGGCTCAGGGAGCTTGACTGATTTGTGCAGGATCGCATGTCTATGAATACCAGAGGCTGGATTTGAATCAGTGTCTTCCTGAATATCTCACCTAGGCCACGCCACCTGAGGGGATCTCACAGGGGAGATGGAAGCTTGGGCTTGGCTCCTCACTGGCAAAGTCTCAGTAGGAGGAAGGTCAGAATTGCTTGGTGAGAGAGGATTGAGTTCCAGAAGTTGAGGCAGATCTCTATCACCATGGGGCAGGCTGAGACAGATCCCAGGAATGGGTGCCAGGGGCAGCTTGGCTCAGATGAGGTCACTGGGTGTGAAGCCCAGGAGCCCTGATTTCAGCTGGGAAGATGATTCAGCACTTCCCCTTCTTTCATGGGCACAGCCATGGGGGCCCCTTGCTCTGGGACTTCACGTCTCATCCTGATCTCTTCTGCCCCATCCACAGAGTGGCACCAGGGTCCTGAGGACTGCCTGGCCAGGCTGCCTCTCTTGGCCCAGCCCCCAATGAACGGTTAGGTTCTCACTTAACCAAACAAATCGCTGACAGCCTTCGGGGCACCAAGTGCCCCGGGCCTAGTCCACAGGCTGGGGCAGACCTAGAGAAGGCTGGTTTTCCTTCCAAGGGTTTCCCTCTCCATTCCCAGCAGAAGGTCTCACAATCAGCCTCCGCAATGGAGCCCTAGTCTCCCCTCCCTCCTCATCTCTTTGACAAATGCCAGAGTGGGCTCCAGTGGGCCTCGACTGTTCCAGAGAATTTCCTTAAGTGGCTGCCATCTGCTCCTCTTCACTTGGTTCCGGGGCTCAGCACCCTCTCCATATCTTTGAAGATGGAGGAATAGGACTGGGGGCGGGAGTGGGCTCTGGCCCTCATCACTAACTCTGATTCCCTCAAGGCTCAGGGAGGGTGACCCTTTCCTTAATGTCAGACCTCCTTGTTTGGCAGCTCCCCAAGCTGGGCTACCTTGGTGGGGCATGCAGATGCCCATGGCCCTCAGTGTAGCATCTGGGCAGGCTGGTGCCAAGCGCTATCTGCCATCTGCCATCATGGCTCCCGGGGCTGCTGGCTCAGAGGGCCCCCTCTTGCTTTCTTGATTGGATTTTTAATCTAGAAGCTCCTGATGAGCTGGTTGCCTGCCCAGAGGTAGCGCTATAGCCATGGTGACTACGGGGGCAATCTGGTCCCCTTTGCTGACTGGGACATATAGGGCTTGACGGTGTCTGGGAGACAAGGGCAGGACAGGAGGAGGGAGTGATGGGGAGGGTACAGGAGCGGGGGTCGGGAGGGTCAGGCCTGCTTTGCCCTGCCCTGGGAAGGTGTGGCTTGGCCCAGACCTCTCAGGTCAGCCCCAGGAGAACCACATCTGCCCAGCTGGGCCTGGGCCCTTGGCCTGCAAGCTGGTCTGGGCAGAGCAATAGGGAGGTGACGAGGATATTGCTGTAACTATCACCGTTACTATTAACACCAACTTGCAGGCCCATCTAGTCATTATTAGTATTAACACAATGATAGTAACTGACATTTATTTAGCATTCCACCATTTGCAAAAGTATGTATGTATACATGTGTATATGCAGTATATATGTGCGTGCATAGGTACGTATGGAGAGATACACAGATGTCAGTTGTTTCAGTCGTGTCTGAATCTCTGTGCCCCTCTTTGGGGTTTTCTTGGCAAAGATTCTGGACGCGTTTGCCATTTCCTTCTCCAGCTCATGTTACAGATGAGGAAACTGAGGCAAACCGGGTGAAGTGACTTGCCCAGGGTCACACAGCTGGTGAGTGTCAGATTTGACCTCACAAAGATGAGTCTTCCTGACTTCAGGTCTGGCACAGACAGACACACAGACACACAGACACACAGACACACAGACACATACACACACACACAATCTCCTTTGGTCGTCACAACAAGCCTGTGAGGTAGGAACTGAGCCTTGGGGACATTCCGGGGCTGATGCAGCGAACAGTGGTCACGGGGGTGACGGTGATGTCATTGCCTACATCTATGAAGCCCCTGTGAGGTTTGCTGTACAAATGTCATTTCATTTGATCCTCACAGGCTCCACGTATTACAGATGAGGAAACTGAGAGGGGCTCAGGGCCCTACAGTGAGGAGGAAGCCAGGTTTTGACCTTGACCTTGACCTCCAGGCTCCATCCCCGGGGTTCTGGTTCCCTGCAGAGGAACTTGGGCAAAGTTTCAGGAAGCTCCCTTTCTGTGGGGGTTTGGGTTCGGTGGGAGTATTTCACAGGCCAGGACATATCTGGTGCTCCATGTGCCCCCAGGAGCCAAAAACGACTCCCCAAGTATCTGCTTCACTTCGTCAAGCCTGAGGAACGAATTGAATACTGCCTCTGCCACCGACACCTGTCTGACTCAGGGCAAGTCACTTCTCTGATCTGGGCCTCAGCCTCCTCCTCTGAAAAATGGGTGAGTTGAGCTTAATGACCTCTGTGGTCCAGCGTGAGGATCCTATGAAGCTGCTTTCTTTTCTCTGGCTTCTGTTTCCGTCCTGAAGGGGTAGGAGCATCTGACCTTCCTAGGATCTGGTGAAGCCATCTCCCTCCCTGGGTCTCAGTTTCTTCATATATCAAATGAGAGGGCTGGATGTGACCACCCTGAAGTGTCTTTGGACTTTGACCCTACGTGTCCATGACTTGCCCATGACTTGCCCAAGGACACACGGCTAGGAGGCGGCAGGCAGGATTTGGCCTGAGGCCTCACCTGGCTCCAAGCCCTGGATTCCCCGACCATTCTCTGAGAGCACTTCAGGCTTCAAAGGCCTGATCATTCACAGATATCCCACCCCCTGAATACTGATCTCCAGATAGCTGAGTGGATCAATGGAGATCTCTTTCCATTCTGTCAGTATCCAGGGCCTGAGAGCCCAGCAGCAGCTGCCCAGCCCAGTCATGTGGGTAGTGACAAGTTTGCTGAGTCCCCTAGCCATTTGTCTTTGAAGTGGCCCTTCTGAGGGAGAGCCTCAGGACTCTTCCATCCAACCCTCAAAGCACAGACAAAGCCTGGAGGCTGCCATATGCCTTCCTCCCTTTGAAAGCCTTTCATTGATTCTGGAGCTGGACTTGGCCACAGGAGCCAGGCTCCCTACAATCTGGCCTGCCACACAACATCTCCATTAGTCTGAGATCCAGAGAGGATGTTAACTAAACTGCCAATAAAACTCTAGTGGGTGGAAATGAGGACATCTGTCTCCTCTAGCCTTGGGTGCCAAGATGTTTCTCTGGGAGTTAAAGATCTGACTGCCTTGATGGGGTGGCAGGGGAAGGGGGAACCAGCTTTGCAACCTGGACACAGCAGTCCATTTAAGGGTCTGAGATGGTCCCCACTGTCACCAAAGCAAAGCCTTCTGGGTTGGCCATTTCATGCCCTCCTCCATTCTCTTGGCCTCTCCAATCCAATGACCTCTGGGGCATCTGGATAATCAGAGGCTTGGATGAGAGCAGGGATCACAAGGTCATAGACCCAGAAGGGCCACAGAGTCCACCCCCTTCAGTTTACAGATAAAGAAACTGAGGCCCAGAGAGGGAAAGCCACTTCTCCAAGGTCACTCAGAAGCAGAGCAGCCCCTCCAGCATGCTTGTGCCTGGATGACCGCTAGGATCAGGCAGCCCCTGGTGGTGGAGATGACCCTGGGTAGGTGGGCTAGTCTCACCCCCTCACAGAGGCCCTTTCATTCAGCTCTGGAGCCAGAGTAGCCACTCCATCATCTCAATCATTCAGTGCCAGCTCGTGCCTGGTCCCCTAGAGCTGCTTCCTCCACCTGCTGCTTATCACTCATTTCCTTCCTGCTTTCCTGCCCTTGCTTTGTGGTCCACAGTAAGGCACTTCAAAGTCCAGCTTTGTTATTGGTTCTGACCTCAGTGTCAGAAGCTGCTGATTACACTCTGGGGCCTGGAAGGGAAGAACCTCTGGTGGGACCCTTTCCTCTTCTCCCAAAGAACAATGTCGTAGGAAACAGATTACTGTGTGCTTTGGCAAAGTCCCCACCTCGGTCCCCACAGGGTCACTGTCATTTCATGGCCTCACTATCTCCCCTCAAGCCTCAACCCAGGCAGGTTTTAGCTTGATCTAAGGAAAAATGGCCTGGCCACTAAGAGCTCCCTGTGACCATATGTCCAATGGGGATGGCTGTTTGCTGAGATTTGTAGAGATTCAGTTAATCAATGTCCATTTATTAATCACCTACTGTGTGCCAAGCATAGGCTAAGAATACAAAGACAAAAGGAAAGCACTCCCTGCCTTGGATCTGAGCTTGTTTCATCTTGGTAGAATAGAGTATGTACGAAGTCAGCCAGGAGGCAAGCATTTATTATGTGCCTTCTGTGTGCCAGGTCCTATGCTAGGCCCTGAGGCTGGTGCCTGCCCTCCAGGGGCTTCCGTGAAGCCTTTCTTGACCACACTCATTTCTGCCCCCTCCAGAGTCCTAATTCAGTGGTCTCAAGGCCATATATTGGGATTATTTTGGGAGCATCTAGGCCCCAACGTTTGGAAGGGACCTCCAAGGCTGTGGCATCCAAACCATCACTTTGCAGGTGAGGAGATTTGCCCATGGTCACAGTCGAGCTCCTTTGGAATGAGGCTGAAGCCCCACATTCGAATCCCAACTCAGTGGTTTAAAACCTGGGTGACCTTGGGCCAATCTCTCCAAGCCTGTTTCTTCATCTGTAAGGTAGGAGAAGGCATCAGGAAGTCTCTGAGGCCATTTCCAGCGCTCTCTCTCTCTCTCTCTCTCTCTCTCTCTCTCTCTCTCTCTCTCTCTCATCCAATGATGGTCATGAGCCCTTCAAGGATGGGGGCTGGGCTTCACCTTCCTTTGCTCCCTCCTCCCATGTGCCTGGGGCATGTGCTCATCACATCTTTGTTGTAACTCCACAGAGGTTGGCACATTCATGTCTCTGTCACCAGAATTGAGGTGTTTTTCAATTATGTTCAACTCTTCATGACCCTATTTGGGGTTTTCTTGGTAGAGTTACTGGAGTGGTTTGCTGTTTCCTTCTCCAGCTCATTTTACAGATGAAGAAACTGGGGATAAGTGACTTGCCCAGGGTCACACAGCCAGTAAGAGTCTGAGGCCAGATTTGAACTCAGGAAGCTGAGTATTTCTGAGTCCAAGTCCAGTGCTCTATGCCCTATGGTGCCCTCTAGCTGCTGCATCCAATCATATTTCCCATTTGTTTAGCCCTCTGGGGCCAAGCGGAATGAAAGGAATCCCTCTGAAAGGAATTCCTCTACTCTGTGTAGACTTTCCAACCCTTCATTGTTCGGGTTTTGATGGCTCAGAGCATAAACTGCAATTTTTTCTGTTTTGGCCAGAAACTCTGGGGGTCTTCTCCTCCCAGCTTGATTCTTTTGGGAAGGCAAACTAGGCCGTCTTTTGCCTCACTTCTTTCCTGGCCTTTAACTGAATGGGTGTTGCTTCAGACAAACAGAGACCTGGGAAGGACGCCAGCTTAAAAAGGTCATGATCGCTCCCTGCATTCTGGGTCAGCTCCGGTGATGCTGACCTATGTCTTACCACTGGACTCTGATGACTTGGGAGGGGAGAACCAGATGATGACTTTGCACAGCCCTGCCATACTTAAGTCCAATTCACTTGCACGTCAAGACATCATGCTTCTGATGTCACTGGTCCTCTTTGAGAGTGAAGGACGAACAACAAACAACAAGAATGTGAGTCTTCTGCACTCCATGTCAAATATTCCTACTTCCTTCAATTAATTTTGCTATGGTATAGCCTCTCATCCGCTCACCATCCTAGCCACTGTCTTTTGGGAGCAGCTCAGCTTCTCAGTGTTCCTCCTCAGAGGTGGTGCTCCAGAGTGGTCTCAGCAGGGCTGCTCTCAGCCTGTATAGTCGTGGTGGTAGTAGAGGTGGTGATAGATGTGTGTGTGTGTCTGGAACTGTAGGATGAGCCTGCACTGCCCTCTCACATCACCAAGACTCCTAACCCATGCCCCCAGGAGCTCTCTGTGTTCCTAGGGCTGCTGGGAACAAATGGAATCTCCTACATTCTTCTCTAGCTCCCGACAAGCAGTGGGTGGGACTCAGTTCTTCCCTGGTGGGACTGCACTAACAGACTCCAGTGGAAATGCACTTATAAATGTGGAGGGTCACATAAATCCAGCTCATGAGAAATTTGGTGAGCTTTTCTTTTATGAACATGGAACTCCAGTTACTGGGACCACTACGTATTTATCAGTAAAAAGGAGGATACTGGCTGCCAGTCATGGTGCCTTCAACAGAGCCTGGGACTCTACGTTTCTACATCCTTGGGACATAAAAGGAGGAAGTCCCAGAGATGGCTAGTTTAAGGTTTTGTCAAACCACTGAAGCCACAAAGAGAAAGAGAAACAATAGACCAGAAATGGAGTGAGTGCTAAGACTGACTTATTGAGGGGAAGTGCGAGAAGCCCTTTGCTCAAGCATCTTTATTTCTCTTACAATATGGACTAAAATTGTGTTTACAAATCAGATGCCCCCATGAACCCTCATTCCAATTCCTTCTCAATGCTATGTCCTGACCACTAAGCAGTGACCACTGGGTGATTTGGGATCCTGCTGTCTTGGACAATGAAGAAGGCTAAACGGGGATGGGCAGCTGCAGGACAAGAAAGCTCCAAGCACTGACACACCAAGCTAGCATTTGTGGGGAAAGGATGCTTTCCTTAAAATGCTAACATATGAGACAATTCTGTCATTTAAAGGATGTGAAATGGGCAACTAAAGAAGTGGAACAAACAAAAACAACTTTCTAAGGACTAAAACATGATGTTCTTTCTTAACTTGGCTATAATGAGTTTTCTCGGGCTCCCTTTATAAATACAGACTATTCGCTACTATTTTAAGAACCTTGTGTTTAAATGTTATATTTGCATTATATTACTAGTCACTAAATGAGCAAGAGTCATACACTTCAGAGCACAGCAAGCCACTTCTTTCATCTTCTAATTTTCTTCTCCCTTCTCATCCTTCTCCTGCTTTTTATTCTTATTCCTCCTCCTCCTCCTTCTCCTTCTTCTTCCTTTTCTTCTTCTTCTTCTTCTTCTTCTTCTTCTTCTTCTTCTTCTTCTTCTCTTCTTCTTCTTCTTCTTCTTCTTCTTCTTCTTCTTCTTCTTCTTCTTCTTCTTCTTCTTCTTCTTCTTCTTCTTCTTCTTCTTCTTCTTCTTCTTCTTCTTCTCCTTCTTCTTCTCTCCTCATTTCTTTCTCAACTTTGTCGTAATCTGGAGAGATGTTTAACTTCCATGGGAGCTGTATTATGTTATTCTATCTTAACTGTTTTGAATTAACCTTTCCCCAAGTTTTTTTTTCTAACTCAGTGACTTGCTATGACTCAGTATGTGGAAACCACGATAAAATTGTGTTTAAATACTCTTCCATTATGTTCTTTTAAAAAAATCCAAAAGGTTTATAAGGGGAAAATCTTCTTTAAGAATCCCGAACTTTTTTGAAGGAATAAGTTGAAAATGTTTCCAGTTAACATTTTTTTTGTATCACATGCAAAGGAACTTTCACATAAACAGGGAGTTCCAAAGGAGAGTGACTGGATGACTAGAAAGAAGAAAGAATTAGAAGCAATAGGTAGATTTCACCTTAGCATGAAGAAAAACTTCCGAACACTTACGACTATCCAAAAGTGGAGGTGGTGCATTCCCTGTCACTAGAGTACTTCCAGTGAAAGCTGAATATTTGTTATTTATAAATATTCTAAACATTTAGATATTTATTCTATTCTGACAAAGATTCTTGGTCAGAGGAAGCAATTCTGAGGTTAGAAGCAGGCTTATGAAGACTCAAATAATGCAACTAAGTATACTTTTTTCCTTATCTGTCCTATTTTGATTTCAAAGATGGTATGTCACTGTGGAATGGGTAGTTTGTAACTTCAGTTAAGGAAGTGAAAGCCATGTATATTAGAGACCATTACCTAACTAGAGAACTACTGGATAAGTGTGTCTAGCAATGCAAACCGAAGTAGTAAGCTTTAATGCCAACCAGGCTTTCTATAGATTGAAGCAGTGCCAAAACCACTGAGAGCAGCATATGTACCCTAGAAAGCTTCTACCATAATATTCGGAATAAGTTGAATGCAGTTACAATTTTGCCTGGAAAGTAAACTCCAGGGAAGAGCAAATGAAGTTATGATTTAAGCCCATTGAAATTAGAAAGCATAAATTTGAGCCTGAATGTAATATTTCTTTGTATCTTGCTTCAAATGGCATTTTTCCTTAAAGTTAATAAGCTGGCATAAACAATTGATGTTTAATCAATGTTTATATGTCAACATTTAATCAATTGTTTTTTTCTAGAAAAAGTATTACTGATTGCATTTTTAATTGATTTCTTACTTTTCTAAGTTATCTGTACTTGGAGCTAATTTAACCCCTAGGTCTATGTTACCAAATTGGGCATAATTGCCCAGCTATTGGCAGCTACTCAAATTTCAGATATAGTGCAAAAGAGAAACTAAGTAACCACCAGGAGAGAAGCCTCACAGATCTATTCCTATAATTATATTTAGAAAGCTGACTTTTCACTGTGGTCTTATTATTTTGAGCCAAATCACCATGTCAAACAAAGTTAGAGCATTTTAGCACAAAATTACAGTTTACCAGAAAGTAAATATATTATTTACAGTTAATACCGAAACTATGGTAGAAAAATGTCCATTTATGTCCAACAATTTTGATACAACAAAATTCCTGTACAACAAAATAATATGGATTGTTTCTTAAAATTCTAATATTGGAATTTGACTTGCATTAAATACTCTGCCACAAAGTGGTAAAAAATAGTTTTAAAATGGTATCCTTGTTTATTTAACATATAGGGAAAGAGAGGTACTGAAGGGAAAATCCAACAGTGACCTTCAAAGTCTTCATCCCAGGGGGTTCACAGTATAAAAGAGTAGGGCTTCATTTCTACTTATTTCTATCTGTAAAAAGAGAAAGTTTTCCTAGCACAGAATATTCTGGCTAACACTGGTGCCATCACTGGAGCCGTAGGTGACACGTCTTGCTGAGTATGCAAGGTATCCTGGGGGAAAAGTGGGGTCCCACAGCGTGCCATGGTCATCTGTACTTATTCTCCCTCTTTCTTCTATTTTCCCTGCATTTTGCCCTGACACGTCATAGGCTGCATATGTCTGGTGACTCAGATTTGTGGATTACACCATAGACTTGTAACCAAACTAGCATTCAGAAAATGGACAAATTATTTCAAGAGATAGGGATCTCTTTACTAAAGAAAGTATGGATCAAAGAAAAGATTAACAACATGAGTGAACATAAGAGAGCCTTAAGCGAACATCAGAACTGACCTTTCCATTCCTAATGAGGTATCTCCATCAGCTATATTCAGTGTTGGGATTCAAATGAATTAACAACTGGTTCTCCATGGAATCGAGCCAAGGCACAGGCCCTGCCCCCTACTAACACCCAGTTAGCAGAACTCAACCTAAAATTAACCAGTGTGAACTGGCTGAATCTCACTCCTGGCTATATCATAAGGTGAAAATGGTGAGGAGCTAATCCAATGGGACAAGAAATCAGTCAAAAAATCAAAAAGATCGAGAGTAATGGAAATATGGCAGCTCAGTGGTGCCATGGATACAGCACTATGCCTGGAGTCAGGGAGACCTGAGTTCAAATCAAGCCTCAGACACCTACTAGCTGTGTGACCCTGGGCAAGTCACTTAACCCTGTATGCCTCAGTTTCTTCATCTATAAAATGAGCTGCAGAAGGAAATGGCAAACTCCTCCAGTATCTTTACCAAGAAACCCCAAGTGGGGTCATGAAGAGTTAATGACTGAAACAGCTGAACAACAACAATATGAAATCTAGATTTCTACCCATAATCATCAGCAATGAATCTTGCCCTCGATGTATGTTGGGCTTTGCAGTACTAGCTCCTGCTTGTGTGAAGCTGTCCTGATTATCATGAAATTTGACAACGAGGTTTTTGTTGCCTAGAATATCGCACTCCCTATAAAAATTCTGCACACTTCAGCAACTTAAAAATCAGATTTTTCATCTGTTTAAAGCATTAGTGAGTTTTTAACCTGTCTTATTGAAAATGCTAAAAACTTTCCCATTCATTTATAAGAAAAACAGATCAGCATTAGGAAAGATGGAAATTTACTTGATAAGGTTCAACAAACACTTTTTGTAGTTGATGGATGAGACTGAAAAGGGATCATCCTGAGTTAGCAAACACAAGTGACAATGCACTTCCTTCTGATCTCCAGAGCTTTGTGAAGTCTCTTTTTCAGCTCAGCCACCTCAAAGAAGCCTCAAAAGCCTCAAAGTAAACACAACTGAAAAGCTGACCTTCACATTTCTCTACCATAAAATTTTGAATCAAGATTTTCAAAAATAATAAAGTATTTTAAATGCATTACAGAAATTATCAATAATAATTCCCTTAATAATTTAAGAAGTTTATTAATAAGGTACTTATAATACTTTTAGTGATAGTAGAAGCTTGTACTATAAAAATACATTTAAAATATTGCTTATTTCATCTTAATCTCATCATTTTAAAGTTTTTTGTGTATGTTTTAATACATGCTGCAGGATGTTTATAAAGATTCTAAACATGTATATTTATAATATATAAATATATTTATATATGTTTATAAATAATACATAAACATCATATTTATAAATGTACATGTGTTGGGGATGCTTGTTCAGAAAATTACTGCTAAGGGTATATGACGAAAAAAAGTTTGGAGCCTGCTAAAACAGGGAGTCATGATCCAACCTCCATGCTTCTGCCTGGCTGTCCCTGCTTCCAGGAGGGCTCTCATTCCTTGCCTCCCCTTTTTGTGAGGTCTTGCCTCCATCTAAGATCATCTCAAGCGGCACCTTCTAAATGAAAAGACTTCCTTGATTTCCCCCAGGATGTTTGTACCCATGATATTACTTAGTGTTTACTGTATGTGTAACATTGACTCCTCTGTGTACATTTTATAACCTTCTCCCCAGCAGAAGGTAAGTTCTTTGAGGAAAAGGACATTGTGTCTTTCCTTTTCTTTCCCTGGTCCCTTGTCTAGCACTTGACACATACTGGATGCTGAATAAATACTTCCAATCTGAATTAATCAGGATTGTCCTTCCTCTCCCTGTTTGGGTGTTCAGATGACCTGAGCCTAGAAGTTATTTCCTGAGGCTATGCTCCTGGCACCAGCCACTCCTTGTCTCAGAAGCAGCCAGTTATTGCTCCTGATCCCAGTGGACATTCTTTCACTTGCTCCCAAATTGATGCACTCATTTGGAACTTTTTACAATTTTTAATAAAGCAGCATTCGTATACCATACAAAGCAATGTAATGGTTGAGTGTAGACTGGAATTATTTTATTTTTATGGAATCTTAATTAGATTTGCAATGGGGAACTTGGAAACACCTAATGCGTACTCAAATTTAATGAAACCTACAAAGGAGAATAGGAATTGTAATTTTCACGTTACCGTAACGGTAATAGACATCGCACAGGGTGGCATAGATCAGTTTGGAAAGTACTCTAAGGCTGGGAGAGGGGGTGACAAAGCCTGAGCATTGTCCTGCCTCTCCTACACCTTATACCCCTTTCCCTACATTGGCGCTGGGACTTTTAGACAAGGCTCAGGGGATGGTTAACTGAGTTTTAGACCTGGAAGTCACCTCAACGGCATTTACTCCAACGCCATTGTTTTCTAGAGATGGATTCAGAGGCACAGGGTTAAACGACTTGCCCAGGGTCACATAGCTAGAAAATGAGATTCAAACCTTTGGTAAACTGTCCAGATTAATAGCTGACTTTCTATGAAGTTGGCAAATCTCCAAGCTATGCTTCGAAGTCTTTAAGTAGCCAACAGAGAAACATGTCTAATAGCATCTCTTTTCCATATGTGATCAAAGATCAAATAAGACTTGACTGCCCCAAGCCTAGGCATGTCCACTTTATTTGGGAAGGGCATTCTTAGCCATCCTCCTGAAGCCAATGCTGCTGTCAGAGGAAACCAGGAGGGGAGGTCGCAGGACCTGACTCCAAAGTCTTGCTCTGCTCCTGTCTTCTCAGGGGGCCCTGGGACACATTTGGTCCCCTCCATTTTTTCATTTATAACATGACAAGAGTGAGACTCAATTCTCTCTGCCACCTCTGAAGCTATGATCAATGACTTCCTGGCTAAATTTCCATTTTGTTCTAAAAGAGTCACCCTCTCCTCCTTTGGCTCTATTCTCCCTCCACCCCCTCCAAGCTTCAGTCCTATCTTTTCATAGATTTAGAAGTGAGAGATCTTAGAAGTCAACAAGTCTAACTTCTCACTTTATAACTGAGGAAAAGGAGGCCCCGAGAGAAAATGAACTGAGGGAGATCAAAGCAGCATTGGGCAAATCTTTCTGAGATGTCTCTGTGCGGGATCAGTCAGAATTTAGAGTCTTTAGGTCTCACCACCTCATTGTTCAGATAAGGAAACTGAAGCTGAAAGGGGAGGTGGCATGCTCAGAGTCACTCAGGAAACAGGAATTTAACATGAGGTCCCCCTGCTCCTAGTCCAGTGTCCTCTCCTCTTTAAACCTCTCCGAGTGAGAGGTCACTTCTACTACTGTAGCCGAGCTGGAGAAATGGAGCCCATCCATGTCCTCCTGCGAAATGGCTTATCTGGACTCCTGCCCTGAAGGCTAGTTTTTCTTTTGTTTGATTTATGTTTTTTACAAGTTCTAAAATCACCTCAAAGATTTTTAAGGTCTCTACCGCAGCTAATAGTCTCCAAGTCCCCTGAGGGCAGAACGGCAGTGAGGTTTGCCTGTGGAAGAAACAAAGAGCTAAATTCCAGAGTAAGGAAAGGAAAACTTCCCAACAAGGGGACCAGGACACCTCAGGAGGAGGGAGAAGGGTCTTCATTGCTGGAAGGATTCTGGTAAGGGTTGGTCAACCACTTCTCTAGGATGGCACGGAAGGGGATCTGGATCCAGGTCTGGGTTTAGCTACATGTCCTCTGAGGTGCCCTAAGATCTCAGGTTTAGTGACTACTTCAATGACTTTGTTAGAAATGCCCCTCTTATAGCTTAGATCCCATGACTTCAATTTGGGGACACAGCCTGGAGAAGAGGACTCTTGGGTGACATACTAGCTGCGTTCAAGGATCTGAAGGGCTGTCCCAGGGAAGAGGGATTACCCTTGCTCTACTTGGTCCCAGAGGGCTGAATTAGGACCATTCAAACAACCTATAAGCATTTATTAAGCACCTACAATGTGCCAGACATTGTGCTACAAGCTGGGGATGTAAGTAAAACAAACTTTAAAAATACCTTGCTTCAAGAGGCATATCATATGAAGAAAGTGTTCTAACCAATCTGAGCTGTCAGAAGTGGCTTGTGGTTCCCCCTAAATGGAGGTACTTGAGCAAAGACTGGTTGACCCCTGTTGGGGATGATGGAGAAGGGATTCTTGGTCTGTTGGATTCAATAGCCTGAGAGTATCCTCTCAGCTCTAATCTGGGATTTTATGAGTCAAGACAGAAGCCCCCATTGGAGGGCTTTCACTGCTCCTACTCTTCCCCCTTACAAGTCAGATGACCAAGAACAAAAGTTTTTTTTAAAAAAATCAGAGACCATCAGCTTTGAGCAGGCTGATGCCATTACATTTTTGGAGCAAATGAAATAACCCAATTGCAGAGAAATGTTAGCAATGGGATTACAGCCGAAGCTGGTACAAGAGCTATAATCTAAATGATTACAAGGTATAATAGGAAGACAAAAGAAATAAAGCCAGAAATTAAGGACATTAAACTAAGAAGTCAAATAACAAATCATCTGACTGTGAATGGTTCAGAGCATTGGCCCAAACAGTGCCTAGTGTGTGGAAGAATGTGCTGGATATCTGGTGGGAAAAAGGAGTCTTGAAAAATGTGCTCAACCTCAAGGGAACAGAAACCCTCTTCTGTAAAGAGGGAGGCACAGGATGTGGGACTGTGGATCTGGGCTAAAGACTGAGTGGAATTATTTAATGTGATCACAAGTAGATGCTGGAATCAATGAACCCTGGATTACCCACTTCTTGTTTGTGCTGTTGGAGTCCTGGGGCCAGCAATGGAAAGGAGGGAAGGCAATAGGCATTTATCAAACACCTTCAATGGACCAGGCATTGTGCTAAGCATTTTACAGATATTATTCCATTTTAGCCTCACAACAATCCTGGGCTATAGGAAACAGTCATGGGCATCATGGAGGAGGAAGAAGAGTCTGTTTATGTTTATACACCATGAAGAAGGACAACTTCTCCATTGACAGCAGCAAATCCCCAAGCCTCAGACAGGAATTTCTCTTGTCATTTAGGAGAGGCACATGGACATGCCCACATTCTGTGGGGTAGATGCCTACCAACCATGGCTCACCCTGTAATCTCATCAGGTTGGTTGGGAAATGTATCAAATTGATCAAGGACTCACCTGACCAAGCCTCCCCTATCCCTGTCTTCCCCTTATCCCACCAGGACTGATGCCCATGACCTGTCAATGAGTGACCTTGACAGTGCAGGTTTGAAGGGAAAGAGATTCTGGTCATCAGCTCCCCAGATGGGTTCCCTTCCTGGGGAGCTGATGGACTATGAGGCTGCTTTGATGGGCTTTGCTTGTTTGTTTTTCATCTGTTTAGAGTCACAGAAGTGAGTTCCTCCAGTTTTCTGCACTTCTTTTGTGGTGAAATAAAGACGGTCCCATATCTAGTTACCTGTGCTCCTTTAGGCACAGGAGCTGGCAGCTGGTGTCTGGGGAAACCTAGAAATGGGCTTCTCTTGGGCTTTGTTTCAGAGATTGTCTTAGAGTCACATCAGGTGAGTGAAGGGGCTGAAAATAGATGTTATCATAGCTCACAGACCTAAGCTTTGTGAAGAACTTGACGTCTATCATCTAATGTGATCCTCCTGTGAATAGGGTACTGTTCTTATCCCCACTTTACATGAGAGGAAACTGAGGCAGAGTGAAATGAACTGATTTGTCCAAGCCCCACAGAGAGTCCACATTAGAGGCCAGATTCAGGCTCAGGTGGCCTGACTCTAATTCCACTGACCCGGCTGCCTCCCCAAGGCCATCTAGCCCACTCCCCTCATTCTACACTTTAGAAAACTGAGAACCAGAAAGGTCAAGTGACTTGCAAGGTCACACAGGGAGGCCATAAGCATCAGAAGTGGAATCTGAACCCAGGTGTTGAGACTCCAAAGTCAAGGCTTTGCTCAGATTTGAATTAAAGCTGTAGGATCAAGCCAGGTCAGAGGAGCCCAGAGATCTGGGGAAGCCTTCGGCTGTTGGTTGGTTACAATGGGAAGGAAGGAGTCCCTCTAAACTCTAGGCTAGTGGGCACAGAAAGGACATTCAAGATCCCCCCTCTCAGGGCCTCATAGCCCAGCTGGCATTCCCAGCATTGAAAAAGGAACCAGCCCTTTCTTCTTCACCTTTGTAAGTCAGTTGACCAGTCCATAAGCATTTATTAAGCACTTACTGTGTAGCAGGCACTGTTCTGACACTGGGATCATGAAGAAAGATAAATGCATGGGTCTTGCCCTCATTGGGCTCCCATTCTATTGGGGGAGGGGTATCCAGGCCCCTTCAGAGTAGGTGGGAAGTCATGCAAGAGCAAGGGTGTGGGGAGCTGGCAAAGACCTCTTGCAGGAGGGCAGATTTAAGCTGAGGCTTGAAGGAAGCTAGGCGGGTGGAGAATTCCAGCCAGTGCAGAGGCATGAAGTTCAGAGGCAGCGTTGTGTTGGAGGAATGGCAAATGGGACAGTGTTGATCTGAGAATGAAGTGTGAGCAGATTGGAAAAGCAGGGAGGATGCAGGGGTGAGTCCCTGGTACCCAGCAGGCACAGAGTGCCTTCCTGTTGATTTGACTTTAAATGCCAAGATGGCCAGAACAGAGAGAGCTTGGCCACATGCCTAGGCCAGAGCACTTGTGGGGGGGGGTGATTCCCACATGAACTTTGGGGCCCCTGATCCTTCATCTTCCTCAGAAAGAAGTTTTTCTTGAAGAACTGGGTGGGAGCACAGAGGGAGTTTCTTAGTATCTATTTTCCCCCTTCCCTAACCTCCAGGGTCCCCCCACACTGTCCCAGAATCTATATAAAATATTGGAGCTGGAAGGGAGTCAGGCACCATCTTGTCCAGCCCACATCTGAATGTGAAGGAGCCCCTTCTGCCCCCCAACACATACTCACTTGCTCTCCTTGAAGCCTCTTGGGACAGGGAGATGACCAGCTCTGGAGGAGCCTATCCCACCATGGACAGCTCTAATTGTGAGACAGAGAGTCCTTCTACTAAACACTTCACAGCAGCAATGTCCTTCCCACGATGCAGCGCCCTGAACAGAATACCATTCTCCCTATGTGGTCTGAGAAGGGCAAAGCACAGAGAGAGGCTCTGATTTCTTGACCAACACATGCAATGTTGGCTTATCTTAAGGGGACAGAATCACCAAATTTGAAGGAGGGACCTCAGGAGCCTTCCCGTCCAACTCAGGTCTGAAAGGAATCCCCACTGTCTGCAGTCTCGAAGACCTCCAAGGAAGGCTCACTTTCCCCCTCAAAACACAGTCTGTGTCACTTTATGATGAGTCTAATTCTTAGGAAGTTTTCTTCTCACACGGAGCTGATATTTTCATCTCTGTAGCTTGTGCCCAATGTTCTTGCCCTATGGAGCCAAATAGAACATCTTCTCTACCTGACAGTTAAAGACAACTATCAACCCTCACCCTGCCCCATCATCTTGTCTCCAGGCTAAAAATATAAACAGTTCAATGAACTGACCTTCATAGGGTATGGATTCAAGGTCCTGATCCATCCTGGCACCCTGCCCTGGACACCCTGCAGCTTACCAATGCCCTTCCTAAAACATGGTGCTCAGAAGTGAATAGAACTCCAGTGAAGTCTGATGGTCGAGTGTATTGGGACAGGAGTCCTAGACATGATGCCTCCTAAGACCCTATTAGATTGTTTTTGCAAACTGTGAACACATTTGGAGCATGCAGTCCACTGAAACCTTTGGCTGATGTGGTGGCCATACCTCTCTTAAAATAAACCCCAAATGTTAGTCACTTGTACTGCATTTATTGATTATAAATAAAAAGATAAAATCTCAACATTTCTTAAGCCTGACGAATCATTTTTTTGAATGCTGCTGTGGTCACAGAGCAGTTTATTTTGTAGGAGTAACAATGAGCATCGTGACATAAGGAGCATGCAGAAAGGTTATGGTGGAGGCAGAAGCAGACTCTCATTCCTCTGCCTCCAAGCAAGGCACAATCTCCTTGGCAGGCTGAACCATAATGAAATCCAACGGCTTGTGGCCACCTCTAGCTAGCCACAGAGCGGTCAATAAGCATTTGGTAAGGGTCTAATGTATAACCTTAGGTGACAGGTACTGTGCTAGGCACTAGAGATCCAAAGACAAGTTGCCCTCAGGCAGCTTACCTTCTACTTTCATTCCAATGGGCATGGTTCTCCTCCTTCCCACTTCTCAGAAAGGCAGATGGTGGGAAATCCTGTCCATTCACTGTCTTCAGACAGCCCAAGAATAGGAGGGTGATCCTCACATCAATCCCCCCCCCCCAAACCACAAGGGGCACGGTTCCCCTCCTGGGGCCTTCTGAGATGTCAAACTTAGCTCTACTTGAGAGTAGGTAGGGAGTCCATGGAATTCATCTCATAATTCCCATTAGACATTAGTGGAAGGAATAGACCCAAGGGGAAGCACATTAGCTGTCCTGAAGTATCTGAAGGGCTGATCTGCTGAACCCCAGGAGGCAGAACTGGCAGCTACTGGTGGACTTGACAAAGAGACAAATTCCAGCTTGATGTCAGGAAGGGCTTCCTAACAATTCCTATCCAGAAATGGAGGTGGTTACCTCCTCCATGGAGCTTCTCTTCCTTGGCATTTGCCATCAAGGAGAGCCTGGACAACCCTTTGTTGGAGATGCTGCTCAGGTGGGTTTTGGAAGGTTTCATATGATGGTGGTGGCTCTAACTCTGAGGTGCTGGGGTTCTGAGCTCCTTCAGCTCAGTCCTGGGGAAGAAGAGCATAGACTGAATGCACAGGGATTTCAATTTAGAACTAACCAGGACACACAGACCCTCTACCTTTATAAGAGGGGGGACTGAGGCCCAGAGAAGGAAATGAAGTTGACCAAGGTCACACAAGTCTTAAGTGCTGGATGAGGGGGAAGGAATGCCAGACTGTGTGGGAGTCCAGCCCTGGGTTCAAATCCTGATTTTTGTCACCTGTGTGACCTTGGACAGCTCACTCTCTTCTCTGGGCCTGGGGATAGCCCAAATGACTTCAAAGGCCCCAGGCCCTCAGTCTGGCAGCCCAGCCCTGTATCTAGGACACCACACCTCCTTAGGTCAGCATGTCCCAACCCTATAGCGGCAGAAGGAAGGGGAGGAAAGCAGGATAAGACCTGGCCTGGAATGTATAGGCTGACTATTCCTCTTCAGTGCTGGGACTATTACCCTGACACTTCAGCTATAGGAAAAGAGAAGCCAAATTAAAATGCTGACAATAATTACGTTAATGATATAACTTGGGCTATGTAATGGCTCCCAAATGTTCCCAAGGAAATTAAGGGCCTCAGACAGGCTCAAGACCTTAAAAGTTAATGATACCAAATCTGCGCAGCCCAATATAGAGCTTAGCCATGCTTAGAGATGGTAATAGCAAATACGGAAAGATTTTTAATTTAATGTGCATTCATCTTTCAAATGACTATTTCAGAGATATATTTCCCATACAGTAAACATTTTTTTAGGTTAATTACCCTCCAGTGCTGAATCAATTAGAAAACGAAGTAAAGGAAGACCCCTCCTGTTCCCTTCTTTTGGCAAACATTGCTTTCCAAGGCTGGAAGGATTTTTGCTGAAGAAAATAATGCCTTTGACTTCTCAAAGTTGTTGGAAATCTCCCAAGTCAACAGGAGGAAAGAAGGGGTAGAAATTGCAGATGGAAGGAAGGGCTGAATCCCAGAGCACTTCCCAAAGTCCAAAGGCTATGCTCTGAATGTCCAGGTATGCCCAGGGGCAGATAACACAGGAGTACATCCAAAGCCATAAGTGGACAAATGAGGAGGCAGCTTCAGTCTTCCTATGCTGCCCAGGAAGATTCTGTGGGGGGCAGTGGGTAGAGCCCTGGTTTGGGAGTCCAAGGACCTAGGTTCAAATTATGGCTTTGTCCCTCTCTGCTTCCTTCTCTCTGCAATGACAAAGATGGACCATGGTGCTCCTCTGTGCCCAGAATTGAAGGCTTTACCCTGACACCCGGGGACAGCTCGAGACTTGCAGTCATACTATGTCATGGCGGGTTCCATCATGTCTCTGCTTTACCACAGTGTGCCTGCTTAGACATGCCAGCTCAGGGGAATCTCTTTGGCATCCCTCATTGGCATGTTCCTCTTCCTCCCTGCCCCCGCCCTAAGCTCCCCACACCCACTCACACCCACACGTCCTCATCTACTAGTGGCCTCCAGAAACATGCAGGAATTGTGAGAAAAGACAACCTGTACCAGGAGAAAAGCAGGCCATTCTCACATTTCCTCTAGTGATTTATGAGTAAACCCCTCCAGAGAAATCTGGAAAGGACCCTGGCCAGATGCCTAGGAGCCAGAGATGGGGTTTTGCCACAGGATCAGAGATAGATGATCCTGCGAGCCCAGTGGATTAAGCCATGGGCTCTGAGGCGGAGGCCCTGGGTTCCAATTCTGGCTCTGCTACTTATCACCTGGGTGACCTTTGGCCTGTTGCCTCACCTACAAAGTCAGAATGTGGGACCCAATGCCATCTTCTGCCATCTTTCAGGTGCCAAAGCTCAGCTCTTTTCTGCTCCTTTGGCCTGGGATCTGTTCCCTCTCTCCCCCATAGCAGCTGTGGCCTGGGTTAGGGCCACTGCCCCTGGGGAAGAGAATGTGCTGAGAGGGAGAGCAGGGTCTGTGGAGGAGGATTTCCTGAAACAGAGTGAGATTCTTCAAAAGAGGAAGTGTGCCCACTTTCCTTTGGGGTGCAGTAAAAATAGCTTGGGAGTGCTAGAAAGGAAACATCCATTTTTACACTGAAATTTTGTCTCTGACTCCAGCCTTCCTGACATCATCGCCCCCCTCCTCCTCTCAAGCTCCCATCTTTTCCTTCCATCTTCTTAAACCACTCTCCTCCTTTCCCTTGGTCATCCTGGATCTTTGGGGGTCCCCACACTAGCTTTTAGTGTGAATCCTTCAGTGTGGAAGCTGTCCATGGACCTGATGATTTCCTTAAACTTCACATCAAGTCACCTGACATTGGGCACTGCTACACGAGTGGGGGAGGGAGGAGAGAAAATCATTTCTTCCTCTCTCTGGGCTTCAGTTTTCTCACTTGTAAAATCAGAGGTTTAGATGTGACGAATCCTTTGAATCCTCAGTTTTCTGATCTATTGAGGTTTTTTTTCTTCATATACTTTCTGTTTTATTTTTTCCAATTTTTTTAAGCATTTTTATTTGAAGTTTTGAGTTCCAAATGCTATCCCTACTTCCACTCCCCCACTCCTTGAGGTTGTAAGTAATAAGATATACGTTATACGTGGCCAATTATGTAAAAAAAAATTCCACACTAGTCATTTAATACAAGAAGACTAGAATAAAAGACAAAAAAGAAAGAAAGCAAAAAATAGTCGGCTTCAGTCTATATTCAATTAATACTAGTTCTTTCTGTGGAGGTGGATAGCATGTTTCACCATTCATCCTTTGGAATTGTCTTGGATCATTGTATTGCTGAGAATGGCTAAGTCATTTACAATTCTTCTTTGAACAATGTTGCTGTTACTGTGTACAATGGTTCTGGTTCTGCTCACTTCACTTTGCATCAGTTCATGTGAGTCTTTCCAGGTTTTTCGGAAATCATCTGCTTGCTGTTTCTTACAGCACAATAATATTCCATTACAATCATATACCACAGCTTGTTTAGCCATTCCTCAATTGATGGGCATCCCTTTGATTTCCAATTCTTAGCCACTATAAAAAGAGTTGATATATATACATATATATATATATATATATATGTATGTATGTATGTATATGTATATGTATATTTTCTACTGAGGTTTTTGAAGGGCACTTCCAGAACTGGGAGTGTCCTTTCATTATTCCTGCTATACCACATATGCACACACAAAAGAATCCAAATGAATACTGATGGATTGATATGATGCTCTGTGCACCCAGAGGACTTAGCTGAGCAGGGCTCTAGCTTTGGGATGAGTTGGGAACCTCCACCATTTGGCCAGGATCCTTTCCACCCAGGATTATTTCATTCACAAAAATAACAAGCAATGGGAACTCTCAAAGGTTCCCACACCCTTGTCTCTTCCTTCTAAGACATCCATCACAGATCACTGACCCTGCCAATGGGCAAGAAGGCCCAAGGAGAAGGTCCGGCCCCAGGCTGTTTCAAATCAGGTCAGCCAGGGATGAGAATGGGCTACTCTGCCAACTGACTTCATCAGAGGGAGGTGGGAGGAATGAGCTCACATGGATTGTGTATTTCAGAAATTCCTTTTAAATCTTTTATGCAGTGAAGACAAGACAGGGCAACATTGGTCTATATCTAGCCCTCCTCTTCTCTATATATACATATGTGGGGGGAAAACTGCCAGCTAGAGAGAGGATCTTGTTAGGAACTGGCAGGCAAGAGAGGATGACTTCTTTGTTATTGCCCGGGGTGGAAGTGATGGGTTGGCAAGGCCAGGAGCCTTAGCTGAGACCTACCCACTGCCCATATCAATTGTGACCAATTAAAGATGGTGCTTATGATCACTGTCACCTACATAGGTCCTTGGTGAGAAACCCAACCCTTCCCCCTTCCAGCATCATTTCTTTGGGAAATTCCAATTTGATTTCCAATACTATAACAATATCTCTCTGCCCTCTGCAAATATTTTCCACTCTTGTGAACTCTGTATTCAAGGCCAATTAGACTGCTGGTGGTTTCTGTGCTTATGATGCACCTTCTTCCCCTTATGTACAGCTACTGGGTGGGGGGATGTCCCTTATGCCTGGAGCATTCTATTGCATCACTGCATGTTGAGATTCTTCTTGTCCTTCAAGTCCCAGCTAAAAGTACCTTTTCCTTGAAGCCTTCCCTGATCCCTCCACTTAAAAGTGATCTCTCGTACTCTTAGATTGCCCTCCTTTGATACTCATAGAGCTGAAAGGATCTCAGAGGTCATTGAACCAACCTCTTCATCTTTCAGAGGAGGAAACTGAGTCCCAGAAAGGTGCCTGAGGTCACATTGATAGCAAATGGTGGAACTGAGAGTCATACTCTGGCCTCCTGACCCCATATCTGGCCCCTTTTCTGACTTGTCACATTATTCTTTTTTTTTAATTTTATTTGATTTTAGACTCAAGGACCAGAACACAAATACAGAGCAAAGGAACAAAACATATTATAAACTTAAATATAAAGTAAGAAAGAAAAAGAAGCATGTTGTACGCATAGCAGAATGTAAGAGAGGATTTAAAATATATAACAATAGATTTTCATATGATAAATAATACATGTTGGGTTGAGAAGTGTCCATCTTTTCTTTGCTTCCTTGTGAGTTTTCTTTTGTTCTCTACTCTGCACTTTTTTACTTTGTTCTTTTTTCCCTCCCCCACGCCACCCCTGCAGGCTGCAATAAAGTTTAGATATGTTTCTCTATAGCTATAGATATATACATACACATACACATATATACATACATATATAGACATATACTTTCCCAAACATACTCTACCACTGATTTTCATTTTTATATATATAGTCACATTATTCTAACTTGTATTATCATTACTTATGGCTAAGCGTTATCCCTCTCACTAGATTTTAAGATTCCTGAGGGCAGGGGATGTGTCTCATTTTAAAACCTTTGCCTCCTCACAGCCACCAACCATGGTCTTTCCATGCAAGATAAAGGACCGCTGGCTCAAGCTCATCTTCTTCTATCTCAGTACAGGGACTGTCTTTTACCTTGTTTTGTATCCCCAGAACTTAGTACTATGACTAGCACATAGTAGGTGCTTAATAAATGTTTACTGAGTGACTAACTGACAAGCTACTTCTCCCTCCAGCCAACCAGGCCTTACCATCTACCCTGTTGCTGGGTTCTCCTTATAAAGGCATTACCTTATGTATGCAGACCTTCCTTAAGGACCACCAGACCTTTCCAAACATCCTGCTGGGGAGCCTCCCTATATATATTATCTCCCTAAATCAGAATGTGAGCTCTTTGGCACCACATACCATCTCTTACTTTTCTGTTCTCAAAAAATCTGGAAATGATGAAGTCCTGTTGGAAGCTTCATGGGGATGAGCCCTGGAAAACAGTTGATGGATTGAACATGCGTTTAATTAGGTTAATCCTTAGGCAAATAGGAGGAGGAAGATATCAGTTATTTAAATGTACAAGAAAATAATCTGGCCAACTAGGCCATTTGACTAAGTCAAATAATGAAATTTAATAGATATAAATGTAAAGCTTTACACTTGAATTTAAAAAAAATCCACAAGTCCTGACTCTGACAAATACTGACTGTGTGATGCTAAGCAAGTAACGTTATAACTCTCAGAGAAGACATGGACCTGCCATTTTAAGTCACAGAGAAGGTAGACCTGCCATCATAACTTGAAGAAAAGGTGTAGACTGCCATCATAACTCTCAGAGAAGATGGGGACCTGCCATTTTAAGGCACAGAGAAGGTGTAGATCTACCATCCTAACTTACAGAGAAGATATAGACCTGCCATCATAATTCACAGAGAAGGTGTGGACCTACACTGGTAGAGGAAGTTTGATCACCTAGGAGTTGCCTATATAAAGGAAATCAAAGTTCTAATCCACCTTCTTAATCTATCACAAGTCTCAGATGTGGGAGCGATATTGCTAGGTAATGAAAGTGATCTGGAGGTCTTGGTGGGCCTCAAGCTCAGTAAGAGTCAACGACGGACGTGATGTGTCACACAGAAAAGCCACAGCAATGTTACGTTGTATTAAGAAAACGAGGTCTCACACGTGAATCCCAGTCTCCTCTCCTCTGACCAGACTCCTTCTGGAGTATTGTGTCCAGTTCTAGGTACCACACTTTAGGAAGAACAGTGCTAAAATTTAGATCAAGAAGATGAGGGAACTGTGGGATGTACCACATATAAAGACCAGTCAAAGCAATTGAGAATATCTAGCTTGAAGAGAAGATTGTGTAAGCACCTACTGTGTGCCAGACACTGTGCCAAGTCCTAGGGATACAAAAAGGGGGGAAAGAAAGTCTCTGTCCTCAACAAGCTCACAATATAATGGGCGGGGGGTGATAACAAGTGAACGAATATGTACAAACAAGCTCTAGGCAGGAGAAATTGGAGATGATTAGCAGAGGGAAGGCACTGGAATTAGGAGGGGTTGGGAAAGGCTTTCTCAAAATGGGAGGATTTTATCTGGAGGGTCAGGTATGTAACCAATGCTTGGTGTCCAACCAAAGTGACCTGTCTCAAATCCCATGAACGGCAAGCAGTAGAGCTGAGATTCAAACTCGGGTCCTCTGCTTCCAAAGTCGTTTCTGTCTATCGGAAGCTTGTGGACAATCTGATGGCCCCCAGAGTGAAGCATTTCGATTCAGTGGCAGTGCCTAGTGAAGACAGTGTTTGGAAAAGTAGGTGCTTTGGACTGGAGTTGGACTATTACTGTTCTGGTGGGACAGAATCCCATTTCCCTCTACTCCCTGAAATGTGAGTTGGGTGCTAGGGAATGCAAAACGTACTCCCTACCCTCAGGGAGGCTCCATTCTATTGAGGGAACCAGTGTGTGCATCAAGCATGGCCACCATATACGCCAGTAGCAGACCAGCTCATTTCAGAGGAGAAGCAATGGCACCTGCCAGGACCCAGAAAGCCTTCCTGCAGGCAGGGGGCTATCAGATTGCCCATTTAGACAAAGGACAACCCTTCTCAGCAATCCCCCGTGACCCTGATATGTGCACATGATGTTCAGTGAGAGAACCCTCCCTGCCCTGCTGGTCCAACAGGATGACGCCATCACAACTAGTCCAGCTTTAATGGCCTATCCTATCTCTTCCCCCACCCCTCAGCCCTATCCCCGCTCTTCTGTATTCAGAGGACATCTCAGTGCCATCTCCTGGAGATAGTTGACAGCATTTTCTCTTTGCCTTCTCAACTTCCTCTGGATGGCTACCCCTAAACAAGGCTCTTTGGCAAACTGGGGTCATTTTTGTAGACCCTGGCTGAGCTGCTTCATCATATCACTAATGACAATGGTCAAACAGCTCCAGGATACCCAAGACCTCGATGGTCTTGGGAGGTACCTGTGCTTCTGCCACTGCTCTAGGGGCAGGGGGCAGCAACAGGGAGCAGTTACCTTGAGAAACTTTGCTAGCTTGGCATCTTCGGTATTTGTCTGGCCTGTACAGTGGATGCCTGGGCCTGTATCTCTAATACATTAATTCCTATGTCAATAACTAATGTTTTTATAAGCACTCTTAATCATCCCTAATTAATTTCCAATTAAAAGTTGAGTCAGGTGTTTATATTACACAAGTCAAGCAGTGATTCCAAACTGGATCTGTTTCTGAAAGGATGTTGACTGTTTTTAAAGTTTGTACACTGTCCAAATGCTGTGTTGATGAGTGCCAGACAGGTGGATAAACAAACAGGCTTTGAGAAAAACACAGGTAAGCGCGATCCTCACTGCGTAAGAGAAGAAGGGGGGCTCAGAGAGGCAGATCCAGTTTCCCTGAATACATCGTGGGGAGAGCAAAAAGATGTAGAAATGATCACAATGACAAAGAGGAGACTGAAAAGGACACCAGCAACCTTGTTATCAGCAACTTGGCTGAAGGCATCGAGGATGTCCTTGTCACCTCTGCAGGTGGCCCAGAGTGGAGGGGAGCAGTTCAAAGGGTGGCTGACAGCCTTACTAACAAACCAGGACAGTGAGAGGACCCAAGGAGGACAAAATCTATTAGGTATCAACAGAAACTCTTACATTTGGACTCAAGAAATCTGAACCACAAAGATGGGGAGTAGATGGTTTTTCACGTGAAAAAGAAGAATCTGGAGATTTAGTCAACTGTAAACCTGCTCTAAGTCAGCCGTGTGACCTGGCAGCCCCAAGGCCGAGCTTCTATACCACAGCCTGCAGTGATGCAGTTTTCAGAATAAGGGAGACATCAGAACTTCAGTTCTGAAATGCTCCAATACATTTGCAGAACTGGGTTTGAATCAGGACCAGGCATTTTAAGAAGGAAAAAACACAAGTTAGCACATTTCAGAATGGCAAAGAGGATTGCAGCATCTTTAAACCGTGTGCTATTTCAGATAATTTTGCTGTTCCACCATGTCCAACTCTCCATGACCCCATGTGAGGTTTCCTTTGCAAAGATACCAGAGTGGTTGGGCGTTACTTTCTCCAGCTCATTCTACAGATGAGGAAACTGAGGCAGACAGGGTCAAGTGACTTGCCCAGGATCACACAGCTCGTCCATGTCTAAGACTGGATTTGAACTCAGGAAAATTGGTCTTCCGGGCCTAGCGCTCAATCCACTGTGCTTCTGTGCTGCCCCGTTCGAAGTAACACAGGTCCCTGATTTATCTGGGTCTGGATGATGAAGAAGAGCGGGGAACACATGACCACCCTTCTGCCCCTTAAAATTGCTCATTTATTGAACAAACACTAATTTCTCCTCAAGCCCCAGTTTCCTTCCTTATCTTTACAATGGGTGGTGATATTAGTCTTACAGTCCGCCTCCTAGGGCTGATGGGAGACAAGGTTTGGGAAACCTTAAAGGATTATGAACATGAAGAGCTGCTATAGCATCATTTCCTCTGGATGGGTGATTTGAGTTTCTTTCTGAATTCAGGTGGTCAGCTCATTCATTGCTTCAGTCTATCATTGATGCCTCTCAGCAAAGATCAGTGTAACCATTGCTCTCTCTGATGAGAAGAATTTTTTTTCCTCACTCAGAAAAAGATCCTCTCTCCACAATTTAACCGTGCAGGGGGCAATGTTTGAGCCACAGATGTATCCAGACAGAAGAGTTAGGAGCAGCAGCAGCCCCCAGGGCCTTCCCGAGGGACAGTTCAGGCTGACAGAGGGCTCACTGTCTTTGACCATGAGTTTTCTTATTGGTGTGATTCATTGAACATAGTCTTTTGCCTAATGTTGAACAATCAAGAATTATTTGGGTAAATACTATTTAATCATAGTAGATTTTAGAAATATTTGAGGACCCTGGTTTGCCAGTGTTAAAAATCTTTTAGTATTGATCATTTCAAAAATATTTATTTATTTTTAACATGCTTTTCTTTTAAAATTATCTTTCAAGAGCTGTCTACATCCAGAGAAAGAACTATGGAGTCTGAATGCAGACTGAGACAAACTGTTTGCTCTCCTTTTTTGGGGGGGGTGGTTCTGTTTCTTCTTTCTCATGATTCATTTCATTGGTCATAATTCTTCTTTACAACTTGACTATTGTGTGAATAAGTTCGATGCAAAGTGATATGCAGAAGATATATCGGATTCCATACTGTCTTGGGCATGGAGGGAGGAGGAGGCAAGAAAATCTGAAACTCAAAATCATGCAGAACTGAGTGTTGTAAACTAAAAAGAAAAAAAACTTAATAAAATAAAAAAACTATCTTCCAAATTCTCTCCCTCCTTCCTACCCCCTGCTCTACACACTGAGAAAGTAAGAAATATGTTATCAATTGTACATGTGAAATCATGCGAAACATATTAGCCATATTACCAAAAAAGCAAAAAGAAATTAAAGAAGTGAGAAAATTTTGCTTCAGTTTGCACTCAGAGTTCATCAGTTTTCTCTCTGTAGGTATTGAACATTTTTCATCATGAGTCCTTTGGAACTGTCTTGGATCACAGCATTGATAAGAGTTTATCATCATATAACATTGCTGTTAGCACAATGATCTCCTGGTTCTTCTCACTTCACTTTGCATCAGTTCATGTAAGTCTTGCCTTGTTTTTGTTTTTGTTCTCTTTTCTGAAACCACCCCACCCTGTCATTTCTTAGAGCACAATAGTATTCCATCACAATCATATGCCATAACTTCTTCAGCCATTTCCAAGTTGGTGAGCATCCCATCAATTTCCAGTTCTTTGCCACCACAAAAAGAGCTGCTGTAAATATTTTTGTCCATAAAAGTCATTTTCCTTTTTGTTTGATCTCTTACCTAGTAGTGGTACTGCTGAGTCAGAAGGTATCCTAGTTTTATAGTCCTTTGGGCACAGTTCCTGATTGTTCTCCAGAACAGTTGGACCAGTTTACCATTCCTTCACTCCACATTTGTCATTTCTGATAGGCGTGATGTGGTACCTCAGAGTGGTTTTAATTTGCATTTCTCTAATAAATAGTGATTTAGAGCATTTTTTCCATATGACTGTAGGTAGCTATGATTTCTTCTTCTGAAAACTGCTCGTTCATATACTTTGACTATTTATCAATTAGAGAATGGCTCTTATTTTTATAAATTTGACTCATTTCTGTATATATTTGAGAAATGAGGCCTTTATTAGAGAAACTTGCTATAAAACTTTTTGATATCACTTCTTTATCTATGATGCTTTTTAACAAAATATATTTTCCCTGATTATTTCTTTTAATTAGGTCTATTTTTGCTTTGCTTTGTCTGAGATCATGATCACTATCCTTGTTTTCTTTTTAACTTCAACTGAAGCATATTAGATTTTGCTCCAGCCCTTCATTTTAACTCTATGTGGGTCTCTCTGTTTCAAATGTGTTTCTTGTAAACACCTTATTGTAGGATTCTGTTTTCCAATCCATTCTGCTGTCCATTTCTCTTTTATAGGCAAACTCATCCCATTCACATTCACAGTTATTATTACTACGTATTTCCCTCCATCCCATTTTCTTCTGTTTATTCTCTTTCTCTTTTTTATCCTGCCCCTCCTCAAAAGTCTATTTCATTTCTAACTATTGCCTTCCTTAATCTGCCCTCCTTTTTATCTTCCTCCCCTCCCCTTTTTCTTATCCCCTGCCCCTTATATTTCCCTATTGGGTAAGATAGATTTCTATGCACAACTGTACGTGTGTGTGCGTGCGTGCATGTGTGTGTGTGTGTGTGTGTGTGTGTGTGTGTGTATACTTTCCTCTTTGAACCAATTCCAATGAAAATGAGGTTCAAGCATTACCTGCCACCCTCCCATTTTCCCCTCCGCAGTAAAAGCTCTTCCTTATGTGCCTCTTTTATGTGAGAAAATTTCCCCATTCTACCTCTCCCTTCCTCCTTCTCTTAATGCACCCCTCTTTCTCACACCTTCATTTTTTTAAGATCCTCCACCTTGGTGTTACAGACTTCTGCTGACCTCTTAAATTTTCTCAGACTGGAAAAATGTCTCATTCTGACCTTTGGTTGGCTTTGGCACTCCAAAGTTTTGTCTGAGGTTTTATTTTAAAGTTGTTTGGAGGGAAATATTGGGAGAGTTCAGTTGGGTGGCTTCCCCTAATCCACCACCTCGGCTCTGCCAAATATGGATCATTAATGATATTAGTTTTGTTTTTTTCTGTCTAATGTTTTCAGATCAGCTCCATATTTAGGTGACAAAAAATTTTCAAGAATGTCATCTTTCTCTTTTAAAAAACAGGGATTGTGAGGCCTAGAGAATGTAAAATTTCCTTCTAAACAGGAAGTTGACATTCAGGAGCACTGTACACTGGTTTCCCTCTTACCTTGCATGGGCAGATATACACCAGCTTCTACCTTGTGCTTCTGCAAGAACTCTATTGCTTTCTTGGCTGCTTCCATCTCTTGTACTGAGGAAGTCTGCTTTCTTATCTCTAGTCTCAGAACTCAACAAAATATAATTTCCTTGAGGGCAGGGACATTTCTCTTTTATATTTCTATATCCAGCCCTTATCATGGTGCTTCCAGCAATGCCTGTCAATTTATTGATTGGTTTCAGGAAGATGTAAGACAGTGGTGGAATGATTTCCCGCTTCTGTACCAAGGACCATCTGACCAGTTCCTGAGGCGCTCTTCTCCCAGAACACAAGTTTTTTTCTGATGCTGTCTTCTACGTCTTCTGAGCAGGAAAAACAAGATGGAGCTGAGAGTGGTCACCCACTTTCCTTTCTAGACAGGTCCAGTGGGGAGGCTCCTAGACAAGAGTCCATCCATCCTCCTAATTCCTTGTAAGCCACATGCCTTGTCACATAGTGCCAGTAACTGAAAACCAACCAGGAATTGTAAGTTGTCCACTTAACAAGATGTCAGTATTCATGTCCATACTTTGTAGGGGACGAGAGGGAGGCTCAGATTAATTGTGGGGGAACCTCACAAGGGGAGCACCTTGTACCGTTACAATGGAATCAGTGAAATACAATCCTGTTAAATCCAGAAAGCTGCCTCATCAATCCAGCCACGTGACCCCCTGGGGCACACTTTCCCAAGACCTTTGTTTGGGCTGAAGCCAAGTGGCTGGGAATGAGTTAGTGACCAGCCTTCATTCCTATTGCAAGGAGTTAGGAAGTGTTAACTGACAATTATCAAGAGCAGCTAATTAGGAAATCCCCCATCAGTCAGTCAGTCAGCAAACATTTATCAGGCACTGTGCTAAGCATGGGTCATAGCTAGTAAGTGACCAAGCTAGGACTCAAGCCCACATCCTCTGATTCCCAGTTTAGTGCTCCCCCTACACAAACTTAGAGTGTCACAATGTTCAGAACTGGAAGGGACCTTTGATTATTTAGAAGTTAGAAAGGACTAGGTCTTCTGGTCTGGCCTCTCATTTTATAGATGATAAATCTGAGGCCCAGAGATGGGCAGTAAGCTGTTCTTTGTGGGTCATGGAAGCAAGTCACAAAGAGATGTCTTTAAAGAAGTGTTATTGTTGTTTTTGTTGTTATTGTTGGTGGTGGTGTCGGTGTTTGTGGGGTTGTTGGTATTGTTGGTAGTGATGTATTGTTGGTGATATTGGTGGTGATCGTGTTGGTGTTGGTGTTGTTATTGTTGGTGTTGGTATTGGTGTCGGTGTTTGCGGTGTTGATGGTATTGTTGGTCGTGATGGTGTTGTTGTTGTTAGTGGTGGTGGTGGTAGTGGTGGTGGTGATAGTGGTGTTGGTGTTGGTGTTGGTGTTGTTATTGTTGGTGTTGGTGTCGGTGTTTGTGGTGTTGATGGTATTGTTGGTCGTGATGGTATTGTTGTTGTTAGTGGTGGTGGTAGTGGTGGTGGTGATGGTGGTGTTGGTGTTGTTATTGTTGGTGTTGGTGTTGGTGTCGGTGTTTGTGGTGTTGATGGTATTGTTGGTAGTGATGTATTGTTGGTGATATTGGTGGTGATCGTGTTGGTGTTGGTGTTGTTATTGTTGGTGTTGGTGTTGGTGTCGGTGTTTGCGGTGTTGATGGTATTGTTGGTCGTGATGGTGTTGTTGTTAGTGGTGGTGGTGGTAGTGGTGGTGGTGATAGTGGTGTTGGTGTTGGTGTTGGTGTCGGTGTTTGTGGTGTTGATGGTATTGTTGGTCGTGATGATATTGTCGTTGTTAGTGGTGGTGGTGGTAGTGGTGGTGGTGATGGTGGTGTTGGTGTTGTTATTGTTGGTGTTGGTGGTGGTGGTGTTCTTGTTTCTTTTGGTGGTGGTGGTGATGGTAGTGATAGTGATGACATTGGTGGTGGTGGTGGTAGACTGTAGGGTAGGGGTTAAGAGACATTCAGTGTGACAATATGTTCTATACATTGATTTACTCAAGTCTAATTAATATCATAAGATGGTAGCAACCTCTAGCTAAGCCAACAAACCATCCTAGGCACTGAGAATAATTTCGCCTGATCCCTGGAGATGAGATATCCTCATTTGAGTCAGTCTTACTATATAACAGCAGTGAATTGTTGTTAAACATAAAATATGAATTCAATTACTTGCCTAACAGATTAACTTAGTTCATCATGAAAATGGGATTATTTTTATTTATCGAATGCATTAGAGGAAAAATCAGCCAACTTTAAAAATGCATGTGATAGATATTGAAATTATTTCTAATACAATAAAATTTCTAATACAATAAAATGCACTATTATGTTCTAATACAACAAAATAAAAATATTCCCAATATAACAAAAATTTCTAAATACAATAAAACACAAAAATTGTATTATTTCTAATAAAATAAAACCAAGTATTAAAAAATGGAATGCCTGTGATTGCTCATCTATACTGCCGGTTGGATAATTCTTCAAATCTATTTTGAAGCAATGCAAATCAAAACCATGCAAATTCATTTTCAAAATAAAATGTTAAGTAATTCTGAGCAATAACTTAAATCATTTACCCAATTTCCACTTGAATGCCTTCTGTTTTAATGGATGCACCAAAGGAACGTTTTAATTATTGGGCCTTTCTAGAGGATGGCTTTATACAGAGAAAATACAGTTTCTGAGCCATCCAACGAAATAGGTCGAGAATACGGTGCCAGAGAAATGCTTTTGGAGAATCTCTGATGCTAGCCAATGATGGTCAAGCTGGGATTTCAGGGGTTCAACCTTGACCTTGGACACATCATGTGAGGTTCTTCTGTTTCAACTCCTCTTCCTAAAAATTAGTGGTTAGTGCACCATGAAGGGATTGCTAAATTTCAGTCACCAGGAGAGTTGTTCAATTTCTACAAGGCCACATTGGTAACCCATCATCATAAGGCTGTCAAACTGTTGGAGCCCATTGGTTTCCACCATTGATGTCTACTAAAGTCTCTACTCTATTTTTTGAAGAAAGTTTAAAATGGTTCCCAAGCTGTCTTCCTTCTGGCTTCCTAATGTGCAAGATGAGCTTCCACAAGCATACCATATGTTTTTGAGCTCAATTGATGGGTTGGTACTACTGAGACCAGAGTCCCCGAGTGCTTGCCCGTCTAACTACGCTTGACAATATCATTATCAGCTCACAGGGAATTTGCGTCTGGTTGTTTGTAATTGGGCGGCACTATTGTCCCCCACCCCCTAGTTCTACTAGAACACTAGGGCTCTGGACAGGATGGAGGAGACATCTTTCTTAACAGGGAAGGATGTGTCTGGTGAGAAGGGGGATGAGTTTGCTGGTCCATAGAGTTGGAATGCACAAGTTGGGGGGCTTTCTCCAGCACTCAGAGCCCATGGATGGTCAGAACTGGAGGACCAAGCAAAAAGAACAAGAGGGATCTGCTGAGACTAAATGCAGGCCTCCAACACTGGGCCATCATGGGTCCTGAGAGCCAGCACACAGCTTATGAGTCAAGTAGCACAGTGCTTGGCACCAAAGAAATGCTTCATAAGTGCATATTCTTTTATTCTTTCTGAGCCGGGAATGGCAACAATCATACCGCATGTTCATTAAGCTCTTAACAAAGCACTTTCTTCACAACAGGCATAGGAGAAGAGAAAGAGCCAGCATCATTATTCCATTTTACAGATGAATGGACTGAGGTTCAGATTAATAAATGGGCAAGCTAGAATTCAAACCCAAGTCTCAGGCTGAGGTGGGAGCAGGGAGATGAAGAGATGGTCAGTAAAGTGGCCTCAATGGTCAGCCTGAGCATGGAGGAATTGGGAGCTGATGTAGGATCCTCAGCATGAAAGGGTGAGCCCTTGAGTGTTTATCTGTGGGAAGGTGACTCCAGGAGGTATTATGATTGACTCTCTACCATGCTCTCCACCACCAGCTCCCACTTGGATTCATCCCCTCAACTCATCTTGTGGCTTATTAGAAAGATAAGCTGGTCTCTACTATCCCTTTTAGCCCCACAGTCCTATGGACATGAGAGAGAGCCTTATCATTGTTACACTTTGGAGCCTGGTGGACAACATGTACTAGTCACAGAGGATAGGTGGGCAGGGATAGGTGGCAAATTTCCTTATTGGAAAGGACTTCCAAATCAATTGAATCCCAGAGTCATTGAAGTATGAGTATGCTATACCCTACATGAGATGCCAAAGAGACAACATCAGCACCTTGTGTCCCCAATACCTGCCACAAGGATGGGTGCCTAGCAGATGCTTACTAAATGCTTGGTGATTTACTGATTGGTGAGTGGTTGGATGGATAGATGGATGGGTTTATGAAAGAGGACTGAGGAAGCTGAGTTCCTCAAACTGATCATCCTAAGCCAGAGCTTTTGGTTGTAGGACATCATTTGAAAATGGCGCCAATGTAGTGGGTCCATTATGTTCATTCATTGGCATAAATTTCTGAATCTCTTTGATTACTGTAGGAAGTAGGTATTGGGAAGTTGGGGCTTGATTTGTGTGAGTGTTGTATGGCCCCATGGTGCCTTAAAGGACAAAAAAATCAGCAACCTGGGTTTCAACACATCATTTTCAACAGCAGGTGATGGACATGCCTAGGCTGAGGCCAAGTGAGCTTGGGCTCCCCTGCTCACAATCCCAAACACACCAATGGAAGAAGAGAAGGTTTTACAGGTCTCAAATGGCTTCCACAGATATTCTTGCACTGGAGCCTCAAAAGCCACACTAAAGCATTTATAGTCTCCTTCTATGGTTCTCTCTTGACAGGGCAACGACAAGCCCTCTGTGCTGTGGAAGATGGTCTTCATGGTCTGTGCACCAGAAAAAACCCACATCCCCTCAAAGTCCCCTGTCTGGGGATTAGTTCATACCACCATGTGCCAAGTCTTCAGCCTCCTATTCCATCGTCCATCACTAAGCCAACACCGGGAAGCTTGTCAGGGGAGCCCCAGAAAACTCAGGATGCTTCCAAAATATCGATTGAAAGTAGGATGCCACTGCCTACCCTGGTTAGATTTTTCAGACCCTTGAAACTCACAGAAATCTCTGTGTGGCTCCACCCTTCAGAGCCAAGTTTGAGCCAAAGGGTCCGTGTAATTCTGTGCCTGACTGAGGCCCAGCTGCCATGTCCCTCCATAAAAGACAAAAGCAAACAAGTCAGAGCTGAACGACCAACCCATTCAATCAATGGCCAGAGCTTTGTAAAAACAAACTCCCAGGGAAACAGTTGCCCATTTCCACTTCCCAGGAAGAAGGCCATCCAGAATCAACACTCATTTCTCCAATACATGCTCAAGAGACAGTTTAATTTTCTGGGAGACACAAACACATTCATTGGAGTCCGGATGCTGAGAGATCGGCACAGTCTGATGGGATTCTGTGAGTCAGGGAGGGGAAGCCGGCAGCTGAGGTCAGCCCAGAGGTCACTCTCTGCTGCAGGTCTATAGATGGATGCCTTTACAGGTTGGTGGAGAGAGAATAAAAGCCCTAAATCAAGGCTAGCACTCAAAGACCCATAAAGGCTTGTGGATGGTCACGCGGGACGGCTTCCCCTAGTTGGGGGAACACAGAAGTGGGCATTTAGATGAGATAGAAATAGAAACTGCTTCAACTGAATGCCTAACTTACAGAAAAGGAAGGGGAAAGGAAAGCACATTTATTAATCACCTACTGTGTACCAGGCGCTGTGCTAAGAGCATGGAATCCTTGCAAAAACTCTGGGAGGCTGGTGCTATTATCAACCCCATTTGACAAATAAGGAAACAAAGGCAGACAGAGGCTAAGTAATCTGCCCAGGGGCACACAACGAGAAAACGTCTGATGCTGGATTCAAACTCCACTCTTCCTGATTTGCTCTCCACTGCATCTTTTTAAGGCTCTGCTCTCCAAAGTCTTGACGGAAGAAAGTTTAGGGGAGCTGCTGGTGCATTTTCCAATAGGAACCGTATTCGAAATAGGGGTGGAGTTCCCAAGATAATCCACAAAAATCTCTTTAGCTAATAGGTGTCTGGAGGTTGGAGAATGTAATGACTGTGGGCAAGTTTAGGAGGGTAGAAGCCATGCCTCATGCATCTTGTACTCCCTAAACTGCAGCGCCCATTATAAGTACTTAATCAATATGTGAGAAGAGGAAAAGAGGGCTTTCTTTGCACTCATGGTGCCCAGCATCGTGTCTGGCACGCAGCAAATGCTTGATAAATGCTTGTTGACTCACTGACTGAAATGAATGAATCAAAGAATGGTATGCCCGTGGTTGAAACTGAATATACACCTATCCCCTCAGCCCCTCTAGTGGAGTCAAGGGCAGGGCATTTACTTCTCCATGTACTAGATGTTGAGGAGAATGGAGGAGGGGGGAGGAGGAGGAGGAGGAGGAGAGGAGGAGGAGGGAGGAGGAATGAGGAGGAGGGAAGGAGGGAGGGGGGAAGAATTCCTCCAGCCCTCCTATAGCCTAAGAACAAGGGGAAGGGGAAAGGGGAAGAATGAGAACTAAAAATAAATCAATTAATAAAAATAGGCAAAAAAAAAGTTTCTTGTCCTCCCAGCAGAGGGATTTCAACGCTCATTCCTGGCTCCCAGTTCTACGGGTGCTGGTCACCCTCTCTAGGGTTCCTTACTAACAGCATGAGGTCTGGTGTGGTCGGAGGACAGTTGGATTGGGAGCCAGATGGCCTAGGTCCAGGACCACTCTGCCTCGGACTGCCTCTGTGACAGTGCCCAGCACAGCAGTTGGCATGGAGGAGGCGCTGAATAAATGTTGTCCGATTGACTGATGTTGGACAGACACTCCTCCTCCAACACCTCCAGACCTCAGTCTTCCTCTACACAATGAGAAGTCTGGACCCGCCCCACCGAGCCAGACAGTGCCTTGTTCTTGCCTGCTCCAACATGCTGTGCTCATGCCTACCTCCATGCCTTTGAAAAGACAGTCCCTCCTACCCAGAATACCCTTCTCCCTGCTCCTTGCCCTTCCTAGCTCGGGTCCCACTTCCCCAAGGAGCTTTCACCTTAATTTTCTCCTCTGTGAAATGGGGGTGTTGGACGTGATGGTGATCTTTTTGAGCTCCTGGTCACTTGTTCTCCGTCTCTCCTACTTAGGCCTCATATGTACCCATCAAACAATCAGGAAATAACACTAGATGTCATCCAGGCTAAGAGCCTCCTTTTACAAATGGTGAAATCAAGGCCCAGATTGTGAAATGACTCGTCCAAAAGGTCACAGCTGATTAGCAGCAGAACCAAGGGTTGGGCCTCGGCCTCCTATTTCCCTGCCTGGTGCTCTTGATGTCACATGTTCAGCTTCAGAAAATCTACTCCTGCTGGTGACTCCTCCATGGTCCTATCCCATTATTTGGTGACTGTACTCTTACTCATGAATATATCCCCGTTCAGCTCAGTCAATCCAAAGACCTCACACATTGTGGGACCCATGCTTAAAGCCTTTCATCTCAGCTGGTGCCCCAAGAGCCTAGGGCCTCCTCTGCTGATGGAGCATTGGAAGAGGCGCTCAGCTGGGCATTGGACATGGTGCTTGTGCTAGGAAGGAATGAGTGTGTGTGTGCATCTCTGGGTGACTCCAGCATCTCTGGGGGCTCCGGTGTCTTTGGGTGACTCCAGCATCTCTGGGTGACTTCAGCATCTCTGGGGGATGACAGCGTCTCTGGAAGATGCCAGTGCCTTTGTTGGATGCCGGCATCTCTGGAGAACTCCGGCGTCTCTGGGGGACCCCGGCGTCTCTGGGGGACTTTGGCATCTCTGGGTGAACAGCATCCTGAGTGAACAAGTTGTCTTTCTGCTGTATGTGGCCCCAGAAGATATCCAGAAGGGTATTTCTATAAAAAAAATATTGCTTAATTAATCCAGTGGCTCTACAGGCCCTAGATCCGGGTATGGGTGTGGGTGTGGGGAGGGGAGTATAATAAGTGATCAGGCTTGAGGAACTGGTGTTGAGAGGTTAGGTTTGAAAAATACGGCACAGACATGAGCTCGTTTAAGAATCTGCATGTCTGGGTCAGGAAGAGGGATGAGTAATGTTTGTATCCTCCTTTTCCAGGGAAGGAAACTGAGGCTTAGAAAATTTGTTTGTTTCTTTCTCTTTCCTCTCTTTCCTCTCCTTCCTCCTCCCCAGTTATCTCTCCCTGCTCTCTTTCCTTCCTTCCTCCCTCCCTCCCTTCCTTCCTTCCTTCTTTCCCTCATTCCTTCCTTCCACAATCATTTGTTGAACACCTGCCCTGGTCTATCATTTTTTGGTATCACCCCGGTATACACTCAGTCTCTTATGTTCTAGATGAATCCTAAATGTTGTATTTTTCTTTTCTTTTCTTTTTTCAAAAGCCTAGAATGACTTTATACTTCCCCCATGACCTGTGGCAAAGAGACCTTCCCAGGCACAGGCTGTTCCTCCCAGAACACTCTGAGGCCTCCAAACCCAGAGGGTCCTAAGTCAAGAAAAGCCAAGATGGTACCTGGAAGGCCCAAGCCCAGATTATGACTCTCCTTAGCCACATACCATTGGCTTGCCAGCATTAATGGAATCAGGCAAGTCCCTTCCTGTCTCTGGGTCTCCATTTCCCAAACTATGAAGAGACAGGGTTGGGATTCCTCATTTGATTTTCTCAGAGGTTTTTTTTTTAACTTGGGGCTTGTCTTCAGCAAAATGCTGATGACATTTATCTGGGGCTGTCCCCCACCTTCCTGCTGTCAGAATGGCTTCCACTGCTCAGTTTGGCAGGAGCGCAGTGCCTCCAGGCAAACCACTTGTTCTAAATTCAGTCCCATCTTTCTTCTCACCAGCAATGCTCTGAATCTATTGGAGTTGCTTTCCCTCCACCATAATCCTTGACTCTCCATCATTTTGCTTCTTTGGCTTTTTGTTTGTATGTCTGTTTGAGGCTGGGTCTCCCTGTCTTACAGAGGCTATCATAGCTACACAGGGACTTATTCCAAAACCGACAGAAATGGAAGATTGAACCTGATTCGTTTTTCTGCCTGTGGTCAATTCTCCTTCCCCTTCTTGGGAAGCCTGGTGGCCTATACGCCCAAGGACTCACCACACTGGAGCTGGCTTTGGTGTCTCTGCCATTTTAGAAGTTGTAGAATCTTAAGAGTTGCAAGATAACTATGTCTTCATCTTGTCCATCCTTCTGCCCAATTTCCTCTATGGGACCATTAGCCTTTGCTGGAATACCTCTAGTGACAGGAAGGTCATCCCTTTGCCAGGTGGCCCATTCCAATGGTTGACACCTCTAATTGTTAGAGCATATGAAATAGAAACTTCTCTCTCTGCTGGATTGGGGGAGCTGTCCACCATTTGTCCTAGTTCTAGGAACAGCACACAATGAGGCCTTTTCCTTGGGAAATCCCATTAACTGTCAGAAGGCTGCTCCACTTAAGTCTTTTCTTCAGGCTGGATGTATATGCCTTGTTCCAACTTATCCTCCTGTGGCCTGGTCATCAGTGCCCTCACCATCAAAGCACTGGGGATACAGAAAGAGACTAAAGCCAGTCCCTGCCCTCAAGGGGATCACAATCCAATGAGGGAGACAGCAAGCAAACAATCATATGCAAGCAAACTGTGGATGAGATAAATAGGAAATCATTAAGAGAGAGGGCACTAGAATTAAGAAGGGTTGGGAAAGGTTTCCTATAAGATGATGGTGTAGCAGGGACTTGAAGGAAGGCAGGGAAGTGTTCCCTCCAAGCAAGGCAGATTGAAACTCACCTGTGTTTATCAATCAACATTTATTAAGTGCCTTCTGAGATGTATGAGGTGTTCAGGGAGGACCAGCCCCTCTGGTGGGGGGGGCTTGCTGAGACCTTTTCAGGGCTGCTCAAATACCTTTGGGATCTACCTTCACTCACTCTCCCCTGTGGCTCCAAGAAGCTGCAGCATGCTCAGTGGTAAAAACCATCTCAGCAGATGGGCTAAACCAGGTTGAGGGTGATCAATAGGCCTCAAGCCCATTGGTGAGTTAGGGGATGTCTACCCAAAGCACATAAAGGTATCCCTAGGGGAATGGGAGGATGAGAGCGACTTGTCCGTACAACCAAGAAGGTGGCTGAAGCAGATGCTGTGAAGCCCTCAGAGCTTGGTCAGACAACAAAGACACCCAGGTCATCCACTGCATCCCGGGCCATCTTCCTGACTCTTGTCCTGCCGCTGGACTTCAATTATTCTGGAAGAGAGAGTGAGGCTGATGACTTTGTGCAATTTTGTCTCACTTCAGTCCAATTCACCCCCGAGTCAAGACATTACCCATGGTGTCCTTTTCAAAAACGAAGGACAAACAAAAATTACCTACTATGTGCCAGCCACTGTGCTAAGTGCTGAGCATGTTTGCCCATTCCATGGGGCTTGACTCTCCTCCACTGTGTTGTCCCATGAGTTCGCCTCTGCCAGGACACCCGACATGCTCCGTAGAGGCCTTTCTCACTTTCTCCTGACATTTCCAGGGTGCTTATGGAGCACTCAGGCCATCCATTTACCTGTTCCCCTTCAGCCTGCCCATCAGCTCAGCCCACCTCTTCCAGTCATACAATTCCTCAATGACATCTTAGATTCCTGCTGCTCTTCAGAGTCTTTTGGTGGTTCTATGTCAAAGCCTACTCCCACCCACAGGAGCCTCTCTGGAACCTTCTGCATGATAACTCTCCAGAGGTCCATATTCCTTTGCCACATAGCAGCACAGACAAAACCCTGGAATTAAAAAGAGGGGCTTCTGAGAAGTAATCCAGAACTCTCCCTTCCTCTTATTTAATTCTGAGCTCATTTCCTCATCCGTATCATTTGTCAAGATGTATATCCTAACAGGCAAGACCTATAGACAGACCATCTCAACATATGGTGTCATCTGGCCAATAGGCATTCTTCATCTACCTTTGTATACATCCTTTAAGAGTCGGAGGCCACCAAAGAACTCTCTATGGAGCCACAGTCATTCATTTAGCTATACTTCTTTTTATAAGCTAACTTACTGGGAAATTTGGGGTCACATTATCATAATTAAGTATCTTTTTTTAGTCAAGTTTCCTTTAGCTATGGGGAAACAATATTTTATTATTTCCTGAATCTGTTTCCCTGAAGTCTAGGATACATATATGACTATGTTCACCATTCCCTTCCTCTGCTATTAAAAATTCCATCTTGGTTTTCCTATGGTTCCTTTTGTTTCAAATCAACCTTGCTGGTTAGATTTAAATCTAAAAGGCCAGGTTCCCTTTGATTCCTCTTTCTTCTGAGAGATAGAATTATAAGGGGAGCAAGTTATAGACATAAATATAGCCATATACACACAAACCTGTGGACAGATAGATAGATAGATAGATAGATAGACAGATAGGTACAGATAGATAGCAGTGACCGGCTTTTAGTGGAACAAGGCTCACAACATTATCCTGGGTAGATATTGGTTCTCATAATTATATTGCCTTTGTGACAGTGGCAGTCTCTATTTCAGGAAAGTATCATCTGTATCCTTCATCTGCATTGGCAAGCTGTTTCCCAGTCTCACAAAGGTGTTTCTCTCTCCTTTTATCCACATCCAGTTACTCCCTCCCATTGTGTTCCTTGTTTTACGCACAAATGTGGGCTTTCTTGACAAAAATAGAACTTGGCTCCCCATTCTATTTCAAATATATATGTATGTATACATATACATTATTCTTTATTCTGAACAAGGCATGGCATAGCCTTTCACTCCTGTTTACAATTCATAGGCTTTAATCCCACTAAGTCTTGGTGAAATGGAGAAGATTGTTTCTTCCTCCTTTCATTCAGATTTCAGCTTCTTTCTTTACACTGGCATATCAAAATCCTCACACTTTTCTCTACGACTCTTGAGTGTCCCTGTTGTATTCCCCTCTGAACTACTGGCTGCCTCCTCCACTGTGGTATTTTTCTCCATGCCTCCTTCCTTCACAGTCTGCTTTTATGGTGTTATCAGGGAGTTGTTCTCTCCCCCTCAAATTTCAGTGCAAAGCTCTCTTGTCCAGCTCATTGACTCTGTCTTGCAAAAAAACATTTTTCTATGTCTTCCCAAGATGGGCTCCATTCCTTGGCAGGGGTCTATTGTTCTGGAAATACAAGCCATGGTCCAGAAAATTAAATCTTTTTTTCTTTGCTCCCTGCATGGCCAGATGTTCATTTCCAACATTCCCTATTTTCTTACAAACTTCAGCTACAGCTTCCAACTTTATTCAACTAAAGTAGAAAAAGAAACACCACCTAAGCTCCCAAGTCATTCTGTGGTCTACTTCCAGGACTTGAGGTCACTAAGTAAACATCTCTGACTGTACCCTTCGCTCCCACCTGAATCAAGAGGAATGAACAGTGGGCAGTGAGCATAGGTAGTGTCAGAAGGTTGTTTGGCATCTGTCCTCATTTACACGGCCTGGGAAGTGAGAGAAGTGTCCTCCTTAAATGCCGCAGTCTATGGATGGCCTCCTCCAGACCCTTCAGACTGGAATGGGGATGGAGGTGGGGGAGGGATGGCTTTGGCTTTTCATTCAGAAGGTCCTGAACTACCCACTATGGACAGACAGTTTCATACCTGTCAATAAAGCAAAGTCGGAGAGTCTGGCTTTCTTCCTGGATTTTTTCTTCTTCTCTTCCATCTACGAATATTCATACTTTCCTGTCAGTCAGTCAATAATCAGTCAATTCATATTCAGCACCTACTACATGCCAGACTCTTTGCTAAGCACTGGGGACACAAAAAGAAGCAAGAGACAGTCCCTGCCCTCGAGAAGGTCACAGTCTAATGGGGAAGGTAACAAGTAGCCACTCTATATGCAGGACAAAGAAGGAATGATTGAGAGGCAAAGTGCTGGGATTAGGAGGGGCGGGAGGAGGCTTCCTGCAAAAGGTGGGATTTTAGTTGGGACTCAGAGGAAACCAGGGAGTCCACAAGCAGAAACAACAGAGGAGAGACTGTTCCTGGCATTAGGGACCATCAAAGCAGAGAGATGGAAGGTCTCATTCATGGAACAGTCAGAAGGCCGATGTCGCTGGACTGAGGAGTAGGTGGGGAGGAAGGAAGTGCTTCCCAAGCCCTTCCCTTTTACATTGACAGTGTAGATCATTCCTGGCCCCAAAGGCAGGGAGAAAAAGAGAGTCCAAGCTTCACATGTCACATGAATGGCTTTCCTGGGGTCTGTATTTCCTGTATCCTAAAATGCATCTGTATTTTCTGGTTCTTCCTATAAACCAGACATCCATGCTCCATCCTCCCCAAATTGTGAACATTGCTTATTCCTCTTCCTGTTTATCTAATACATAAAAACAACTATTGAAAATTATTGAACGTTTACACACACACACACACATACACATGTGCACACACACGCACCAGGAAGCACTTACATTTTGATAGGCAATGATCGCTTAACCCAAACTAATGACTTTATAAAGGTAGAATTCTGAGGGTTAGCATTGGTGATCTGAGGAAGGTCTTTTAGAGTCTGAGAACTCTCCAAGTTGGTATTTAAACACCAGCCCATGTATGCCACCACATGTGTGTATTAAAGACAGAATCAAAATAAACTATTAACTCACAACAGTGTAAAATGCCAACATCCTACCGCAACCTTAGATTGAAACAGTCCATGCCGTTGTGCAGGAGAACTCAGTACCCTCTGAAGTGACTTGGAATCCTAAATGTAGCAGCAAGGTAGAGAGGACAATGATAGGGAATGGTGACCCTCCTTGGAAGCATAGTAACAGTGAGATGAAGTCATATTGGTAACACATGCTCTGGGGTGACTCTCCCAACTCCCACACCCACTGGCTGGTTGGGTCCCCAGAGTATTCCCTATCTCCTCAGAGTCTAGTGGTATCGCCAAGGGATTGGGAGGCAGTTTTCTAATGCTTTCACTTAGAAGCCTTCACAAGCATGCTCACTGCCATGATAATCGTTGAAATTAACTAGTCAGGCAAAAGTTACTTAGCTTTTAGAAGTGGGCATTACTAAGGAGGCATAGTAAGAATTTTTGGTACAAAACATCCCACCAAAGCCTGTGATGCTCTCTCTCCTCACTGCAGTGTCCAGGGGAAGATGGGTTCAAGCTTAGAGCATGTGTGTAATTGTGAGTTAACTCACAGTTCTGGAAGTCCTGTGGTTAGAGTGTTCAAGTAGCTGCCCTTGGGGATCATGGGTCTTTTCTGCTGAGATCTTAGTGAAGCCTTGAATCTGTGTCCAGTTTGTCCTTGTCTCAAGGGAAATCCACTGCTGTCAGCCAGGAATGTTGCTAGGCTGGTGATGGGAAGAGAGGATGTTCTCTGGACCACCAAAGTTCTGGAGGTACTCACTCCTCTGGTGATGGTGGGGCAGGAGAGAGCAAGCCCCAGACTCTGCTCCTCCCTTTCCACCAATCAATTCCTTCTCAAAGATTTAGTTCAGGTTCCCCACCCCTGATTTTAGTTGGAATGCTCTCCCCATCTCTTACTTGAATCTCTGAATCCTGGCATTGGGTATTATAGAGCCAACCCTCAGAGCATGACTCTGTTTCTTCAGCCACCCCAAATTCATTTCCTGTGAAGTGCCACTCCATCCTGTTAACAGCCTCAAGGATTTTTCCCACTTAGTATAAAGTCTTTGATTAGTGGATTGAGTTCTTGCCTGGTTAAGATCTTAGGGTGCAGAATTTTTTCTTGCTTTTAGTGCGGTGGGAGTAATTAAGTGTCTCAGTGACCCACTGCCCTTACACACTCATTTGGTACTGTATGGTTTCAAAGCACTTTCAGCAGGAACTTGATCCTTGGGTGTTTAGTGGAAGTATTACTATCTCTACTTTACATATGAGGAAGCTGAAGCTCAGAGAAATGACTGGCACAAGTTCACCCAGTTGGGGTGCAGATTACTTACTATTTACTCAGTCCTATTATCCTAACACTCCTGGTTTCTGGGAGTTGAGCTGGTCTAGACTTCCCAAAAACCAACATCAGTGCCAGGGTCCACTCTGGCTGGCACAGATCAAGGCAAATGTTCCTTTTCACGTGGGAGATGCATGCTCAGGATTCTGTGACAACATGGCGAAAGACCGGATAGCAAGGGCTGAGTTGGTGCTGTTACCTGAGAAGTTAATCCCTGGCAGCTGAAATCCCACTGTCTGTTTCCCATTTCCAGCTGCAATGACCCTAAGTGACTTACAAGCCGGAGGCCTTGGGCAGATGAAAAGGCCCCAGCGAGGGGGGAGATGCAATATTTATGGTCTCAATAAAAGTTAATTCCCTCATGCGAAATCTGAGTAATAGGAACACAGAATCAAGGGCACTCCATTTGCTCAGCTAGCTCCAGACATTAAGGCCAAGCCAAGGTTTCATAAAAAGGAATGAGGACATCTTATGAGTTAGTACAGGAAGGGAAGCGCATCTCTACAGAGAATAACCTGGTAGAGTCACTAGCCCCTGTCCATTTAACAGAATCCAAAGAAAACCTTTGGAGATGGAGCATCTCAGCGTTGGGAGGACATCAGAGCCCTCCATCCAGCCTCCCACCCAGTGCACGACTCTCATTCCCTTATCCCTGGCTCATGGCCAGTCAGCCATGCTGGTACCCTTGCAGAGGCCTCCACAGATGCCCTATCTGAGGGCATTTAAGGCTACAAAGCCCTTCCCTGAGTTGAGTGCCCCCGGTCTGCCACCATTTGGGGAGTCTGGAGTAACACAATCTTCTTGTATGGCAGCTCTTAGAATCATGGTAGAGGAAAGGATTGGATTTGGAGATCTGGGTTCAAATCCTGACTCCTACCCTTAGAAGCTTTGTCACCCTGGGAAAGTCACTCGCTTTCTCCACACTTTCTTCTCCTGTGTGAAGGAAAGGATGAAAAGAACACGGGCACTCCCTCCCTCCCAGGGCTGTTATAGACACATAGCTTTGTTATTATGTTCTCATGAAGGCAACTTGGGGGACATCCAAGCCCCAAGGTCCAGGAAGGAGAAGTGACTTGTGCCAAGTCACACAGTTAACAAGTGGAAGAAGCCGAGATTTGAACCCCAGCCCTCTGACTCCAGACCCCATCAGGCCAACTTCCTCCAGCAGAGATTTCCCAGAGGAAGGGAGCCACTGCAGAGTGGCTGAGCGGGCTCCTGCTGAGTCCCTCCCAGGTCTGACTGAGTGTTGCTGAAGCCAGGAGACTTCCCTCTCCCTTCTTCAGCCTCCCCAGACCTGCCTCCCAGATTAGACACTGCCCTGCCTCTCCGGCCCAACTGTCCTGGGCCTCTAACGCCTCATCCAGCCCCCTCTTTCAGGCAGTGCCCCCCCAGCCAGTCCACGCTCATTTCCCTCCTTACCCTGGGCCATGTTCTTACCAGGCTCCTCAGCCACCTTGCTGCCTGACACATCTCCCCAAACACAAACTCTCCTCTCCATGATTATTTCATTTCTGTCATAAAACCTGGGTCCAGCTGCTCTCCTATGGCACCACTCACCATCCAAAGAGTACCGAAGTGCCTCTCCCAGCCACCTGTGTGTGCTTTTCCCCCATCAGAATGTAAGTTCCTTGTGGGCAGGGACCCTCTGCTTTTGCATTTACATCCCTAGCACTTAACATGGTGTTTCACATGTTTATGGTTGTTCAGTCATTTTCCCCCCAGTTGTGTCCAACTCCATTTGTGGTTTTCTTGGCAAAGATACTGGAATGGTTCACTATTTCCTTCTCCAGCTCATTTTGAAGATGAGGAAACTGAAGCAAACAAGGTGAAGTGACTTGCCCAGGGTCACCCAGCTAGTAAGTCTCTGAAGCAGATTTGAACTCATGAAGATGTGTCTTCCTGACCAGCGCTCTATGCACCGTGGTGCCACCTAGCTGCCCTGTGTTTGGCAAGTAGTAAATGCTTGATGCTTCTTGTTTTTCATTTAAATATTCATCTATCTGTACTTATGAAAAGAAGTGGGCTAAGTTGAATTTCTATCCTCTTTCACCAAAACAATGACCCTTCAATGTTCCATGTTCTTCCTGCCCCAAATATCATTTTGCACAGATTTCTTTCTATGTGTTGCTTTTACACCAAATATAGTTCCCCGTTCCCTCTTCCTCTTCCTTCCCAGATAGTCATCCCTATTAACAATTTAAAAAAAAAAGATGAAGAGAAAAAAGTGAGCAAAATTCACCAATATGTTGAAAAAGTGTTGCATTCAATGCCGCACTTTGCAGCCACAGACCACCCCTCCCCTGCCTCTGCCAAGAAGCAGCCAGAGGTGCTTCTCAGCTCTCTTCTTTGGGACCACGCTTGATGGATCCTCAGAATCTTGCAGGAACCAGTTTCTAGTTTTGTTAATATCATTTTTCTTCCTATGAACACTGCTGTAGTTATTGTGCATGTTGTTTTCTTGGCTCTGTTGACTTGTCTCTGCATCAGTTCATGTAGATCTTCCCAGGTTTCTCTTATACTCATCACATCCCTCACTTCTTACAGCACAATAAGGTTCCATTGTGTTCATGTACCACAATTTGTTCAGCCATCCCCCAATCAATGGGCATCCATTTAGTTTCCAATTTTTTACCACCACAAAAAATTCTCCAATACATATTTAGGGGGCTTATAGAGACTTTCTTGTTGTTAATGACCTCCTTGGGGTGTATGCCTAGCCCTGAATATCTTAATTATTTAAACCTAATCAGCTGGACTCCCAAATTATACATCCCAACAATGTACTGCAACCAAATATCCGGAAGGAAACAAAAGGGTTGGGTCAGGGAATTTTTAATTTGCCCACCTGGCTTTTAAAGGTCTCCACATATGTTAACACATTCCAGAAGAGTATGGCATCTTTCTCTATTGCATCTCTAGGTCCTATGGAATGAGCATAGGCTTTCTGCCAATGAATTCATTGTAAAAGAATGACACTTCTCCTACACAGAAATCATGGAGTTTCCTGTAACATTTACTTGGTCAACACCACCGCCATCAGCATCCTTTTCATCATCATCATTACCACCACCACCATGATCACCACCACCACCATCATCCTTTTCATCACCATTACCACCACCACCACCATCATCACCATCCTTTTCATCACCATCACCACCACCACCACTATCACCATCATCCTTTTCATCACCATTACCACCACCACCACTACCACCACCACCACCAAAACCACCACCACCCCTATCATCAGCATCCTTTTCATCATCATCATTACCACCACCACCACCATCATCATCATTCTTTTCATCATCATCACCATTACCACCACCACCACAATCACCATCATCCTTTTCATCACCATTACCACCACCACCACTACCACCACCATCATCATCAATATCATCATATAAGTCTAAATTTCAAGAATCTTTGCTTTTGTTGGTGTGGCCAGTTACTTCACTATTACAGATTACAGCCCCTCTATCACTTGGCAATAGTCTTCTAGAATTACTGTGGCCAAAATGCTATTTATCTTGTGGACAATCTGGTGCTAATCCTCCCCAGATTCAGCTTGGCTGTCCCTAGGACAACAGACACACAGAGGATCACCAGGTCCATCCCCGATACCACCTGCCAGAGCTTGGCTTCTGCCTCCCCAGACTGTGAGGACCCAGGATCGCCAACTTGATAGGATGAAGCATCAGAAGTGAGCTTCAGTAAAGGATACTTATTACAGCATCACAGACTTAGAGCCAGAAAAGACCTTAAAGGCCATCCTCTTTATTTTACAGATGAGGAAACTGAGTCCCAAACAGATAAGAAGCAGAGGCAGAATTGGGGTTCTCTGTCCCCAAATCTGGCATTATTCAGTCAATAACTTCATGGAGAAGATGAGACTTAAGCCAGCCTCAAAAGATACATGAAGAGAGAAGGGACCAGCTTTTTCCAGGCCAGAGAACAAAAGGAATAAAGACATTCATCTGGATGCAGGAATATTTATCCAGTTTGGGGAAGATGTGCCATTCTAGCTGGGCAGAAATGGGGATTTCCTATCAGGGATAGTGGAGACAAGAGGCTGGAAAAGTTGAGGCCAGATTGTAAAAGCTCCAGAGTTTCAGGGAAGACTTTGGCTCTATTGCGCATGCTCAGTGAACCATGGAAGTTTTGGGGGGAGGAGAGCGTACACATAAGTATTTGAGATATATTGCCAGAAAGAAGTTTGGGACACACCCATGAAGGATCTATAGGTAGGCTTTCTGGTCAGGGGGGATTAGCATGTGGCCACAGCTGGGGCAGCAGGGCCAAAGGCCCAGGAAGCAGCTGTCGGGGCAAGGTCCACAACAACAGCAGCCCCTTTGTCAGGCCAAGACGGCACTACATGAAGGCATAGATAAAGATGGTCAGAAATGGAAGGGTGAGGGTGGTGTCTGGGACTGACAAATTATACTGTTGCAGAGAGATTACGGACATGAAGGAGAAGAAGGCAGGCCCCGTCAGGCCCTCTTGTCACTTGGCTCAGTGGGACTGCATGGCTGCTGTACACTGTCTCAGGGCTTTGCAGCTAACCCTGCTTTTAACCCCAGGCTTGTCTAAGTCACTGGGCCATGATGTAAGCTACCTGACATTTGGGACACTGGAAAAGGGAAGGGTTTGACCACTATGGCTCTGTGCCACAAGATCTAAAACAACTCTGCCGACTCCTTCCCTATCCCCTGCCTCTCTCTCGGTCTGCTTGGACTCCAGCCATACTGTCTCCTTCTGAGGAGGTGTAAAAAACCAAGCAAACAAAACAACATGGCATCCGCAGGAAGGCACGGACCACCTTATTGAATCGTTATGTTTTCCACAGGCCTCAGTCCCAGGAGTCACACCCTGCAAGGAGGGTCTAACAAACAAGATGTAGCAGGTGCCATGGACCCCGGAAATGCTATCAAAAGGCCCGGGTTCAAGTCTTGGCTCACATACTTAATAGCTAGGAGACACTGGGCGAGCCGCTAGCTCTGGGAATCTCACCTTCCAACTATACCAACCTGGGCTAATGGTACTCGTCCACAACATAATTGTGAGGAAAATGCTTTAGAAAAGTGAGTTCTGATTATTACTTGCTGGGTGACCATGGGCCAATTGTCTAGCTTCTTTGAGTCTCAGTTTCTCCATCTATAAAATGGGATGAATCTCTATAGTCCCTGCCTCACTGGGCTGAGGTGCAGCCTGTGTATGGGTGGCCCGTTGCAGATGACTGTCCTTCTTGATAACTGCATGTGAGAAAGTGAGGTTGGAGGTCACAGTGGGCCTGGGGAAGAAGATGGGAAGGGCCACTGGGAACAGAAGCCGGAAGGGTTGTATGGCCCATTTCTTGCTTGAATTTCTCTTTCAGATTCTCTATCTCACTGACCGTCCCTGTCTTGCCCTGCGGCCTACCTTGCCTTTGTTTCTGTTGATTTCTTTCTCGTGTGTTCTGTATGTACTTAGCGTGCGGCCTTGGGGTCTCCTCCACTTGTGTGTAAGCTTCTGGTGAGTGGGGGCTGCTTCATTCCTTGCATGGTGTCTGGCACAGAGTAGGCACTTCATACACGCTTGCCACTGACTAATTTCCCAAGTGGACCAGTCCTTCCTTCCTTCCTCGGCACCTCCTGGGTAGCAGTTTTCTGAGCTGGCCTGTCCTGGGGACTCGCATCATGCTATCGTGTTCAATCTTACTCTGGCCCTGACAGCCTCAATTTGCTTTAATTCAATCTTGGTGCAGTAGTCTTTGATTCAGGGCCTACTATGTGCCAGGTTCTGTGCTATGCCTGGAGATGGAACAGCAAACTTGACCTAGTCCCTGCTGTCAAGGATTCTATCCAGTGAAGCAACATCAACACAGACAAATCAATACAAGCCAGAGGGTGATGGGGCAAAGGAGACAGCCGGATGCAAGGTTCTAGGTCAGTCAGAGGAGAAAACACCTCAGCTGTAAGAACCCAAATGAGGAGGCAGGTGGTGCTTCCTGGGCAGGGAGGCCCCAGAGCTTGGCCTTCAGGGGAGAGGCCCTGATGAGGAAGGGATATTTTCTGGGGCTGGGGGAGCAAGCTGAGTCTGGGGGCCAGTCAGTCCTCTGCCCTTCTCCTCCTCCCTGATGGGAGTTTCTGTTCTGGGCTCAGCCTACTGCTGGGGCTGAGAGGGAGCCATCTAATCCCATCTTTTATAGGAAGCCTTCCCTCTGTTAATTATTTCCTATCTATCTTATAGACAGCCTGCTTTGAATTTATTTCCCATTGGATCCTTAGCTCCTTGAGGATAGGGGCTGTCTTTTGCTTCTTTCTGTGTCCCCAGCACTTAGCACAGTGCCTGGCACATAGTAGGTGCCTAATAAACTGATTTACTATGATTGATAATCCTTTTCCTGGCACCTCAAGACCTGACAAGGAAGGATTCATCCCACCCTAGAAGCCAGACCTCTCCCCTAGGGAACAGAAGGCAACAAAGAGAGAGATCCTTGGGACAGCTTCAGGAAAGGCTGGGCCTAGAGACAGAGCTCTAGAGGTCCTCCTTTCAGGGGACAAATTGATGACCCCCAATCTCATTTTCATGTAAGGTGCACTTGGCACAGGCCACATTCCCTGGGACACACAAAACATCAGGGAAAACAGTCATACAGGGAGGGCAGTGGAATGCTCCAGCCAGAAGGCCTGGATTCAAGGTTTGGCCCTCAGAGATCACCTAGATGCAACCCTGCCATCTTCCCCATTTGGAGCCTGAGTCTCCAGGAGGTTGCATGACTTGCCCGAAGTCACACAGCTGTAATAAGGGACCAGAGTGAGATTTGAACCCAGGACCTCTGACTCCAGAGCTAGAGCTCTTTCTTCTGGTACCACAGTAGTTCTTTTACCTATAAAAGAAAGGCCCAGGGTCTTTCCCCTGCCTTGCCTTCATGGTCTTTGGGAAAATCAAACATAATTGAAAGTACATTGAATCTACACAGGTCACATACTGGCAAAAAAAAAAAAAAACAACTTCTAAGGGAGCTAGAATGTTGCCCCCAGCATTACATGCTTTGCTTTGCTGAGCTTGGGTGCTCTAGCCATGAAATTGGGAAATGGCCAAGAGAACCCCCTTCGTGGACTGTATCATTTTATTCACCTTTAATAGGGATTGGGAAATCTGGTGGTATTTGGGGGTTTGGCAAATAGCTCTGTTGGTTTTTCAATGCATGCTATTTGGCCAAGCCCATAACACCCTGTGGGCATCAGGTTTCCCTTTTCTGCTCAACCTTCATCATCTATTTTGAGGAAAACCAAACCTGGAGAGCTTTGAATAGCTGTGTTTGCCACACAAGAGGTGCATAATAGATACTTATTCAACACCAATGCCAGAAGAACTCTGCTAGGGGAAGGGCCGCGCACCGAGTCTTTTGGCACAGCTGAGTGTGTGACAAACATATTGTCTTCTTCATCCTAGGTATTTCCATGGCACTTTCAGCTGGGTCACCCAGGCCAAGGCAACATCTCAGTTTCTCATCAGGAAAATGGAGGGGGTGGGCCAGATGATGGTGGAGGTCCTTTGTAGGCACTCTCCTTCCCTTTTCCTCATCTCCCATCACTCAGATGCCTTCTGCCCCTCTCCTTCTTCACCTCGTCTCCCATGACGGGGTGACCTTACTCCTTCCCAAGGCCAACCCTTACCTCTTCAAGCAGCACCCTTCCATCTCATCTCTTCCAACAGATCCCCCCCATTCCCTTCTCACTTATTTTCAGTATTTCTCTGTCCACTGGCTCATTGCCCACAAACACAGCCATGTCTCCCCCATCTTGAAAAAGCCTCATGATCCTTCCACTTAGGCTAAGTATCCTCCCATGTCTCTTCTGCCCTTTGTGGCTAAATTCCTCAAGGCTTGGAGGTAAGAGACACAACATCGGCAACAAGACCAGAGTGGAGTTTGGGAATGCCAGGATGTGGGCTCACTCTGGGGGGCTTTTAGCACCAGGCCAAGAGTCTGTGTCTTATCTTAGAGACAAGAGAGAACCTAAAGCTGCTGGAGCAGAGGGATGGGGTCAGCTCCATGCTTGCAAGATGGACATTTGGCAGCTGTGCAGAGGAAGATTGGAGAGCGCAGAGGCCAGAAAGAGGCAGGGAGTCCAGCTTAGAGGGTGACCTGGTAGACCAAGTGAGGAGTGATGAGGGAAAGGAAGGAAGGAAAGAAGGAAGGAAGGAAGGAAGGAAGGAAGGAAGGAAGGAAGGAAGGAAGGAAGGAAGGAAGGAAAGAAGGAAGGAAAGAGGGAGGGAGGAAGGAAAGAGGGAGGGAGGAAGGAAGGGAGGGAGGGAGGGAGGAAGGGAGGGAAGAAGGGAGGAAGGGAGGGAGGGAGAAAGGGAGGAAGGGAGGGAGGGAGGAAGGGAGAAAGGTAGGAAGTGAGGGAGGAAGAGAGGAAGGGAGGGAGGGAGGGAGGAAGGGAGGGAGGAAGGGAAGAAGGGGGTAAGTTAAGAAGGGAGGGAGGAAGAGAGGAAGGGAGGGAGGGAGGGAGGAAGGGAGGGAGGAAGGGAAGAAGGGAGGAAGGGAGGGAGGGAGGGAGGAAGGTAGGAAGGGAGGAAAGGAGGGAGGGAGGGAGGAAGGGAGGAAAGGAGGGAGGGAGGAAGGGAGGAAGGAAGAAAGGAAGGAAGAGAGGAAGGTAAGGAGGGAGGAAGAAAGAAAGGAAGGGAGGGAGGGAAGAAGGAAGGAAGAGAAGAAAGAAGGGAGGGAGGGAGGGAGAAAGAGAGGAAAGGAGAAAGAAAAAAGAGAAAGAAAAGAAAGAAGATAGGAAAAAAGAGAGGAAAGAAGGAGGAAAGGAAAGAAGAAAGGACAGGAAGACAGGGCGAGAGGGAGAGAGAGAGAGAGAGAGAGAGAGAGAGAGAGAGAGAGAGAGATATTTGTTAAGTATCTACCATGTGCCAGACAGTGTGTTAAGTGCTGGGGATACAAACACAAAAGTATGACAGTGCTTGCCCTCAAGCAGCTTCCATTCTAGTAGAGGGAGACAATGCTTAGAGAGAAGATGATGGCCAGGTCTCCAGGCCTTCTCTTTAGAGTGGCCCTGAATGACAGACCTACTTTGGCACCCAATCCTAGATGGCACCCCCCAAGTATTTATTTATGGCCCACCTGGGCATGAAAGATGAGCAGGTCTTGCCTCCTTTACCCAGTTGCTTGGAAATGAGATGCTTTGTCCCGGGGGCGTTTCCAAGTAAATATTTTCAAGTAAATTGAATTATGCAATAAAGCCTTCTCCCCATCCCTTGCCAGTGCAAAACAAAATTCAGTCTGTCCAACACCTTTGTTCCCTGTTCAGCTTACCATCTGATTAACTCCCTTCCTCCCAATTAGCTATGCATCTGTACACCCACACTCTGCACTATTGTGGCAGGGTGCCCTTGTCTGCAGACAATATGCCCCGTCTTCCCTGAAATCATCGGCACAGAGCGAGGGTGAGGCTCTTCAGCCTGATTTATGAGATCCTGGAGTTGTTTTCACCATCAGAGAATTCCATTAGGTCCTGGCTCCTTCTAAACTGAGCATCCTTGGCCCATCCACCTTTCCTCCAGCATGGCACTGGCTGGGGGCTAGCCTGACCTCGGGCACTGGCCCAATCATCTACTCCTCACTTACCAAATCAAATCAATTCTAATCAAGAAGTATTTATTAATCTCCTACTGTTTGCTGAATACCGTGCTGGGTGCTGGCTGGAGTGGGGGGAGAACCACAAAGAGTTTAGATAAGGAATATCTTCCATTTCTATTTGTGTTTGACACCACAATATAGCTCACATTCCTCATCTCACTGAGGAGAAAACCGGGGCCCAGAGAAGGGGAGACACATCTCCAAAGTCAGACAGAAAGTAGCAGAGATAGAATCCAAACCCAGATCCAATGATCCACAGGGTGCCTGGAACCACGTTATTCCCAAGGCCGGAAGAAACTCCCCAATTCCTGGCCCATTGACCTCCTAAGTTTTTAAATGCCATTTTTTATTAATTTTTCTTTTACATCACCTTAACATCCTCTAGTATCCTTTCCCTCCCCTCTCAGAGAGACATTCCATGTAACAAATAATATGTTCAGACCCAAAGAAGAGGAAAAAAATCAGTGCAACTGATTGATACACCAAAAAGGTCTGAAAATATGTGCCACATGCAACACATCAGGACTCCCCACCTCTCGAAGGGGCCAATTAAAGCATCCTCTCATCTCTTTTGAACCATATTTGTTCTGTGTAGTTTTGTGACCTTCACTTGGTTTTTTGGTGTGTGGTGGTTCTTTCCACATACGTGGCTGGCCTCCTTGTTTCTCTTTTTTTCTTGACTTTGCTGATTTTACCTGCATCAGTTCATGTAGCTCTTCCCAGACTTCTCTGGATTCATCGCCTACGTCAGGTCTGGAAGAAGAGTAGTATTGCACTACATTCATTCACCCCAATTTGTGGAGCCATTCGCCGAACGATGGGCGTCTAGCTTATTTCTGGTTCTTTGTTACCACGAAAAAGTTCTGTTGTGAATATTTTGGTGAAAGTGGGGATTTTCTTCCTATCGGTGGCTTCCTTGGGATGTAAGCTCTGTAATAGAGTCCCTGCTTCAAAGGGTCATGTGCTGAATTTCCCCCCAGTTTCTAAAAGCTAAGTTAAATGCCACCTCCTCCCTGGAGTCCACTCTAATTCCTCAGTTAGTAAGGACCTTCAACTGGGCTACAACTTATGTAAGGATTCCTGCTGACCAACATAGACTTAGAAAACCACATACCGACATTATCTATATTTTAGTGTATTTTTATTTGTTTTATTAAATGTTTCCCAATTACATTTTAATCTGATTCTGGCTTCACTTGGGAGGGTTGCTGGTCCACAGGCCTCATGTTTAATGGCCCTAGAGTAGAAGACCTCAGTTTCCCTATCTATTAAATAATGGAACAGAGCTAGTTGAATCAATGGATCAGCAAGTATTGTTGGTTAAGCAAATGAACCGTCTGCCTGGGTCCGTCCAAGGCCAGAACAGAACAGTCCCTGCCTAGGCATCCCCACTAATGTTCTATCAGTGGAGATGGCAGAGCCACTGGTCAGCAACAGTGAGGTTTGGGGGCAGGGCTGCTAAGGTACAGAAAGACCTCAAATGGATCTGGTGCCAGAGCCGAGCCTTGAGGGGGGAGGGGAGAGACTTCCACAGGCCCCCAAGGTCCCTCCAGTTCTCACAGGGCGCCATCTATGAGGAGCATATTGCCTCTCTGTTCATTGAGTTCGACTTACTTCTTCCTGTGGACATATATTAAGTATTTACAATAGGGCGGCCCATGAGAGGCACAAAGGATGGAAGCAAGGCCCCCACCACATCCCCACGCATTTGTCCTCAACAAGAAGTTTGCTTCGACATTGCTGGTCGATCTGGAATTGTGCTTGGGAGTCGCAGAGCTTCTGCTGAAAGGCTGCCTCAGAGGGCCTGTCTTCCCAGTGCCCCAGCAGCTTCCTGCCTCCCTGAGATCCACTTTGGCTTCTGGGGCCCTTTTTGCACAGAGGCCTCCTGATGCAGGGCAGAGGATCATAAACTCACAAACTGAGAGTTGGGAAGACCAATGAGGCCATCTCATCCAGGAAGGAGGAAATGGGCCCAGAAATCTGCCCAAAGGGCCCTAGGCAGTAAGCACTGGAGCCATGCCCCCACCCAATTCCTCTGTCTCTTCATCCTGCGGATCAGAACCCCTGGCTGGGGGGTCTGGCCTCTACCCGGGGCCTCCCTGCCCTCCGAGTCCATCTCAGTGAGCTAAGGGGCTCTCACTAGGCGACCTCTTCAGTCTCCTCCGGCTCTGACCCCCCACAGTCAGAGGCTTCAGCGGATCTTGCTTGGCTCCCATGTTCCAAGGAGCACAGACCCCCGGACCCCAAGGTCACTGCACTGGGTCTTCAGAAATCCATGTGACACCAGCTGGCAGCCACTAGATGAGTATCGGTGTCAGAAGAGCCACCCCCACACTCGGCCACCCCCTCCCTCCCTTGGCAGCCTGGGTGCCGGCCCTTGAGCCGATCCAAGAACAAAGTGGACCCTGGAACTGGCTTTCCCAGAAGAGGCTAATCAGGCCGGGGGAAGGAGGAGGGAGGGAGGCTGTAGCCTGGCCACTGTCTCTCTCCTGCTTGCTTTCTGCCCAGCTAGCCTAGAATCCCCCCTCTCCCCTCCCTCTCCCCTCTCCGCTCTCCCCTTTTCCTCCTCTCCCCCTCCCCTCTCTCCTCCCCCTTCCCTCCCTTTCCCTCTCCTCCTCCTCCCCCTCCTCTCTCTGGTCTTTCCCCTTCAGGCCTAAGCTTCCAGGGGCAGGGGATGTTTTGTTTGCTTCTATGTGTATCTCCAGGGCTCAGCACATAGTAAGAGCTTAATAAATGCCCTCCGTGTGTATGTATGTGTGTGTGTGTGTGTGTGTGTGTGTGTGTTTATGTCTCTCTCTGTATCTCTCTCTCTGTGTCTCTGTCCATCTTTCTCTCTATTTCTCTCTATGTGTCTCTGTGTGTCTGTGTGTCTCTCTTTTCTCTCTGTCTCTGTCTCTCTGTTTCTCTGTCTCTCTCAGTCTGTCTCTGTGTGTGTGTCTCTTTCTGTGTCTGTCTCTCTATGTGTCTCTCTGTCTCTCTCTGTCTCTCTCTGTCAGTCTGTGTCTCTCTGTCTCTCTGTGTCTCAGTGTCTCTCCTCTTCTTTCTTTCTCTCTGTCTTTCTCTCCCTCTTTCTGTCTCTTTATGTGTGTGTGTGTGTCTCTGTCTCTGTTTCTCTGTCTCTGTGTGTCTGTCTCTGTGTGTCTCTCCTCTCCTATTCTCTTCTCTTCTGTCTCTCTGCCTCTTTCTATCTCTTTGTGTGTATGTGTCTCTGTCTCTCTGTCTCTGTCACTCTGTCTTTCTGTCTTATCTATATATAAGCTGAGGGTCATCCAGTGTCATAGACCATGGTCTCCACCTTTTCCACCTTGGGTCTGAGCACTCCCACACCTGCCTCACGAGCTGAGTTGCAGTCAGTTCTGTCTCAGGGTGTCCTCTCAGGGCCCCAACATTTCTTTTCCTAACTCGTTTTTCTTCCAGGCCAACGAGCCACCCACCCTCCCTCCTGGAGCCGTGCTCCCAGCTGTCCTTCTCCCCATCCCCTTTTGGCCGTCCTCTGCCTGTTTCCTTTATCATCTCCCCTGGACTTTGCCAGGAACTCCTTGGCTTTCCCTCGAGATCCTTTATCATCCTCTGATGGATGATGTCCAAATTTTCTTTCATCCTTATTCTCTCAGCCCAGGCCAGCATCCCAAGCAGCCCTTCAGACTTCCGTCTGCCTGCAGGTTTAGGTGCAGCTTCAGACTGGTGATGGGAAATAGCATAGCCTCATCACTGCAGCCCAAAGAGAGGGCTCGGTCCCCCCGGACCCAATGGCAAGAGCCCTGGCCTGGGAGCTTGGGGCTTGCCTTTGAACTCTGTCTTGCCTAGGAGGCCTCAGGCAGACCACTCCCCACTCTGTGCCTCAGTCTCCTCATTTTCAAAAGAAGGGGGGCATTAACTATACCTCGCCCCAAAAGCCCTTCCCACCTCCTGATCTGGACTGATTCCATTCATGGATATTTGTGTTGTCTCACTTTCTGTCTCCTGAAGCCACTGGGCTGATTCCAGATCAGAAGATACGTATGCCCTGGGTTATGGGAGGCAGAGTGTCATAATGGATAGAGCTTTGCACTTACAGACTGGATTCAAGAGCTGGGTTCAAATCTCCCATCCGATACTTTCTAGCTTTGAGATCTTATGGAAGTTGCCCTGTCTCTCTAGGACTCAATTTCCTCATGTTGATTATTGATGGCATCCACATTCCAGCCCCCTAGAACATAAACTCTAGGTAGGAAGAACTGCTTCCCTGAGGGCAAAGATGACTTGGATCCTGATCTCGGGGAGGTATGGACACCTCTCTGACTGAGCCAAGAAGGAAATAAAGAGATTGGCTGAACCAACAAGTGAGCCACATCTCCCAGGATGGGAATAGCTAAGGCATGACAAATGTCAGAGTGTTGAGAGCTCAATAGACAGATGCAGTGTAAGCCAGCAGCTGCCTTTGGGGAGATCAGCCTTGTAGCTTTGAAAGGAAGATGTTGGACTAGTTCAAGATTATTGCATAGATGGATGGATGGATGGATGGATGGATGGATGGATGGACAGATGATTTACTATACGCCAGCCACCGTGCTAAGTACTGGAGATAGAAGTTCAACAAGACAGTCTCTACCTTCAAGAAGTTTACATTCTAATTGGGCAAGACAGCACATAAAAGAAAGTTATAGATCCAGAGAGCTGGTACTCATGGGCAAGGCAACTGGTGAGGAGGAGGGAAGTCCAGAGAGGGAGCTGAGTACATGTGAATGCATCATGGTTGGGACCCCTCCTGCAATGGTGGTCTGGGGTGAAGAAGCAACAATCAGGAGAGCAGGGCCTGGGCAGGGGTTCTTGTGTTGGCAATCAAAATGGGCTCTTAGCACTTAGTTCAACCAAGTGTCCTTGAAGAGTTTGGCCTTTATTTCCTTGATTAAATTAGGGGTCCTTGATGAACTCCTTGCCTCAAGGGAAAACCTATTTTACATGGGTTTGAGTGACATGTTTGTGACATCAGCAGCTTTTAGACTACGTGGATTTAGGTTGCCTCTTTGTGACAATTTTAGGTCATGTGAGTGAGTTGCATGTGTGACTCACCCTTGACCCTGAAAAAGATATAAAACCAGGGGTTGGCTTTCCTTTTTCGGCGCTCTGACCCACAGCCATGGTGGCACGTGTGACTCTGGGCCAGCCCTTGTTACGAGCTCCCAGGCTGAACTCAGTTGTTGGTTATATGAATTGTACTTGGCCTGTCTGTTCATGTTTGTAATTTGTACTTGCTCTGAAGTTCAGGGTGCTGGTTTTTTCCCCTGAACTAAGTGAATGATATTTCTATGCTGGATTAAAGTAAGCTTGTTAACCTCTTAACGTTGCTTTCCTTACTAAAGCAGATCAAAAGAACCTGGGCTTTTGCAGCATTCTGTGAGCTGGTTGTTGTTGATTTTACATCCCCCCACAGCAGCTGCTAGCTGGATTGTTGAAACAGTTCTCTAATATGGCAAGGCAGCTGGTAAAGAGGTGGAGAGAGAGAGGAGTCAGGAGTGAAGAACAGAAAACTGAGGCATAATCTGTACAGGTATGTGTGCAGAGAAACAGTCACTCAAGGAAGGAGCATGGCCCCTGATAGCAGAGAAGACAGTCAGACCCTAGAGAGGAGCAGGCCCCCGGGGGGTTTCTGAGCAAGCTGCCTGACAGAGGCAATCTGACCCATAGAATAGTCTACAAAGAGAAAAAATGACTTCCATGCCTGACAGGACCAGGAGATATTTTATAAAATTGTCATTGTCATATTTGCATTCTGGAAATGTGCATCTCTACTATCACACTCGAATCTGAGCTCACTCTTCCCATGGACACCATGTATGTCCCCTAGGTTGAAAGGGAGAATGTGTTGCTGTTACTGTTTCTATGTTTCTACTGTTACTATGCCTTTTCTAAGACATGATTGAGTCTCTTGGCTGATTGTTCATGGGAATCACACTGGCGGGGGCTCATGAGTGTTAGGAGTATAGACTTGAAGGATTAGCCTCATTAGGGCCTTTGATCCATAGCAGTGAGGCATGAAGGTGAGAGAGCTCAGCTCCAAGTCAGGAGATATGGATTCAGATTGTGCCCCGATACTAATTAGTTGTGTGACCACATGCAATTCCCTCCACCTCCACCTATTTCAATACAAACAAGCATGCTCACTTGCATCATGAGGCTGTGGGAGTCCTGGTCTGACCTTAGGCATTTCACATTGTCCAGTGGGAGACCATAGAGAGGCTACCCTGCCAGTCTGGTACAGAACATGGCATGAGCTTGACCTGACCAGGGGATTCTGGGGGGGTGTGGCAAAGCAGGCTGGGGTCACTGGAAAAAGGCATTCATGGACTTATTGTCACAGAGATGTGGGAGATAAGGAACCAGCCCAAGGGCATTGTTAGTAGAGGTCTTGCTAGACTGATGTCAATTTTTGTTGTTATGATCATTCCTTCTTTTATGTTGGGAAGCTGGGATTCAGAGAGCAAGAGAAGGGGACTTTCCGAGAGCCTCCAGGATCTAATGTCTATAAAGTGCCTACTAAGTGCCGGAGAGTTCAGTTTGGGCAGCACTTAAAATACAATGTGGCCAACACTGTTTAAGTGATAGGACTCTCAAGACCAAGGTATACCATGCCTGCCTTTGGGGAGCATCCATTTTACTGGCACCAACAAGCCAAAGGAGCTTGTTTAGAAAAGCAGGAGCTGTGTGAATGATGTCAGGGAGTCAGAGACCAGCAGCATGGAGGTCCCTGGTGGAGGGAAGAGGAGGGAGCTTAGCTCTTTACCGACGTCAGGACAACCCCTTTGTAGGTTCTATCTTCTGCTGAGTGTGATAAAACCTACGCCTTGGCCAATGTCCCACTGGCCTCAATATCTACATGGAAAGTGAGGGTCCTTTAACACTTTTGTGAAGGACCAGACTTCAGGCAAATTCTCACATTCCCGGGGGATGAGAATCAAAAAGGTTACAGAGAAACATACAAGACTTAACCCCCTCTGTGTGAGAGGAGGATTGCTTTTCTGTGGGCTGCTTTATGCATGTGGATAGACATTTATTACACACACACACACACACACACACACACACACATGCACACACACACACATGCACACACACACACATGCACACACACACACATGCACACACATATTCCTCTTGCAATATGCCATCTGGCATCTGTGTTTTAGTGGAAGATTATATATAGATACATGTATATATGTATGAATATACGTACCTATATATAATGTGTGTATATATTTAAATGAATTAAGAAAAACACATCTTTTCTTTTAAGTCTTGAGAGAGAAAAAAAGCTAGACCTTGCAGACCATATGGACTCTATTTTTTTTCTGGAGTAATCCATCATGGAAAATAACATGTCACAGAAAACACATAAAAAGATTATTTCCGGACTTTCCAAATGGCTGTTTTGAGGAGAAGGATAGGGTTGGGCTTATCACCTGAAGACCTGCTAGGACATCGAGGAGGCTGATTTTCCAAGTCTGACCCTGTTGGTTCAGGAGGGAGGCCTGAGCTGAGAAGACTGGCCTGTCTGGAATGCGGCTGAGAGGAGAGCACAAGCCTCCACCTTCCAGAGGGATCAGCGTCCTGTCTGTCCAGAAGATGGGAAAGGGGGGAGTCTGACGTGGCCCTTGGCCAGCTTCTGCAGAATGGCGGCTCTTTGTTTCAGAGAGAGGAGAGACTGGGAAATTACTTTTCCCTCTAATTCTTTCCACAAATCTGCAGACGTTTAAATCATTAGCAATCCAGAGCCAACCTAAGGGAGAGAGGGAAGAGGGAAGACGTCATGGGCATGGTGACCACCCATGGAGGAATGTGCTCAGCAAATAGGGCAGTTCTCAGGGGGAGTGCACATCAGACAGCATCCCCAGGCCCTCTTGTTCATTCCTCCTTCCTTTCCCAAGTTCCTTTCAGGCACTTACTTCTCTCCTGGGGGTCTCCTCCTCCCTGGCAAGAGGGCAATTATCAATTAAATGATCCAAGTATTTTAATGGTGTGTCCCCTTTAGAATATTTGCATTTTAAAAAAGGGCAGGGTGACTCTTGGCCCCAAGGGGGGACCCCCAGGCAGCAGAGTGCCTGAGCAGCGAAGGAGATGCCTTTGGGTGCTGGACTTCCAGAAAGCCACCAATCATACCTCAAAGGTAACCAGAATACTCATTTTCCTCCTAAGTATTCCTGGGGGCTGCAGGTGAACACTTCTAGGGGAAGGAAGAAAAATGGCAAAGTGGAAAACTGGCCTTTGGTGATCCAGAACTCAGCTTGGAAAAGAGTGTTGGGCCATAACAACCTCGTGCCTCTGTTTTCTCATCTGGAAAATGAGTGAGTTGAACCAGCTGACCCCAAGGAGCCTTCCTTGAAGGGAACCACTGAAGACCAGAGATCCCAGGGGACAATAACGGAATCCAAACACCCTCGAATTCCAGGTGTGGTCCAGGGCAAATGAGAAACCACTGACCAGGAGCAGTTGTGATGGCAGGAGTGTGGAACACTAGTAGTACCTAGCATTTCCGTGGTTTTAGGGTTCGCGAAGTGCTTTATCTACATTTGCACAATAACCCTGGAAGCCACGTAACTGCTGTGCCTGGCACAAGAGGATTGAGGCTGTCTCAGAGAGGTCAAGGGCTTTGCCCAGGGTCACACAGCTGGTAAATGTCAGCAGGAGGAGGGTTGAAAGCCAGGCCTTCCTGACTCCAAGGCCTGTGTGCCATCCCCAACATCTTATTGCCTTTTTATGGAGGGAGCCTGAAGAACCCAGCACCCAAGGAAAAGTCAAAAATTCTGTCCCTCAATTAATGAATCCCACTCCAGGACTTCATTGGGGCCCTCCTTCCACCCCACAAGTAGCCGCTACTCTATGACCTTAGGAGATTGTCTTTGGGAGTGCCCACAAATGCATCACTCTGAGATCAACGCATCACTGATGGGCCTCCAGGTACGTGGCCAGGCTGGTCCTTTCTTCCCCACGCCCAGATGTGGAGTGCCCCTGGCTTGGCAGGGGATGCACTAGCAAAGCCTCCAAGAGCTGAAGCCATTTGGTGTGGAGGAAACAACACTGGCACATAGTGACTGCGGGATCAATTCTTCTTTGATTATTGATTGGTGGAGCCGGCTCCATGTTCCCAGTCCTCTACTTCCTCGCTGCACGGGGTGGGTGAATGACAAGCTCTCAAGACCTCTGTTTCCTCATAGAACTGATGGGATTGAACCCGCCCCATCCGCCTCTAAACTTGCGGTCCCATGAACGTCGTGCCATCATGAGACAGCCAAGCAGGACCTTAGGAGTAGTATCATTTGATTTATGAATCAATGGGTTATTGCTTAGGCAGCTCGTAACACATCAGACACTGCGTACAGTCAAGCAGCTGTGCAGAGAGGCTGTATCTATCAGGCTGGGAGACAGCCTGGACTTTAGTGCTGTTGTGGAGACACCTTTTGCACTGTGTGTCCCTTGTGGCCTTGAATGCCTATGCTAAAAGAATAGTCAATGACGTTTCTACCTCAACTCAGAAAGTCTCCAGTGGAGGGCCCCAGGGATCAGTTCTCAGCTCTTTGCTGTTTAACGGATTTGTCAGTGACTTCATAAAGGAGTAGATGGCAGGCTCATTAAATGTGTGAATGGCACCAGGCCGGACAGTGAAAACACTGGATGGCAGTGTGAGGTGATCTCTCAACTGCGGAATTTTAGAAACAAAACACCTCATTAACCACAGGTCAGTGTAGTAAACCAGCCCACCAACTGAAGGACTCAAAGCCTTCCAAAAAAGTTTCAGAAAATTCCAAGTCATAGTCATCTTGGATGACTTCTGCTAAGCCAAAGAAAGCCGAAATAAAAATAAAAGAAAAGCTTTCACCCAACTTCCACAGTAATGGAACGTGAATTGGAACATGAATTGAATTGGGGCCCAGGGGATTCAGTGACCTCTTTGCGTTTACTCCTCTTTAAAAAGAGGAATATTGGGCTAGATCACGGGTGGGGGCCATGTGTGGCCTTCTAGATCCTTAAGTGCAGTCTTTTGACTGATTACAAATTTTCAAGAATTCAAATTCAATCAGAAGGCCACAATTAAGGCTCTAGAAGGCCACGTGTGTCCTCAAGGCCACAGGTTCCCCACCCCTGGGCTAGATGGTCTCTCACATCCCTTCTCATTGTGATATTCCAGGCTTCTCTAATGATGAATAAATGTCAGTCTAGCTCAAGGCTTCTGAGCTTCTAAAATACGTATTTTGAAAACTATTTCAATGTAGTTGGTTTTCTTTGTCATCCTACATATTTTATTTTATGTGTTTAAAAAAAAACCTGATTCTGAGAAGGGGCCCACGGGCTTCACCAGAATGACTGCTGCTGATGAGTTCGTGACATGAGAAATACGAACTGCTGGCCTGGAATTCGTTGAGGCTTAGAGCAACTGGAAGAAGTGTAAAGCTAGGCCCTAGCATCACATGATGGTGACTGTTGGGAAGGTGGAGCAGGTGGGGGCGAGATGGGGAAGTTAACTAGACTTTGACTCTCCTCAGAGAGTTTCTAATCTGTAATTTTCCAATGGAAAATCTGATCAGCAGAGAGTTGAGAGAAAATAGATGAATATAAAGGAGAACTGACAAATCGACAGGCATCTAGGCACAAGCTGAATGGAGTGGATTGGTAACAGACAAAGATGCTCACACCTGCGATTAACTATTTAAGATATATCAAGGCATCATGAGAAGAGAAAGAGCGAAGCTTAGGATGGCTGTGTTGGGAGTGTTTGGGTGCTGTTCATGTGCGTACGTGTGTGCCTTGGCTTGGGCGAGCCAGACAAAATTGAAGAGGAATGATGGGCCAGTGGTTGGAGCTGAGAGAAGAAAGAATAGGCTTGGATGGCTGGCTAGACACACCAACCTGCAAACCTCCTCCAACTTTAGAATTTGCTGATGCTGTGAATTTGAGATGTAGAATCTTAAAACAGAGACTCAAAATAATCATGAGGCAGACGTGGTCTCTGTGAGCTAATGTCAGTGTTAGACAAGGAGGAGGATGTTGGGGTGAGTCCTGGAAGACCCAGATCAAGAGTTCTGTTCTGCCTTACTGGAGGTGGGTGGTACTGGATCTCTTTTCAATAGGAGAGAGGGTGCTAGAGCTCCGTGGCAGCCTATTGGGTAGGGTTGAGATCTCTCCATAGGTCATATAATCGTAGAGTGTCAATGGGGGAAGAGGCCTCACACCTTATCTAGCCTTAGTCTCCCATTTTGCTGAATAAACCTAGGAAGATAAATTCATTTGCCAATCAATCAAAAATCAGTTAAGAACCATGTGTTGAGCATCTCCTACGCACCATGATCGTGCCAGAAGCTGGGGTTACAAAGTCAAAATCAATCCATCTTTGCCCTTGAAGAGATCACAATCAGTGGGCTCAGAAGCACAGATACATGTAACTCCTTCCTGCCCAAGCTCAGGCTGGTATCCCTGAATGAAAGCCTTGTAGGGCAACATGCTGCATACAGGCAGGAGGTGTGACACCTGATTGGCTGAGAGACCACTGAGTCCCACATTGTCTCTACCTGCCCAAGGTTGGCAGACAGTTCAGAGAAAGAACAGGCGAGGTGGTACAGGGGATGGAGGGCTGGGCTTGGAAGCAGGATGACCCAGGCTGGACACCTGCCTCAGACACCGACGATCTGTCACCCTGGCCAAGTCAATTCTCTCCTACTTCTCTTTCTAGTCTCAGTTTCCTCACCTGTAAAGTGGAACAGTAATAGCACCCGCTTTACGTGGTTGTTATAAGATTCAAATGACATGAAGACCCCTTTGCAAACCTTAAGGCATTTCATAATTGCTAACTTATTTTATTAAGAGTTTAAGGAAGGTAGTCAAGAGAGGCTGTGGCAGATTTCTGAATGGTGATGAACATCTCCTCAAGCCATGTGGGAAGGCCGGTGCCCAATGTGCCCCTTGACCCCCGTTGCCCCAAACCCTAGAGACTGACGAGTGGGGGCCTCTCTCTAGTAACACCCTTGTCTCTCTTCTGGGCTGAGCTGAGATCTTGCCTCATTCCAAGAGGAAAAAGCCTTTGTAGTCTACAATGTTCTTGAGTTTCTTCTAATCTATTACAAATCCTCCACTTTCTGCATCCTTTGTACTTTGACAAAGATGTTTCTTGGCTATTGGGCAGCCGGTGTTTGGTTGAAAGGAGCCAAGCTGGCCAATAGTAACCTGTCCCACCGCCCCCCCCCACACACACGCACACATACACCCTTGAAAGTAACCAGAGAAAGCGCCTTTCCTTCTGAACCTGTCGCACCCCCAGCCTACACATTTGTGGCAGAGGTTTATGCTAGCCTTCTGACCCTCTTGGACATAGGCGAGTGATGGAAAGCCCACTCAGTCAGCCCGAGGCTGGATCCTGCCCACCCCATGCCCCCAGGCTGCCTCTGGTGACAGCTTGGCCCAGAAATCCCAGTCTCCTTTGGAGGCCAGATGGGCCAGGCTCCAGGTCAGAGAACTCTCTATGGCACATATAGATCAGATGTAGCTTTATGTGGGACAGTTATCCACCAATCACATCCACTCTACATATGTATAAATGAATGACAAAATTTGGGGAGGGAGACCCAGCACTAGATTTGGTGTAGAAGTTACTGTTGAACTGAGCTTTGAAAGATACTTGGGGTTCCAAGATGAGGAATGAGGAGGGATGGCATGCTAGGCATGGGGGACAGCCAGTGCAAAGGGCAGGAAGAGAGAAAATGGAATGTTCTACATTAGAAAGAGCAAGAAGGTTAATTTGTCTGACCTTAGAGGGCAAGAAGGTTAGTAAAGAAGTGGGAGTCTTCAAAAGTCAGGCTGTGGAGGGCTTTGAGATCCAGACAAGAGTCTCAGCATGGTTCTAGAAGTGAGGGAGCATCTGTCACTCAAGTTTTCACAGCCAGTCAGTTGCAAAGGTGAGATTTCAATCCAAGCCCACAATTATAAGCTCAGAGCTTTTTCCACTAAACATCCTGTCTCTGTTAAAACTGCAGCTGCTTTGGGCTCAGGCCTCTGGGCCCAGGGAGGATTGTCCTGCAGAGGCCGGGCCTAGAGTTAGGCCAGTGGGCCAGCCGCTCCTCCACGGATGGTTCCGTCTGCCCCTGGGTTCTGTTTGCTTCACAAAGTGGGCATGCAGCAAACTGCCTACTGGACGCTCCTTCATTTTCCTTCATGGTTTGCTTAAATTGGAGAGAGAAGGAAAAGAGAAAGCAACCCCACAAGGCCTGGTGCTCGTTAATCAAGCACAAAGGAAACAAACCTGGCCTGGTTTGGCCCGAACTGAGGTTCGAAGTCCAATTCCAAGAAAAGCTTCCCCAGTGGGAGACACTGACCTCCCTCTTCTGTGCCCAAGGCCATAGGTGCTGGGTTCTGGCCTCCCTACCTTCCCCAATGGGAGACACTGACCTCCCTCTTCTGTGCCCAAGGCCACAGTTGCTGAGTTCTGGCCTCCCGGCCTTCCCCAGTGGGAGACACTGACCTCCCTCTTCTGTGCCCAAGGCCATTGTTGTTATGTTTTGGCCCCCCACCCTTCCTCAAATGAGTTTTTCCAAGAAGGAATCTGAGGGTCCCATGTGACTCAGTTTCTCCCAATGTTTATTTGTCTGCCAACCCATATGCCTTTCTGCTCTGGAACTTAGCAGCCCAAGAGGCTGACCCATCCTCCTCCCTCCTTGTTTGTTTACCCAACTCTCCCCAGGGAGTGCTGAACCTCTGATATGGGCTGCTGGGCCAGAAATGTTGTTGTGGGCATGTGGGCTTTTGTTCCTCGCTTATGTTTCAAGCATCATAAAAGTATGTTCCTGGGAACTGGAGCTGAGATCAGTGTCTCATTGGGAGCAGCTGGGTCCCCTCAGGGATGAGCATCAACAGATAACCTACCACATTCCCCAAGGTCTGAGCCAAGGGGTCTCAGCCAATCAGCAGAAAGGTGCTTGGTGCCAACTTGGGCTGGCCACCAGCTTTTCCACTCCTTTCCACCCCCCTCCCTCCCCACAGGCCCCTGCCTTGCCCCCAGGCCCCCAGCTTCTTTAGCAGGGTTAGGGAAGGCTGTCATTCTGCCGTGTGCCTGTCAAGGGGAGCTATGCTTCACATCTGTCACCAACCCCTCCTAAGCCAGAGATTTCCATTACAAATGCCTGGAATGGCATCTCTGCCCTGGGCTCCTGCCATCCACAACAGCCAGGCTGCCAGGGCCAGAGTAAGGTTTCATGAGAGCTCCGAGCATATTCGTGAGGATTGGGAAGGAGGAGAGGCTTCAGGGGTGGGAGGGAGCAGGGGCAGGAGGTGTTCTGATCCAGATGCTGAACTCCCCATACCAAATCCAAATGGAATCATCAGGCAGTCCTTGAGTTTGGATGCCTAGAGACACTTAACTATCTGAGTGACCCTGAACAAGTCACTTCACCCTGCTGGCCTCAGTTTCCTCATTTGTAAAATGAGCTGGAGAAGGAAATGGCAAACCCCACCAAATGGGGTCACAAAGAGTCAGACACAACTGAAAAGACTGAACAACAACAGGGGACTCCTTTGTTAGACAAACCGCATCTGAAATACTGAAATGGAGATCATGTAAGGGCTTCTTTCTTCCAATTCCTTCATGCCCTCCCCCAAAGAAAAATCTGCCCCATTAGTGAAAAGGGTGGAGACCTTTGACATTAGTAGATGGGTTATGGTGAGAGACTCCTAGATTTGAGGTCAAAGGCCTGGGCCCAGGTTCACCTCAGATGCTTACTACCTGGGTGGCTTTGGAGCTCTCTCTAGATCCCAGCTTCCTCCTCTTTCAAATGAAAGGCTTGGATGAGATGGCTTCTGAGGTTCTTTCTAGCTCTGAATCTATGATCCTATACAAGGGAAAAAGGAGTCTTTCCTTGGAAATCCCTGTAGGTTGTCCAGCATCGTAAATCAGAGAATCAGCTGAGGCATTAGAAAGGACCTTGGTGGTCCCACAAATCCAGCCGTTCTTGAGCCTGTGGCCCAGATTTTCCCTTGATCTTAAGAGGCAGGTCCAGTTTACTTCAGCCCCAAAGCCTTTCCTTGGATCTGTGATGTCGCCAATGTGGATGCTCCATACAGTGGTCCAGATCAACACCAATGAATGCCTTCTCCTCAGGTGGGACTCTTGTCCATGTCCTCCCAGAAAGCCTTCTCTAGAGTTCCTCCCAAAGTGATGAGAGCCTCTCTTTAGCTCCCTGAATGGATGGATACCACCACAGTCTTCAGCCCATCTATCCATGATCCCCTGTTCCTGCCACTAGACTTTTCTCTCCATCTAGGCAGCCCCTTGCAGACATTTACTGTCTTTTTGTTGGAAGTATTCAATAACCTACTGACCTCCACCACAGGTCCCCCATCACCTTCTACAAATAATCCAGGTGTGACAAAGTCATTTGGGAAGGAGGACAGTATTGGGGGAATCAGGGAAGGCACCATGTGGAAAAGGTGTCTAAACTGCATCTCAAAGCAAAGAATGACTCCATAAGACAAAGCCAAGGAAGAAACAGAACAAGGAAGGTCAGTCAACAATACACATTTATTAAGTGTTTACTACATGCCAGCACTGTGTTAAGTGCCTTGATTCTTTGACATATGAGGCTTGGTAGAAGGAACTGGACGTATTTAGGCTGGGTGGCAGGGCTTGGCTCTCACAAGGAAGAGGAGCCAGACCTGGTCTGCTTGGCCCCAGAAGTGGTGGGGAGAGCTGCAAAGTAACTATTTTAGGGAATTCTGTGGGGTCCAGACAGATCTAGATGTTCTCTGAGGTTCCTTCCATCACTTCAATGACAAGATTCTGGACTTCACTGGGAGATTCTGTGATTTGGCGGGGTTGGGGTGGGGCTAGGTGCTTTCGACTAGTGGGCATCTGCCAAGAGGAGCACATGGAGGACCTCCCCAGCTGGAGAGACTCAATACTGTATTTGAATTGGGCACTGGACATCCCCTCCAGTAGTGCCCCACATCCTAGGTGAGAATATACCCCTGCCCTGTTCTCTGCTTCACCTGATATATATGATCAGAAGGTCATCAAAGTTATCTCTATGGTTACTTCTTTCCAGGGATCACAACTGATTTTGACCTGTGGTGGGAGACTCATTATGGGCAGCTAGGGGGAGTCATAGATAGAATGCTGTGTCTGGAGTCAGGAAGACCTGAGTTCAAACCTGGCCTCAGACGCTTCCTAGCTGGATGACCTTGATAAGTCACTTCACCCTGTTTCCCTCACTTTCCTCATCTGTAAAATGAGCTGGAGAAGGAAATGGCCAACCTCTCCATACAGGGTCACAAAGAGTCAGACAGAACTGAAATGACTCAACAGCAGGGGACTCTTTGTTAGACAAACTTCGAAGCTGACCGTTTATTCTACTGTAATGAATGCTTTTTTAGAGCACCCAAACACCAAGCACAGTGGCATCTCCTAATAGAAAGTACTATGGATGATTTCCACCAGAAGCCAGGAAGGATCGATTCCCCACAATGGAATTAAGTTCTGGAATTCTCCATCCGCAGGGCATAAGCTCAAATTGAACAGATGAGAGGATTGTGCAAGCCAGGATGAAGGAAAACTCTGCCCTGTGCTGCTTAGCTTCTATCTGTCACAGAGACGATTCCCACCTTCCTGTCTCTGAGTCTGATGCACTATTTTTTAAATTACATTTTCTTTTCTTTTTAGATGTGCATTTTCTCCCTCCCACTCAATACCCTCCCCCGATGGAGGGAGCAAGAAAAACAATCTCCCTATTACAAACAAGTATTGTCAAGAAAAACAAATTTCTGCATTTGCTGTGTCCCCCCCCCAAAAAAGCCTCCATCTCCACTCTGAGTTCTTAACCTCTGCAACAGGAGGTAAGTAATATATTTTATCTTGAGTGCTCTGGAATTGTGGTTGGTCATTGTTGGTTGGCCCATTGATCAGAGTCTTTAAGTCTTTAAAAGTTATTATTTTTATGATACATCTCACAGTTTGTTCGGCCATTCCTCAATTAATGGGCATCTTCTCAGTTTCCAATTCTTTGCCACTACAAAAGAGCTTCTATAAAAAACATTTGTTCATGTGAGTCTTTTTCCTCTTTCTTTGATGTCTTTAGTGTATAGACCTAATAGTGATAACACTGGGTCAAAGGATGTGCACAGTTAAGTAACTTGGGGAGCATAGATCCACATTGCTTTCCAGAATGGTTGGACCAGTTCATAGCTCCACCAGCAATGTTTGGTTTCTCACAGCATTTTTAGTATCTGTGATTTTTTTTCTTCAACTTCACCAATCTGATATTGTGAGGGGGAGCCTGACGTATTTTAATTTGCATTTAGCTAATTGGTAGTCAGTTAGAGAATTTTTCATATGGTTATTGACAGCTTCGATTTCTTCCTCTTGAAACTGTCTATTTGTATTTTTTGACCATTTACCAGCTGAGGAATGACTCTTAGGCTTAGAGATTTGAGTCAGTTTTCTATATATCTTAGAAATGAGACATTTAGCAGAAAAACTTGTCACAAAGATTTATTCCCCATTTATCTGCTTCTCTTCAAATTTTAGCTGCATTGATTTTATTCAAAAACATTCTAATTTTATATAGTAAAAATTATCCTCTATCTCTTGTTTAGTTATGAACTCTCCCCATATCTATAAATCTGACAGGGACTTTTTTCTTCATTCCTCTAATTTCTTTATGTTGTTGCCCTATGTCTAAGCCACACATTCATTTGGAGTTTGTCTTGGTATATGGTGCGAGACATTGGTCTGCACCTAGTTTCTGCCATGCTGTTTTCCAGTTTTCCCTTTTGCTTCTGTATGTTGTGTTCCATCTCTGAGATTCTGTGGGAAGTTTTTTCTACTCTATTCTTGTTTTTCTTTAAAAACAAATTTTGTTAGTAGCTTTAATTTTTCCATCACCTACATTTCTCCTTTTTTTCCTTTCCTCTACCTCTACTAGAGAGTCCTCCCTTAGAGCAAAAAATTACTTTTTTTTTAAAAGGCAACTGAAAAATAAGAAGAGAAAAAACTAGTGAAACCAATCAACAAATCCATACAGCAAAAAAAAATCTGACACGATGTGAAGTGTCCCACACCCATTGATCCATCCCCTCGGCAGAGGAGTACAGGGAGATGTCCCCTTGTATTTCTTTCTTGGGGCTGAACTTGTTGTTTGCAAATTTCAAATATCTGTTTTTTTATTGTTTTGTGGTGCTTGTCCTTTCTGCACCCACTTGACAATATCTGGTCTCAGAATGTGAAGAGGTAAGCGACCTATCCAGCCGCATGCAGCCAGGACACAAGAGAGCAAGAAGCTGAACTGGAGTCTTCCTGACTCTGGGGCCTAATCCTTTTCCTTGTCCACATCACCTCCCATGCAGCGATGTCATCACAGCAGTAAACTCTGGATGTTTCTGTTTTTGACTCATCAGTCCCTTCAACAACACACAGGGCAAGAATCTTTCCCCTAGAGACTCTGGAAACCTGGTGTCTCCAGACATGATGATGGAGATCATCCTGAGGGCAGGGGTCAAGTCACACTACCCTTTTAACCAGTCAAGGATAGAAAATGGAGAAAGCATGTAGGAGACCACCTGTGATTTGGGGGACCTAGGGCAGCCACGCTTCATGCCACCACCATGGGGACCAAAGTTCCATTAGAGAATGCCTTGACTCATGAAGGCTTTTGTGCTATTTTTATTTCCACTTCTCTTATTCCTCTCTCCTCCCCTCCCACATCCCATGACAGTGTCAGCTTCTTGGGATGGGTGGGATATTTTTCATTTTTGTGTCCCTCACAGCAAGGAGCACAAAGGAATTATTCAATGTGTGCCCCCTGAATTAAAGAATCCCTTATTAAAATCCAAAGATCCCTGGGAGGGTGCATAAGTCAAGGAGTAGAAATGAAGCCTCATGGTCAAGCTAACTGCAGGGTTAGGATTTTTAGAACAATAAACAAAGCCCATGGGCATGATCGCTCAAACAAGAAGGGCCTAAGACCTGCTTCCACCCCTTCCTTGTTACCCCTTGGGTGCCTGTCTTTGTCTGACCTTGGGAAATGAAGCTATTTCCAGAAGTGCAGCTCCATCCAAATAAGGGCCTTACCTTCAGGTGACTCACAGCTCTTTGGGATAACGGGATTTTATCCTGAGGTAGACAAAGGAAGCTGAATGTTCTCGTCTAGGCCACCTCTGAACATGCCAATCTTGAGTGGGTCAGAGAAGCAAACAAAAAGGGATTGACACCCAGGACTGCACTGGTGGACCAAGATCTGTCACTTCTGCCCTCTCCTTCCTCTGCCAGGAGAAGGGGCCTGGGCTAATGGGCATCAGAGAAGGAACTTGTTAAGCCTTTATCTGCTGGTACTTAAGATGGAGGGGGTATTTTGCTGCTAACTTGGAAGAATAGCCTTGGCCCATGGACCTCTGTGCCAACAGAATGGCTCAAGCATGCCTAGGTGCCTGCTCTGTGCTAGACACATCTGGGTGCCAAGGAAGGGGGCAAAGCTCGGTGCCATGCATTGGTGGGGGTGGGGGGCTCTCCTCCAAGAAACCAGGCCTTAACTTGGTATTTCTCTCTCTTCCTGGGTTAACTCCTTTCCATATATGATTTGGAATCAGTCTGTGCACAGACTTTTCTGGGTTGTATAGAGGATCAATCCCATAGGTATGTGGGAGGAGGAAGGCTCTAACATCCCTCTGCCCCAGACCTACAATATAAAAATATTTATAGATTTAACTGCTCAGGAATAATTTCTACCAGCAATAGGGAAAGATCAACTCCCCACCTGAGAATTCAATAATAAGCTCAGAAGTGCACCCCCTTTAGGGCTTCCCTTCCAACTGAGCAGACCCCTGGGACACATGCCATCTTGTTCTGCCTCCAAAGAGCCTATGCCAACCTCTTTCTTTCATTTTTATGTTTCAACCAAAGCTTCTTGGCTTCCTGGAGAGCTGGGTAAGCAGGTGGACAGATTTGCTCCCTCTGTATCTGGATGTGCTGGTAACCACTCCTTAACTACCTCCCCTACACCTCCTAAGAAGAATGTTTACTGTTTGCCAAGCCCTGATTAAGTGTATGATATGATAAGAACGATGGCTTCATGGTTGGCATGGTCCTTTACCAATATGATCTCACCTCATCTCCACAACAACCCTGGGAGGGAGGTGCTGTTACTACTCCCATTTTACAGACAAAAACCTGAAGCAGGTGACTTGTCCAGGGTCACACAGCTACTAAGTGTCTGAAGCTAGGTCTGAACTCAGGTCTTTCTGGTACCAGGTACAGTACTCATTGCATGGTGGAAGGCCCTTGGTAGACAAAACAGAAAAAAAGGCCCACTTCTTCTCCCAAGGAGCTTATTTCTATTCAGGAGATAAGGATGTATACATAGTACGAGTGACAAAATCAGACTTGATATCTGCAACGAGAACTGCCCCAAAGTGGACCAACTAGCCTCAGGAAGTAGCGAGTTCCTTGGAGGTCTTCAAGCAAAGGCTGGATACATATAGGCGCCAAATGGTCTAACATCTCAATTCTTAAAGTTAAGGTAAAAATAGAAAGTAAAGTGATAGTGGAAGACCTCAATTTACTCTTTTCACACCTAGATGAATCTAAACTCCCAAAGAAACAAAGACTACATGGACCCTTGTTAGGGATGTTGGAGAATGGGCTATTGGTCAGTCACAGGTTAGACTTGATGCTTGCGGGATCTCTTCTCACCTTGAGATTCTCAGCTCCTGGACTAAGGAAAATTTCTTCAACCTGATATCTCAGGCTTAGATCCCTCCCAATAAGTATTGATTCAACATACAAAAATGGAACTCCTAATGTAAGCATGTATCCACTCCCAGAAATGGGAAATGAAATCTCAATCTTGTGCTCCTAAGATGGAGGTAGAGAGAATGAACCAAAGGTGGCCCACCCTACGAGAGCTTGAGAGCAAGTGGGGCTAAGGTTGATGGGCATTCAAAGTATGCATTACCAACTCTGGGCATGGGAGGGGAGCTGCAGGGAGCTGAGGTTGCACAGGGACCTTGGCTCACCTTCAGGGTGGGAAATCTGCCATGTTGAAGACTGGGATACACCACCATTCATGGGCAATTAAAAGTCTAGTTTCAAACATTATAGAGCAACTGCCTAAAGCGCCCCCTGGCTCATGTGAGCATGGCTCCCCGCAAGCACCTCAGCCCCAGAAACCCCAGTTCTCATCTCAAGCAGCATCTTGAGCTTTTGACAGCTGCATGCTCCTTATGGCTTCTGATCATTGACACCATGTCCAATTCCATGATAAAGCACCCAGCTACTTTTGACACTGACCAGTTGGCCATGGAGGTTAAATCTGACCAGACGCAATTGCATGCTTTGGCCATTCTTCCCAAATGGACCCAGAGTCAATTTCCTCCTGCCTTTCTCTCTCTCTCTATTCTTGTTTCAATTTGTGCATCTTCTCTTACTTTCAGATGAATCTAATAATTGTTTAAAAGGAAAGCAAAGTGAAATGATGCAGCTTCATTAAGCCTCTGGCCATGCCTAGGCTACATCTGAATTGTTCTTTCCCTCTCGGGAAGCCAGGAGTGTGTTTTAAATCAAAATCATTGACTTGGCATGCCAAGAACCTCCCTTCGGTATGCTCTCTTCTCCTTTGCCACACCAAGTAAAAATGGACTTGCCTGGGGAAAAGAATTCAGAGTCTGTATGGACATTTGTGAGTTTTCCTGATGTGGCATGGGATGTCAGCAGCTTTAAACATGCCAGATCTGTCCTATTGAAAAATAGCTATCGAGTGAATGCACAGAACAATGGTTTTAAAGCTGTGTCTTGGCACGGGTTGGGGAGGGGTAGAATAGGATTCCAATAAAGCCCTGAGCCTAGGAACCCCCACCCACCCACCCACCAAGCCCTAATGTCACATGTCCTAGGGCCATTCTTGGGACCAGATCCATAAGAGGTCATTGCTGTCTTGTGGCTCATGACCCCCACACAGTTTACTGTTGGAAAATCTCCAAATACATCTCATGTTTGGAATTCCCCAAACGTAGGCATTCTAGGCAACCTATCCATACCAGGGAGAGGTCTGTCTTTTATTTTTAGCTCCAGAGAAAATATGGAAGATGCAAAGGACCCCCAGGACCCATACACAAACATAGAAAATTCATACGGCACCCAAAGCGGTTCTTCTTGAAAGGAATAGAATTCAATGTATCTGAAGAAACAACTTTGCAATATATTGGTATATCTCTAGCTCTCCCTTACTCCTACACTGTTCTCTCAAGATCCCTACTGCCCTGCCGTGCTTCAGACTTCCCTGGGAGGCAAATGTGCTTCAAGGCCACTAGACAGGCAATATGTCAATGTATCAATCAGCAAGCATTAGGTGCCAACTATGCGTCAGGCACTGGGCTACGCTAGAGATGCCCAGAAAGGTTTTTTTAAAAAAAAAAAACCCAGTCCCTGTTCTCAAGGAGTTCACATTCTAATGGCAATGCCTTGACCATGGGATAATAGTCAGGGATGGAAGGGGCAGTAAGAGGTCTCATGACCTCTCCTTATTGTGGCCTTCCTCCCTCTCTCTTTGCCACAAGGACAATCCAAGGCCTTTTCTACAAGGCAGCATCTCAGGAGATCTTTTTGCTCCTAGAAGGCTGCATCTTGGCACCTCAAACCTGAGGTTATTCATGAGACCACTCTCCCACCCTGCCCCACTCCACCTCAAGGCTTGGGTAGCCCAGGACACTTCCCTTCTCCTGCTAGAAGTAAGGCAATAAGCGTTTATTGATTGACTCCTAGAGGCTAGATTCTGGGTCCTGGCTCCTTTGACAAAAGTCTGTTTTGAGACTCAGCCAACCAATCCTCTAGGGATCAGCTCCAGCTCTGGAAACTCCATCCAGAACCATCTGGAATCCTCCCCATGAGATGCCCATGGGACTTCCCTACTCTCTATGGCAAGTGCCCATTGCACCCCCCAAGATTCATGGACTTTGAGCTCACAAAGCTGATTGAGGGGCTTGCCAACCTGATCAGGGATTCCCCTCAGTTCTGCTCCCACCTGAAAACAATTCAAGAATGTGGCATCCAGAACCCTACAAACTCACAGATGGCTATTGAAGGCATGTTTTCTAAAAATGTTTGGGAAACCTCTCAAATGTCCCCAGTCACAAATGTAATGCAAAGAAAGCCCCACCCAAACCCAAAGGTCTTATGCCTGGCATCTATAGCTGACAGTTTAGAAAATTGATTTAGGCTTTGAGGCTTCTTGGTTTTACATCAACTCCCAACCTCTCTGGGACCAGGAAGAAGGTCTTGGGAGTTACTGGGCTGAAAAGTCATGCTGTCAGCCTGGGGATGACCTGGGATGTGGAGCACAACATCTCTTTGGCCCTGTTAGGCTGCAGACATCTCATGGCAGCCCCAGAACTTGGGCTCTGCACACAGACCATTGGAGAAGCCTGGGGGCTGGAAGGGGCTGGCTAGTCCCTAAATCTCCACCAGCATCCCCAAGTATCCCTGCCAGGGGCCACTGGAGGCTTGCTTCAGGGGAAGCTTTCATGGAAGTCCGGTCTAAATTGGCCTCCCTGTGGCCTTCCCTCACTCCTCTGAGTGCTGGGACCTAGAAGAGGGAGTTTTGATCTCCTTGCACAGGTCAGGCTTTCATCGACCTGAACACAGCCCTCCTGGCCCACAAGGATTCTCTTCTCGGGGCTCACTTGCCCACATCCTTTACATAGCAGAAGATCTCATTCTTCTTGAGTGAAGGAGGCACTCGGTTAATTATGAAGGTGGCTGTGTGATCTTTGTGGGCCTACATCCGTCAGTGCTATCTGCCTAATTCTGATTCTGGGACCTGCCTGATTTGGGGGTCACCAAACTTTCTAACCAGGGGCATCCCCAGCTGCCCTCAGGCCCCCAGTCCAGCCCAGCCATCCATCTCCCCAGTGGCAGGGCTGGGTTAGGAACATCCCCAGCCCATCCAGCTGAGCTCCCATCCAGTTTGCAGAGTCTTTTTAAGGCATCTCCCATAAAGCTACACCACCTTGGTTACCATGGAACCAAATGATGACATAATCCTCAGGCCTACATCCTAATGTAATTGGAATGGCAAAATAAACACACACATCAAGGTTTTCCAGTCAGTTTGGATGGAAGCCCTGGTATTGATTCACTATTGTAGTTGAATCCAGTGCTTACTTCACTGCACAGGAGGCCCAGATCTTCTTTGCAATTAGAAATGAAGATGACTAGACTCTAGCAACAAATTGGTCTCTGCCAGTGCCTCCTTTCTCTGGTGCATCCTCTGCAGGACTGCCAAAGTGATATTCGTAAGGCCCAGAACTGACTCTAGAACCTTCTGCTGAGTAATCACTAATGGCTCCCTCTTGCTTCTAGGATAAAGTGCTTTGGGTTTTTCTGAGCTTGGTGTCAAAGGGAAAAGATTATGACAGTATCGTCATACATACGGTGCCAAGGTATACTGAGAATGTGCCATGATGGAGCTTGGCCCCCATATGAGGAGGCAGGGACCAGGTTTTAATTGACCTATGTATGTACTCTGCCACCTACAGAACCTAGCATCATACTTTGAGTGGAGCTAGGAGCTCACAGAATGTTTGTTAAATGAATGCCTACCTCTGTGAAAATCAAGAAGAGACTTGAATGATTCATGCCGAGCTGCACTCCAGGGAGACCAACCAGGCCTTTCTTGCCTTTTGCTCTTCCTCTGGAGGCTGCCATGGCTCGTTCCTGCTCTTCCATCTTTAGGGGATCCAGCCAACAACCCCTCCCCAATTGATTTTAACCAGAGGGAGGAGTTCCCCAGCAGAGCTCAGTGAAGCCCCTAAGGACACAACTCAGGGTTTTATGAGACCCAGAAAATGAACCATTGAGGAGAATGGGAAGTGAGCTCATGGAGTGTGTATGGAGCGTGTGAAGCATCTGGGCCTGGACACAACCCAGGGAGGGGACTTGGAGCAGCTGAAGGAGCTAAGTGACCTTTCTCATGTTGATTTAAAATGATCACTCTGCCCGTGTGTTTCTGGTACGATTTTTCCTTCTCTCAGACAGGAGAGAAGAGAAGAAACAAAGGTAGGGAACCACCCCCTGTCCAGTCCAGGCTCACGTGTGGTTACCGAGTGTTTGTCCTGCACTTGTGCCACACTCCGAACATACGTCCATCCATGGGGCCGGCAGGAGCTGCCCTGCCCGCTCCAGACAGCCCTGCCAGGCTGTGCTCGTCCCATGTTTAGGGACGAGCACAGAGATTTGTAAAGAGGAGATTCCAAGGATCCACCCAGTCCTCATGAACACACATTCTTCTCTGATTCATTTTCAGAACACAAAATCATATTTAGGGCAGCAACTCCGGCAGGAGGGAAACAACTTCTAATAATTATAAGGGACCTTAATACAAAATGCTCTATAGGCCTGAAATCGCTCAAATGATCTTCAAAAATAGCCCACATTATGATCCTCATCTTACAGATGAAGAAACCTATGCTCAGAGACAGTCAGTGACTTCTCCAGAGCCACAGAGAGTAAGAGTTTGAGGGAGGATTTGAACCCAGGGCTTCCAGATATGAAATGTACTATGACATGATGCTGCCTTTTCTTTCTGCTTTCTTGTCGATGAGGAACTGAGAAGGTCCAGGATTTGCCCAAAGTCCCACTAGTGAACAACAGAGACAGGATTCTAACCTAGGTCTCTTGGTTCCAAATCCAGTCTCCAGCCACCACACTGGGTTGCCTTCATGAATGAATAAATGGCTAGCTGGAAGGATGGATGGATGGATGAAAATGTATCTAATAAATGTGCACATGAGAGTTCCTACTCTCATTAAGTCTACATTCTAATAAGGGGAGACTACAGGGCAGTGGTAGCCAGGAAGGAAGCATCTGGGACCAAAAAAAGGATAGTCAATTGATGCATTTGGGCAGTTGATTAATATGCATTTTCCAGGAAAGATGGAAGTATTGGTTTTAATACTGATTCCAGAGACGAGACAGAAAGGGCAGAGGGTGCGTGCACCAAGGTAGTACAACTAAAGGCCAGAGGGCCAGTTAGAACAGGGAGCACAGTCTGATGGTGTGGTGGTCTGGGCCCAGACTGAGCTAGATGCAATGGGCTAATTAAGTTTGCTCTCAGTCACTCACTGATCAAGGTAGCTGGGCCTCAGGGCCAGGTGAATTCACTTCCTGAGGACTTGAGACAGGGGTTGGGGGTGAGGGAGAAAAACCTATAAAATGACAATAAAACTATAGAATTCTAAAGAACTATAAACTATTATAATTATCTTTGGTTGTTGTTCAGTCATCTCAGTGGTGTGTGACTCCTCATGACCCCATTTGGGCTTTTCTTGGCAGAGATAGTAGAATGGTTTGTCATTTCCTTCACTAGCTCACTTTACAGAGGAGGAAACTGAAGCAAACAAGGTAAAGTGACTCACCCAGGGTCCCACAGTTACTAAGTCTCTGCGGCTAGACTTGAGCTCATGAAGAGGAGTCTTCCTGATTCTAAGGACAAGGCTCTATCAGCTGCACCACCGAGTTGCCCTGTATCATTACTATGGCCTGACCTGAAATATTCTCCATGATTGTTCAAATCTCTCAGTGAGTTGGGGAGTGGGTAGAAAACAACTATTCATTTTTCTACAATTTTTACAAATTAAAATTTAATAAGACTTTCCCAGCTATCTCCCAGTCTGAGGAAGCCACAGGGATTGAGCAACAACTTCTCTGAAACCACCCCACCCACCCTGGGGGCCTTACATAGCTTCAGGCTCCCAAAGATGTAAGGTCCATGCAAGGGTCGATTTAGTCTGTATATTTGCATTGCCTAGAATGTAAGCTTCTTGAGAGAAGGGACTTTTTTGCCTTTCTCTTTGTGTCATTACAATAGTGTCTCTGTTACAATAGTTTGCTTGTGTTAAGACTAGAAAAAATGGAATGACTTCTAAAATCCATGTGGTTTTCCTTCTGTGGCTTTCAGGGAAATATTTTAGATAGAAATTTATAAGTTCAATCACAATCACTCCAAGCCCCCAGTTAGGAAAATTGTCAACATTTCGTCGGTGGTTGAGCACTCTGTAAATGTATCTCCAGTTAACTCTGGACTCTTTGTGTTGGAGGCAAAATTCAGTTTACTAGAAACATCTGGGTAACCAAAAAATAGACTTTGTTATGATGTCTGTGGATAGAAAGGCACCAGAAGGGAAAGTTGAAGCATGTTCAGAACTTCTCTTGAGAATTCTCTCAGCTCTTGAGTAGGTGAGTACACTGATAGCATCCACTTGGAGGTCTGCTCTGAGATGCCTCTAGAGACAAAGGCCCTCTTTGATATTTCTCTTCTCTGCCCTCTCTTTCTCCTTTTGCTGGTTGTCCCAAATATGCTGGTTCATTGCTCAGCTCTGTATGACTCCCTCTCCTGGCTCTTTCTCCTTCCTCTCTGCTTCTGGACCCTTGAATCTTTACTTTGTTCTGAGATGGCACTTTCCTTCTATGCAGATTGTGACCCAGTTCTCACACCATAACTTTGATGGATTCAAGGTGTACAGGCCCTGCTCACAGTTGGTTCTGATTAATGGATTCAACAAGAAGTGCCATCAAGTAGGAGGAATAATCAATGGAGCCTCACCCTTACATGGCCTACACTCAGTGCCCACCACAGTACCTGGCACATAGCAGGTGCTGAATTGTTTAAGTTGCCTGATTAATTAATCAATGGCTCATCGATATGTGTCTGCTATAGTCTTGACTCATGATTCAATCATAGGCTTCAAGAGCTAGAGGGACCTCAATGACCACATCATCTAAGTCATCCCTAGACAAGTATGCTTCCGTGGTATCTATGACCATTAGTCATCATCAAGACTTGGCTTGAAGACCTCTGGTAGAAAAGAGAGAATGAGAACTATTGCTCATCAGCTCATTCCATCCTTGGACAGCTCTCACTATCAGGAAGTGTTTCTTAATGTTAAACCTCAATCTTCCCCTTGGTGACTAAGAATCAGAGGAGCACAGTTCTAGAACTGGAAGGAAAGCCAGAACCCATCTGGTCCAGCATCACAGATGAGGAAACCAAGGCCTGCAGGAGTCAGGGGACCTGCCCAAGGTCATGTAGGGAGTAACTCTCAGAGGCACTCGAGTCCGTCCATTGCTCCTGGTTTGGCCCTCTGAGGTCAAGGTGGATCAATTGATCAATCAGTATGATTGGCATATTGGAAAGAACATTGAGCTTGGAGTGAGGAGAAACCTGAGTTCAAGCCTGAGCGCCACTGTGACTTGGGAGGAATTCTTTTATTGCCATGAACATTGCTAGGAACCTGTGTCTTTTCATCCACAAAATGGGACCTAACACTTTTCTTACCTACTTCGTGAAGTGGCGAAGATGATCCAGGGATGTAGTGTATATAATATGTGTGTGTGCATACATACAAATATATATATATATATACACATATATATGCAGAGAGAGAAAGGAGAGAGAGAGAGAGAGAGAGAATGTTTGCTGAGGCCCAAAGGTCACATAAATAATAAGTAACTGAGCCAGAATTCAAATTTGGACCCTCAAAACCTCTTTGGGTCTCAGTTTCTTCTTCTGACAAATGAAGAGGTTGCATTAAACGCCCTCCAAGATCTGTCCCAGTTCTCACATTCAGCTCTATTCTAAATGTGGGCTTTTTGAAGAGGTGTGGTGGAGGACTATTGGACAAGCCACCAGTTCCCCCAGCAGCAGAGAGGAGAGTGTTGAGTGAACTTGCTTGTTTCTGAAGTGCCCCAGGATCTAGCCCCATCAGTCATCCAAGGACTGTTAACTGGAACAGCCAAAAGGATGCAATACTGGAAATAAACATGGAAAAGTAAACAGATTGCATTCCACTCTCCTGCTCCACGGAGGGAACACTAGAGAAAAGGATTGTTTAAAAGCTGGGGATCTATTCCCAATGAGCAGAACATGTGGCACCCCCCAACAGGTGCTCAGATCATTTTGTTGCATTGATGTGAAGTTGTGATTGTGTTTGCAGCTTCGTTGCTCCCTTGAGGAAGCACATGCTGGTCAAAGACTCAGAGAGCTGGGCGCCTGCGTGCAGAGAGGCAGGAAGGCTGAGGAAAGCTTAGGGTATACTTTGGAATTGGCAATACACCACCCACCCAGAGGTGACTGAGACACACAGCACACCCAAACAGTCCCATCTGTGGAAGTCTGTTCTGCCACAAAGCTCCAGGGCACTCTTCTGGACCGGGTGCTTGCCCCTTCCCTTCTCCATTCCATGGGCTGGTTAATAGCTTGTTTTCTAAAGTTTTCAGAAATTCACAAAAGCACTTCTTAATCAGATTAACAGAGAACAAAGTACTGATTTAGATGAAGTCTAAATGTATTTCTGGGCAAGTGACCCAAAGGGCACTGGGGGTATGCCCACTATGTCTCAGGCAGGGTGCTAAGCATTGAGGATTTGAAGAAAGGCAAAAACAGACCCTGCTCTCCAGGAACTCACAGTCTAGTGGAGGATACAATACATACACTATTTCAGGAGTCAGACATCCTCTTAGAGAGAATGCATTGGCATTAAGGGGAAGCAGGAAAGGCTTCTTACAGGAGGTGGAACTTTAGCTGGGACTGAAGGAACCCAGGGGAGTCAAGAGATGGAGATGAGGAAGGATGCAATTACAGACAAGAGAGACAGCTGGGGACAATGCACAGAGAATGTAAGCTCCTTGAGGGAAGGAATTGTTTTCATTGTATTTTGTGTGTCCTCATTGACTGGCACGGTGCCCAGCCATATTTTTTTTTAGATCTGTGATTTCATTGGGGTAGTCTACCAATATAGATCAGTAACTGTTCTGTAACTTAGACTCCTAGAGAGTTGCTTAAAGGCACTGAGAGGTAAGTGACTTATCCAGGGTCATCCAGCCAATATGTGCCAGAGATGACTTGAACCTACATCTCCATAACTGAGCCTAATATTCTAAATACTTATGCCAAGCTATCTCTCTTCCTGGAACATAGTAGGCAATGAATAAATGATTGTTGAGTTGAGTTGAACCAGTGGGTACAAAGTAGGTTGACTTGGAAGGTCATCATCAAGGAAATGCATGATTGGAAAAAGAGGTGAGCCACTCATATAGCAAGAGCAGGAGTTAACAGATGGACTTCCCTCATGTCAGATTGGTCACTCTTCAGGATGTCTCCAAAATCTTAGTGTGCCCTTTAGAGCATCACAAGACTTAGAAGAATGTCATCAGCACATCACATAGATCCTCCATGTAGGATTTATGGAGGACATGGGCAATATGAAGGGAACATGCTGTTATCTGCACCAATGAAGAGGGCATCCACATTGAATTTAGAATCTGTCCCTTGGTCAGAGTTGCTCATGATTCTGACACCTGCATTACTTTCTGAGAGTGTTACCCTTCTCTCAGCTTAAGCTTCCACCCAGAAACCTGGGGAAATCTCTGCGCTAGACAGCCCAATAGATTGGCATATCCCCTATCTGCAAACATACTGACTATAGTGCATCCCAAGGCAATCTTCGTTTTTGGAAATTTAAAGCTTCACGATGGCTATTTCCAATGTCACAATCCCTTGGTTATAAAAAGTAATAGCTCACATTTATATCATATTTTTAAAATTTACCAAAAGCTTTCTCCTCCAAAGCCCTATAAAGCACATAATATAAGCCTCATAATTTCTGCAATCCTTAGCCCAACATCCCAATCTCCAGGATCATGTAGAACAAGACCAGTCTTGAGAGATATCCTCCAAACCATTGTCTCATTGATTCATTTCTCTGACACCAGGCTTGCTTTGGGGAATCTCTGAATATAACTTGTCTGTGTAAGTTTACATAGATGTATTCCATTCAAGAGCTCATGGTAATCATGCATTTACTGGTTACAGGACAGCCTTCATTCTACCCCACAGGAAGAAAGAAAATGCAAAGGATTCAAAGGAATACATAAACATATACAGAAAATATTTGAAGGACTAACAATAGCCTATGAACAACCCACACAATTCTACTCCCACTCTAGAGAATCCAACTTTTCAGCAGGGAACTAAGGTCCATTCGAACCAGTGCTGTTCCTTGGTCTGAATTCGCCTTGGAAGGGAACTGAACTTAGCATTGCCCTTGGGGAAACTCCTTGATATGCTCACAAGTTCCCCTTTTACCACATATAGACTCAGACAGACATTCAGCCTTATTGGACTACTCTGAAGGGCTTCAAATCTGATGCAAGAAAAACACTAAGGGTGGCTTAAAAAGAAAAAGAAAGGCAGTTCCCTTCCTATTGGACTGCACCATTCAAACGACTCAAATAAATAACTGTGGCTACAGATTTAATGCCATGTCTTTCGAGTTACCAAACAAAATCTTTATAGTAGGAGACAAAAATTCATTTGGGAAAATAAGATACCTAGAATACCAAGGGAAATGGATGAAACCCTATTAAATGAATAAATACAAAGCAGTAACTGAGTGCTTATGACGTGCCAGGTGCTGGGCTAAGCCCTGTGGATACAAGTACAAAGTCAGACAGTCCCTTACCTTCTAATGGGGGAGGTAACATATAGGGTGGAGAGATGGCTGAGAAAGAGAGGTATGACTAGAGACATCACAGGGATGGGAAGTGGGAAGAGACAAGAACAGTGGTGAGTTGGTACTGCTTCTCAGAACAGGAGATGGCAGAGGGGGGCAGTGCAATGGCCAAAGGGTGGACAATGACCAGGGGAAAGGGACACTGCCTGGCTCCAGGGTGCACAGAACACCCTGTGCTCCTTCCAGCCTGATCTCTAGAAGTAAAGACAGAAGTGGAAATGGCACTTCCAAAACTCTAATCACACAAATATAAAGTATAATCATCAACTATTTGGTATTGATTTTTAAAAAGTGAATCCATTCATCTTTGGAATGCTCACCCTAGAGGCTGTCTCAGCTGATAAGTGACTACTTACACATGAACATTGATTCTACTGTATCTACTGGGTGGTCCTAAACACCAGAACTTGCTTCAGCTACACATCCCATCTCACCATTCATCCAGGCCATCTCCCCCTCCCCTTTCCACTTCCCTAGGGGCAAAAAGTCCCTTCCTTTCCTGGATAACCACTCCCTCCTATGGACTATCTTCCCTTATTAGAATATATGATCCTGAAGAGCAGGAAGTGTCCCTTTTTAAAAATCTTTATAGCCTCAGAATTCAGTGAGTACTAAAAGATTTGATAAGGAAGAATCAGGAAAAAAAAAAAGTGTGCTCAATAAACCAAGTGTTTGATAAGGCCCAAACTACAAATTACTTGTGGGAGGACTCAATTTAAAAAGACTTCTAGGAAAAGCATTTTAGCAGAAATTAGGTTTAGATCAGAATCTTATACCATATACCAAATTAAGCTTGAAATGGTTGTGTGACCTGATAATAAATCAATAGACGTGGTTAAGCACCTACTATGTGCCAGCCACTGTGTTAAATGCCGGGATTACCAAAAAAAAAAAAAAAGCACAAGATAATACCTGCCCTCAAGGATTTTACAATCTAATGAGAGACAGCATGCAAACAAATATGTACAAAGAAAGCTATAAGGAGGACAAATAAGATGTAATGAACTGAGGGAAGGCACTGGAATTATGAAGGGCTAGGCAGTATTAGAGCACATACACTAAAGATATTCTAAGAGAACCAGATCAGGTCCCTTCACAGCTATGATTAGTGAAAGAATCCTTAACTAATCAAAGGACAAAAGTTATCACACAAAAAATAGACACTTTCAATATATTAAATGGAAAAGCTTTTGCTTGGACAAAATTGACTCAAATAAGATAAGAACGGAAGGATTTTTTTATGCCAAATATCTCTGCAAAGATCTGATATTCAAAATATATGGAGAACTAAAGCAAACACATAACACTAAATTCATAGAAAAATGCTGAAAGGATTTGAAATAAACTGTTCTCAAATGAATTGCAAGTTATTAGCAATCATATAAAAGCTGATTCCAAGTCAGTAATGAAAAAGCAATGTAAATCCAAACAATTTGGAGATTTCACCTCATATCTAGTGACTTGGCAAAGATGACAAAGGTGGGGATAGTGAAAGTTAAAGATGTGAAAAGAGAGGCGTATTAATGAGATGCTCTGGGAGGAGCTGCAAATGGGTCCGATTAGTCAGGACAGTGATGTGAAATTGTACTGTGAAGATCCCAAAAATGCCCACAGCCTGTGACCCCAAAATTCCATCACTCAGTGAAAACACAAACCTGCAGAGAAAGTGCTGCCCTACATTGAGTCTCTGAGAGGGACAGAGACATGGTCAAGGTCACACACCTGGGAGGTGTCACACAATCTGACCCACAGAGGGACCAAAATAGTTTCTGCATCACACAGTTCCCAATACCAATGAAAAGACAGGCCCAGTTCTGAGAGAGACAGAGACTAGGGGAAGGTGGGAAGGTTTTGAAAGATAAATAGGTAGACAGACAGACAGATGGGCAGACGGATGGATGGACAAATGGGTGAACAGACAGACAGATAGATGATAGATAGATAGATAGATAGATAGATAGATAGATAGATAGATAGATATAGATAGATAAATGATAGATATACAGCTTGTCTGGTTATTGAAGGCATTTTTTCCTCTCCAGTTGGAAAATGGACATGAGGTTAAAGCCTGCATGAGAGAATCCACCCCTGCAGAAATGGGCAGGTACATAGGTGAAGAAGGAGGGTTGGCATCCCCACCCAGGCTTTCTAAACTAAGGGACCTGGAGGCAGAAATCTGGCGATGATGGGAATCTCAGCTCCTGGCTATTCTGAAGCCTGGATCCCGAAGGAAGAAAAGCCCCTGGCTCTCAGGAGGATTGTGAACAAAAATGTCTTTACTTCTTTGGTCTCTGTGCTGTTCCCAGCAAAGGTCTCTTCTCTAGCTCCCAGCCAGATGCCATCATGTAGAGGACTATTCTGGCAAACGATTAGTTTTCATGGGCCTTTTCAGAAATGCTCTGGTCCAGGGCCCAGAGCAATAGTACTGGGTTCGAGCCAATGCACTTTACTTCAGAAATGAAGTTCCCCTTGTAGACAAGGGTTTGTATCTGCACAAGGGCTGGAGAAATGAAGGCAAACTGCCAAGTGGTCAGCTGGCCTTGGATGGGCGGCCTCTGGGCAGGAGAGCCCAACACTTCCTGAGAAGGCTCCCCCCACCTTCCTATTCCAGCACAAGTTGTCAGTGCAATGTGGTGCTGGGTGGTGGTATTTCTCACATCAGGTCTAACCTGGCATCTTTACATCTGCCTCCTGGAGTACTGCAATAGACTCCCAGTTGGCCATCCTGTTTCCAATCTCTCCCTCCTCCCCAACCCCTCCTCCCCATAGCTGCCATATAGACATTAGTCTCTCCCCTACTCAGGAAGTTTCAAAAGCTCCTAATTGCCTTTAGGACAAAATATACAAACTGTCTCCAGGTTCGTTGGACATTTTTCTTTCATGCACTCTACATTCAAGTCAAACCAGACTGTTTTGCTCTTTCTCATACATGGCATTTCATATACCCACTCCATGCTTTTATCCAGACTGTTCCTCATGCCTGGAGTACACTCCCTTACTATAGTTCATGCAATCCCCAGATTCCTTTAAGACTTAGCTCAAATGAAATCTGCTCCATGAGGCCTGTCTTATTCCTCCCACCCACTTAGACACTATTGTCACCCTTCCTCACCCCCAGCTCGACCCCTGGAAATGACAGAAGCAGATAATTTGAGAGGTGGCCAATTCTAGCCCAACTAGGGCAGGAATCCTTATGAAAGAAGCTCTGGCAAGAGGATGTCAAGCTTCTTCTGCTCAGAAACTTTCCAGAAGGGCTTCAATAAGCAGCTTTCAGCTCTTTTATACTGACTTCTTCCTGTGAAGAATGGAAGCTCCTTGAGGGCAGGTACAGTTGCAGTCTTGTTTTTGTATCCCTAGTACCCAGCACAGGCCATGGCACATAGTAGGTACTTAATAAATAATTTCTGAGTGAATCAGAGCAGGAGTGGTTTCATGTTTGCCTTAGTGCCATAGTAGGTTCATAATAACTTTTTATTGACATGAGACTGTGGCAGCTTATATTGTAAGGGGCGGTTGTAGAGAGAAACTGGGAGGGAGGGCTGAAAGTGGTGCCAAAAATGAAGACAAACAACGTAAACTTTTCAATGAACCATGTAAAAAACATGCAGAAGGAGCAAAAAGGAAACTGAAGAGGAGACAAAGGTATACAGACCACAAAGCCATGTGTGTACAGCCACGTTGATGTTGGCACACAGACCACAAGGGCCATGTGTGTACGGCCACATCAGTGTTGGTGTGTGGACCACACGTCAACGCTGACATACACTTCTTTAAAAATCCAAACTATGGCCCACAGACTCACGGTCTCAATGCTTTTGTTTTGTCCTCCTCTGTGGATGGAGACATTCATGTTTGTTGATGACTCTCAAGTTCACAATAAAAATGTTTATTTGGAAAACACTTGTTGAAAGAATGAGTGAATCTGCATCATTTGGTAAATTCCTGACACGCCTTAAACAATCATTTCATTCTTTGGTCAAGGAAGGAAGCAATGAAGGGAAATGCTATTCTAAACCTGATTCTGAACAAGAAGGAGCTGAATGTTGGAGAAATAATGGGAACTTTGGGGGAAGGACCCCCTCAGGTACCTGGAAGTAGGTATCTAAGCTTTTAGAGAAAGGACCCAACGCCACTGGACATAGCTGAGTCCACAAAACACATGGATGTGATCTGGCCATCCAGGGTGAGGAGCCCAAGCAATCATACCCAAAGGACTAGAGTTATAGAGACCTGGGTTGACACCAGGAAATGATTGGCTCTGGGCTATAGCCTGGATTATTGTCTCCTGCTCTAGTTGGGGCCTTTTTTGCTGTCCCCTCCCCCCAGTGCCTTGCACCCCACCAATATGCAGGGACCTTGACACCAAGCAGTCTTTTACTTCCCTAGCTCATGTTTCTATTCAAATCCTGCACCTTCCACCTGCAAAGTATGGATTGCCCACTCCCGTCAGAGTTTTGCTTAATCACAGGTGCTGGCACTGCCTTGGACAGGATACAATGCCTATGACCTAAAATTATACCAGGAAAGGCACCCCAAGAAGGATGGGAAGCTCTCCAGAACAAAATTCTGATGGTGCAAAAACAAACTATTTCAATGACAAAGAGAAAAGGAAGCTGACTTAAGTGGCCAGCCTGGATTTTTTTTCAAAAATGCTTCAGCCAATGTTGAATTTTAAAAGACAGGCCCTCAACACTAAAACAGATTGGTAACAAAAGAGGGATACAGGGGCACAGCAGGGTCCTCCAGAGAAAGGGCAGCAGCACTATCCAGGGTGTGGGGGCACTGATGACAGGCGATTGACAGGATGAAGGCAAAACCACTCAACTCTTAGACTTCTGTGTTCCCTACCACAGAGAGCAGCAGCGGTATTGGGAAGGATAGAACCACAATGGCTAACTGGGAGATGACATGTGAGATAAGTGGAGACAGTGACAGAGGATATCTGACTGCTTTTGCAATCATTCAAGGCCTCAGGCTCCTGAGAATGACGCCATAAGTTACTGACACAAGTGATCCTGGAGCTGCTGTCAGTGATCTGACAGGAATTGTGGGAAACAAGCAACTAGCAGCAGGCAACCAGCATTTGTTAAGCACTTACTGGGTGCCAGGTACTATGTATGCAAAGAAAGGCAAAAGACACTCCCTGCCCTCAAGGAGCTCACAGTCTAAAGGAGGAAACAATATGGAAACAGCTGGGAAGATACAGGAGATATATGGGGTAAATGCAGGGGAAGGTGGTGGGTAGGGGGGGCGGGGCAGAAAAGGCGGGATTGGAGTTGAGTCTGAAGGGAGACAGAGAGCCTGGGAGGGGAGAGAGTGGGAGGCACAGAGACAGCAGTTGGAACATCATGTTGGACAGACTTTAAGTCCACAAATGGTGCTGAAGGAGAGCATAATGGAAATGTAAGAAGACTGGAAAGAGAGAAAGGGCAAGCTAGGAGATGGGGGACTTTAAATGCCAGAGGAGTTTCTGTTTAAGCCTGGAAATGGATGACAGAAAGGCAGGGGAGGGGCAGGGAGACCCACCAGCAGGTTACTCCATTGGTTCAGGTCAGAGGTGAGGAGCTACCGCCACAGGGTTGGGGAAGGGTCAGAGAAGGGGAAGCGTGTGAGTGATAGGGGGAAATGACAGCATTGGCAAACTGAAGGCTCGATCTCTGTTTGATGTTCATGATTCGTTGTGCATTTGGTTATTACAAACAAGCATCCTTCTCTTCTGGGCAGGAAGGATACCTCAGGATCCCCGGTTGCAGAAAGGATGTCAGAGGCAAAGGCACTAGATTGGGGGAAGGACTTCCCTTAGGTTCTCCTGCCTGGACAATTGTCATAATCTCCTGATGGGTGTCCCCACCACCAGCTTCTCCATCTTCCACACAGCAGCCACCAAACTTTTATTCCTAAAGCGCAGGTCAGAGCAGGTCCCTCCCCTGTAGCTCTTTGTCACCCCCAGGATCAAACACCAGCCCCTCCCTCTGCTTGGTGTTGGAAGTCTCTACCTCTGCCTGCTTTTCCAGACCCAGGGCACCCTTCCCTTCACACCCTCCCTTCCAGCCAGCCTGCCTGCTTTCTACTCCTCTTGCATGATTAGACATCTCCCACCTCCAGGTCTTTGTGTGAGCCATTTTCTGTGTCTGTGATGCCCTCTTCACTCACTACTGCCTCTTAGAATCCTTAGATGCTCAAGGACATCTCTTGTAAGAGTCCCTTCTCAGATGCTCCCAAGTGATGTAACTTTAAAATCGTACATATTGTGTATATACTTATCTGTGCATGTGTTGTTTCCCCCAATAGACTGTAAGCCCACTGAAGACAAGGACTGTTTTGTATTTATCTTTGCATCTCTAAAGCCTGGCACAGTGCCTGGCACAGACCCTAACCCTAACACATTTAGTAAATGCTTGTTGGATGAATGGGTGAGTGGATGGCTGCCTGGGTGGATCAATGAGTGAGTGAGTGAGTGAGCAAGTGAGTGGTGAACAGGTTCCTCGCACATCCCAGAAGGCCATGAAGCATGTCCTCCAGGAGCTTAGAGCTCCCAACCCAGGCCACAGCCATCAGGCCCTTGGTTTACAGACTGGCAGGGAGATGGGCATGCTCAGCTAGACCTGGCAGTGGGTAAGTCCACAGCAGAGAAACAATCTCCCCTTTGGTCCCCTGCTTTGCTTCACACATTTCTTTGCTCAAGTACCCTGTACTTTCTATTTCTGGTATATCCCTAGTAAAAACAAACAACAGTTTAGGGAGCGCATTCTAACCTGCTCTGAAGGGCATGTTGTACCCTGAGCCCAAACCAGATTGGCGGGCTTCCTTCTCCTTATCTCTAGCCTGGGACTCCAGCCACAAGATGCGGCTCAGAACAGATTTAGAGATCATTAGGTTCTGGAGGTCACTGGGGCATTCCCTGGCAATGCTGACCGGTCTCCCCTGAATCCACCCCTGCTGCACCAGTGTGATATGGAGGCAGACCCAGGGTCCATCAGCCCTGGGACCATGCTCATAGTATCTGAACATTGGAAGCAACCACAGGAGCCACATAGTCCTTCCTTTATCTGACATGATGCCAGACCAACATTAAATGGGGGCGGGGGAACCTCACTGCCTCTCTAGGCAGCCTGTTCAACTTTGGGAAACTTTCATCATTAAGAAGCTTTTTTCCCCTAACAGCCTAAATTCACCCCTTTGCATCTTTCACCCATTATTCTTGGTCCCACCCTGTAAGGCTTAATAGGCTAATCCTTCCTCCATTTCAGGCCTAGCCCAAAAATCTGGACCACCAGATGATCAGTTGCCCTGGCCAAAGAAACTCATAAAGACTTATTGACTCAGGGGTGGTGATCAGTGTCAAGGGAGAGGATGCCTTCACTGGTAAAATGCCAAAGCTATTGAAGTTTGAAGTTCACATGATGCCCTGAGGCCTCAGTAGAAAACCTATTAAATTCTTTGCCACAGAATTCGAGAATATTCAAGTTGAAAGGGTCTGCTCTGGGCTTCTGGGGCCCAGTGTGTCATCATTATGGAATCCACCAAGACTTGATGTCCCATGGGATGAAGTCTTTCCAAAGGACATTAGTGTCCAGAAGCATCAGGGAGATGTTTCTATAGTCCAGCTCAGACCTGAACAGGAGTGGCCATAGGCCTTCCCTCCAATGGGCTCCCCCCAAAGGAAGCCGTGCTACCATAGGACAGCTCTCAGTGTAAGGACTTGCCCTGATATCCTGTTTAAATCATCTTCTTTGCACCTCCCCTCTTCCTCTTGTTTCTGCCCTCTGGGACCAAGCAGAACAAGGCTGCTCATTCTTTCTCATGATAATCCTTGGAATACTTGAAGGCAGTTACCATGTTCTGCTCATTTTTTTTTTTCTTTCCCAGGACAGACATCCTCAGTTCTTTCAAAGTTTTCTCATATGACATGGATTCAAAGTCTTTCACCATGCTGGTTTTCCTCCTCCAGATTCTCTCCAACTCCAATGTCCATCCTAAAATGTGGTTCCTGGAACTAAAGCCCACTAGAATCCAGAGTTCTTTTTTTTAAAATGAATTGTCACTTAGCCCCACCTCTTCATCATTTACCTCCTTGTCCTGCTTCTGTTTATGTCTGTCTCTCTGGTGTTATTCTGCGCCAGTTGGAAGAGTAATGGAGAACAGCCCCATTCATGGCAACTTGCCCACTGAGTCTCCACAAACCCTGGAGTTTTGTACCTTAGACTTGATTTCGCAAATAAACTTGGTCATGTTCTGTCTTGGTGGAAGCATCTTCCCTAGAAATTCCAGTGACCCAAAACAATCCCTACAGTTCCTGGCCCCTAGACTGTAGCTGTTCGGGACAGCTTCTGCTTTCCTTGTCCAAGATATTGGTGAAGAAGATTCTATCTGACATTCCAAACTGACATTCAAATCTATTTTTTTTGCAGATGTGAAACAGTTTTAAATAAACAATTCCTCATGCGTGGGATGGTAGAGGAGATCTTTCCAGACTAAATTGTCATGGATCCAAAATAATCATTTGTGAAAATCTCTGAAGCCAGATCTAGAATGTTTCTCTAGAAGACTGGGGAAGGGAAGTGACGTTAACATCCAGGCTTTTGGTCATTGGCTAGAACTGAACTTTGGAGCCTTTGGATATCAGTCCATCACTTGTCACATGACCTGATTCTTTGCAAGCCTGTCCCAGAGTTGGGATTTTGGAGGGCATGAAGTAAAAAAGGTTTGATTATAAATTGCTAAAGATATATTCTGTAATTTGTGAGAATGGGATTATGGAATCTCCAGGCTAGAAAAAATCTCAGAGACCATGCAGCTCAACTCGCCCAAACTCAAGTCCACTCTCTGACACCTCCTCCTGAGGCCCTCCATGAGGAGGCACTTGGCCACCTTAGTCCTAAAGAAGCTCGTTCTACTTTTGCAGGACACTTACTGTGAGGAAGTCTTTCCTGGTATCTAGCCTAAGTCTTCTTAAACAGGAGAAACCAAGGTGTTGTAGATTTGAAAGAGAAGCACAGATCTAGAGATTCCCAGGAATGGCTCAAGAACAAAGCTCACCTGCCATATTGTTTACTCCCTTCACTCAACAATTAGGCTAAGAAACCAATGCAATTCCATTAGGAGGAAACATGGAAAAATGATGACTAGTCCCTCCCACGGACTCTCAGTCTATTACCAGAACAACTCCCACAGTTTGGTGGGATGGCACAGAGGAGTGTAAACTCTCAATAGACTCTTTGAGATAAATACCTTTAGGCAAACACCTGCAGAGACCTACCTGGCTCCACAGCTGGGAACTTCAGGATACCCATGCTAAAGAACTAAGGTCCCTGGGGAATAATCCATTGGAGAGAGGGAGCAAATCGTCACTTCCATGACACAGATTCCTCAAGAATGACAGTCCTACTGATTTTGATAGACTTAGCCCTTGTCAGTAATGCAAGGACCTAAAACTTTTCCAAAGGACTCATGATGGAAAATGCCATCCACATCTGGAGAAAGAACTATGGAGTGGGAATGCTGAGTGAAGCAGACTCTTTTCTCTTTTGTTTCTTTCTCATGCTTTCTCCCATTTGTTATAATTCTTCTATGCAACATGACCAATGTGAAAGTGTGTTTAATAGGAATATACGTGTAGAGCCCATATAGGATTGCATACCATCTTGGGGAGGGAGGGAGGGGGAAAAATTTAAAACTTATGGAAGTGAATGTTGAAAATGGAAAATAAATAAAGTTAAAAAAGGAAAAAAATAAAATTTAAAAAAATGTTAGTCCTAGAGGAACAGAACTTCTCAGATTAGAAGCCGTTTTATTCCATTAAAAGCCCTCTTTGTTTTCTGTGAATGTTGTTGTTACTGTTCAGTCCTTTCAGTCCTGCCTGACTCTCTGTGGCCCCATTTGGGGTTTTCTTGTCAGAGATACTGGAGAATTTTGCCATTTCCTTCACCAGCTTATTTTACAGATAAGAAAACTGAGGCAAAAAGGGTTAAGTGACTTGCCCAAGGTCACATAGCAAGTGTCTGAGGCTGAATTTGAACTCAGGTCCTCTTGACTCTGGGCACAGTGCTCTGTTCACTGCTTCATTGAGTTGCCACCTGTTTATCAGTTTGGTCAGGTAAAAAGCTGTCTAACACTATATTATTGGACATCATCCCTCAGTCAGGCAAAAAAAGTAAAGCACTAAGATTCTATAAAGGCCTGTTGTGAAGGAGATCCAGAGCCAAGTACAAATAGAAGAGGAATTTCCTAGAGCTATTGAGGCCCTCCAAGTGATCCTGCTGTGATTGACATAGGGCTAAAGCATCAAACTAAAATGATGTCAAACCTCTCAAATGAGATACATGATGTCTCAGAGAATGACAGATTGGCATGGCTCCAGAAAAAAAATGTATGCATGGTATACTTTTAAGTTTAATCTGCATTAATCACATTTTCTGCACCACTCTCTTAAGCCTAGACAATCAATAAAAAAAATCAAGCCCTAATGTATAGCATTTGCTGATTTCCAAGGTATAAACGTTCACACTGAAAATTAGATAATAGGTGCCATCATGTCCCTTACAGAATCTCAGAACCTCCCACCCGGAAGGAGCCTCAGAAAGCAGCTGGTCCCTCCTGACCTCAACAGGAATCTCTCTTCCAATGCCATGTCACAATGGGTGCATCTAGTCTTTGGCTGAAGCCTCCAAGGAGGAGGAGCTCCCTGCCTCCCAAGACTATCCGTTCCACTGTGGGAGATTCTACCTCCCAACTGGGCTCTTTGGACAGCTCCTTCTTTCCTCTTTGTCAGAATTATATTTCTCTCAGGGTCTTCAGAAATCATCCTTGAGAGCTTCTGATCCCACTCAGACTGACTCCCCAAGAATTCTAGACCATGGGATCCCACCAATCCTCCCTCCATTGTAGACTTCTCTGCTCAGACCTAAGGTGCACCCTAGACAATGCCCAAATTTCCTCTCCTCCGTCACAAATCCTAAGATGGTGTGGACACTCCCCTCCCCTTTCCCCAAGGTTCCTATTACATTTACCCTGACAATCAGCTTGGAATAAAAAAGTTCCCTTCACTGATCCCTCCGCCATGAAAAGGATGAAGGTTTTATTAAGGCACACCAAGAAGTTATTGACCGCAATGTTTGGGCTCCAATGGACAGTCAGGGGACTTGAATGAAGGACTGCATCCCTTCAAACACACTTATCTGGATGTCCTAGGCATGTCCTAATTCCGGAGCTTGTAGAGGTGACTGAGTTCTCCCAACCATTTCCCAACACTCTTGGGGAGTCATTATGTGGTGAAAATTAACCCCATAGGCCAATAAAGGGTGAAAAGAAAACTCCATGAAAGCCTACCACATATTCAAGTGACATTTGTTGGAAGATATGAGTTATTTAAGAGATGAATTACAGTTAGACAGCAAGTGCTTGGAGTGGGATGCTGCTCCCAGGTGCCTTGGCCACTTTCACTTTTCTGGGTGAGCCTTCTCCATCCAGATTCAAGTCCTCAAGTCTGTGTGAGGGATACAAGATTGCTTTATCAGCACCAGAATTTCAGGCTGGATAGCACTGCCTGTGGCAGTCCTCATTTGTGAGGTTACTTGCTCTTGGAGAAGGAGGCTTGGCTCTAATGTTCCTGGAGAACTAGAAGCATTGTTTGACCATGTGGAAGAGCTAGTGGACAGCCTTTTATGAGTGCTGATTGGTCAGAAAGCATAAATCTAAACCGTGAGCCGCTCTTCCCATGCTTTCAATTGGTCTCTGACCCTCAGCAGCCTCAGATGTAGGTGCTGGGTTTCTAGAGAGAAACTTAAAGTGGACTGGTTTGCATATTGGAAGGAGGAAGTTATCTCAGGACAAGGGCTCTGCTCGTTTGGATGCTAATAAGAGAGAGACACACAGAGAGAGACAGAGAGAGAGAGAGAGAGAGAGAGAGAGAGAGAGAGAGAGAGAGGGAAAGGGAAGCAGGGAGAGAGGGAGGGAGGGAGGGAGGGAGGAAGAAAGAAAGGAGGGAGGGAAGGAAAGAAGGAGGTAGGGAGGGAAAGGGGAGAGGGAGGGAGGAAGAATTCCAAGGTTGTACGTAAAAGCTTGTACTGACAAGGCTTGAGAAATGATTATAGGCCACATAAAAATGTCAGTTTGTCAGGAAGGGTGACAATTCTAGCAGGGCCTGCCCAAGTGCAGTCTGGCTCCATTCTGCAAAAAGCCTGAGTAAAAGGGATCATTGTGTCCTAGTAGAAAGAGAGCTAGATCTGAATCCAAGTTCAAATCTCTACCTGAGTTCAAATTATGCTTCTGACAGTTACTAGCTATGTGACCTTGGACAAGTCACATCATTGAGTTTCCCTCAGCTGTTCAGCTGTTAGACTAGATAGCCTCTGACCACTAGATCTAGGACCCTACATCCCCAAGAAAGTACCCCTGACCAGTGAACAGACATTTTAATACAATAAGGGTCTTCCCTTGGGAGAAGGCAAAGGTCCCCTGTAAGTATCCAGCTAAAAGATGACCCTGAGGCTGTAGTTGGGATAATCCCCTTTTCAAATCGCCTCTCCAGAATGCCCAGAATGAATGGAGGCAAGGGTGTGCTAGCAGAGGTTTAACAAATGGCTCTTAAAAACACATACAAGTGATATACAATTAAGTTTATTCTGTATCATTAACATTTTGTCCATCATTTTCTTAAGTCCAGACAATCCATGAAACAATAGATCAAGCCTTGATTTGTAGTGATTTCTAAGGTGTAAATGCTCACACTAAAAACTTAACACTAGGGTGCAGCCAAGATGGCAGCATGAAAGCAGGTACTTTCTTAAGCTCTCCCCCAAATCCCTACTAACACCTGTAAAAAATGGCTCTGAACAAATTCTAGAGCTGCAGAACCTATGAAATAGCAGAGGGAAACAGGTTTCCAGTCCAGGAGAGCCTGGATGGTCACTTGGAAGGGTCTATCGCACAGTGCTGGGAGCAGAGCATAGCCTAGCATGGGCTGTGCCAGGACAGACCAGACTGGGAGTCAGCCGGGCCTGAACAGGCCTTAGGGCCATGAATCATTGAGCTGTGGCAGTTACCAGACTTCTTAACCCACAAAGGCCAGAGAGCAGGTTAGTGGGAAACTGTGGGATGGAGGTGAGAGCAGTCCACCCCATCCCTGGGGGAGATGGAAGTGGTGCAGCAGTGACTGTGGCAGGAGCAGCAGGAAGCTCCTGAGGCTGCTTCCAGAAATCCAGCATCAGCTGCTTCCTGAGTCCCTGGCTCACACGGTGGGAGAAATCTAGCAGCAGATCAGAGAGGGAGTGCAAGGAGCACTTTGTGGGCACAGAGGCAGGTTCTCCTGCTGTGCCCTGCTTGGATTTGGACTGCAGTCCTGGCTGGTGGTTCTTGGGGGAGGAGGGGCGCTGCTGGGACAGAGCCTGGGGTGATGGTGGAGTAGAAATAGCTCTGAAAACAGCAGCACTTAGTCCCTTAAGCTTGGGACAAAGTACTCTCTACTCTACAAGTAGTCATATCCTGACAAAAAGCTCAAGGGTCAAGTAGTTGGCTGAGAACATGAACAGACATCGAAAACAAACTCAGACTCAAACTCAAACTCTGGATTCCTTTTTTGGTGACAAAGATCAAAAAATACAGCCAGAAGAAGTCAACAAAGTCAAAGAGCCTACATCAAAAACCTCCAAGAAAAATATGAATTGGTCTCGCGCCATGGAAGAGCTCAAAAAGGATTTGGAAAAACAAGTAAGAGAAGTAGAGGAAAAATTGGGAAGAGAAATGAGAGTGATGCAAGAAAACCATGAAAAGCAAGTCAATGGCTTGCTAAAGGAGACCCAAAAAATACTGAAGAAAATAACACCTTAAAGAATAGACTAACCCAAAAGGCAAAAGAGCTCCAAAAAGCCAATGAGGAGAAGAATGCTTTGAAAGGCAGAATTAGCCAAATAGAAAAGGAGGTCCAAAAGACCACTGAAGAAAATACCACCTTAAAAATTAGATTGGAGCAAGTGGAAGCTAGTGACTTTATGAGAAATTGGGATATTATAAAATAGAACCAAAGAAATGAAAAAATGGAAGACAATGTCAAATATCTCATTGGAAAAACCACTGACCTAGAGAATAGATCCAGGAGAGATAATTTTAAAAATATTGGACTACCTGAAATCCACAATCAAAAAAGAGCCTAGATATCATCTTTCAAGAAATTATCAAGGAAAACTCCCTGATATTCTAAAACCAGAGGATAAAATAGAAATTGAAAGAATCCACAGATCACCTCTTGAAAAAGATCTGCAAAAGAGAAATATTGTCACCAAATTCCAGAGTTTCCAGGTCAAGGAGAAAATACTGCAAACAGCCAGAGAGAAATAATTTGAGTATTGTGGAAACACAATCAGGATAATACAAGATCTAGCACCTTCTACATTAAGGGATCTAAGGACTTGGAATATGATCAAAGGAGCTAGGATTAAAACCAAGAATCACCTGCCCAATAAAACTGAGTATAATGCTCCAAGGCAAAATATGGACTTTCAATAAAACAGAAGACTTTCAAGTTTTCTCAATGAAAAGACCAGAGCTCAATAGAAAATTTGACTTTCAAACACAAGAATCAAGAGAAGCATGAAAAGGTAAACAAGAAAGAGAATTCATAAGGGACTTACTAAAGTTGAACTGTTTTGTTTACATTCCTACATGGAAAGATGATGTGCGTAATTTATGAGACCTTTCTCAGTATTAGGGTAGTTTAAGGGAATATACACATACGTATAGACAGAGCACACAGGGTGAGTTGAATATGAAGGGATGATATCTAAAAAAATTAAATTAAGGAGTGAGAGAGGAATATATTGAGAGAGGGAAAAGGGAGAGATAAAATGAGGTAAATTATCTCACATAAAAGTGGCAAGAAAAAGCAGTTCTGTTGGAAGGGAAGAGGGGGCAGGTAAGGGGCAATGAGTCAATCTTGCTCTCATCAGATTTGATTTGAGGAGGGAATAACATACACACTCAATTGAGTATCTCACTCCACAAGAAAGCAAGGGGAAGAGGATAAAAAGGGGGTATGATAGAAGGGAGGGCAGATGTGGGGAGGAGGTAATCAAAAGCAAATACTTTTGAAAAGACAGGGTCAAGGGAGAAAACTGAATAAAGGGAGAGAGGATAGGATGGAAGGAAATATAATTAGCCTTTCACAACTTGAGTATTGTGGAAGTGTTTTACATAATGATACATGTGTGACCTCTGTTGAATTGCTTGCCTTCCTAGGGAGGGTGGGTGGGAAGGGAAGAGGGGAGAGAATATGGAACTCAAAATTTTAAAAGCAGATGCTCAAAAAAAGTCATTTTTGCATGCAGCTTGGAAACAAGATATATAGGGAATGGGGCATAGAAATCTATCCTGCCCTACAAGAAAGTAAGGGGAAAGGGGATGGGATGGCAGGAGTGGGGAGACAGAAGGGAGGGCTGACTGGGGAATGAGGTAATCAGAATACATGCCATTTTGGAATGGGGGGAGGGTAGAAATGGGGAGAAAATTTGTAACTCAAAATCTTGTGGAAATCAATGTTGAAAACCAAAATATTAAATAAAGATGATAAAATTAAAAAAAAAAACAGTGAAGGCATTGAGGAGTGTCATAAGGGGAGGAAACCCTATCAGAGCTCTGCACCAAGAAGGTGAGCATGCTGGGCCCAGGTGTCCCTGCCAAGGCTGTGATAAGGCTCAGGGTGACCAGATCCATGACCTCACCAACCACAGCCCTCCCACCGGGGCCACCTCCTACGAGGCGTCTCTCCAATGGCCTCCAGATGCTCAAGCATCCCCCAAGAAATCATCTTGTATAAACCTTCTATCAATTGACCTACCTACTTACCTGTCTGTCTGTCTTCTATTGATCCATCATCCATCTAGTTTCCATAATATACATATGTTTAAGTGCATACATAGAAACATATGCATATATACATACAAATATACACATGTATATCTATTCCTATATGAGTTTGGTTCCTCCTCAAAGAAAGGGAATGTTTCTGCTCTGTCCTTGTGTGTCCAGCACCACTCCCAGGGTCTGCCTGGCATGTGGCTGGCCCTTCATGCATATGTGTGGCCATGGAACCTGATCACTGCAAATCTTCAAACCCCGTACAGTCCCCATCCACATCTATTTGTGGATTTCCCATTCACTGATCATTATGCCCACTTTTAACATTCCACCAGTGATGACCCAAGCCACAGGCTGACTACGTGTTTGCCTGCCCCTCTCACTCCAGGACCCTCCTATCTGCTTGTCCATTGTACAAGTCCTTGGTGAGGTCCAGGACGCTGTTCCTCACCTGCAGACCCCCAGCTGCCCAATCAGAGGCTCTGGGTCAAAAGGAGGGCAGCTGGACTTCCCTCTCTACAATGTCCTGGACAAGCAGCTAGCCAGCCAGCTTCTGCTGGGAGACTTCTGGGATGGGGGGGAGGGGCACTGCCTCCTGAAAGAATCCATAAAACTTTTGGGCAGCTTTAATAATTGGGGATTTTTCCCAATGATAATTATCCATTGATCTTCATAGAACAAGGCTAATATCTTCCCCTTTCACAGGTCTTTTGTTCTTGATGACCTCTGCTGCCATGCCACACCCCCCTCGGCTTTTCCTCCTGTTTGAGGAACATCCTCGTTTCTTCAATGGCTGGAGGTCAAGGCTCTCTGCTGACCTGGTCCTGCTTTCCAAGACAATCTCCATCTCACCAACATCCTTCCTAAAGCAAGACACAGGCAGCTGCTTCCTCCTCCGAAGGCCTCCTCCCCTCCTCATACATCAGCAACCTGTCCTTGGCCTCCATCCCTCATGCCACATCCTTCTGCCCCTGAACTGCTGGTGCAGGGTGGGATTCCCCTCGGCCCCTTAAGATCCATCTTCTTCTTGGTTTTGCTAGATCCAAGGCCTCTTTTCCTCTTAAATAGAGGAATGTCATTGTCAGCCCTGATGGCCTGTGCAGTGGGCAGCCATTCCCTGAGTCCTTTGCACTTTCAGCACAGAGGACAGTCCTTTGGGCAGGACAGAAGGACTTGGGTCACATGCAGGATTGGCAAAAGATCTCAGCCTTACAGACTTGATGGAGCCCCAGTCTCAGGCCTCATGCCTGGGAACACAGAGCTGCCTGCTTGCCCCTGCTGTGGGTCTTTCTATAGCCTTTTTAAGAACCTCAGCTTTCATTCTTTAGTGCTCACAGGACTGGGGAGGAACTTAGAGATCATGGAATCCAAAGGGCTCATTTTACCAATGAGGAAGGTGAGGCTCAGACGGGCTAAGAGAGAGAGAGACAGAGAGGAGAGAGAGACAGATAGACAGACAGAAACAAAGACAGACAGAGACAGGCAGAGAGATGAGACAGAGAAAGACAGAGACAGAGGCAGAGAGAGCTCATGGACCCCTAGCGGCATGCTACACATGCATCACCTCTTTCCCTTTCTCCCTGAATACATAGACACATGAAGGACTGATGCTCCCATGTAGCACTGGCATCAGTCATGCAGAACAGACTGCAGCCACTCTCAGGATATCCTCCAGCTTCCTGGGATTGCCTGCACCTGAACAATTGAGGAGGGGGAAGGAAGTCCCAGGTGGTCTCTGTGCGTGCTGAGTCAGGCATATTGGTTTGAATGAGCGTGTAACAAGGCAGGGCTTGTGGAGTTAGGAGCTGAGCAGAGGGTCCGAGGCTATGGTCAGAGACTGTCAGTATCAGCCATGCCACTAGTATGAATGACACAAATGAGGTGCAGCTAGGGGTCTATGGCTATCAGAGGCCTCTGGGGTCACAGTGCACAGAGCGCTGGGCCTGGAGTCAAAAAGGCCTGAGTTCAAACCCCAGCCTCAGACATTTACTAGCCGTGAGAGCCTGGGCAAGTCATTTCACCCTTATTTGCCTCAGTTTCCTCATCTGTAGAATGGAGGTGATAATAGCACCTATCTCCCAGGATTGTTGTAAGGCTCCAGTGAGATAATACTTGCAATAAAGAGCTAGTGAAGTGCCTGCACACGTTAGGTGCTTGATAAATAAATGCTTATTTCCTTCCTTCCTTCAGGGGTCACGACCAGGTCTGATTCACCACCTCACTAAGTTCGAGGGCCTAGTCACTGCAGATGAGGCGCTGGATGTGGCCCCTGGCAATGGAGGGCTCTGGCCCCCAAAGTTCACCAATCTTCACCCAAGTGTCAGGCCCAGAGCCTCAGCATCTTCTCTGTGGCCCTTTCTTCCCCTCCTTCCTCTGCAGCTGTTTGGACGTCTCTCTCAAGGGCTCACCCTGGCATGGCCAGTTATCATCCCTGCTCAGGTCTCACCATGGTGCAGGCTTTCACCATGCAGGGTTTTTTTCAACATTCCCAGGGTCCTTCTGGATCCCTACAGAAGTGAAACCTCACCTCCAAACACTGCCGGGACACTTACTACAAAGAGTAACAATGATTCTGGCCTAGGCCTGACAGGTTCACACTGGACACAGTGTTCTCTGGCTGGCTCTCTGATTAGCTAAGCAGCCTGATGCAGGTCAGCTTTCCAATCATGTCCCAACCCCACAGCCTTGGTCTCTGCGCCATTTCCCATTTGTCTGATGTGGCCAGAGTGGTGGGAAAGGACTTTCTGCAAGTTGTCCGGGTTCTCAGAAGCTCATGGTTACAAAGAGATGAGCATTTCTGCCCCAGAAACATTGGTGGGCCATTCATTAAATTATTATAGGGGCTGATATCTGTCTTGGTGGAGGGAGTGTCCCACCCCTCCCAAATGAAATCCCAGAGCCTTAAAGCATCGAAGGCTCTGGTGCCTCCTCCAACACTAATCTGAGAGAGTTATCGGGGAGTCAGCTTAGTTTATCCTCACATCCAGGCCAATCCCCGAGGCCAGATCATGACTGGGCTCAGCACTGGAAGCAGACTGGACCCCAACCACCCTATGTGCCTACACAAACATCAACCATGCCCCTGTTCACAGGGATTTGTTAAGGGAGGAATGTCTGTGTGGGTGTTCAACGGTTGGGAAACATCTCAGTAACCCTGGGTACAAATGTGTGGATGCCTAAAGAAATGTGCAACTAGAGGCACTTGGTGTCATTGATAAGAGGGCGTGGGAGCACAGGGGATGGGCTGAGTTCAGAAGCTGTTCCAAGGTTCAAACACACACCAGGGAAGTGCATCTGGCAGGAAATGGACTCACCTTGATCACAGCCAAAGAGATATTTGTGAAGTGCATAACACAGTTCCTGGCACATAGTAGGTGCTTAATAAATGCTTATTTCCTTGCCTTTCTCTTTCTTACCCATACATGTGATCCAAGAGGGGCCATTCCTTAGGATTCTCTCTGTGTCCCATCTTTGGTGGACTTTTCCAGAATGATAGGAGATCTGTGGCAACAGAGAGATCACTGGATTGAGAATTAGAGAACCTGGGTTTGAAACCTTGTTTCCCTCATGTGACCCTGGATGAGAACTCACCCTCTCTGGTACTCAGTTTCCTCATCTGCAAAACCAGTGGTTTTGACCAAATGAACTCCAAGGTCCTTTCCACATCTAAATTTATGATTCTTTGATCCTGTGATCTTGCTGAGCTTCACTGTAAAATCAGGGAGAGGAAGGAAGGAATGAAGGAAGGGAGGAAGGGAGGAAGGAGGGAGGGAGGGAAAGAAAGGAGGGAAGGAGGAAGGGAGGGAAGAAGAAAAAAGAGAAAGAAGGAAGGAAGGAGGGAAAAAGGAGTGAGGGAAGGAGGGAAAAGTGTGAAGTGCTTGCCATGGCTTCGTCTATAAACCTGAAGGTTGGATGAGATGAATGAAGGAACAGTAAAATGCTTAACCAATGCTTCTGTAAGCACTGCGCTAAGAGTTCAAGATACAAATAGAAGCTGGATCCCATCCCTGACACCAAAGAGCCCAATTCCAACAGGTGGAGGCCCCAGAGGTTTCAGGGGAATGTCAGATGGAATGGCCCATGGTCTTTAGGGGCCAGCAGCCAAGCCCAATCATGAGGCCTCTTCCCTGGGGCCGTTTCCATGAATTAAAACCATCTCAGTTTCTGATGCTGAGCTGAGGACTTGGGGGACTCCTGCCTCTTGGACCTGAGGAGCAAAGTCTCATAGATGGGGAGATCCTGACAGGACCTTGGGTCTCACCCAGTCCAATGTCCTCACCCTTCAGATGGTGAAACTCGGGCCCCAGGGGCAGGGGAAGAAATGGCTGTTTGCCCATGGTGGCAGAGGCAAGGTTCTGCTTCATTGTCTCCCACCCCTCCCTGCCCTTGCCCCCCACCAGCCCTGAGAGGACTCACTCCCTGGCAGCTTGCTCATCTCCTACCCTGCACTTTCTTTTGATTACCGGGTGCAGGATTGACGTCAGAGAAGCAGCAGGCAGGGGGCCAAGGGGAGTCTTTCATAACTTGCCTGCCTTGGGGGAGCTCATTAAATGTCTGGGTGGTACAGCCCAGGTGAGGACAATCCAGAGGGAGCCTTGTCTGCTGTCACTGGCAGCACCTAATTCAAACCCCCAATATTTCATCTGAGAGTTATAAGCATCACTATTCACCCACACCACCGGGGCAGGGGAGGGCAGGAGGCTGGCTAGGAAGGTGAGAGGGAGGCAGCTGCCCATACCTTGGAATCATGCTCCCCTAGCAGGTCTGGGGAAGCCACAGATCATGGAGAATTCTCTCACTGTGAAATCGCAGAAGCAGCTCAGAGCTGGAGGTACCCCTGAAGCCCCAGCCTAGGCATGCTCAGTGTGTCACACTAGGCCAACCTATGATCCTAGCTCAAATGAACAATTAGCGAGCACCTACTATATGTGGAAGCCCTGTGCTGGGGAGGGGATCTGAGAGACAGTTCGGATGAGTCTCAGTTCCCACTTTCATGGGGCTCACAGTCTGGCAGAATTGACACTGGTACACACAGTCAAAGTTAACTGCATTCCAAAGGGGCAAAGGAAAGTGCCAAGGAAGGTCCGAGGAGAAAAAGGGGATTGTGGATACCCAGGCAGCCAGGAGGAGGTGGGTATGAGTCAGGCTTTAAACTCTGAGTAGGAATCCAAGGGAGAGAAGGGGCAGTGGGGATTCCAGGCTTGGGAAATAACAGCAGCAAAAGCCTGGAGTGTATGTGCAGAGGACAAGGAATAGTCAAAGTTGGCTGAACCTAAGCATAGACAATGTGTCAGGGAGTAGTAGGAAATAAGGCTGCAAAGGGAGGAGGCATCTGATTGTTGTGGGCCTTGAATGCCAGACAAATGGTTCACAGCTCTCCTCAGAGGAAGGAGGAAGCCCTTGGACCAGCCGAGTGACCCAAGGGGATCCGTGGAGGAGGAACTCTATCATTGCAAGGGGATCCTTGGAGGACTGCCTGGAGCACGGAGAGGGTAGAGTCAGGAAGACCATTGGGAGGCTATTTTGAGGAGGACTCATAAGAAAATCAAGGAGGGCCAGAACCAGGGAGGGGGAGCTGTGATGGAATCCACAGGAAGTTCCTAGGATGCGAAGTCTTCAGGAAGAAGTTTTGCTGCTAAAATAGTCTTGAAGAGTGTCTCCTAAAATAGAGCCCCGCAGTCTGTGCAAACCAGCAGGACGATGCCCAGAATCTCTTGGAAGGAGGAAGGAGGAAGGAGGAAGGAAGAGGGCTTGGGGGTAAGAGGGGGGCCCTGGCAGACCCCCTTGGAGGTCAAGGAATCGGCTGGGCTTGCTCAGCCTGGGGGAAGGGTCCTGTGTCTTCCCTGCCCAACAGAGCCTGTGCTTCCACGCTCACTCATGACCTGCCCGCTCCACGTTCAGGGGCTTGGGATTCTCCTCTTCATACATAGCCCCCTGGGTCCCTTAGCAGCATTTAGTTCCATCCCCTCCTCTTCCCAGCCCCTCCCGCTTTGCCTTCTCCTACTGCTCAGACTGGGCCCTTTCTACCCTGTTCACTCACTCCTCTTTCTCCTTCCACTCCGGGCAGCCCAGCCTCCCTGGGCTCATCCCTTAAGGCTCTGTCTTTGTCCCTCTTCTCTTTCTTCAGGCGATCTCGTCCCTTCCCCAGGGTCCAAATCCATCCCTGCACCCCCTCCCCCCGCCCCTCTCTCCAAGGTGCTGATCTGTTTCCCACCCTAAGCGCCCAGACACTCTCCAATTATGCGCGCCTCTGATGTGCGCCACACGGGGCCATAATTCCATTCCTCTTGGGATCAAAAAGCTATCAGAGGTTTAGAGCTGGAAGGGACCTTGGTGACCACCCCTTGTTTAGAGAAGGAAACAGACCCAGAGCTGCAGTGACTTGGCCAGGCTCACACAATTAGTCAGTCAAAGGCAGGATTTGAACCAAGGTCTTCTTGACTCTGAGTCTAACTGCTATGGCACCCTGCCCTCTCCGCAGGATTGCCGTCAGTGGCTGCCTGTTGGCTACAGAACAAAGTATGAACTCTTGATCCCGGCATTCAAGGCCCTCCTCCATCTAGGTCCTACTTTGCTGTTCAGCCTCATCTCCTACTCCTTCTGTTTGGCCTCTGCTCTGGCTCAAGCCCGGATTACTCTTCCTCCCCATCCCTATCATGTGCCGGCACCCTCTCTCCACACCTGGAATGGACTCCACTGGAGAGTTCACTTCAAGACCTTCCTCCTCCCTTCCAGATAGTACCAGAGTGACCCAGATCTCACTGTTAACTCTGGGGTTTACGCCAGGTTGGAGTCAGGAAGACCTGAGTTCAAATGTGACCTCAGACACTTACTATCTATATAACCCTGGGCAAGTCACTTCAACTGTGTTTGCCTCAGTTTACTCAAATGTAAAATAGGGATAAGAACAGTATCTACCTCGCAGAGTTGTTGTGAGGCTCAAATGATATGAAATCTGTAAAGTGACACACAGCAGGCCCAATATAAATGCTTATCCCCACCCCGCACACACCCTAATATTATAGCCTTATTCTTCTACCAGATGGGGGAGAAATTGAAAGCCTCCCATACAGGCCTCTTCTCAGGTCCTGACCTCTCATCTCCCTGCCCACAGAGCTCTTCAGAATTATCTCACTGCCTGGAATATTGATTTACTAGTGAGGGAATGAGATGTCCCCTTGAAATATTAATTCACTCATTCCTCTGACTCCCCCACCTGACCTTCCCCGGCTTCTCTTGTTCCCTTGGCTCTTTAGCCCTGGAGCACTCTTCGCCTCCTCAAGGCCTATCAGAATGTGAGAGGCTGGTGTGTGCATGCATGTGTGTACATGCATGTGTATGTTGTGTGGGTGTGTATGTATATGTGTGTAGGTGTGTATGGCTGTATTACCTGACTCCCCACTCTCTCTGCACAGCACAAACATGCTCCCTTTCTCCTTGGACCTAGACCTTACCCAGGTACCTGCTGAGTTTTCATATTCACAGTTTTCCCTTGGTTTGGGGGTGGGAGGGTTGTTTTCAGGGATGACTGGAATTTTTCCCCTTAGTATTTTCAGTAAACAGCAGAGCTCAGCTTTGCAGGACAGATTATTTCAAGGTTATTAAGGGAACAACATGGTTCTCACCTGGGCATCATTAGCACACATTAATCAACAGTGCCCCCCCTCTTGTGTTCCCCACTTCAACCTGGCACTTGCCCCCACCCCCCTTTAGCCTGGCATTTGGCTCTTTTCCTCATTCATTTCCATCTTGGGCTTTAAGATCATCAGGGGAGATGGTCTGATAGCTCCTCGATCACCACAATCCCAGCATTTCTGTCATTAATTAATCAATTAGGTTCTAGCCTCACTCCAGCCAATTCCTTAAAAATCTATGGGTCAAGAAAACTGTCGAAACCTCTTTCCCCATAGGTTTTTGCTCATCTCTCCCCGTGATAAAATCTTCTCTCTTCCCTCCTTCTTCCACCAGGGTCTGTGCATCCACAAGTCACTCAATCATCTTCCATCCCCCAGAGCCTAAGGCCTACTCAGATCCACAAGCCTCAGCTAGCTTTGGAAAAGGAACCCAACCCCCATCCCAGCTAATGCCCCAAGGGATCAATTCCAAAAGTCAGTGCAGCCAGGAAGGATCCAGGAGCTCCAGGGTGGCAGAGCCCAGGCTGGATAAGGAGGCTGTGGGAAGACAGGACAAGAGGGCCAGATGGGGGAGGGCCCTTCGAGTCAAGGGACTTAGACCAGGTCACCCCCTTCTCTCTCCCTTTGTTCCAGGCTCAGATGAAAGGGTGGCCCCTGTCCAAGCTACCTCCTGGACTCCTGGGCTGCTCCCCTGCTGTCACCTCCACTGTCACCTTCTCCACACCAACAGACCTACCTGGGCTCCCTGATTCTCTGGAAACTTTCATTTGAACCCATCTCCCTTCAAGGCACAGATGAGGGACCACCTCTTAAATGAGGCCCTTCCTGTTTTCTCTGTTGTCGGGGTTCTGTCTCCCCTCCCTTCTCCCTCCCTTCCTTCTCCCCTCCCCCTCCAAAGCTACCTTCCACCCTCTCTGTGTGTAGAAGATACACACAAACTATACACACATATGTAGGCATGTATGTGCATATATGTATGTGTCTACAATATGTATGTACAAGATAACAGAAAGTGAATAGATTTTGTGCATGTCTGCGTACATGTGTGTGTCTGTGTGTGAGTGTGTGTGTCTGTGTCTGTGTGTGTGTCCGTATGTGTGTCTATGTGTGTGTGTCTGTGTGTGTGCCTGTGTGTGTCTGTGTGTGTGTATGTCTATGTGTGTGTCTGTGTATGTACCTGTGTGTGTCTGTGTGTGAGTGTATATGTCTATGTGTGTGTCTGTGTATGAGTGTATGTGTCTGTTGTCCGTGTGTGTGTCTATGTGTGTGTGTCTGTGTGTGTGCCTGTGTGTGTATGAGTGTGTATGTCTATGTGTGTGTGTCTGTGTGTGAGTGTGTATGTGTGTGCCTGTGTTTGTGTGTGTGTCTATGTGTGTGTGTCTGTGTGTGTGCCTATGTGTGTGTCCGTGTCTGTGTGTGCCTGTGTGTGTCTGTGTCTGCATGTGTGTGTCTGTGTGTATATGTCTGTGTCTGTGTCTGCATGTGTGTGTCTGTGTATGTGTCTGTCTCTGTGTGTGTCTGTGTGTGAGTGTGTGTCTGTGTGTGTGTCTATGTATATGTCTGTGTATGTGTCTGTGTGTCTATGTGTGTGAGTATGTGTGTGTCTATGTGTGTCTGTGTCTGTGTCTCTATGTGTCTCTATGTGTGTCTGTGTGTGTATCTGTGTGTGTCTGTGTCTGTGTTTGCATGTGTGTCTGTGTGTGAGTGTGTGTGTCTGTCTGTGTGTGTGAGTGTGTGTGTCTGTCTATGTGTGTGTGTCTGTGTGTGTGCCTGTGTGTGTATGAGTGTGTATGTCTATGTGTGTGTGTCTGTGTGTGAG